>NC_058524.1:576099262-576727762 GCF_904849725.1 Hordeum vulgare subsp. vulgare | reverse complement strand
CAGCCCATAGTGCCAGGTGCCCGAGCACCCAGCTTCCTCGCCTGTGTGTCCTCTGCTGCCGGTGACGAGCCTGGCGAAGTCCGGCAAACGGCCGCCGCCGTCGGTCCTCGCCCAGGTCTTTGTGCCCCGTTGTGCCCTCTCCTTCCTCCTTCCCCCTTTCTTCTCTTCTTTTCTCTCTAACCTCTTGTTCTTTTTCCGTTTCCTGTCATGGCCGTCGGCGGCGGCCCCAAGGAGCTCAGCTGCCACCGGCCCGTGCCCCGCGCCGCCTCACGTCGCCGCATCAGCTTTGTCCCACTCTCATCCGCCCGTTACCGGTGAGTCCCCATCGCCACGAGTCGTGCAGGTCGCAGCCGCCCTACGCTGTCATCCTACCTCGAGCAGAATCCGCAACTGAGTTTATGCAACATTACTTTTGTTGTAAAAAATTCTTCCGCAACAGTACATATATTGCAGAAAGACGAAGAAAAAATTATGCAACAAAGCAATTGTTTCTGTAACTTGACCGTTGTTTCATGAATTAGTGGGTCCAAAGCTTTTTTACAACAAAGCGATTATTTCTGCAACTCGACCGTCATTTCAGAAATTATTGGATGAAGGGAGGCGACCAAGCCACGCATAGATCGAACGGCTGCACACGTACATCGGACGTTCGTCAAGGTGACGGATATTTACTAAACATCCCCTAATAGACGCATAGCAGCCCCCACTTTTTCTTAGGAAAAGCTTTCTAGGTTTTTTTCTCAGATGAATGTGATAGGCAAGCTTCCTCGCGGACCCAACCATTAGTATTTGTTAGGAGTCACTAGTTTTGCTAGGTAGCTAAATACGTAACTAGCACGGTACGTGAGCTGTTTTCCTTTTCTAGTTAGAATTCTTTTATTAATAGATATGATGATTATCACACGATCGTAAAAGACCATGAGTCCGGTCTACACCCACTCCTCCGCTCCTGCGACCGCGTCGCCCCAGCGGGCGACCGGTCGCAGCCTACCTCCCCTTCCTCAATCCCTACTCTCTCCCACCCCTCTCCGCCATTGTCGCTAGCACCCGCGGTCGGCCTGGCCCCGGGTTTCCTGGTGGCGGCCCCCCCCCCAGCCCTTCTATTGAAATATGCCCTAGAGGCAATAATAAAATTGTTATTATCATATTTCCTTGTTCATGATAATCGTTTATTGTTCATGTTATAGTTGTATTAACAGGAAACAGTAATACATGTGTGAATAAATAGATCACAATATCCCTAGCAAGCCTCTAGTTGGCTAGCTCGTTGATCAATAGATGATCATGTTTTCCTGATCATGGACATTAGATGTCATTGATAACGGAATCACATCATTAGGAGAATGATGTGATGGACAAGACCCAATCCTAAGCATAGCACTAGATCGTGTTGTTCGTATGCTAAAGCTTTTCTAATGTCAAGTGTCTTTCCTCCGACCGTGAGATTATGCAACTCCCTGATACCGTAGGAGTACTTTGGGTGTATCAAACGTCACAACGTAACTGGGTGACTATAAAGGTGCACTACGGGTATCTCCGAAAGTGTTTGTTGGGTTGGTACGAATCGAGATCGGGATTTGTCACTCCGTGTGATGGAGAGGTATCTCTGGGCCCACTCGGTAGAACATCATCATAATGAGCTCTGTGTAACTAAGTAGTTAGTCACGGGATGATGTGCTACGGAACGAGTAAAGAGACTTACCGGTAACGAGATTGAACAAGGTATGGGATACCGACGATCGAATCTCGGGCAAGTTCTATACCGACAAACATAGGGAATTGTATACAGGATTAATTGAATACTTGACATTGTGGTTCATCCGATGAGATCACTGTGGAACATGTGGGAGCCACCATGGGTATCCAGACCCCGCTTATGGTTATTGGCCGGAGAGGTGTCTCGGTCATGCCTGCATGCCTCCCGAACCCGTAGGGTCTACACACTTAAGGTCCGATGACGCTAGGGTTATAGGGAATTGTTATACGAGGTTACCGAAGGTTTTTTGGAGTCCCGGATGAGATCTCGGACGTCACGAGGAGCTCCGAAATGGTCCAGAGGTAAAGATTGATATATAGGATGGATGGGTTTGGACGTCTGAAATGTTTCGGGCACCATCGGCGAAGTGCCGGGACCATCGGAAGGGTTCTGGATGCCCATTGGGAGGGGCCACCAGCCCTAGGAGGCTACATGGGCAAAGTGTGAGAGGGAACCAGCCCCTGGGTGGTCTGGTGCGCCTCCCACACCCAGCCCAAGGCGCCTAGAGCACTACAAGAAAATCTACCTCTAGAGACGTCATATTCCATAGCTAGAGACGTGATATTTCTTCTCTAGGCAATTATAGAGTCGACTTAGCAAAGCATCTTTGGAGCATCTCCACACGGGCCGTCTCAAAACATGTAGACACGCTCGCTAAGCGTCTATACATGGCATGAGACGCTATATTGGGACGTCCAAAGGCGTCTGTAGATATGACACGCTATGTTTGGACGTTCAAAAGCGTCCCTAAATATGTAGAGTCGTTCTGTTAGGTGCGTTCGTATCACGTCTCTACTAACAGGGCCATTTCATTTGTCATAGGCCCTAGGCCCATTCCTATACATGCTATGTATAGACGTTATTTTCGTGTCTAAATACATAAAAGCTTGTATGTAATCAATCATATTTTTCTTTATATAATATTTGATTTATTCTAAATTGTACTTCACCATTTCAAATCCAGTAACTTTATCGTACCATATGTTTGAGTAGAATGATAAACAAATATTTTATATAAAAGCTTCATTCATATCACCAATCACATTCATAAGCAACAAATATTATTATATGACACTCATATCACCAATTGTATCCACAATCATCACACTCGCACAATTTCATTTAGTAGGGCCAAACACCTTAGGTTCACAACTGAATCAAAGCAGATCTTCATATGAAATATACAAATAACTAAGAATAGATCGTACAAACTAGAACTAAGTTTCCCTATGAAACTAAAATCTGTATATATACATAAATAATATTTGTCCATGTAAAGATTAATTCTTCTATACTTGCTCTTGGCTCCTCCAATGCACTCCTTTTTCTAAATCTTGAGCTACCCTGAGAAAGAAAGAAAACAGAGAAATTTTAGAACATAGTTTTAAGGTTAGTGTGAGAAGAAATGTACTTTGATGATGTACCATACCAATGTCGGGACCCCGATCCTAAGTCATAGGAATCCAGCCTGTAACACATCGCATCTCTTTGCGGTCTAACGCACGGTTAACTCCACGGCTGCAGCCTTACCTTAGCCAGGACCGTTTGCGTCTTTTGACTCACGTATGCAATAGTGTCGCTAGCATCCCAATGTCAAAGAACCCGGATCGACAAGTCTAGTCACAAACCAAAGTGGCAGTACCGCAAAAGGACAGGCATACAAGACCCAACAAAGCAGGTGTCGGTAACCAACGAGTGTAGACGAGTCGTAGCAAGCTACAAGGACTCCATTACATCGCGTGACATTTCCCCAAAGGGGACAGACACAGCAGCTAAGAAGGACACATGCCGGTCAACCAGTGTGTCCGGAGCAGTAGCGAACTACCAAGGCTCGTTGGATCACAAAGCGGCATTTCCTTGTAAGGAGTGCTACTAAAGTTCACGACTAGGTAATCGAACCCCACACATATCAAGTACGACACACGTACGCATGGCATACCGATATGTATAGATACATCGATGGCATCACAACATAACCATAAACATACAATCTTTAAAAAGGCTCGGAAGAACCACACACATAATATTACACATTAAGGGTCTCACGACCCATAATAGCAGTCATTTAGTTACAAGCCAGCGGAAGAGTTTAAAACTGTCTGAGTATAGACAGGTGCAACTAGAAGGCACATGGCCTGACTATACTACAGACCCAACGTAGGTCCAGATCGTAGCTGGGAGACCAGCTACTCGTCGTCGTCGATGTCTACGAAGAACCCTCCATTAGGGTCATTAGCAACCTCTGCAACATTTATTAACCAAACATGAGTACGAAGGTACTCAGCAAGACTTTAGGATAACTATCTACTCATGCAAAGTATCAAAAGGTATTGTGGGGTTTCATGCGGAAAGCCATCATTTGACTCGTGGCTAGACAACTTGCATTTTTAAATAATTTTGACAACTTGATTTCTCGCACACGAGTCCACTAACACCACAACAATACACCATCGTGGAATCATTCCGTCTCCATACGGAAATGCCGTCCACGACACTCATGCTTATCTTGACAATTTTATGAGTAGCCATTTAAGTTATCTATGAACAACATATCTCTCCAAGTAGTCCATATCCGTGGACGCGGCTATTCGAATAGATCATAACCCTGCAGGGGTGTACTTCGTCACACACGCTCTCGCCACTTATCGCCATGTGCACGTCATGCACCTCGGCAACCTTCAAGCGGAAGCCTAGCGAGGGAGTCGGCCACGACCGTTAACCACACTAGTACCTAGTCCAGGTTTATCGCCTATCTGAGAGTAACCCGTACGGAAGTCCGGCCGAGGTTTCCGCCACGGCCTCAAACAATGTGCGCAGGGTTCCCAAGCCCACCATCCAGGTGCCACTTGGTACACCGTGCCACTGCCTACCGCATCACGGCCCACCTCTCAGGTCAGCACCATGCACGGCCTCCAGCATGACTATAAACACCAGAAACTACTTGCAACTCCTGGACCGAGTACTAAGCGATTAATAGGTCGAGCGGGGTCATATTTCAGGGGCCAGCATGTGGTAGTATCTAGTCTTGGATTACATGCACGGAACTCGGTTCCTAAGGACGGTTCCAATGAAACAACCCGCCATGTCCTCCTACACAGCCTTTCACCGGTACCTTTACCAAATCAGATTCAACACACAACCTTTGCTTACCGAACACATTCTCACAATTCTGTTCATCTCCCAGATGACAGACCATACACAACTCTAAGCATAGCATGCGTAGCAGGATAAGGCACATCATGGCTCAAGCAACTACGAGGTATGCTAGGTTGCAAGGTTCGGCTATTTACTGTGAAAAGGATAGGTCATGCAAAGGAAATGGGTTCAACTAACGTGGCAAAAGCAGTTGAAGCATTTGATCCTAATGCAATAAGTAAGTGCAGGGGCAGGAACATGGGATTTATCGGGATGATCAAAATGGTTGCTTGCCTTGTTGCTCAGAGGAGTGACAATATCCGTCAGACGGATATTCGGTGGAATCCGGGGGAGCGGAGCCTACCGGAAGGAATGACAACAATCAATATCAAGCATATGCAATCAAGATGATGCATGAGCATGGCATGAGGATGCGAGGTGATAAACTAATAAAGATAGCATATATTAGGTTTGAAGTTGATTTGAATCAAATTCAATATCACTTCAAACGAGGTATTCTCGGATACCGTTTTAATTGATTCGACCTGATGCTCAGATCATCTTGATGTTAACATGCATGGGATGACATGTTAAGTTGCTGGTTTGTAATTAGAACAGTGTTTGATCATGTCACTCATAAAGAAATTTAAATATTTTCCATATTCCATTTATAAAATATTTATAAGAATTGACTTATTCATTAATCTACGTGTTTGGGTTCTGTAACTTTTTCAAACATGACTGAAAATAGCATATTCAGATTCCTTGAATTTTTCTGTTACTTTTTCATATATAAATTATTTTCATTGGAGTTACAGATTAATTTCTATGAATTTTTGAAGTTTTAAACATTTCTGGAATTATTTCTATACTGGAAAATCTCTGTATTGCGTCAGCCTGACATCAGCGGGTCAGCCGACCTATTCAGGTCAAACCTGATAGGGGGGACCCACTGGTCAGCCTCTCTGGGGTTAATCCCGCGCTGACCAGCCCCTTAACTGAGTTGACTTGGCCTTGGGCCCACTGTCAGCGAGAGTTTAAGCCTCTAAACTACTGGATTAGCTTGGCCACGTCGGCCCCCACTGGAATATGGCCGGCGGCGACCACGGGCACGGCGGAGGGCTCGCCGGAGAGAGCCAAACAGCGCTACGGCCGTCGGTTTTGGGCGCAGAATAGAGCTACACGCAGCTAGTGAAACGCCGCATCTAAATGGGGCGGAGCTGGACCCGGTGATCACCGGAATCCTTGTCGGCGATGAGGTCAGCGGCGACTGCGGCTCGTGCATCGACGAAAGTGCCGATGCAGGGGGCTAGCGAGCTAGGAGAGAGGCCCTATGCCATCTACAGAGCTCGAGGAGCTCATTCCTGAGCTCGGCCTCGCGAGCTGAGTACCACAACGACGGCAATGACATGGCCGGCGACGAGGTCCTTCGGGCTCCGACGGCTAACGTGGTTAAAGGAGGGGGAAGGCCTCGGGAAGAGGGGGAACAGGAAGAGGAGCTCACAGCGGATCTTGTGAGGCTGCCGGTAGGGTCGGGGAGGACTGGGAGACAACGGATCCATGACGGCCGGAGCTTCGGGAAGAGAGAGATCCGAGAGGGGAAGGGGATCGAGAGGCCTAGGGGAGAGGATAGAGCCGCGGGGAGGAGGATAAGAAGGCACAGGCGTCGCGCTGGCGCTCCTGGAGGCCTCCAGCAGCGGGCAGGTAGGCAGGAGGTGGCCGGCTCGGCCGCCGTGCTCATCTTCTCCCCTGCCTACTCGCAGGAGGAGGAAGATGACCGGGGAGCCCCTGTTGGGCTGGGCCGGCGACAAAAAGAGGTAAGTCATTCCTTTCTCTTATTTCTTTTCTATTTTGTTTGTGTTTTGCTAACTATTGTTTTGCTATTTATTTCAGCTCCAAAATGGTTTGTAAAAACTAATTTGAACACCCCAGAATATTTGTGGGAAAGTATCCAATCATTCCTAAAGTTTTCAACATTTTTGAAAACTTAAAGTTTCTGATTTCAAATTTAAAACTTGAGAATAATAGCTTTTTGCATTAATTTAAAATGCTTAAAGTGTCAAGAAAAAGGTTTTCTTCATTGCTTATATACTTTCATGATTTATCAGAAAGTTTGAACTTTTCTTGAGGCCATTTTGGGTTCATTGATTTTAACTAGTTTGAGATTTCCTTTATTTAAAGAAGTGGCTAGGGTTTTGAGTTTTCCTTCACCACTTTCTTTGTTCTTGTTGAAAATTTCTTAGATGCAATGCAAAGAAGACATGAGCACAAAGCTAACTTGCTTAAGGTGTCAGGGATGTGACAACTCACCCCCACTCAAAAGAATCTCGTCCCGAGATATAGAAGTCGTCGGGAATAACGCAGGTTACTCAAGTCGGAGACGATCCTCTCTTTCCCAAGTTGCCTCCTTTTCAGAATGATTTGACCATTGAACTTTAAGAAACTTGAGGTTTCGACGTCGAGTGGTACGCTCAGCTTGATCAAGAAAACGCACGGAGTATTCTCGGTATGAAAGGTTATCTTGGAGATCAAGCGTTTCGCGGTCCACTTCACGGATAGGATCCGAAAAGCAACGCCTGAGTTGCGAGACGTCGAAGACATCGTGAACCTTGGAAAGATGCGAAGGAAGTTCCAACTGGTAGGCAACTTCTCCTTGTTTGGCAAGAATGCGAAAAGGACCAATGTAACGAGGAGCCAACTTTCCCTTGATACCGAATCGATGGGTACCCTTCAAAGGTGTAACCCGAAGGTAAGCCTTCTCGTCAACTTCAAAGGTCACAGCCTTATGATGACGATCATATTGGCTCTTTTGACGAGACTGGGCTGTTTTCAACTTTTCACGAATAATGCGAACCTGCTCTTCTGCATCCTGGATCATATCCGGGCCAAAGAGTTGCCTCTCTCCGGTTTCTGACCAATTAAGAGGTGTTCGATATCTTCGTCCATAGAGAACTTCAAACAGAGCTTTGCCCAAGCTTGATTGGTAACTATTGTTATAAGCGAATTCGGCGAATGGAAGGCACTTCTCCCAATTCATACCGAACGATATAACACAAGCTCGGAGCATATCTTCTAGGATTTGATTCACTCTTTCTACTTGACCACTTGATTGGGGATGGAAAGCAGTGCTAAAAGATAAGTGAGTCCCCATGGCATTCTGAAAACTTTCCCAGAAGCGAGAAGTAAAGATACTCCCACGGTCCGAGTTAATCTCCAGGGGAACACCATGAAGAGACACTATTCGGGAGATATATAACTCTGCTAGCTGGCTAGCTGTTATACTCTCACGAACGGGAAGAAAATGAGCCACTTTGGAAAGACGGCTAATGACCATAAAGATAGCATTATTTCCTTTCTTGGTCTTGGGAAATCCGGTAATGAAATCCATACTAACTTTATCCCATTTCCATTCAGGAATAGCTAGAGGTTGAAGGGTGCCAGCAGGCCTTTGATGTTCTACCTTAACTCGACGACAAACATCGCAGTTAGCAACGAACTCAGCAATTTCTCTCTTCATCCTAGTCCACCAGAACCTCTGGCATAGGTCCTGATACATCTTGGTACTACCGGGATGAATGGTGAGAGGAGAGTCATGGGCCTCCTTAAGGATTAACTGCCTTAGATGTGGGTTCTTAGGAACCACTAGACGATTCTGGAAGAACACAACACCTTGATCGTTCATGGAAAATTCTTTAGCGTTTCCGCAAAAAATATTCTCCTTGATCCGTGATATACCCTTGTCACGCTTTTGGCCAGCTATAATTTGATCCTTAAAAGTAGGCTTCGCCACCAGGGTAGAAAGGAATCCTTGAGGAACAATATGAAGATTCAACTTCCGAAAGTCCTCATAGAGATGTGGTTGACCTTGTTGTAGCATCAAATTGTTACAATAAGATTTATGACTTAGTGCATCGGCCATAACATTGGCCTTCCCCGGGGTGTAAGTTATCCCTAAGTCGTAATCCGAGATCAACTCAACCCACCGTCTTTGCCTGAGATTCAAATCCGGCTGGGTGAAAATATATTTCAGACTTTGGTGATCAGTGAATATTTCGCAACGATTACCCAGAAGGTAATGTCGCCAGGTTTTTAGTGCATGGACCACAGCTGCAAGCTCAAGGTCATGTGTGGGATAGTTATCCTCATGTGGACGCAACTGTCGAGATGCGTATGCGATCACATGACGATCTTGCATGAGAATGCAACCTAATCCTTGTCGCGAGGCGTCGCAATAGATAACAAAGTCCTTAGAAAAATCTGGTGGTAGCAACACAGGTGCGGAAGTCAGGCGTCTTTTCAGTTCCTGAAAACTATGCTCACACTGTGGTGTCCACTAGAACTTTTTATCCTTCTTGAGGAGTTCAGTTAGAGGCTTTGCAACCTTGGAGAAATTCTCGACAAAGCAGCGACAATAGCTCGCTAGACCAAGAAAACTCCTAACTTGCTTAACCGATTCAGGTTGAGTCCAATCAAGGACAGCTTGAACTCTCTCGGGATTGACAGCAATACCCTTACCAGAGATTACGTGGCCTAAATAGGTCACTTCTGGTAACCAAAATTCACATTTTGAAAACTTGGCATAAAGGCGATGCTCTCGAAGTTTCATCAATACCAGCCTTAGATGCTCGGCATGTTCTTGTTCGTTCTTCGAGTAGATGAGAATATCATCGAGGTATACCACGACGAATTTATCCAAATACTCCATGAAGATTGAATTCATCAGACGAGAGAAGGTGGCTGGGGCATTGGTTAAACCGAAGGACATGACGGTGTACTCGTATTGGCCATATCGAGTAACAAAAGCCGTTTTTGGAATGTCCCCGTTCTTGATCTTGATTTGATGGTATCCCAACCTCAAATCCATTTTGGAGAAGACTGAGGATCCAGCGAGCTGATCATACAGATCGTTGATCCTGGGGAGCGGATACTTGTTCTTTATGGTGACCAGATTAACTGGTCGGTAATCCACAACCATCCGATCCGTTCCGTCTTTCTTCTTGACGAAGAGGACGGGGCAAGCCCAAGGAGAAGAGCTAGGACGAATGAAACCTTTGTTCAAAGCCTCATCTAATTGCTTCTTAAGTTCGGCTAGCTCCAGGGGTGCCATCTTATATGGTCTTCTGGCTATTGGGACAGTTCCCGGAACAAGATCTATCACGAACTCTACATCTCTGTCAGGTGGAATCCCTGGCAGTTCCTCTGGAAAAACATCCGGGAAGTCACGGACTACCGGAATGTCTTCAAGTTCCGGAAGAGGGTTGGCATTTAAGGAATAGAGTTGGCATTTGGCAACTCGAGTAGAGACATTTACTATCTGACCCGAGGGATGGGTAAGCTGGACATTTCAAAGAATGAGTATCAATCTTGGCATAGTCATCTGACATCCGGTCCATACCCAAGATGATATTAATATCCGAAGATTTCAAGGCTATCAAAGAGGCTAGAAAAACTAGCCTGTCTACTAGAATTTCATTGTCATAGGTTATCTTAGAGGTTTGCCATTTACTACCAGGAGTTTGGACAACCAATGGAATTGGCATATCACAAAAAGACATGTTATGCAACTGTGCATAACTTTCTGAAATGAAGGAATGAGAAGACCCAGTGTCAAAGAGAACAAACGCTGGGTGATGATTAAGAAGAAGCGTACCCAGTATGACGTCGGGATCCTCTGCAGCTTCTTCTGCTGACACATAGTTCACACGGCCACGTGCAGGAGTTGGCTTCACATAGTAAGCTTTGCCCGACTTGGCTTGCCCGACGGACTTTCCGGGTTGCTTGGCACCCACATTTTGAGGACACTCACGGGAATAGTGCCCTGGTTCTCCACACTTGTAGCATATCACTTGGTTGGCACGTGGTGCAGCATTGCTAGCTGGACCACCATAAGCTTTTGCTGGAGGGTTGCCCTGATTCGTCTGAGGCGCCACGTAGGATGGCCTCAGAGTGTATCTTGGCGGCAGAGAACTGTTCGAAACCCACAGCCTGCGTTTTGGGAACACGGAACAAGAAGACGAGCCAAAGTCACGGGAGTGCTTCCTTGTGGCTTCGAAGTCAGTATGACCAGTCTCGGCACTGATCGCCTTGTTGACCAGGGCTTGAAAGCTTGCACACTCGTGGAGGCGCAGATCACGACGAAGCTCAGGGCTCAGACCCTTACGGAATCTTCCTTGCTTCTTGGCGTCAGTAGACACCTCCTCTGTTGCATAGCGGGCGAGATTACCGAACTCGCGGCTATAGGCATCCACGGTCAACTTGCCCTGAGTGAAGGCACAGAACTCTTCTCTCTTTCTGTCCATCAGGCCCTGTGGAATATGGTGCAGACGAAAGGCTGCACTAAAGTCTGCCCATGTGGCTACTGGTTCAGCGCGACGCATAGCTTCAAAGTTCTCCCACCACAGATTGGCGGGTCCTTCCAGGAAATACGCCGCAAAGGTCACCTTGTCGGCCTGAGACACACTCACAAAGCGAATCTTGCGTGAGATGCTGCACAGCCAGTCATCAGCGTCGAGGGGATCGACGGAATGATGAAACTTTGGAGGACTCAGCTTCACAAAGTCGTTGAGGGACACTGCAACATTCCTAGGCTGACGAGCCGTATTCTGCTCAATACGCTCTAACAGTCGGTTGGTCTCCCTTTTGTTTCTCTCTCCCTCAAGCATAACTTCCGCCAGAGAGAGCGGGTGAGGCAGGTCTTCCTGCGACGCTTGACTACCCTCGCCTTGCTCATGACCAGGGGCACGGTTCAACCTGGTGAACACCATCCTGACAAACAAACTCACAGCTTAGACCAATATCACACCAATACTAGCTATGGATTAAGAATGTACTGAACACACGGAATGCGGAAATGAATATCCGAACAACATGGTAACAAGCAACTGCTATATATACACCATGGTTCATACACACCCTTACATAGTTCAGTACAAACTTACTTGAAGAGCAAACTACTGAAATTATGAAACTACTCATCAGAGGCTTACAAGCTTCCTATACATTATTTATCTAGGCCTCTGGAATTCATTTCATATCACACGCATACTTCACAAGTCACGCAGGACTGTGAACGTACGGCTAGTACCATACTATCCTTCCGCTCACAGCTCAGACATCCGCATAGAACATCTCATAGAGATTACCTCCATGACCTGGAAGCTCAACCTGCGGATCAGGAAACACTCTAGCCTGAGATCCCTGGGATCCATAAGGACACGGATGTGGCCTTGGTCCCCTGACTGGTGGTAAGAGGGGCCCCCGAAGAGGGGTGACTCCTCCTATAGATGGCCAGTCAACGTGGGCCGGAAGATGGGTCCTAACAGGGTTCAACATCTCCATATCTTCGTACCCTGTCTGGACTACCGGTGCCAGCTGCGTCAAAGCCGTCCACAGACAGGCACGGGTAGCATAAAGCTCCATGCGGAGAGCACGAGCATCCCTGTCTCTGTTCTCTAGCATCTCAACAGTGGATTGCAATAGTGGATCCTCCATAGAAGAATCAAAATAGACTCCACTGAGGTATCCCTCTTCACCAGGCTGAGAGGCCGGAACATAGCAGAACTCTGAATTCTGCAGCAGTGCATGTCTCGCTCTCATAATGGTCAGCATTGAATAGGCAGGATCTTGTACTGCCATGTCAACAGTGACTCCCAACCCATAGGACCAATGAATTGGCTCCTCAGCCCCAGGGTAGTCTGGAGATACCCTAACAGTGCAGATATACTGGCTCTGGTTGAAGTCTCGGTACTGTTCCTCCACTGTGTACTCGGGGTACCAGCGGTAACCGCACATCGACATCACCCTGACCAGCACAGCCATATGACCCGGTACATCAATGCTCCTGGTCAAACGTACCACCTGTCGAGAAGGACGACCAGGCATCTGTAAATAGAGAGTAATGCAAAAGCATTGGAGCTCTGAATGCAAAATTGGGCAGCATAACGGTTGTAAATGCTCAAAACAAATTTTTAGACAACCCAAAAATGGAATAGCATAACCACTCAACTATCAGGTTCAGCTCTCTGATCATCAAACTTACTTCCTTTTTGCTAGGAATGAAAGAAACCCAATATCTCTTGACCCGTAGTCCTATAATCTACCGATCAGAAATACGAGCCTAGAAGAAGGTGAGTAACCTAGTCCTTAATTCCCGCAGAAAAGACGAGGATGACCAGAATAGAATAACTTGAGAAGAGAACAAGAGTCTTACGTTCCCTTCCACAAACAATTCCCTTATGTATAACTAAAACAATTCTAGACTCAACTTCGACCAGTTTGGCTTAGTAATCCTACAGTCAGTCAAGCTCTGATACCAACGCTGTCGGGACCCCGATCCTAAGTCATAGGAATCCAGCCTGTAACACATCGCATCTCTTTGCGGTCTCACGCACGGTTAACTCCACGGTTGCAGCCTTACCTTCGCCGGGACCGTTTGTGTATTTTGACTCAAGTATGCAATAGTGTCGCTAGCATCCCAATGTCAAAGAACCCGGATACATGATCCAACAAAGCACGTGTCGGTCACCAGCGAGTGTAGACGAGTTGTAGCAAGCTACAAGGACTCCATTACATCGCGTGACATTTCCCCAAAGGGGACAGACACAGCAGCTAAGAAGGACACATGCCGGTCAACCAATGTGTCCGGAGCAGTAGCGAACTACCATGGCTCGTTGGATCACAAAGGGGCATTTCCTTGTAAGGAGTGCTACTAAAGTTCACGACTAGGTAATCGAACCCCACACATATCAAGTACGACACACGTACGCAAGGCATACCGATATGTATAGATACATCGATGGCATCACAACATAACCATAAACATACAATCTTTATTAAAAAGGCTCGTAAGAGCCACACACGTAATATTACACATTAAGGGTCTCACGACCCATAATAGCAGTCATTCAGTTACAAGCCAGCGGAAGAGTTTAAAACTGTCTGAGTACAGACAGGTGCAACTAGAAGGCACATGGCCTGACTATACTACAGACCCAACGTAGGGCCAGATCGTAGCTGGGACACCAGCTACTCGTCGTCGTCGATGTCTACGAAGAACCCTCCATTAGGGTCATTAGCAACCTCTGCAACATTTATTAACCAAACATGAGTACGAAGGTACTCAGCAAGACTTTAGGATAACTATCTACTCATGCAAAGTATCAAAAGGTATTGTGGGGTTTCATGCGGAAAGCCAGCATTTGACTCGTGGTTAGACAACTTGCATTTTTAAATAATTTTGACAACTTGATTTCTCGCACACGAGTCCACTAACACCACAACAATACACCATCGTGGAATCAATCTGTCTCCATACGGAAATGCCGTCCACGACACTCACGCTTATCTTGACAATTTTATGAGTAGCCATTTAAGTTATCTATGAACAACATATGTCTTCAAGTAGTCCATATCCGTGGACGCGGCTATTCGAATATATCATAACCCTGCAGGGGTGTACTTCGTCACACACGCTCTCGCCACTTATCGCCATGTGCACGTCATGCACCTCGGCAACCTTCAAGCGGAAGCCTAGCGAGGGAGTCGGCCACGACCGTTAACCACATTAGTACCTAGTCCAGGTTTATCGCCTATCTGAGAGTAACCCGTATGGAAGTCCGGCCGAGGTTTCCGCCACGGCCTCAAACGATGTGCGCAGGGTTCCCAAGCCCACCATCCGGGTGCCACTTGGTACACCGTGCCACTGCCTACCGCATCACGACCCACCTCTCAGGTCAGCACCATGCACGGCCTCCCGCATGACTATAAACACCAGAAACTACTTGCAACTCCTGGACCGAGTACTAAGCGATTAATAGGTCGAGCGGGGTCATATTTCAGGGCCCAACATGTGGTAGTATCTAGTCTTGGATTACATGCACGGAACTCAGTTCCTAAGGACGGTTCCAATGAAACAACCCGCCATGTACTCCTACACAGCCTTTCACCAATACCTTTACCAAATCAGATTCAACACACAACCTTTGCTTACCAAACACATTCTCACAATTCTGTTCATCTCCCAGATGACAGACCATACACAACTCTAAGCATAGCATGCATAGCAGGATAAGGCACATCATGGCTCAAGCAACTACCAGGTATGCTAGGTTGCAAGGTTCGGCTATTTACTATGACAAGGATAGGTCATGCAAAGGAAGTGGGCTCAACTAACTTGGCAAAAGCAGTTGAAGCATTTGATCCTAATGCAATAAGTAAGTGCAGGGGCAAGAACATGGGATTTATCGGGATGATCAAAATGGTTGCTTGCCTTGTTGCTCAGAGGAGTGACAATATCCGTCAGACGGATATTCGGTGGAATCCGAGGGAGCAGAGCCTACCGGAAGGAATGACAACAATCAATATCAAGCATATGCAATCAAGATGATGCATGAGCATGGCATGAGGATGCAAGGTGATAAACTAATATAGATAGCATATATTAGGTTTGAAGTTGATTTGAATCAAATTCAATATCACTTCAAACGAGGTATTCTCGGATACCGTTTTAATTGATTCGACCTGATGCTCAGATCATCTTGATGTTAACATGCATGGGATGACATGTTAAGTTGCTGGTTTGTAATTAGAACAGTGTTTGATAATGTCATTCATAAAGAAATTTAAATATTTTCCATATTCCATTTATAAAATATTTATAAGAATTGACTTATTCATTAATCTACATGTTTGGGTTCTGTAACTTTTTCAAACATGACTGAAAATAGCATATTCAGATTCCTTGAATTTTTCGGATACTTTTTCATATATAAATTATTTTCATTGGAGTTACAGATTAATTTCTATGAATTTTTGAAGTTTTAAACATTTTTGGAATTATTTCTATACTGGAAAATCTCTTTATTGCGTCAGCCTGACATCAGCGGGTCAGCCGACCTGTTCAGGTCAAACCTGACAGGGGGGACCCATTGGTCAGCCTCTCTGGGGTTAATCCCGCACTGACCAGCCCCTTAACTGAGTTGACTTGGCCTTGGGCCCACTGTCGGCGAGAGTTTAAGCCTCTAAACTACTGGATTAGCTTGGCCACGTCGGCCCCCACCGGAATATGGCCGGCGGCGACCACGGGCGCGGCGGGGGGCTCGTCGGAGAGAGCCAATCAGCGCTACGACCGTCGGTTTTGGGCGCAGAATAGAGCTACAGGCAGCTAGTGAAACACCGCATCTAAATGGGGTGGAGCTGGACCCGGTGGTCACCGGAATCCTTGCCGGCGATGAGGTCAGCGGCGACTGTGGCTCGGGCGTCGACGAACGTGCCGATGCAGGGGGCTAGCGAGCTGGGAGAGAGGCCCCATGCCATCTACAGAGCTCGAGGAGCTCATTCCTGAGCTCGGCCTCGCGAGCTGAGTACCACAACGACGGCAATGACATGGCCGGCGACGAGGTCCTTCGGGCTCCGACGGCTAACGTGGTTAAAGGAGGGGGAAGGCCTCGGGAAGAGGGGGAACAGGAAGAGGAGCTCACGGCGGATCTTGTGAGGCTGCCGGCAGGGTGGGGAGGACCGGGAGACGAGGATCGACGGCGGCCGGAGGTTCGGGGAGAGAGAGATCCGAGAGGGGAAGGGGATCGAGAGGCCTAGGGGAGAGGATAGAGCCGCGGGGAGGAGGATAAGAAGGCACAGGCATCGCGCTAGCGCTCCTGGAGGCCTCCAGCAGCGGGCAGGCAGGCAGGAGGTGGCCGGCTCGGCCGCCGTGCTCATCTTCTCAACTGCCTACTGGGAGGAGGAGGAAGATGACCGGGGAGCCCCTGGAGGGCTGGGCCGGCGACAAAAAGAGGTAAGTCATTCCTTTCTCTTATTTCTTTTCTATTTTGTTTCTGTTTCGCTAACTATTGTTTTGCTATTTATTTCAGCTCCAAAATGGTTTGTAAAAACTAATTTGAACACCCCAGAATATTTGTTGGAAAGTATCCAATCATTCCTAAAGTTTTCAACATTTTTGAAAACTTAAAGTTTCTGATTTCATATTTAAAACTTGAGAACAATAGCTTTTTGCATTAATTTAAAATGCTTAAAGTGTCAAGAAAAAGGTTTTCTTCATTGCTTATATACTTTCATGATTTATCAGAAAGTTTGAACTTTTCTTGAGGCCATTTTGGGTTCATTGATTTTAACTAGTTTGAGATTTCCCTTATTTAAAGAAGTGGCTAGGGTTTTGAGTTTTCCTTCACCACTTTCTTTGTTCTTGTTGAAAATTTCTTAGATGCAATGCAAAGAAGACATGAGCACAAAGCTAACTTGCTTAAGGTGTCAGGGATGTGACAACCAGTCTTTGGTTTCTTGTTTCGAGGTTGTGCAGAAGTGGTTAATTTTGGTTTTTTACCTAAAAACCACAAAGATCCTTCATAAATAAAAAGCCTTAAGTACGCACATTAGAGCATACAATAATTGCATGGAAGTGTACTTACATGAGATAGAGGCCATGCAATAACATGCCCAATATCATCCCTTATTGTTTGCAATTTTCCATGTGGTCTAACCAGTGTCTCATCTCCAAGTCTTGATACAACGCAAACAGAAACTGCTACATATTGTTCTCCAAGCATGTTTCCTCCAACCACGTATGTTTTATCTCTGCTCACTAAAGTTCCTTCAGACACAAATCTATTTTTGCTTCTCGGGTTCAACAAAACCAACAAGACTTTCATTTTTTTCCTATTTTTCAAGTAATGAAACATTCGTTATCACAAACCATGGAAGATTTCACTTTACACAAAACAGGATCAATTGCACATGGAATTAGACAAACTAACTATTATAACCATTGTTATTCAGATATAAATACAATATACCTGCTTAGTGAAGCGAAGAACCTGTTCACTTGGTTCAGGACCACCTTGCTTGGTCGCATTGCTATTTTCAGCATGACCATTCTTTGATAGAGGACCATCATGTGCTTTCTATAGTTGAGGTTCGGTATAATTGTAAGTAAATTTATAGAAAACATAGACATTGTTTGATAACTCAACAGATACCATGTGTTTATGTGGTGAAGATAAACTGGTGCAGCCCTCTTTGGTTATTGCACAATTTCTAGGATGCAATTCCTGGTCAGTCTTGTCCGGTAAAATTGATTTTGCACAGCCTTGATTGAACGTATCAATTTTTTTAATGTGCACTTTCTACAATTGAGGTTTCAGTTAGAAGTAAATATACACAAAACATAGACATTGTTTGACAATGAAGCAAAAAATGTATGCACACGCACACCTTAGCAACCATGTGTGGTAAAGATGAAGGAGTTTAATCCTCTTTGTTTCTTGAAGAGAAGCTAGTATGCAATTCTTGGACAGTGATATGTTTATCGGGCATAGTTGATTCTGCACTTCCTTGATTGGTATAACCCTCTTTGGTTGATTCTACACGGCCTTGATTAGCCTTATCAAAGTTTTTAATGCATGCCTTCTACATTTCTGGTTCAGTACAGTGCGATATAAGCATACCCAATAATAGACATTGTTTGATAATGAAGCAAAAAAGTTTATGCGCACACACCTTGGCAACCATGTGTGGTAAAGATAAACTAGTGAAGTCTTCTTTGGTTCTCACAGAAAAACTAGGATGCAATTCCTGGTTAGTGATCCGCTCGCCGGGTAAAATAGATTCTGCACTTCCTTGATTGGCCGTATCAAACTTTTCAATTTGTGCTCTCTACAATTGAGGTCCAGTTCAGTTGTAAGTAGACTTATACAAAACATAAGCATTTGTAATAATGAAACAGAAATTTATGCACACACACACACACCTTAGCAACCATTTTTTCTTGTGGTACTGATAAACCGATGTAACACTCTTTGGCTCTCGCATAATTGCTAGGATGCAGTTCCTGCAACTTATGATGAACAATTGATTAAGCATGAGAATGAACTAGAATATTTATTAGGAAAGAAACTATTACATCACCTGCATAGCACTCAATGGAGCATGTTCTTCAGCTTTTTTATATAACTCATTTGGGAGATCGCTGCCAGCAACTCTTTTGTTGAGATCAACCTAAAACAAAAACAAGATAATAGTATATAAATGCTTCCATATTTATCTTGCTAGAAAGAGATGTGTTTTAGATACTAACTTCATCACTTCCCGTGGTTACATGTTCATTTCTGAAATCCTCTGTGGGGAATTTTCGCTTCACGAAAGAACGGATCATAGCCAAGTCATCTGTCACGTATTCTACATTATCTCCTAGTGTCCGCAGTACAAATTGAACATTTCCTTCTTCCTCAGGATGTTGAACAAAAGTCAGTCCCTGAGAAACTTTTATTTCGCTCCAATACTTATCACCATAATACCCTCGAAGGTTTTTCACCTCTTCCCCATGAACACTTTTAAATACTTCTGTACAATCACTGAATGAAAGGCATCCATTTTTATCTTTCTTTCTTTCTTCCAGTTTCTCCTAATGAAATAAATACAAACATCTCATTATACTAACTAGTATTTAATTAAAGCCTTTACTTTAATCACAAATAGAAGTATATATACCATCACTATCTTTGTTTTGACATTTTTGTATTCACCGTCCTTCTGCTTATGAGCTTCATCCCATAGTTCAATCTTGCTAACCTTTGGACCGCTTTTGATTTCCTGTTCAACAAAGTAAATTAGAATGTTTGTTAGTCTTTCTGTTAGAACATATTCAAGTGTATTCACTAAAAAAACAGTTATGAGCCATCTTTAGAAATAAAAGGTTTCACCATCTCTTTTCTGAGCCTAGCATGGCTTTTTCTCCCAGTTGTATGTGGATTCTTCTGCTTCTTTGCACACTCGGTGTTCTTTTCACATAATTTCTGGTGAAAGAACACATCTAGTCAATATTAATGTCAGCAAGCTAGTTATGTACACCACATTAAGTATGAGAAAAGAACACATAACCATGTGTGAATCCTGGCACCAAAACCCAACAAGAGTATCCCATTGATGTTCATTAACACCTTTGGGAACACCTGCTATAATTTCAGCTAAAGACTTCTTGTCACGCCTGAAATATTTACTCTTCAAACGAGACTTATATGCTCTCCATTTTTTGTTAATAGTCAATAGGATCCAGTCTCTTGTAAGTTGTCTAGTCTCATTGGGGTAGATAAATTTCTCCTTCAAAAATTAAAATTGGCAATCAACAATGTGAAACTAACAGTCTTGAACAGTGTTATCAAAAGAACTGTACTATGAAAATCTTACCTCCACATCTGTGATCATCTGCCCATGTTTTTGTAGAAACAATTCATTATCCCATCTCGGAATATGCAATGGTGCAAATGTTGAGTTTTCTCCAAGCCAGGTAAGATGTTGACTAAGAATGGCAGCCGACCTTTCATTTGGAATTCCATTTCCATCAGTCTCCACAATTATCTTCCCCCCTTGTAATTCCGACAAATTTTTACCGCGGAATTCACCTATAATCTGTCGCACATCTCCATTTGGCCCTGCATGCAAGATTATCACAGTTTTATATAACTAGACCCTATACAGCACACTAGATCTGTGTTTGGAAAAGAAACTTGATCTTACAAATTATTTTAATTTGCCTAGTAGAATCAGGAGGCTTTTTGCTATTAGATCATCAATCTCTGGAGGGCTTTCTAAATTTTCTTCATCTTGCTGTACACTTTCAGAATCTTCCTCTGGGATGTTTAGGCTTCGAAGCCGTCGAGGTATCCTCGACATGATATCTGTACCAAACAATGTTAAATCACATGTTAAGGTCAAGCATAGAAGCATATGTCAAGGTCATGCATACGATTTCACATATTTCTTGGAACCAAACAGCCTTCCACACAAACCAAAGACTCAAAATTACTGCATTATGTGTATTGTTCATTGGTTACTGTAATTTGGTTTCAGACATTACAAAAGCAGAGGACCACACAGGGGCGAAGGGAACTACAGATGCTGCATCCTTTTTCTTCTAGACTGGATTCAACACCAGATTATGATATGTGCTGTGAGAGTTTGAGAAAAAAATAATATGAACAACATAACCAAGACTAAGATTCAGGAACCTGTGTCTGCAATATTACCAGAGTTTGGACTAGTATATATCATGAAAACAATTATGTTGTTCTACACCCCTTAAGAGAACAAAGTTATCTTCCCCTTCCACACAAAGTCTGTTTGTTGTTTTAGGCAAGCAAGCAATTCAACAAACACTTACAGTGCATTGCCTACATGAAGGAAGGAAGAACACGAAGGAGAAAAGGATCAGGATTTCAGATGCATATAAATGAAGGATCCCACTTCGGCTGATCTAATGGTAACCTGTAGGGCCTACGGGATTCAAGGAATTACCTGCTTGGTAGAGGATGAAGATTGGATGGAGGCGATAGCTGCTTGCGGGTTGTGTACAGACCTGCGTGGATCCGGCTTTGTGATGGTGAGGACGACGTTGGGAGGAGGAGCACGGCTTCGAGACGACGAGGCGATATACACTATGTAGCTCCAATTACCGGTCTCATCGATGGTGGAAAAATGAAATCGGCCGGCGCACGAGGTGGCGATCTTGCGCCAGATGCAGGAACGGGCGACGCTTGAGGGTGAGGCTCCGCGCCAGATGCAGGAACGGGAAGGGCTTGAGGGTGATGCTCCGCGCCAGATCGATGCACGAACGGGCGGCGCAAGGGATGGCGATCACGGCGCAGAGTGGAATCGGAGGTTGGATAAATGAGGAGGTGCGGCGAGGGAAAAATGAGGAACGCGGGAAGTATATGCGCGCTAAAGAACTGTAGCGCCAAAAAAATTGGGAGCCCTAAATAATTAATTTTTGAGGTGTATTTTTTATTAGATAAATAAATCCTTATTTTTTTAGATCAAACTTTATTGAGTAATATTTTTTATTAGATAAATAAATCCTTATTTTTTTTTAGATACATAAATCCTTATTAGATAAATAAATCCTTATTATTTTTTATTAGATAAATAAATCCTTATTATTTTTTTAAGATCTAGTGGTTGGGGCGCTTCGGCTGTTGGGCGCGCTAGGTGCCTGGGGTCCCCTACCTTCGCGGGGGGAGCTGCGTATGTAGTCAAACCGATCTTAACCATCTGGTTACTAATGCGGTGTCAACGTCTCCACGTGGTCGATGTCTGATGTCGCGAACGTGGCACGACATTGCGTCGCTCCTAATTTGTGAACTATTTAAATTCCCTATCTTTTTAAATCCGTGAATATTTTCTTCAAACCGTGAACTTTTTAAAAATTCACAATAAATTCAAGCTCACAATCATTTCTTGAATTTGCAAATTGTTTCCTAATTCATGAACTATTACAATTTGTTGCAAAAAGTTTTGAGCATTTTTAAATTCATTTTGCTGAGTTTGTGAATATATTTCTTTGAATTGGTGAGATTTTTTGAAAATTCATTAACAATTTTAGAAGCCATGAACTTTTTTAAATTCATGTTTTTTTCAAGATCGCAAACATTTTTTGTTTTCCCCCCAAAATTGTGAACTTTTTGTAAAAGTCAACGGCCATATATGCTTCATACTAAAAAATAATCTGCCTACATAGTGGGAAATAGGGAATATCAATTGTGTATTTATCTTCTAGTATGTGAAAACATATGCTCTATGAAAATTTAATTTGTTTATTTGCAAAAATCCAGGTGCCGTATTTGGATCACCTACTCCTTGCAGGCAAACTATGAGGAAATCTCTGAAAGTTCTTAACTCTGCTGCACAACTACTGGAACCAGCGTCGCCTCTTAGAGTAACACATTACAGAATAATCTGTGGGAGTATATCTTAAAACTGACTGAAAAATAATCTGCATAGGATCATTCAGTACAGAGTAACACATTACAGAGTAACACAGCGAACAATAATATTGGAACAAAAGGCAACATACGCATCAAAAAAAATACCATAGGATCATTCATTAGAGAGTAACACATGGAACAATACATTCTGAAGATAACAACCTATATCTTAGTTGCCGATAACAAGCTGAAAGCCCAAAGACTAATCTGTTTCTTCTGAAGATGGTTCTTCACCCATGTCAAATATATCACGAGGTTTGAATTTTGCCATTGTATTCCAATTCTCACTTCTCGGATGCTGGATATAAAAGACCTGTTCAACTTGGGAAGAAAATACAAAAGGATCATCCTCTAAATTCTCCCATGTATGTACTCCCTCCGTTTCTTTTTAGTCTGCATATAAGATTTGGTCAAAGTCAAGCTTTGTAAAGTTTAACTAACTTTATATTAAAAAATATCAACATTCACAACATGAAATCAATATTATCAGATGCATCATGGGATGTATTTTCATACTATATAATTTTAATATAATAGATATTCATATTTTTTGATATAAATTTGGTCAAACTTTATGTTGTTTGACTTTGACCAAATCTTATACGCGGAGTAAAAAGAAACGGAGGGAGTATTTTTTGGGAGAAGTTCACATGAGTGAATCCAAACTCATCTTTTATAACACCAGATTTGTGATGAACATCATACCAATCACATTTGAAGAACACCACCTTGTAATCTCTGTACGACAATTCGAAGATGTCAGATAACCGGTCATAATACGACACACCATTTTCGACAAGGTTCACAACACCACTATTTTGTGTCACGCGTCCTGTCTCGCGACTGATAGTATGAAACCTAAAACCATTAATTATATAGCCACTGTAGCGCACCTCGCATTTGCTTGGTTTTGTGGCTAATGCTCTTATCTTTTCTATGATATCCGGTCCACCGTTTAGTATAACCTGTATGTAAGATTGGCTACATTGAGTTCATATGGAACTACAACGAAGGAATATGCTAAAGGTGAACTATACCCTTTGTTCCAACCAGTCATCAAAGTGTCCACTAATCAATCCCTCATTGTCATCATCCGTCAAATTTAAGTTACCCGGTTTCCTCTTCTCTTGATCCAGAAATTCTCTATAATAATAAGACAAATAACATCATTATTCTTTCCAACTTATGAAAAACAAAAGAAATACAAGATAGCACTCAACCACACCTACGGAGACCATCAAGCTCATCAGAGTGTCGCAAGACATATCGATGTGCTTGAACAAGAAGTTGATCGTCCAACTGACCACTGACAGCCTTTCCAATTGGCTCACCAACACTATCGAACATGTATACACCCTTTGTATTATCTGAAGGATCGGGGTTCCTAGAAGTTCTTGTGAAACATGTGGTTCCTTCTAGAAATCTTGAACAAAAGGACAAGCATTCTTAAACAATATATCCTTCAGCAATAGAACCTTCAGGATAAGCTCTATTGCGCACAAGTGACTTTAGCCAAACAAATGATCTGAACATCATAAAACAATGATGTTATATGCGTCACAAGAAATGATAAATCAAATCATATACTTAGATGCATCGTGGAAAATAACAAATCAAATCAAAGCATCATACCTCTCTAGAGGGTACATCCACCTGTAATGCACCGGGCCACCAAGTTTAGCTTCTTCAACTAAGTGCATCATTAAATGTACCATGACAGTAAAAAACGATGGAAGAAAAACTTTTTCCATATTACAAAGTGTCTTCACAATACTCTCTTGCAGTTTATCAAGCTCAGAGACATCTAACACTTTGGAGCATAGCTTCTTTAAGAAATTAGCCAGCTCAACCACTATTATCATGACATCTTTACTCGGATAACAGTGTAAAAGTGCCACAGGAAGGATGTCTTCTAGAATAACATGACAGTCGTGGCTTTTGAGGCCAGTCAATGTTAATTCTTTCATGTTCACACACCTCGAAAAGTTTGATGCACAACCATCAGGAGTCCTACAATTCTTAATCATTGTACAAAGCATCTCCTTCTTTTCTTTATCCATATTAAAAGGTGTGTGCGGCAATTTAGTTTTACCTGTATCACCTTCATCGGGTTGAAGGTTAGGTCGAATTCCAATTTCTCACAACTCAAGCCGTGCATTAAGGCCATCCTTTGTTTTAGAATCAATATCCAGTAAGGTACCAATTAAATTTTCAAAGACGTTTTTCTCAATATGCATTACGTCTAGATTGTGCTTAACTTGTTGTGCTCCCAGTATTCCAAATCAAAGAATATTGACTTCTTTTTGAAACAATCCTTGGGCTTATTTTCAGGTTTACGTGAGATGTTATCCGATTTCTTTTTAGGCGCTCTTTTACGCTTCTGTTTTTCACGCTCTTCAGTTGCTTTTTCACTGGCTTTGCCCTTCATTTTCCCTTTCCCTTTGTTTGTTGCAACAACTTTTTTTCCTAAGACAAACACTCTGCCCTGCAACATTCTCAAAGCTGAGCTACCACTCATAGTTGTAGGTGCAAGTTCCATCTCTTCGGTGTTATCAAACTCCTTCTTTCGTCTCCGAAATACATGATCCCGTGGTAGCCATCGACGATGACCCATATAACAAAATTTCTTACTCTTTTTTAGCCAATATTATCTTGTGAAAGGACCACAGGACGGACAAGCATATCTACCACTCGTGCTCCATCCATACAGGTAAGCTAATGCTGGAAAATCATTCAAAGTCCATAATAGTGCAGCTCGAAGAGGAAATTTCTCCTGAGTACATGAGTCAAAAGTGTCCACACCCTTCCAAAGTTGTAAGAGCTCATCCATCAACGGCTACAGGTATACATCAATGTCATTGCGAGGGGAACTTGGTCCAGGCATAATCATTGATAAAATTAGAGATGTTTTCTTCATGCATATCCAAGGTGGTAGGTTATATGGAATAAGCATGACTGGCCAAGTACTATGTTTTGCACTCATGAGTCGGAAAGGGTTAAACCCGTCAGACCCAAGGCCTAGTCGTATATTACGGGGATCCTCAGCGAATTTAGGATATCTGGCATCAAGATCTTTCCATGCCTCTGCATCAGCTGGACATCGCAGCAATCCATCTTTTGTACGACCTTCATCATGCCAACACATGTCAGTTGATGTCTTCTTAGTTGCAAATAACCTTTGGAGCCTTGGAATCAATGGGAAATATCGCAACACCTTGGCTGGTTTCTTCTTCCTTTTAAATTCGGTTGTTGAATCTTTCTTCTCATTTTCATTGGTAACCCAACGAGAGGCACCACACACATGGCAAGACTCCTGGTTAGCTCTTTCACCTCTAAAGAGCATGCAATCTCTTGGGCATGCATGAATTTTCTCATAATCCAGCCCTAATCCGCGTATGATTTTTTTCGCCTCGTAATATTTCTTCGGCAGGTTTATCTGAGGAAATGCAACCGATAATACACCAAGTAGCTGTGTGAATGACTCCTGTGACCACCCATGCAAGACTTTCATGTGATATAAAGTGACAAGAAATGACAACCTCGAATATGATGTACATCCAGGGTATAAATCTGTGTCTGCTTCCTTCAAGAAACTAGTGTATATGTCTTGTTCTCTCATTTTATCATTATCGGCAAATGTTGTACTCACATTCTCAGCCACACCAGGCTCCAAGTCAACAAATTCAGACAGAACACCATCTAGTTCCCCATCCAATGAGCTTGATAGTCATTGGAAGCTGTCAATCATGGGGAAAATAACACTTAAGAGTCCAGGAATGTCATGCAATCTTCTATTACTGCCTTCTACATCAGAATTGATTGGAAAAGCAGGAATATGAAAATTGTTGTTGTTATTTGACATGGGAGCAAATGCAAATGACGGTGAATCATACTCTTCTCCATGGCAAACCCATTTTGTATAACACTGAACAATACCATCACATCTTAGGTGGGTTTTCACTTCGTCATAATTTTGTTGCTTTATTTGCACAGTTTACACAGGGACAAAGGATTTTATCACCGAGTGGAACATCACGGAAGGCAAAAGATAGAAATTGCTCAACGCCGTCTTTATATGCAGTAGTTGATCTTGGTTTACTCATCCAACCTTGATCCATCCTTTTCCAGCTGTAGTAATAAAAGCAAAATTGATCAGTTTATAATTTTCCATTTGTTGTTATACATTAAGCACAGGTTTACATGAATATTTTTGAACTGTGCACTCGATACTTCGGTTCAAATTGTATAATATATATGGTTTACCACAACCATCCAGCTTACACTACAAAACAAAAATAGAGATGTGCCTTTACTAGAAAATTTTATGTGAAGTAGATAAAGAAGTTTTCATGTGGCATAAGAGTTATGACGTGGAGAACTCCCAAAGCATACCGAGCCAACTCAAGAAGGTACTGATCAGTACGTAGACTCTGAAATAGATTGTTGTAAATAAAATCAGCTTACCCGCAAACATCGTATTTCCTAGAGGAAGTAAAAAAGAAAACTTACAAGAGCAGGCCCTAACTTTCTGTCTCACTGGACCTGACGAAAAATAGCATCCATAGCCTCATTGCCCATTGCAAAAGGCTTGTAACCAGCTCTTGCACTGCAGTATTCCGAGCAATACTACAAATACACTTGCTTGGCCGGATGGAATTAACAAGCTGAAGGAGATAAGTTCTAAATATTGCCGTAGTGCGATCCTAATACTCCAGAGTTACCACCCGACCTTACAGATGCCGCAACTTGTAATATATTCAGAAGTTTCTGCATCCGACTAAAAATGGATGTATATTCTCCAATGTTTGATTTTTTTTCCATTAGAGTGACAAACAACAAAAGGCTAGCTGGTGTAACTAGTAACTAAAAATCTAAGTAATACCCGCTGGTTCCACTTTTATAAAACAAAAAAATAGAGATGACAAGCAACTTAGGTAATTAAAATTTAGCATCACAGTATGGAAAATTCTTGTGTGCCATGACGACATAGGCAATTCCCCTAACTAGATCGACTTATAGGAATATCATGTCATTAACGATTGTCATCCAATCAACAGTACCCATGTTTTTAACAACAATTGACATCCAACCACCAAAGAGGATTCATCTATTTTTATCAAAAAAATCGAATTGCAACAATACAGTGCATCACAACAAGATAGAAAGAGTATACCGCGGGAGGCGGAGCCTGACGTTGATGGGAAGCAGTTTTCTTCTCAGGCCAACCGGCGGCACGCAACTATGGAGCTTGGACAAGGGGGAAACCGGCGTCTTGGTGGAAGGGGAGCTGGGCTGGGGGGAGACCGGCGTCAACTGGCGAGCTTGGGCTGTTCGAGACTGGCGTCCGACGACTGTGGAACTTGCGTGTAAGGAGCGGCGGGGTAGCTCTTGCCAGAGGGCACCCCATCGACTGGCGGGGGAGTAGAGTGGGGATAAGCGGCACTTCAAGTTGGGGGTGAGGGCTCTGGCCAGGGGCGAACGGCAGCGGCTAGGTCCGAGGCGCCGAGCGGCGACGACGCTAAGGATGAGCAGCGGCGGTTTGTTTAGTTTGCAGAGAGAGAGACAAATACTGATCTAGGATACTCCAGTTCATCCTAGAATAGTTTGCACAGAGCGGCGGCCAGGGGCGAACTGGTTGTTAAGTTGTACACCAGTTTTTCTATAACACTGGTACAGATCAGATTACATATCAGATTGCAAAAATATCAACCTCAAAAAAAGATTGCAAAAATATCAAAGGGTATATAGGTCATTCCACCTAGATTTATCAAGTCAAAATAAACTAAAATAATAGGAAAACAGCAATCAAAGCAATTTATCAAGAAATTTATCTAAACTATATATAAGTTTAGATAAAATGTGGCAAATCATTTGCTGTCAATCTAAAACAAGACAAAAAATCATCGAGTCCCTTGTATCTTTTGGATGATTAAGGATATTTTTTCCAGGGAGGGATGATTAAGATTTTTATTTTAACACGAGAATATTACAGAGGTAATATAATTTTACCTAGAATAATACTACGGATGTGATGATTAAGGTGGCAATTTAATAAGACAATGCCTCTTAATCATTTTCTCGTGCAATTACTCGGGTCATCTATTGGGATTTTAACACACCTACAATTTTAATAGCCTTTTGAGTAAAAGATATGATTTATTAATAGAGTCGCATACTAAAACGTCTCCTAAATCGTCTCTAAGTTAATTAAAATTATATTGTATTTTCTAAATGGACAATTATAAGCAAAAAAAATGTGACGCTATATAAACGTCTTAAGAAGCGTATTTAGCTTGATATTGTTCATGTATGTAGAGACGAATACAAATAGCGTCTCAGAAAAAGCGACCATACAAGTCAGTTTTGTTGTAGTGGAGAGGGAAGGGGGGAACCCTAAGTCAGGTGGGCCTAAGGCCCACCAGGGGTGCGCCACCCCCTCCCCCTCTCCCCTCCTCGTCGCCACCTCCAGCCCCATCTAGGGCTGCCGCACCCCTTAGGGGTGGGAACCCTAAGGCCTTGTTCGGTTAATCCCACCGAGGAGGGGATTGAAGGGGATTGACATGAAATTTAATTTGTAGGGGATTTAATCGCTTTCAATCTGCTCCAAACCCCTCCGATTTTAAAGCAACCGAACAAGGCCTACGGGGGGCGCCACCCTCTCCTCCCCCTATATATAGTGGGGGTTTTGGCCATTGGAGACACGGGAATTTCTCTCTCTCTCGGCACAACACTGTCTCTCTTCTTCCTCCTCTCCCATGGTGCTTGGCGAAGCCCTGCCGGGAGACCTCATCGCTCCATCGCCACCACGTCGTCGTGCTATCGGAGCTCTTCCCCGACCTCTCCCTCCTCCTTGCTAGATCAAGGTGCGGGAGACGTCACCGGGCTGCACGTGTGTTGAACGCGGAGGTGCCGTGGTTCGGCACTAGATCGGAATCACACCGCAATCTGAATCGCAGCGAGTACGACTCCATCAACCGCGTTCTAGCAATGCTTCCGCTTAGCGATCTTCAAAGGTATGAAGATGCTCTCACCCCTCTCTTGTTGCTGGTCTCTCCATAGGAAGATCAGAATATGGCGTAGGAAAATTTTGAATTATTGCTACGTTACCCAAACAGTGGCATCCGAGCGAGGTTTTCTATGCTTAGATTGTTTGCACGAATAGAACACAAAAGGTTGTGGGCGCTGATTTTGCCAATTGGTTGCTGCTACTAGTCTTATTCTTTTCCGGCGGTATTGTTGGATGAAGCGGCCCAGACCGACCTTACACGTACGCTTACGTGAGACAGGTTCCACCGACTAACATGCACTAGGTGCATAGGGTGGCTAGCGGGTGTCTGTCTCTCCCACTCTAGTCGGATTGGATTTGATGAAAAGGGTCATTATGAAGGTTAAATAGCTTTGGCATATCATCGTTGTGCTATCACGTAGGTAAGAAGGCGTTCTTGCTAGAAACCCAAATCAGCCAAATAAAACTTGCAACAATAATTAGAGGACGTCTAACTTGTTTTTGCAGGGTTTGACATGTGATGTGATATGGCCAAAGGATGTGATGTTACATGTGTGATGTATGAGATGACCATGTTCTTGTAATAGGATTCACGACTTGCATGTCGATGAGTATGAAAACCAGCAGGAGCCATAGGAGTTGTCTTAATTTATTTTATGAGATGCAACGCCATGTGTTTACTACTTTCACTTCATTGCTAACGGTTAGTAGTAGTAGTAGTAGTAGTAGTAGTAGTAGTAGTAGTAGTAGTAGTAGTAGTACTAGTTGGAGTGACGGCTTCACGGAGACACGATGATGGAGATCATGGTGTCACGCCGGTCATGATGATGATCATGCGATGCTCGAAGATGGAGATCGAAGGAGCAAAGATGATAATGGCCATATCATGTCACTATATGATTGCATGTGATGTTTATCATGTTTTTCATCTTATTGCTTAGAACGACGCTAGCATAATAAGATGATCCCTCATAAAATTTCGAGAATGTATTCCCCTAAGTGTGCACCGTTGCGAAGGATCGTTGTCTCGAAGCACCACGTGATGATCGGGTGTGATAGATTCTAACGTTCGCATACAACGAGTGTAAGCCAGATTTACACACGCGAAACACTTAGGTTGAGTCGACGACTTAGCATGTACAGACATGACCTCGAATACGAGAGACCGAAAGGTCGAACATGAGTCGTATGGTTTAATACGATCAGCATGAAGTTGCTCACCATGACGATTAGTCCGTGTCATGTGATGATCGGACACGGGTTAGTCGACATGACTCATGTATCACTTAGATGACTAGAGGGATGTCGATTTAAGTGGGAGTTCATACTTAATTTGATTAAATGAACTTAATTATCATGAACTTAGTCTAAAAGTTGTCTTTACAAATATTGTAGATCCAATGGCCAACGCACCTGTCAACCTCAATTTCAACGCGTTCCTAGAGAAAAACAAGCTGAAAGATGATGGTAGCAACTATGCGGACTGGGTCCGCAACTTGAATCTCATCCTCATTGCATCCAAGAAGGCTTATGTCCTTGATGCGCCGTTAGGTGACCCCCTTATTCCCGCGGCAGCCCAAGATGTTCAGAACGTCTGGCAAGCGCGGATTGATGATTACTCTTTGGTTAGGTGTGGCATGCTATACAGTTTAGAACCGGGGCTCCAAAGGCGTTTTGAGCAACACAGAGCATATGAGATGTTCCAGGAGCTGAAGCTAGTTTTTCAAGCTCATGCCCGGGTCGAGAGATATGAAGTCTCCGACAAGTTCTTTAGCTGCAAGATGGAGGAGAACAGTTCTGTTAGTGAGCATATTCTCATAATGTCTAGGTTGCATGGACGTCTGACTCAGCTTGGAGTCGAACTTCCGGATGATGCTGTAATTGACAGAATCCTCCAGTCTCTCCCACCAAGCTACAAGGGTTTTGTGCGAAACACATGCAAGGGATGGAGAAGACCATTCCCGAGTTATACTCAATGCTGAAATCTGCAGAAGTAGAAGTCAAGAAAGAGCATCAAGTGTTGATGGTCAATAAGACCACCAGTTTCAAGAAAGGCAAGGGTAAGAAGAACTTCAAGAAAGACGGCAAAGCCGTTGCCGCGCCCGGTAAGCCAGATGTCAGGAAGAAGAAAAAGAATGGACCCAAGCCTGAGACTGAATGCTTCTATTGCAAGGGAAAAGGTCACTGAAAACGGAATTGCCCCAAGTACTTAGCGGATAAGAAGACCGGCAACGTTAAAGGTATATATGATATACATGTTATTGACGTGTACCATACCAGCGCTCGTAGTGGCTCCTGGGTATTTGATACCGGTGTTGTTGCTCATATTTGCAACTCAAAGCAGGAACTGCGGAATAAACGGAGGCTGTCCAAGGACAAGGTGATGATGCGCGTCGGGAATGGCTCCAAGGTCGATGTGATCGCCGTCGGCACGCTGCCTCTACAGCTACCTTCGGGATTAGTTTTAAACCTTAATAATTGTTATTTAGTTCGATCTTTGAGCATGAACATTGTATCAGGGTCTTGCTTAATGCGAGACGGCTACTCATTTAAGTCAGAGAATAATGGTTGTTCTATTTATATGGTGAGTGGTTTATTCTTGATGAATCTCGATCTTGATGTTACACATATTCATAGTGTGAATACCAAAAGATGCAAAGTTGATAATGATAGTCCCACATACCTGTGGCACTGCCGTCTTGGTCATATCGGTGTTAAGCGCATGAAGAAACTCCATACTGATGGACTGTTAGAGTCTCTTGACTTTGAATCATTTGACACATGCGGGCCGTGCCTCATGGGCAAGATGACTAAGACTCCATTCCCACGAATAATGGAGAGAGCAACCGACTTATTGGAAATAATACATACTGATGTGTGTGGTCCAATGAACGTTGAAGCTCGTGGTGGCTATCATTATGTTCTCACTCTCACCGATGATTTGAGTAGGTATGGGTATATCTACTTGATGAAGCACAAATCTGAAACATTTGAAAAGTTCAAGGAATTTCAGAGTGAGGTTGATAATCAACGTGACAGAAAAATAAAATGTCTACGGTCTGATCGTGTAGGAGAATATTTGAGTCACGAGTTTGGCACACACCTAAGGAATGTGAAATTGTTTCACAACTGACGCCGCATGGCACACCGCAACGTAACGGAGTGTCTGAACGTCATAATCGCACTTTATTAGATATGGTACGATCTATGATGTCTCTTACCGACTTACCGCTATCATTTTGGGGATACACATTGGAAACTGCAGCATTCACTTTAAATAGGGCACCGTCTAAATCCGTTGAGACGACATCGTATGAATTATGGTTTGGCAAGAAACCTAAGCTATCGTTTCTAAAAGTTTGGCGCTGCGATGCTTATGTGAAGAAACTTCAACCAGAGAAGCTCGAACCCAAAGCGGAGAAATGCGTATTCATAGGATACCCTAAGAAAACTATTGGGTATACCTTCTATCTTAGATCCGAAGGTAAAATCTTTCTTGCCAAGAATGGATCCTTTCTAGAGAAAGAGTTTCTCTCGAAAGAAGTAAGTGGGAGGAAAGATGCACGTGATGAGGTAATTACACCCCCTCTCGAACCGGAGAGTAGCGCAGCGCAGGAAATTGTTCATGTGGCGCCTACGCCAACTGGAGAGGAAGTTAATGATCATGATCATGAAGCTTCAAATAAAGTTGCTAGTGAAGCACGAAGGTCCACAAGGGCACATTTCGCACCAGAGTGGTACGACAACCCTGTGATGGAAATCATGTTGTTAGACAACGGTGAACCTTTGAACTATGAAGAAGCAATGGCGGGCCCGGATTCCAACAAATGGCTTGAAGCTATGAAATCCGAGATAGGATCCATGTATGATAACAAAGTATGGACTTTGGTGGACTGGCCCGATGATCGGCGAGCCACAGAAAATGAATGGATCTTCAAGAAGAAGACTCACTCAAATGGTAATGTGACTGTTTACAAAGCTCGACTTGTCGCAAAGGGTTTTGGACAAATTCAAGGAGTTGACTACGATGAGACTTTCTCTCCCGTAGAGAAGCTAAAGTCAGTCCGAACCATGTTAGCAATTGCCTCTTTTCATGGTTATGAAATTTGGCAAATGGACGTCAAAATAGCGTTCCTTAACGGGTATCTTAAGGAAGAGTTGTATATGATGGAACCAGAAGGTTTTGTCGATCCTAAGAGTGCTAACAAGGTATGCAAGCTCCAGCGCTCCATCTATGGGCTGGTGCAAGCATCTCGGAGTTGGAACATCCGCTTTAATGAGGTGATTAAAGCGTTTGGGTTCATACAGATTTATGGAGAAGCATGTCTGTACAAGAAAGTGAGTAGGAGCTCTGTAGCTTTCCTCATATTGTGTGTGGATGACATACTATTGATGGGGAATAATATAGAGTTATTGGAGAGCATAAAGGCCTACTTGAACAAGAGTCTTTCAATGAAGGACCTTGAAGAAGCTGCATACATATTAGGCATCAAGATCTATAGAGATAGATCACTACACCACGACACTACATTCCCTACAAACGTGTGTTGGGAAAAGTCACTTTCCCTGACTGACTGCTTGTTGATAAAGTTTCTATCAGACTGTTGGTTGCTATTACTCACATGTAACAACCAACTATCGGTCGGCGGGAATGCCGAAATGTATAGCATCAAACCATCAGTCAGTAATAATTGCACTGCTGTCACAAAGTCAGTTGGCAAATATTCCCAACCCATCATGGATCGTTGATGGGTCGCCAACTGGGCCACCAAAATTATCTGTGCGCGCGCGTGCGAAACTTAGCGCGAAGCCCACCCGAAATTTTCATATAGTGCGCCCCCACAGCCCACCTCCACTAAAAAAACAGCACACCAATGTCTCTCTGCCTTTCTCCCTTATCTCTTTCTCTTCGATCTGAGCGGCGGTGGCTGCGGCGGCGGCTATCGCATCCGGCACTGCTTCCACATTTTGTCCATCTCTTACTCCCACCAATCCATCACCATCACCACATCGCTGCTGCTTTTCCATGTGGAGGTGGTCGTGTGGAACCCTTACCCACCTCCCTTTTCCTCTCCCATGGTAGCAGATCTGAGCGAGACAAGGTCCCGTCGATCCTCGTGGTTCGAAACAAGGTGGGTGGCCTCTGCTTATCGTCTGGCGACTAGGAGCTGTTGGCTGGTGCCCCACCCCTCTAAGCCATCCAAGGCATCTGTAAGCTCTTTCTCTCCCTATGTTGTGTGCGCCAGTGCAGATTTAAATCGAAGCGATGAACCTTCCATAGCTCCAGTGGCTGGTGCCCCCATATCTCTATAGATTGATCCTCATAAAAAAATCTGTGCTCCCTAATTCATGGAAATAAAGAAGTTTTTACAGGAGTAAAGTTCAAACCCTAGCCATCGATTAATATTAGGGTCTATTTACAATGTGACTGGAACATGTCTGGATAATGTTTCTTTTCAGGGTGAAACAGACTTTAATAGGTCCCGTGGATGTTTGGGCATTTATTCAACTACTAACAATAACAGAAGGCCACTGGAACATGTCCACGCATGTCCACAGTCATATGCGTGCATCACATCAAGTGAATTTGGATAGGTAAATATTTTTAACACATCTTGAGTTTTGTTATACTATTTGCTTTTTTGCATTATTTTATCTTACTCTCACTTTCGATGTGTAATTGAGATTATGTCAGGTTGCTTGCTTTTCCTTATCTGATTATTTCGTCATGAATGATGTGCCAAATCTTTTTTTTTGAGCATACAAGTGATGAAACCTAGATTTGACTATTGTTTTATCTTGCTGCAGGTAAGTAGATGTAATAAATTTTGCGTAATTGATATTAGACACTAAAGATAACCAGCTCCTTGATTTATAAGTGAGATTGCTTACTTTGTTAAGTTTCAGGATTGGTAGTAAGTGTAATCAATATATCCAGTGGCATGCCAGGTAAGAGGAAGAACTGAGTATTCTTTAAGAAGATGCTTCTATTTGTGCACAATGGCATCGTAGCCAGGTAAGACGTACATGGGCCTTTGTGGTTTCTCATCTATACATCATCCTTTCATTAGTCATTTGTGATTAGTGGATGAAAGCGCAAGCACAGTTGTACTTTTCTTAGAATGAAGAAAACAAATATACGATCAGACTGACGTACATTCATGCTACTACATTATGGTCCATTTCTATTGCAAATAACTTCTCCCTTGATTTGGACAATAATTTTTCATGTTGAGAAGAAAATTTTACGCTCACCAATTGGACACTATTGACACTTTGTAGTTTTTTCCAGGGTTCAATCGACACATGGTGTGTCAGCATTTAGCTATCTACCTCAAGGGCCTTCCAGGAGCGTTGCCAATATCAGTGTGCTTTCTGTTGCAGAAATGGATTTTCGGAAAACTGTAGCACATGGCATCCTGGGAATTCTTGGCTATGTATAGTTCACCTCCCCTATTTGAATATATGTCGACCTACTAGCTCATTATCAGGTGTTTTTATGCATCTATTAATCATATGAACTATACACACAGGGATAGGATAAAATTTGGAGGAACTTTGATAGTTAAATTTATGTAGGATAAAAGAACTAGCACACAGATAAATTTTGTAGTTTTTTTAGGAAAATAAATTTTATAGTTGTAGTTGTAGTATCTAGGAGACAATAGCTATTGTATCCCCATATCTCAATTATTCCGCTAAAGCAGAGCATAACAGGCAATAGCTATTGTATCTGTATAGTCTAGTTGAACTAAGCATTCAGGTTTACCCTTCTAAAAAAACCGCATGTATATATAATATTTTTGGACAGAGGATCTCGAAGATTATGTATATGTCCTTTGTAGTCCATGCATTCACATTGTTAGACTGTAGGTTATGTATCTGAACTTTGTAGTCCATACATTCACATGGGTAAACCTGAATGTATGGACTACAATGTATCTGAGCTATAGAAGTCACCGTGGTAAATAAAGTTTCAAGTTTTAAATATTCTAGTCAGGACTTGCTGCCATTGCTGCTTTATAGAATTATTATTTTCTCCATTATCTCTATGAGTGCATGAATTCGGCGGTTACTTTTCATCCTTTGTAGGAAAGACATACAGAAGAAACCATGAAGATGGCAGTTTGTGTTTCCTAGACATGTTGTGTAATGAAGCAAAAAAATAATGTCTTTTAGGTATAATTTTGTGAACCTATATGGCAACTTGTCATCTTGGTATTTTGTGTAATGAGCAAAAAATGAATAGGTGGACATGCATCTATCATTTTGTAAACCTCTGTATTTTGTATAATGGTGCAAAATGAATAGGTGGACATGCATCTATCATTTTGTTGTGTGTGTCGATGAATGGGACATATAAATGATGGAGGGCTTATGAGAATGAAATACTGTTTATCATTTTTGTGTTCTAATGAGATATGCTACTTCCTTGATTGTATAAGGCACACAAGAAATGTATACCGGGTTGGTATTAAAATTATTGCTCAGCTAAACTAAATGCTGACGAACTATTGGTTGGCAAAAGTAAATAGTGTCTTACTGTTGGTCGGCAAAGGCTCATGCTAGGGCTGACAGAATGTCGGTTGGCAAATATACTACCGTTTGAGTATGAGTCAGGAAAGGTATATGGCAATGCCAACATAAAGTCAGTCGGTAAAGACATTACCATCTAATAGTTGGTTAGGAAAGTTTACTATCAAACACTCGGTCGGCAAAGGTTCATGGCAGGGCCAACAGAAAGTTGGTCGGCAATGCTTTGGATAGCCATCAAACGATCGGTCGGGAAAGATATGTCGGTCGGGAAAAGGCTTTCCCGTCAGGACTTTCCCCAACAGACAATCTCGGTCGGCAATAGTCTTTCCCAACCGACTGTCTCTCGATGGACGTTGTTTACCCAACCAACCTATGTGTTGGGGATGTAGTGTTGTGGTGTAGTGGATTGAGACGCCTCATAGGTCTTTCACAAAGTACATACATTGACAAGATATTGAAGAAGTTCACTATGGAAAACTCAAAGAAGGGGTTCTTGCCAGTTTTGCAAGGTATGAGATTGATTAAGACTCAGTCACAGACCACGGCAGCAGATAGAGAGAAGATGAGTATTGTCCCCTACGCTTCAGCCGTGGGCTCTCTGATGTATGCCATGATGTGTACCAGACCTGATATAAACCTTGCCATAAGTTTGGTAGGGAGGTACCAAAGTGATCCCGGTATGGAACACTGGACAGCGGTCAAGAATATCCTTAAGTACCTAAAAAGGACTAAGGAGATGTTTCTCGTTTATGGAGGTGACGAAGAGCTCGTCGTAAAGGGTTACTCCGATGCTAGCTTCGACGCAGATCCGGATGACTCTAAGTCACAAACCGGATACGTGTATGTTTTGAATGGTGGGGCAGTGAGCTGGTGCAGCAGCAAGCAAGACGTCGTGGAAGCATCTACATGTGAAGCGGAGTACATAACTGCTTCGGAAGCGGCTCATGAAGGGATCTGGATGAAGGAGTTCATCACCGACCTTGGAGTGGTTCCAAGCGCGTCAGGTCCGATGACACTCTTCTGTGATAACACTGGAGCCATTGCCATAGCCAAGGAGCCCAGATTTCACCGGAAGACCAAGCACATCCAACGCCGCTACAACTCCATCTAGTACCAGGTCCAGAGAGGAGTCATACATATTTGTAAAGTACACACGGATCTGAATATTGCAGACCCGTTGACTAAACCTCTTCCTCGAGCCAAACATGATCAACACCACAATGTTATGGGTGTTCGATACATCACAATGTAACTAGATTATTGACTCTAGTGCAAGTGGGAGACTGTTGGAAATATGCCCTAGAGGCAATAATAAAATGGTTATTATCATATTTTCTTGTTCATGATAATCGTCTATTGTTCATGCTATAATTGTATTAACAGGAAACAGTAATACATGTGTGAATAAATATATCACAATGTGTCCCTAGCAAGCCTCTAGTTGGCTAGCTTGTTGATCAATAGATGATCATGGTTTCCTGATCATGGACATTAGATGTCATTGATAACAGGATATCATTAGGAGAATGATGTGATGGACAAGACCCAATCCTAAGCATTTCACTAGATCGTGTTGTTCGTATGCTAAAGCTTTTCTAATGTCAAGTGTATTTTCCTCCGACCGTGAGATTGTGCAACTCCCGGATACCGTAGGAGTGATTTGGGTGTATCAAACGTCATAACGTAACTGGGTGACTATAAAGGTGCACTACGGGTATCTCCGAAAGTGTCTGTTGGGTTGGTACGAATCAAGATCGGGATTTTTCACTCCGTGTGACCGAGAGGTATTTGTGGGCCCACTCGATAGAACATCATCATAATGAGCTGAGTGTGACTAAGTAGTTAGTCACGGGATGATGTGCTACGGAACGAGTAAAGAGACTTACCGGTAACGAGATTGAACAAGGTATGGGATACCGACGATCGAATCTCGGGCAAGTTCTATACCGACAAACAAAGGGAATTGTATACGGGATTGATTGAATCCTTGACATCGTGGTTCATCCGATGAGATCATCGTGGAACATGTGGGAGCCACCATGGGTATCCAGACCCCGCTGATGGTTATTGGTCGGAGAGGTGTCTCGGTCATGTCTGCATGCCTCCCGAACCCGTAGGGTCTACACACTTAAGGTTCGATGATGCTAGGGTTATAGGCAATTGTTATATGAGATTACCGAAGGTTGTTCGGAGTCCCGGATGAGATCCCGGACGTCATGAGGAGCTCCAGAATGGTCCGGAGGTAAAGATTGATATATAGGATGGATGGGTTTGGACGCTGGAAATGTTTCGGGCACCACCGGCGAAGTGTCGGGACCACCGAAAGGGTTCCGGAGGCCCACCGGGAGGAGTCACCAGCCCCAGGAGGCTACATGGGCCAAGTTTGAGAGGGAACCATCCCCTGGGTGGGCTGGTGCACCCCCCACACCCAGCCCAAGGCGCCTAGAGAGGGAAGGGGGAACCCTAAGTCAGGTTGGCCTAAGGCCCACCAGGGGTGCGCCACCCCCCCCTCTCCCCTCCTGGCCGCCACCTCCAGCCCCATCTAGGGCTGCCACACCCCTTAGGGGTGGGAACCCTAAGGGGGGCGCCACCCTCCCCTTCCCCCTATATATAGTGGGGGTTTTGGCCATTGGAGACACGGGAATTTCTCTCTCTCGGTGCAGCCCTGTCTCTCTTCTTCCTCCTCTCCTACGGTGCTTGGCGAAGCCCTGCCGGGAGACCTCATCGCTCCATTGCCACCACGCCATCGTGCTGCCAGAGCTCTTCCCCAACCTCTCCCTCCTCCTTGTTGGATCAAGGTGCAGGAGACGTCACCGGGCTGCACGTGTGTTGAACGCGGAGGTGCCGTGGTTCGGCACTAGATCGGAATCACACCACGATCTGAATCACAACGAGTACGACTCCATCAACCGCGTTCTAGCAACGCTTCCACTTAGCAATCTTCAAAGGTATGAAGATGCTCTCACCCCTCTCTCGTTGCTGGCCTCTCCATAGGAAGATTTGAATATGGCGTAGGAAAATTTTGAATTATTGCTACGTTACCCAAACACCTTCCCCTCCCGGTGGCTCTCGGACGTGGGGTCGAGTTGCACCCGGGGGTGCTCCTAGGTGGCGGTGTTCCAGGTGGTGGCGGGGCTTCCTGGGGCGGCTTGGGCGAACGGCTGGGCGGCGGCGGGGTAACGCTACGGCGAGATCTGGCGGCGGCCTCCCAGCCCAGATATGGGCCCTGCGGGGCCCATCTGGGCCTGGGCGGGCCAACGGCGGAGCAGGTTTGTGGCGGAGCTTCCGGGCGACGGGGGAGCAGTAACGAGTGGTTGGGTGCTGGTGGTGTCGTTCCCAGTCCGCTGCAGCATGGCTGTCACGGCTTAGCGGGCCCCAATTCGGTCCCGGCTGGGCCGGGCGTGGCCTGGTATGCCCTGCTGCCGTGTTCGGTCGGTGACCGTGGCGGTGCCGGAGGCGCGGGCCTCCCGCACGTCGACGGTGGAGGTGGATCTCCTCCCGCTCGGTTTTGATGCTACTGCTTCATCGTTTGGCACAGCTCTCCGGTCTCTTTGGCCTCATGTTGGTGTTTGCAGTGAGATTGCGTGGATGATGGCACAACCATGCTGGCACGTGGGGTTTGGCGATGGTTTGGCTGGTCGGCTCCGGTTGGACGGTGGGGTGTGGAGTGTGGGAGAAAATCGTTGTCGGTTCCTCCGGCTCCGATGTGGTGACACCGGTGGGTGCCACCATTTCTTCCTGAAGGGTGTTGGTGGTAGCCATTATTACCTCCTTCCACGTGTCGGGGAAACTCTAGGACTCATCAGGGCAGCAGCGTCGTCGATGTCGCATCCCTTCTTGAAGGTGCTTCTTGGCACGCGGCGGATCGGAGCCTCGGGCTGTGGGGGTTTGTCTTCCCGGAAGGCGCAGCGGTGGCGGATCATCCGCTCTTTGTCGAGCTAACGTTGTTGCCATTTTTGTGGGCTTGACGTGTTGTTCATCCCAGCAATGATCTTTGTACGATGTTGGTTGCTTTGTATACAAAGCGGAGGGGACCCTTTTCGGCCAAAAGACCACGAGTCCTTGTTACAGTGCGCCATATTATTATTATTTTGCGGGATAAAAGGAGTTTTATTTCATGGAACAAAGTTACAGTCGAGAGGCCACAAGTCCTCAATACATGGTGGAACTGAACCCAGCCACACAGCCGTGACACGTTCAGAGCGGTTATATTTAGCCAACCGATCGACAACTCTATTTTTAATATGATGAATTTCCAGCGGATAAAACTCCCTATCACGAAGAAAAGCATTGATTTCTAGCACCAGATGTCCATATAAAAGACAAGGCTTTATCCATGTCCGGGGAGATCAGTTTTTGTTTTATTCGAAACATGAAAGTATACATAAAATCAGGGACGGAGCTACAGGGTATACCAGGTATGCCCCGGCATACCCTGAAATTCCTGCAAGTTTACAGTATATATACATATTTATATAATAAAAATAATAATAAAACACTTGAATGAAGCCCATGCGGCCACCCGCCATGCCCACGCGGCCCGTGCTAGCGATTGAAGAGGGGAGCCGAGTCCGACGCCAATTGGATAGAGGGCTCGAGGCAACGCCGAGCCGCCGAGGCGCCGGCGGTTTCATCTATCGCATTCAGGAATCAGGACTTCAGGCGTTCGCGTGGACTGCCGACGACGATTGCGTTCAGCAGCGTGTGCCTCGTCCTCTCAACCTCGTCCGACGCCCACAGCCCCACAGCCTTAGGGTCTGCCTGGCCCGTCTGACGGAGTGTTGCAGGGTTATCGGAGCTGCCGACCTCGCCGACGAGGGGTCCCGAGCTGTTGGCGGCGCTGCACCCCAACACTGCGGCTCCCGCAACGCTCCCCACGGCCACACGGTTCAGAGGTTCAGAGGTTACATGTTCAGAGATTCTCATGTTCAGAGGTTCAGACTTCAGAGGTATTATTGATCGCTGTTGTTGCCAGTTTAATTAGATATTACAGGTTCAGAGTTTCTCAGCCACACGGTCACAGGACTATTGATCTTGGCGCGATCTCGACGGTGTTGGCGTTCAATAATCTTGACCGCTTGCCTAATCTAGGCGATCAATAGGCCAAATCTTGATCGCTTGAGTGAGGATTTGCCCCAGTACCAAACTGCGTATCATGTGAGTGTTTCATAATAACATGTGAAAATTTCAATTGTGCAAGCGTAATTTATTTAATTATTTAGTATTTTATTTTTGTAAGATGGAAGATAGTCTTTTGGATAATTGTCTAGTCACTTTTATTGAGCGGGATATTTTCTTTTAAGTTGATGAAGATGATATTACCAAGACATTTATGTCCCTTCAAAAACGTCGAATAAAATAGTCACAAAAATAGCATTGTGAGTCTTTAGTTCACATGAATACCGATATTCTAATTATCAGTATGATTTTTGAACTATTTATATTGTATTTAGTGGATGGTTTCAGCTTAATCCATGAATTTGAGCCTCATCCTGCGTGATTTTTTTTGACCGGCAATACCCTAATTTAAAATCCTAGATTCGCCACTGCATAAAACATTCAGGTTTGTGACGATCAGATCGTGTGTATCATCTACGATTTTCCTATTGTGAAAATTTACTTGTGACGAAGGGTTGATCAATATATCGACAACTGCATGCTGATCTAAGAGGATTATTATTGTTGTTCGTGTATTTTTATACACGGGCGAACATTATTGTTTGAGGTTCTCGAAGGAACCCGGGGACGAACTATTCATCGAGCATCATTGTGAAAGATCGGGCCATCTACACCAGCGAATTAGCGTCTTGCTAGTCCGTGTCTCATCATAAACTTAACCAATAAATAGTTTAAGGGCTTATGAAATAAGATGGGAAATTGTCATTCTTGGAAATTGTTGTCAGCTCATTTAGTTGCATAGGGAGATCAGACATTACAGCAGCAAGTTCTGTATACATTTGAAGCATGCTTACAAGGTGTTCACTGACAGTAAATTACTCTCTTCGTAAAAGATCGTTTAGATCATTAAAGTGTACATTACAAACAAATCATCTTCCTAATGTGGTAGAGCACGCATCCTACGCAGCAGAAACCAGCACGTTGTATATGTTAGGAATAAATTAATTAAATTAATTAGGAGATAATCCCTGCTTATGTCGGTTCCTTAGATTGGCAACTGCTCCTTGTAAACCGTCCGGTTGCTTAGATTGGCAACTGCTCCTTGTAAACCGTCTTTGTACCGGGGTATATATATACCCAAAACTTCAATCAATGAGATAAATGTTTCATCATTTGCTCTTCCTCTCTTAACACGTTATCACGCACTCTGTTCGCGATTAGAGGAATAGGCCACAGCGAAAGAATGACCGTGGATGCATGTATCGCAACTAATCGCCGCTGAAGAACTCACGCCGCCCCGGCTAGACGCATGGCCTGCAGCCTGCACGGGCAGGCGGCAACCTCGCCGCCGACGGCGCGGTCACCAGCAGCAGCACTCTTCTGCTCGTCGTCAGCGGCAGCAACGCCAGATGGTTGAAGCATGAACCGGAACGAAGAAAGGCAGAGAAAGCCTCGATCAAAAATGAATCATCCAATCATACAAACGGAAGAAAAGGTACCATGTCTTTTTCTAATTTCTTGAACTGAAACTAGCGGCCGTGCCACTGCCTCTTGCTTTGTCGCCATCTCTGCAGCGGCAACAACCTCGTCGAGGAAGCGGCAGAAGCATCAGTCCTTTGGACGCGGAGGCCACAGCCACCACACGCCGCTCCTTCGAGCGGCCCTCGGCCCGACTCCCTGCAGCGCAGCCGTGCCCCGTGCTCAAGTCCGAGCAACGACCGCAGTCGACGTTGCTCTAGCGCACAGCACTGCGCGCACCTTAAGGCCATGACCCGAATGGCGACAGCGCCTTCCGGCGCGGCCACCTACTCCACACAACGACGTCGATCCAACAGCCACGGACGCAGCCATCTAGCCCCCCAGCGCGCGCGGACCTTGAGCGGTTGTGGTGTCTGTTGCGGCGACGCCCTCAGGCGTGGCAAACGACGGCGCTAATGTAATCAGCGCACGGTGCTGCCTATCATGGCATTGAAAAAATTTCCCACTGAAATGTGTAGCAACACGGGAGATTGATCTGGAAAGGAGACCTTATCCATTCACATTTTTTAGTACTAGTCCATAGAATTTTTGGGAATTAAGTACTGGACTTTGACATCTGCACCATAGCCCTTATAGGTTATAAAGTTATCTGACATACACAATTAGATCCTTTAAATTTGTGTTCTAACCTTCACGATATGCACATCATGTGCAATACATATTTTCAGCAGTAAATATGTGCACATCAGACCCTTAGTTCATTCTAATTACATACCACACAAGTATACACCATTTTGAAATGGGTAAAAATTGTCATTTGAAGACCTTATGTCTTCATATGTTTGTGTAAGTATGTAAATTAACTTTTCCAGATATACATATATTACCCCGGTAATGTTGTTGAAAAGAATGTTTTGCTTACATTCCAGATCATATTCCTTCGGAATTTAAGACATCTTCTCTCTCTACTCCCTAGCATTACATGCAATTTGTGACAACAACTACGATTTTGCAATAGAAATAATTTTTTTTGCAAATCTTAATAAAGTTCTAACAAGAATTATGAAGTGCCATACTTAATATGACTAGCCCAAATTTTATTTGTGAATCACAAGGTATTGGTGGCATCTACTGCACCATTTGCAGATTATCCATCATTACTGTGAGGTCTACATCTTGTCAAATTTACAAGATGATTACCTTCAAAGTGCTCTTCCAAATATTAATATTTGGCGTGACTACCTCAAGAAATCATAAGGTATTGGCATCTACTGCAAAATTTTGCAGACTATCCATTATTACTACAAGGTCTACATCATGTCATTCTGACATATGATTATCTTTAAAGTGATTTTCTTAAATATAGCATAACATAAGGTAATAGAATTATGAACATCTACTGACATAAGTCAGACTATGTTTTCTATTATTGCGAGATCTACAGCATATTGGTGATTATCTTCAAAGTGTTATTCTATATCAATTGAGGTCTACACATACAAGGCATCAACCAAACAAGAATTTGCTCCTCCAAAGCATTTATTGTTGTTGTTCACTAAAATATTTTACTCTCATAGTAAATATTGTTCTTGCACACTTTGCTTGAATATGTAATAGCAAACTACGTAAATATTTGCATATACGTATGATTACCTCCTACTACATTCGTAAAATGCATGGCAATGGAGCCTGCGTCACTATTTTTAATTATAGTGTCATCCATCCATCAAGATGGATGCCATAATTTATAGCGAGTGTCTCAAACACTATTGCAAGATCCACATCACATCGTGGCTGTTATTTTCATAGTGACTAAGCAATGTTAAAATTGCAAAGTCTATGTTTTGGCTGTGACTCTAAAGTCACACTTTTCTTACGAATGAAGCCCAAAACATTAGCAATGATTTTATCGCATGCACTATATTGAAGGTTTACACCGCATGTTCACCAAGCATCACATTGGCGGATTGTGCTCAACAAGATCATTTCATCCATATATTTTATTTTACTCCTAGAAGTAAATTAAATAAATGCATTAGCATTTTTAAGTAATGCATGATTGACATTTTCAAATACAGTAAATGCATGATTTGGTGCGAGTATTTATTGTAAGATGATTGATGACATCAGTCATTATATCCACATGCGGCACTTGTGGCCACTATAACTCCACCTTCGAAATATATGTCATGGCTATTCTCTTAATAGTTAAGTATGTTTATATGTATTTCGTCTATCACCAACTTCACTTAGTTCTCAAACTAAGTACATAATGGACGAATATTTATTCATCTTGAATATTTCCCTTAAGAGAAACATGTTGCCATGAGCACATTGCGAATAATCACCCATTCGTTTCTCAAGACCTCAAGTCTATCGCAGCTCACATTTTTGTCACTCAATCAACTTTAAGTTGAGATCTCATGATCAAATATTTTCATCCGAAGATCCAGTTGAAAATCCCTCAATACACTTTACATCTTCTTATGATGGTATTACCATTTTCATGTTAAAGAAACATATTATTTCTTAAAATCATCATATTCACCCAACGATTGCTTCAAATATTTGCTAGCATTGAGAATACTATGAAAGTCAGTGGTTACAAAATAGAACCATGAGGAATTCAAAGTAAAGTGGAGGCTAAATACAACCAATGACATAATTACCTTTTAATTAGTAATTGATCATTTTCAAATGATCACAAAGACAACTCTTAAATTTGTCAAATGTGTGGTTACATAAATATAATACATATGATTACCAAACCGTCAAACATATGGTCAAACCATACCATAAATTTATTAAGAAAGCAAATAAGTTCATTGGGATAGTTGAAAATTTGCAAACATACAATCAGGAAATATCCTCGTAAATGATTGTTTCCAAATCTTCATCAGAAGGAGAACCAAAAATATAGTGTAATAAAAGAATGATCAATTCCTTTGTGCCTATGATATGTTTGCATAATTAATTTTTTCAGTAATATGGGTGACCTCATGGAATATCCTAATTATTTCCAAAATAACATTAGCCTATACTTGTGCTACTACATGTAGTGTAATCTCCAATATCATATTTATTGGACATTATATTTGATAAATTTTGAATGTATGAATCAATCCATACTCAATATTGTTGCGTACATAATGATTTTCTAAGTATTAATAAATTAAATATTAAGCTTAATAGCCTTAGCCATCCTAGTTTGGGGATGATTAGAAAATTATTGACAATTCTATTGGTCACAACTTAACAGTTGCAAAATTTCTCAAATCATCAGATTTTATGTGCACCACATGTACCATAGGGGAAATTAATTTAAGGAACTCTCACCTTACAATTCTAAATGAGTCAACTCATTCTTCCTTGAACACATTGAGAAGATATGTGCATTACTCAACCATTATGTGGTATTATATAGATACTTCATGGTACTCATGGAAACATTTATAAAACGATTTCCAGTGTGTCTCTTGTCACACAAACCATGAATGATATAACTAAATTAATTGGTCAAATTCTCAAAGTAAGAGCAAGCTAGTTATCCTAAACAAGGGATATATCCATTTGAATGGACAACTTCGTTGAACTCATTTCACAAGCAATGTCTGATTATACCTAATACTTTATGTATATACAGATAATGGTTTAGTTCAATATCTTATCAAAGATAGTGAAATTAATAATATGACCAAACTTATAGAATCGTAATTTACTAGCCTCATGCTAGACAAATACGGCATTACACACCGTAAGTATGATCTAAATCATACCAACTGCATAGAATACTACTTTCCCCTTGTAGTAATTACGTGAAAATCAACAAAGTATTTCCTATCTGCGATAATTCGGTTACATACCGATATCACTACTCCAGCATACATCAATGGGCTCTCCCAGAAATTTAGGGAACTATGTGAGGAATAACAATTTATCCGTCAATCAAAATTATTCACAGCCCGTATGTGATTGCATCAACAATAAGGATATTTCCAGCATTAGGGGGAGATTAGTACCAAAAAGAATGCCGAGAAATAAATTAGACATGTTATTGACATTCAGTCCTTATATCCACGTACTCAAAGAATCTGAACAAGAAGTTTAGAATCATATATTTGCAACTCATTGCAAATCTGCCACATACATTTACTGATGACAAAGGTGTCACTCAAATTTATATTCCTGCAGTAAAGTGTCAGAAAGAGTGGAGGTACCTGATAAACCACTCTTCTCCCCAAATGAGAGCAAGAGGGGGAGAAATCTGACCACATGAGATATAATCTCGCATATGCTTCCGCGGAAACAGAGGAAATCAAATCCTCAACCAGTAAATGTAATTCAACATCAAGTTGAAAGACACCTCAGTGGATGGCCATCATCCAAAGCCGACATAAATGTGCACAAATGTTTTGGTGTGGGGACATCGAAACACCTTGACTCCATTGTTGTAGGAAATCACAAGGAGTTAAAAGGAATAAATACATTTCCACAAATTTCATTGATTCCTCTAGAATCATATAACATAAGTCTACATATGTCGACATATATTTCTTCTAAAGATTGCTAAAACCTTTTGGGCCCTGAACCAAAATCCATGGTAGAGTGCCTCTTGTACTCATATTGGTTCACATAAAAGGGAGTAAGTAATGAAGAATAGCACTCGCCAATCAAAGAGTGGTATTTACTACAGTAATACCTACTCCTCATAAGTATCTTCCATATGGAATACTAAAAACTTCTCATTAATAGACAAAGTCAATGAGGTGGTGAAAAAGCGAGGCTTGTAGCAAAAGGGTTCACGCAGAGACCCAACATCGACTACGATGTAACATACCTTCTTGGTATGAGTGGAACTATGTTTCGATAATAAATACCGTTGGCAGTACAAATAATATTATCCATGCAGTTAATGGATGTAGTGACTACATACTCATATGAGTCACTCATTTCGGAAATCTATATTAAAGTCCCTGAAGGGCTTCATTTCCGAATCCAAAAACAAATCGCAACATGTATTGTGTAAAACTTCATAAGTCACTCTATGACTAGAAATAGTCGTGAATCATATGGTACTACCGAATAGACGAGTTCCTTCTTCAGAGGATTACTCAAAGGATGATGATTGTTCATGTGTTAATAAAGGAATCCAAAAATTTGATTCCCTTACATCACCTCAGTGTATATTGATGATTTCATCATCAGTGTCTCTGCAAGACATAAACATACACAAAATCATCTCAAGACGGAAATTTTGGATTCAACCAAATTTAGCTTAAGCTTACAACTTGAGCATTCTCTCAAGAATACATATCAGTCTACATATATCCAAAACATATACAAGAAGTTCAGTGTGGATATATCATAACAACATAAGACATGTATGGTCATACTACCTTTGATAAGGTACATACCTAGGGTTGATAATGAAGTGGCATAAAGACCTGAAGTTCTATATCTCACTAATGTCAAAGCACTCATATGATTGCAAACTATGTCAGGCCTGACACCATATTTACTATGTTTGTTCAGAGTGCAACCCCCAACAAAAGTAACATGCTTGATATATGGAATATCATCTTATATCTTAAGCTTACAATAAATATTGGACAATTCCATCAGGAAATACAAGATATGACCATGATGGGATATGATGATATTGGCTCTTTATTTGATCCCAATGACGCCATATCAATGACTGAATTTGTTGGAATAGCCTCCATATGGAAGTCATCGAAATGGACTTTAATGGTTATTCCCACTTATCATTCTGACATAATTGCTTTATCTAAAAGCATTGCGAAATATGCATGGCTTGGAAGAATGATTAACCACACTTAAAATCATGTGGTTGAGATTTATCAGAATCACATAACTTGATTTATCAAGATACTTCCATTTGTGTTACTCAATACCTACATGTTATATGAAGAGCAATATCATAAATCACATTGCTCGGAAACTACTTATCCTCATGGATTATAGAAAAGTGAGGAAATAATTTGCAAACAAAATCATGTGAAAATCCAACAGATTATACACAATCTTATGTTCATGTCAATGAAATTGGTATGAGACATCCTCCATATTTGCAAAGTTCGGGGGGGGGGGGGGGGGGGGTAATCTCCCAAACTATAACCTATTAACAATCATCAGATTGCATATATTGTACTCTTTTTCCCTTGATGAGTTTTCCCCTAATGGTTTCTCATAAAAGGTTTTTAACGAGACAATATAAACACAAGTGTTTGTATATGCCATATCATTTTCTCCTTATATTTTTCCACCGGGTTTTAAAGGAGTTTTCAATGGCATGTCAAATGCACTCTTTTTCCTTATGAGTTTTTCTCTCAAAAGTTTCTCATAATGGTTTTTAATGAGGCAATATCTTCTCAAAGATCATATGTTATACTTTCTATTTTCCCTATCAGGGTTTTTAAAGGGAGTACTCAAGACATAATTATTGTTCTCTAAACTCAAAGATGAGTTTTCTCCTTCTACAAAGGTTTCTCAAATGAGTTATCACGAGACAATAATCATTATATGTTGTATCATTTTTTCCTTATTTTTCTCAAGGGGTTTAAAAGAGTTTTAGCAACATATCTACACTATTCTCCTCATATTTTTCCCACAGGGTTTTTGGAGGAGACTTTAAAGATTATACAACGATTTCTTAAAATGAAGATGATGAACATTCTCGAAGGCAATCACATACAAGGAGGAGTCTTTATCAACATGATATATATTATAAAGACAAGCATTGATTAGGGGGAGTGTTAGGAATAAATTAATTAAATTAATTAGGAGATAATCCCTGCTTATGTCGGTTGCTTAGATTGATAACTGCTTCTTGTAAACCGCCTTTGTACCGGGTATATATATACCCAAAACTTCAATCAATGAGATAACTGTTTCATCATTTGCTCTTCCTCTCTTAACGGTATACAAATCATCTTCCGGTTGGTGGTGCGAACGAACCACGGGCATTGGAGCCCGTGTATAAAACACTAAAACCTCGAACCCGTCATGCGACAGTCGGCTGACTTCTTGGCGGGTCGGCGGCATCTGTCCTACGGCGAGCGGCTGGCCAGTGAGCAGTGGCTCGCCGGCGAGCAGCTCCGCCATGACGCAACCGAGCAACCAGGCATCCACGAGCTCATCGTAGTCCGGCTTCCCCAGGAGCATCTCGGGGGCCATAAGGCCATGTACGAGAGCGTGCCGCACGGTGCCGTCGCGCTCACCATGGAAATGGCCAGCCCGAGGACTCTTATCTTCACCACGCCCTCGCCGTCGACAAGGATGTTCCGCTGGATACGAGTTTGCCGCTGTTGAATCGGATTCCTTCTGACTGGAGCGAAACGCGGTTCCGAATTCGACTGGAGTCCGGTCAGCCGGTCACCACCTCGCCGGGAGATATAAGCTCACCAATTCTTCGTTCCCAGTGCTCCATCCCATCCTCCTCCTCCCCACTTCCCCATCCAATCCCCCAAATCGATCACAGATTCACAGGAGCTCGCGGAAAAGCCGCCGCCATGGCTGGGCAGATGCTCCGCCGGTGGAACACCTTCTACGTCGCCTTCGACGCCGTGGACGACGCCATCGAGGCCGCCGACCCAGGCCAGTTTTCACGCCACGTGTTCCGGCGCGCGAGGGGAGACCTGGTAGGACAGCTCTGCAGTGCCGCCGACGACGACGAGGCGGAGCGTCTCTGCGGGATTCTCGACGACGTCATGGCAGAGTCTCTCGAGACGCTCAGGCTGGTGCCGGAGGCGCCCATCTCCAAGGAACTCGCCGAGGCTGTGCGCGCGCTGCGGGAGCACGACTCGGAGCGCGTCCGCCTCCTCGCGCGCGGCATCGTGAGCGGGTGGGAGGCCTCCGTCCAGGACGACGTCGCCGAGGTCACGCCAGCCACGCCCATGAACAAGCTGGAGAACGTCGCCAAGGTCACACCAGCCATGCCCATCAAGAAGCTGCCGCAGTCCAAGGCGGCCATCGGCCAGCATCAGAATGTCTCCGCCAACCCTAACGCGGAGACGAAGCGACCTCCCAAGATCATGGGCGAGCCGTTGGCCAAGAAGACGGTGAAAATCATCAAAAAGCCAGCGTCCGATCCTGCCTCCGGCTTCGTCGATGGTGACCGTGCTGTGCTCAGCTGGGAGGACAAGATGGAAGCCGCGAAGCGCAAGCTCCGCCAAGGTTACCAGGAAGCAGAGGACGCGAAACGGCGGCGCAGGACGCAGTTGGTGCAGGCGCCCAAGATGATGCAGCCGCGTCTCAGATGCAGCCAATCAGGAGGCGCACCAGCTCCATGGTCAAGAAGACCTTCGCGGTCAGGACGCAGCTTCACATGGCTTAGGGCTCTAGTCAAGAAAACAGTTGATCTATAGCTAGTGCATGTCCTGGTCACTTTTGATATGTAATCTTTCTGATCGAAACATGCCATACTGCAGTTGTAACTAGCACACCACTGCAATGCAGTTGCTCGTAGCTCGTATGCATGTTCAGTATGTGATCAGAAGAAGTTGATAAATTGATAGCGAGATTTGTAGTGTTAAAAATCTGCAGAGAATTTGGAAAGGAATTGCTCGTCATGTTGGGGAAGATGAGTTTGTGTCGATTTATAATTCTGCACACACCTAAGCAAACAACATAGCACTGCTTTTACAGTTTTGATGAGTTCTCCTGTCCACATTCAGACTTGACAGTATTGATCAAAATTGACAGAATTCTCCTCTTGCTGTTTCTGGATACAAAACTACATATATGTTCGACAAATGATAAATCTTATCTTGGGTTTGCAAGCTGGATTTTACTCACCCGCCAAAAAAGACAAAAAGCTGGAATGTACTGAGTAAAATCACAAGAATGTCATGGTTTGAAGTGAACTGGTGTATATTAGCTTTTGCCTTCGGTTGTTAAACAGAGAGGTATTTCAAAGAAGAAAAGGCTATATTACAAACAACAAAATGCGAGATCGTGGTGTCTTTCGTCTAGAAGTACTATTTACGAGTGTACAGGATTCCCGTTTCCTTTAAAAACCTGATTAGGTTCATATCCTTGGACCTGGAGAACCGATCATCACACTGCATGGTCTATCCTTTCTATCACCACACTACAGGAAAATCACGTTTTACCGTGTGGCAAGCTATAAGTCGTGTTCTTTTTTTCGGATACTCGGCTTATTTGAATATAAGACGTGTACACAAGCAAAAACACCCGGTAAAAACAATGCACTCGGCTTATGCTACCATATAAGCCGAGTGTCTAGAAAAAGCTCTCGGCTTATAGTTTTCACACGGTATATATGAAGAAAGCACTCGGTTTATAGCGTGTCACCCGGTAAAGGTACGTGCCACGTATCTACAACAGCGGTGTTTGACGGCGCCGTCACGGCTTGAACTATAAGCCGTGTGCTTGACAAGTACACACGGCTTAGACACACTATAAGCCGTGTGCTTGACAAGAACACACGGTTTACACATAGTATACGCCGTGTGCTTGGTAAGTGGACACGGCTTACACACTATATGCCGTGTGTTCTGCAAAAGCACTCGGTTTATATTTTATAGATTTTCAAATTTAAAAAAGTTCTAAAGTGATTTCCCTTGCATTTATCTTTAATCCCTGAATGTTATTTATTTATTCATTTTACCACAGAAATGTCTCTCATGTCGGCTATAGACCGTGTGAGGGGGGTAGGAAGATCACCAAAACCCTAGAAATGCAATAAATGTCTCAAATAGTTGTGGGCCCACCCGGAACGTGCCCAAACTTTTACGACACCCTACAAGGGGCATGTGATGACGTCGTGCCTGATCCTGAGGATTTCTGGCATCGTATCATTTTCCGAGGCTTCAAACGGTTTAATGAGGCATGTCACCCAAGTGATTTCGTACCCCCGATGGCTGGGGCTGCCCCTCCCACGCCTGCACAAGGCATACCCATGTCACAAATACATCACATAGGATTTTCCATGCTTCTTCTGGCATGATTTCATGTGTCACCTTGCAGATCTGCAATTTCCGACACTGAAACCCTAGAATTGCAAGAAATGTCTCAAATATTGTAGGCGGGTCAGAAAAATGCGGGGGCCTGACACGTGTCATTTGATGGCCTTCTCTGAGTGCACGAGGAGTTTCGATGCCAACGGAGAAACATGACCGACACTTCCTTCACAAACGTGACACGTTCCCTCTCGATACCAAGAGACTACCTCGAAGATGGTGCAGTTACAAACGGCCTCGGGTAAGCCCCACCCAGACCGCGTCCAAACTTTTACGACACCCTACAAGAGGCATGTGATGACGTCGTGCCTGATCCTAAGGATTTCTGGCATCCTACCCTTTTCCGAGGATTCAAACGGTTTGATGAGGCATGTCACCCAAGTGATTTCGTACCCCCAATGGCTGGGGCTGCCCCTCCCACGCCTGCACAAGGCATGCCCATGTCACAAATACATCACATAGGATTTTCCATGCTTCTTCTGGGCATGATTTCATGTGTCGCCTTGCAGATCTGCAATTTCCGACACTGAAACCCTAGAATTGCAATAAATGTCTCAAATATTGTAGTCGGGTCAGAAAAATGCACGGGCCTGACACGTGTCATTCGATGGCCTCCTCTGAGAGCACGAGGAGTTTCGATGCCAACGGAGCAACATGACCAACACTTCCTTCACAAACGTGACACGTTCCCTCTCGATACCAAGAGACTACCTCGAAGATGGTGCAGTCTACAAGCGGCCTCGGGTAAGCCCCACCCAGACCGCGTCCAAACTTTTACGACACCGTACAACGGGCATGTGATGATGTCGTGCCTGATCCTAAAGATGTCTGGCATCGTACCATTTTTCGAGGCTTCAAACGGTTTGCTGAGGCATGTCACAAAAGTGATTTCGTACCCCCGATGGCTGGGGCTGCCCCTCCCACGCCTGCACAAGGCATACCCATTCACAAATACATCACATAGGATTTTCCATGCTTCTTCTGGGCATGATTTCATGTGTCGCCTTGCAGATCTGCAATTTCCGACACTAAAACCCTAGAATTGCAATAAATGTCTCAAATATTGTAGTCGGGTCATAAAAATGCACAGGCCTGACACGTGTCATTCGATGGCCTCCTCTGAGAGCACGAGGAGTTTCGATGCCAACGGAGCAACATGACCAACACTTCCTTCACAAACGTGACACGTTCCCTCTCGATACCAAGAGAATACCTCGAAGATGGTGCAGTTTACAAGCGGCCTCGGGTAAGCCCCACCCAGACCGCGTCCAAACTTTTACTACACCGTACAAGGGGCATGTGATGATGTCTGGCATCCTACCCTTTTCCGAGGCTTCAAAAGGTTTCATGAGGCATGTCACCCAAGTGATTTCGTACCCCCGATGGCTAGGGCTGCCCCTCCCACGCCTGCACAAGGCATGCCCATGTCACAAATACATCACATAGGATTTTCCATGCTTCTTCTGGGCATGATTTCATGTGTCGCCTTGCAGATCTGCAATTTCCGACACTGAAACCCTAGAATTGCAATAAATGTCTCAAATATTGTAGTCGGGTCAGAAAAATGCACGGGCCTGACACGTGTCATTCGATGGCCTCCTCTGAGAGCACGAGGAGTTTCGATGCCAATGGAGCAACATGACCGACACTTCCTTCACAAACGTGACACGTTCCGTCTCGATACCAAGAGACTACCTCGAAGATGGTGCAGTCTACAAGCTGCCTCGGGTAAGCCCCACCCAGACCGCGTCCAAACTTTTACGACACCGTACAAGGGGCATGTGATGATGTCGTGCCTGATCCTAAAGATGTCTGGCATCGTACCATTTTCCGAGGCTTCAAACGGTTTGATGAGGCATGTCACCAAAGTGATTTCGTACCCCCGATGGCTGGGGCTGCCCCTCCCACGCCTGCACAAGGCATACCCATTCACAAATACATCACACAGGATTTTCCATGCTTCTTCTGGGCATGATTTCATGTGTCGCCTTGCAGATCTGCAATTTCCGACACTAAAACTCTAGAATTGCAATAAATGTCTCAAATATTGTAGTCGGGTCAGAAAAATGCACGGGCCTGACACGTGTCATTCGATGGCCTCCTCTGAGAGCACGAGGAGTTTCGATGTCAACGGAGCAACATGACCAACACTTCCTTCACAAACGTGACACGTTCCCTCTCGATACCAAGAGAATACCTCGAAGATGGTGCAGTTTACAAGCGGCCTCGGGTAAGCCCCACCCAGACCGCGTCCAAACTTTTACGACACCGTACAAGGGGCATGTGATGATGTCTGGCATCCTACCCTTTTCCAAGGCTTCAAACGGTTTGATGAGGCATGTCACCCAAGTGATTTCGTATCCCCGATGGCTGGGGCTGCCCCTCCGACGCCTGCACAAGGCATGCCCATGTCAGAAATACATCACATAGGATTTTCCATGCTTCTTCTGGGCATGATTTCATGTGTCGCCTTGCAGATGTGCAATTTCCGACACTGAAACCCTAGAATTGCAATAAATGTCTCAAATATTGTAGTCGGGTCAGAAAAATGCACGTGCCTGACACGTGTCATTCGATGGCCTCCTCTGAGAGCACGAGGAGTTTCGATGCCAACGGAGCAACATGACCAACACTTCCTTCACAAACGTGACACGTTCCCTCTCGATACCAAGAGAATACCTCGAAGATGGTGCAGTCTACAAGCGGCCTCGGGTAAGCCCCACCCAGACCGCGTCCAAACTTTTACGACACCGTACAAGGGGCATGTGATGATGTCGTGCCTGATCCTAAAGATGTCTGGCATCATACCGTTCTTCGAGGCTTCAAACGGTTTGATGAGGCATGTCACAAAAGTGATTTCGTACCCCCGATGGCTGGGGCTGCCCCTCCCACGCCTGCACAAGGCATACCCATTCACAAATACATCACATAGGATTTTCCATGCTTCTTCTGGGCATGATTTCATGTGTCGCCTTGCAGATCTGCAATTTCCGACACTAAAACCCTAGAATTGCAATAAATGTCTCAAATATTGTAGTCGGGTCATAAAAATGCACGGGCCTGACACGTGTCATTCGATGGCCTCCTCTGAGAGCACGAGGAGTTTCGATGCCAACGGAGCAACATGACCAACACTTCCTTCACAAACGTGACACGTTCCCTCTCGATACCAAGAGAATACCTCGAAGATGGTGCAGTTTACAAGCGGCCTCGGGTAAGCCCCACCCAGACCTCGTCCAAACTTTTAAGACACCGTACAAGGGGCATGTGATGTTGTCCGGCATCCTACCCTTTTCCGAGGCTTCAAAAGGTTTGATGAGGCATGCCACCCAAGTGATTTCATACCCCCGATGGCTGGGGCTGCCCCTCCCACGCCTGCACAAGGCATACCCATGTCACAAATACATCACATAGGATTTTCCATCCTTCTTCTGGGCATGATTTCATGTGTCGCCTTGCAGATCTGCAATTTCCGACACTGAAACCCTAGAATTGCAAGAAATGTCTCAAATATTGTAGGCGGGTGAGGAAAATCACGTTTTACCGTGTGGCAAGCTATAAGTCGTGTTCTTTTTTTCGGGTACTCGGCTTATTTGAATATAAGCCGTGTACACAAGCAAAAACACCCGGTAAAAACAATGCACTCGGCTTATGCTATCATATAAGCCGAGTGTCCAGAAAAAGCTCTCGGCTTATAGTTTTCACACGGTATATATGAAGAAAGCACTCGGTTTATAGCATGTCACCCGGTAAAGGTACGTGCCACGTGTCTACAACAGCGGTGTTTGACGACGCCGTCACGGCTTGAACTATAAGCCGTGTGCTTGACAAGTACACACGGCTTAGACACACTATAAGCCGTGTGCTTGACAAGAACACACGGTTTACACATAGTATACGCCGTGTGCTTGGTAAGTGGACACGGCTTACATACTATATGCCGTGTGTTCTCCAAAAGCACTCGGTTTATATTTTATAGATTTTCAAATTTAAAAAAGTTCTAAAGTGATTTCCCTTGCATTTATCTTTAATCCCTGAATGTTATTTATTTATTCATTTTACCACAAAAATGTCTCTCATGTCGGCTGTAGACCGTGTGAGGGGGGTAGGAAGATCACCAAAACCCTAGAAATGCAATAAATGTCTCAAATAGTTGTGGGCCCACCCGGAACGTGCCCAAACTTTTACGACACCCTGCAAGGGGCATGTGATGACGTCGTGCCTGATCCTGAGGATTTCTGGCATCGTATCATTTTCCGAGGCTTCAAACAGTTTCATGAGGCATGTCACCCAAGTGATTTCGTACCCCCGATGGTTGGGGCTGCCCCTCCCACGCCTGCACAAGGCATACCCATGTCACAAATACATCACATAGGATTTTCCATGCTTCTTCTGGGCATGATTTCATGTGTCGCCTTGCAGATCTGCAATTTCCGACACTGAAACCCTAGAATTGCAAGAAATGTCTCAAATATTGTAGGCGGGTCAGAAAAATGCGGGGGCCTAACACGTGTCATTTGATGGCCTTCTCTGAGTGCACGAGGAGTTTCGATGCCAACGGAGAAACATGACCGACACTTCCTTCACAAACGTGACACGTTCCCTCTCGATACCAAGAGACTACCTCGAAGATGGTGCAGTTACAAACGGCCTCGGGTAAGCCCCACCCAGACCGCGTCCAAAATTTTACGACACCCTACAAGGGGCATGTGATGACGTCGTGCCTGATCCTAAGGATTTCTGGCATCCTACCCTTTTCCGAGGATTCAAACGGTTTGATGAGGAATGTCACCCAAGTGATTTCGTACCCCCAATGGCTGGGGCTGCCCCTTCCACGCCTGCACAAGGCATGCCCATGTCACAAATACATCACATAGGATTTTCCATGCTTCTTCTGGGCATGATTTCATGTGTCGCCTTGCAGATCTGCAATTTCCGACACTGAAACCCTAGAATTGCAATAAATGTCTCAAATATTGTAGTCGGGTCAGAAAAATGCACGGGCCTAACACGTGTCATTGGATGGCCTCCTCTGAGAGCACGAGGAGTTTCGATGCCAACGGAGCAACATGACCAACACTTCCTTCACAAACGTGACACGTTCCCTCTCGATACCAAGAGACTACCTCGAAGATGGTGCAGTCTACAAGCGGCCTCGGGTAAGCCCCACCCAGACCGCGTCCAAACTTTTACGACACCGTACAAGGGGCATGTGATGATGTCGTGCCTGATCCTAAAGATGTATGGCATCGTACCATTTTTCGAGGCTTCAAACGGTTTGATGAGGCATGTCACAAAAGTGATTTCGTACCCCCCGATGGCTGGGGCTGCCCCTCCCACGCCTGCACAAGGCATACCCATTCACAAATACATCACATAGGATTTTCCATGCTTCTTCTGGGCATGATTTCAAGTGTCGCGTTGCAGATCTGCAATTTCCGACACTAAAACCCTAGAATTGCAATAAATGTCTCAAATATTGTAGTCGGGTCATAAAAATGCACGGGTCTGACACGTGTCATTCGATGGCCTCCTCTGAGAGCACGAGGAGTTTCGATGCCAACGGAGCAACATGACCAACACTTCCTTCACAAACGTGACACGTTCCCTCTCGATACCAAGAGAATACCTCGAAGATGGTGCAGTTTACAAGCGGCCTCGGGTAAGCCCCACCCAGACCGCGTCCAAACTTTTACGACATCGTACAAGGGGCATGTGATGATGTCTGGCATCCTACCCTTTTCCGAGGCTTCAAAAGGTTTGATGAGGCATGTCACCCAAGTGATTTCGTACCCCTGATAGCTGGGGCTGCCCCTCCCACGCCTGCACAAGGCATGCCCATGTCACAAATACATCACAAGGGTTTTCCATGCTTCTTCTGGGCATGATTTCATGTGTCGCCTTGCAGATCTGCAATTTCTGACACTGAAACCCTAGAATTGCAATAAATGTCTCAAATATTGTAGTCGGGTCAGAATAATGCACGGGCCTGACACGTGTCATTCGATGGCCTCCTCTGAGAGCACGGGGAGTTTCGATGCCAATGGAGCAACATGACCGACACTTCCTTCACAAACGTGACACGTTCCCTCTCGATACCAAGAGACTACCTCGAAGATGGTGCAGTCTACAAGCGGCCTCGGGTAAGCCCCACCCAGACCGCGTCCAAACTTTTACGACACCGTACAAGGGGCATGTGATGATGTCGTGCCTGATCCTAAAGATGTCTGGCATCGTACTATTTTCCGAGGCTTCAAACGGTTTGATGAGGCATGTCACCAAAGTGATTTCGTACCCCCGATGGCTGGGGCTGCCCCTCCCACGCCTGCACAAGGCATACCCATTCACAAATACATCACACAGGATTTTCCATGCTTCTTCTGGGCATGATTTCATGTGTCGCCTTGCAGATCTGCAATTTCCGACACTAAAACTCTAGAATTGCAATAAATGTCTCAAATATTGTAGTCGGGTCAGAAAAATGCACGGGCCTGACACGTGTCATTCGATGGCCTCCTCTGAGAGCACGAGGAGTTTCGATGTCAACGGAGCAACATGACCAACACTTCCTTCACAAACGTGACACGTTCCCTCTCGATACCAAGAGAATACCTCGAAGATGGTGCAGTTTACAAGCGGCCTCGGGTAAGCCCCACCCAGACCGCGTCCAAACTTTTACGACACAGTACAAGGGGCATGTGATGATGTCTGGCATCCTACCCTTTTCCGAGGCTTCAAACGGTTTGATGAGGCATGTCACCCAAGTGATTTTGTACCCCCGATGGCTGGGGCTGCCCCTCTCACGCCTGCACAAGGCATGCCCATGTCAGAAATACATCACATAGGATTTTCCATGCTTCTTCTGGGCATGATTTCATGTGTCGCCTTGCAGATCTGCAATTTTCGGCACTGAAACCCTAGAATTGCAATAAATGTCTCAAATATTGTAGTCGGGTCAGAAAAATGCACGGGCCTAACACGTGTCATTCGATGGCCTCCTCTGAGAGCACGAGGAGTTTCGATGCCAACGGAGCAACATGCCCAACACTTCCTTCACAAACGTGACACGTTCCCTCTCGATACCAAGAGAATACCTCGAAGATGGTGCAGTCTACAAGCGGCCTCGGGTAAGCCCCACCCAGACCGCGTCCAAACTTTTACGACACCGTACAAGGGGCATGTGATGATGTCGTGCCTGATCCTAAAGATGTCTGGCATCGTACAATTTTTCGAGGCTTCAAACGGTTTGATGAGGCATGTCACTGAAGTGATTTCTTACCCCCGATGGCTGGGGCTGCCCCTCCCACGCCTGCACAAGGCATACCCATTGACAAATACATCACATAGGATTTTCCATGCTTCTTCTCGGCATGATTTCATGTGTCACCTTGTAGATCTGCAATTTCCGACACTAAAACCCTAGAATTGCAATAAATGTCTCAAATATTGTAGTTGGGTCATATAAATGCACGGGCCTGACACGTGTCATTCGATGGCCTCCTCTGAGAGCACGAGGAGTTTCGATGCCAACGGAGCAACATGACCAACACTTCCTTCACAAACGTGACACGTTCCCTCTCGATACCAAGAGAATACCTCGAAGATGGTGCAGTTTACAAGCGGCCTCGGGTAAGCCCCACCCAGACCGCGTCCAAACTTTTAAGACACCGTACAAGGGGCATGTGATGATGTCTGGCATCCTACCCTTTTCCGAGGCTTCAAACGGTTTGATGAGGCATGTCACCCAAGTGATTTCGTACCCCTGATGGCTGGGGCTGCCCCTCCCACGCCTGCACAAGGCATGCCCATGTCACAAATACATCACATAGGATTTTCCATGCTTCTTCTGGGCATGATTTCATGTGTCGCCTTGCAGATCTGCAATTTCCGACACTGAAACCCTAGAATTGCAATAAATGTCTCAAATATTGTAGTCGGGTCAGAAAAATGCACGGGCCTGACACGTGTCATTCGATGGCCTCCTCTGAGAGCACGAGGAGTTTCGATGCCAATGGAGCAACATGACCAACACTTCCTTCACAAACGTGACACGTTCCCTCTCGATACCAAGAGAATACCTCGAAGATGGTGCCGTTTACAAGCGGCCTCGGGTAAGCCCCACCCAGACCGCGTCCAAACTTTTACGACACCGTACAAGGGGCATGTGATGATGTCTGGCATCCTACCCTTTTCCGAGGCTTCAAAAGGTTTGATGAGGCATGTCACCCAAGTGATTTCGTACCCCCGATGGCTGGGGCTGCCCCTCCCACGCCTGCACAAGGCATGCCCATGTCACAAATACATCACATAGGATTTTCCATGCTTCTTCTGGGCATTATTTCATGTGTCGCCTTGCAGATCTGCAATTTCCGACACTAAAACCCTAGAATTGCAATAAATGTCTCGAATATTGTAGTCGGGTCAGAAAAATGCACGAGCCTCACACGTGTCATTCGATGGCCTCCTCTGAGAGCACGAGGAGTTTCGATGCCAACGGAGCAACATGACCCACACTTCCTTCACAAACGTGACACGTTCCCTCTCGATACCAAGAGAATACCTCGAAGATGGTGAAGTTTACAAGCGGCCTCGGGTAAGCCCCACCCAGACCGCGTCCAAACTTTTACGACACCCTACAAGGGGCATGTGATGATGTCTGGCATCGTACCATTTTCCGAGGCTTCAAACGGTTTGATGAGGCATGTCACCAAAGTGATTTCGTACCCCTGATGGCTGGGGCTGCCCCTCCCACGCCTGCACAAGGCATACCCATTCACAAATACATCACATAGGATTTTACATGCTTCTTCTGGGCATGATTTCTTGTGTCACCATTGCAGATCTGCAATTTCCAACACTAAAACCCTAGAATTGTAATAAATGTCTCAAATATTGTAGTCGGGTCAGAAAAATGCACGGGCCTGACACGTGTCATTCGATGGCCTCCTCTGAGAGCACGAGGAGTTTCGATGCCAACGGAGCAACATGACCAACACTTCCTTCACAAACGTGACATGTTCCCTCTCGATACCAAGAGAATACCTCGAAGATGGTGCAGTTTACAAGCGGCCTCGGGTAAGCCCCACCCAGACCGCGTCCAAACTTTTATGACACCGTACAAGGGGCATGTGATGATGTCTGGCATCCTACCCTTTTCCGAGGCTTCAAAAGGTTTGATGAGGCATGTCACCCAAGTGATTTCGTACCCCCGATGGCTGGGGCTGCCCCTCCCACGCCTGCACAAGGCATGCCCATGTCACAAATACATCACATAGGATTTTCCATGCTTCTTCTGGGCATTATTTCATGTGTCGCCTTGCAGATCTGCAATTTCCGACACTGAAACCCTAGAATTGCAATAAATGTCTCAAATATTGTAGTCGGGTCAGAAAAATGCACGAGCCTGACACGTATCATTCGATGGCCTCCTCTGAGAGCACGAGGAGTTTCGATGCCAACGGAGCAACATGACCCACACTTCCTTCACAAACGTGACACGTTCCCTCTCGATACCTAGCGAATACGTCAAAGATGGTGAAGTTTACAAGCGGCCTCGGGTAAGCCCCACCCAGACCGCGTCCAAACTTTTAAGACACCGTACAAGGGGCATGTGATGATGTCTGGCATCCTACCCTTTTCCGAGGCTTCAAACGGTTTGATGAGGCATGTCACCCAAGTGATTTCGTACCCCCGATGGTTGGGGCTGCCCCTCCCACGCCTGCACAAGGCATGCCCATGTCACAAATACATCACATAGGATTTTCCATGCTTCTTCTGGGCATGATTTCATGTGTCGCCTTGCAGATCTGCAATTTCCGACACTAAAACCCTAGAATTGCAATAAATGTCTCAAATATTGTAGTCGGGTCAGAAAAATGCACGGGCCTGACACGTGTCATTCGATGGCCTCCTCTGAGAGCACGAGGAGTTTCGATGCCAACGGAGCAACATGACCAACACTTCCTTCACAAACGTGACACGTTCCCTCTCGATACCAAGAGAATACCTCGAAGATGGTGCAGTTTACAAGCGGCCTCGGGTAAGCCCCATCCAGACCGCGTCCAAACTTTTACGACACCGTACAAGGGGCATGTGATGATGTCTGGCATCCTACCCTTTTCCGAGGCTTCAAAAGGTTTGATGAGGCATGTCACCCAAGTGATTTCGTACCCCCGATGGCTGGGGCTGCCCCTCCCACGCCTGCACAAGGCATGCCCATGTCACAAATACATCACATAGGATTTTCCATGCTTCTTCTGGGCATGATTTCATGTGTCGCCTTGCAGATCTGCAATTTCCGACACTGAAACCCTAGAATTGCAATAAATGTCTCAAATATTGTAGTCGGGTCAGAAAAATGCACGAGCCTGACACGTATCATTCGATGGCCTCCTCTGAGAGCACGAGGAGTTTCGATGCCAACGGAGCAACATGACCAACACTTCCTTCACAAACGTGACACGTTCCCTCTCGATACCAAGAGAATACCTCGAAGATGGTGAAGTTTACAAGCGGCCTCGGGTAAGCCCCACCCAGACCGCGTCCAAACTTTTACGACACCCTACAAGGGGCATGTGATGATGTCTGGCATCGTACCATTTTCCGAGGCTTCAAACGGTTTGATGAGGCATGTCACCAAAGTGATTTCGTACCCCTATTGGCTGGGGCTGCCCCTCCCACGCCTGCACAAGGCATACCCATTCACAAATACATCACATAGGATTTTCCATGCTTCTTCTGGGCATGATTTCATGTGTCGCCTTGCAGATCTGCAATTTCCGACACTAAAACCCTAGAATTGTAATAAATGTCTCAAATATTGTAGTCGGGTCAGAAAAATGCACGGGCCTGACACGTGTCATTCGATGGCCTCCTCTGAGAGCACGAGGAGTTTCGATGCCAACGGAGCAACATGACCAACACTTCCTTCACAAACGTGACACGTTCCCTCTCGATACCAAGAGAATACCTCGAAGATGGTGCAGTTTACAAGCGGCCTCGGGTAAGCCCCACCCAGACCGCGTCCAAACTTTTACGACACCGTACAAGGGGCATGTGATGATGTCTGGCATCCTACCCTTTTCCGAGGCTTCAAACGGTTTGATGAGGCATGTCACCCAAGTGATTTCGTACCCCCGATGGCTGGGGCTGCCCCTCTCACGCCTGCACAAGGCATGCCCATGTCAGAAATACATCACATAGGATTTTCCATGCTTCTTCTGGGCATGATTTCATGTGTCGCCTTGCAGATCTGCAATTTCCGGCACTGAAACCCTAGAATTGCAATAAATGTCTCAAATATTGTAGTCGGGTCAGAAAAATGCACGGGCCTAACACGTGTCATTCGATGGCCTCCTCTGAGAGCACGAGGAGTTTCGATGCCAACGGAGCAACATGACCAACACTTCCTTCACAAACGTGACACGTTCCCTCTCGATACCAAGAGAATACCTCGAAGATGGTGCAGTCTACAAGCGGCCTCGGGTAAGCCCCACCCAGACCGCGTCCAAACTTTTACGACACCGTACAAGGGGCATGTGATGATGTCGTGCCTGATCCTAAAGATGTCTGGCATCGTACAATTTTTCGAGGCTTCAAACGGTTCGATGAGGCATGTCACTTAAGTGATTTCGTACCCCCGATGGCTGGGGCTGCCCCTCCCACGCCTGCACAAGGCATACCCATTGACAAATACATCACATAGGATTTTCCATGCTTCTTCTCGGCATGATTTCATGTGTCACCTTGTAGATCTGCAATTTCCGACACTAAAACCCTAGAATTGCAATAAATGTCTCAAATATTGTAGTTGGGTCATATAAATGCACGGGCCTGACACGTGTCATTCGATGGCCTCCTTTGAGAGCACGAGGAGTTTCGATGCCAACGGAGCAACATGACCAACACTTCCTTCACAAACGTGACACGTTCCCTCTCGATACCAAGAGAATACCTCGAAGATGGTGCAGTTTACAAGCGGCCTCGGGTAAGCCCCACCCAGACCGCGTCCAAACTTTTACGACACCGTACAAGGGGCATGTGATGATGTCTGGCATCCTACCCTTTTCCGAGGCTTCAAACGGTTTGATGAGGCATGTCACCCAAGTGATTTCGTACCCCCGATGGCTGGGGCTGCCCCTCTCACGCCTGCACAAGGCATGCCCATGTCAGAAATACATCACATAGGATTTTCCATGCTTCTTCTGGGCATGATTTCATGTGTCGCCTTGCAGATCTGCAATTTCCGGCACTGAAACCCTAGAATTGCAATAAATGTCTCAAATATTGTAGTCGGGTCAGAAAAATGCACGGGCCTAACACGTGTCATTCGATGGCCTCCTCTGAGAGCACGAGGAGTTTCGATGCCAACGGAGCAACATGACCAACACTTCCTTCACAAACGTGACACGTTCCCTCTCGATACCAAGAGAATACCTCGAAGATGGTGCAGTTTACAAGCGGCCTCGGGTAAGCCCCACCCAGACCGCGTCCAAACTTTTAAGACACCGTACAAGGGGCATGTGATGATGTCTGGCATCCTACCCTTTTCCGAGGCTTCAAACGGTTTGATGAGGCATGTCACCCAAGTGATTTCGTACCCCCGATGGCTGGGGCTGCCCCTCCCACGCCTGCACAAGGCATGCCCATGTCACAAATACATCACATAGGATTTTCCATGCTTCTTCTGGGCATGATTTCATGTGTCGCCTTGCAGATCTGCAATTTCCGACACTGAAACCCTAGAATTGCAATAAATGTCTCAAATATTGTAGTCGGGTCAGAAAAATGCACGGGCCTGACACGTGTCATTCGATGGCCTCCTCTGAGAGCACGAGGAGTTTCGATGCCAATGGAGCAACATGACCAACACTTCCTTCACAAACGTGACACGTTCCCTCTCGATACCAAGAGAATACCTCGAAGATGGTTCCGTTTACAAGCGGCCTCGGGTAAGCCCCACCCAGACCGCGTCCAAACTTTTAAGACACCGTACAAGGGGCATGTGATGATGTCTGGCATCCTACCCTTTTCCGAGGCTTCAAAAGGTTTGATGAGGCATGTCACCCAAGTGATTTCGTACCCCCGATGGCTGGGGCTGCCCCTCCCACGCCTGCACAAGGCATGCCCATGTCACAAATACATCACATAGGATTTTCCATGCTTCTTCTGGGCATTATTTCATGTGTCGCCTTGCAGATCTGCAATTTCCGACACTAAAACCCTAGAATTGCAATAAATGTCTCAAATATTGTAGTCGGGTCAGAAAAATACACGAGCCTGACACGTGTCATTCGATGGCCTCCTCTGAGAGCACGAGGAGTTTCGATGCCAACGGAGCAACATGACCCACACTTCCTTCACAAACGTGACACGTTCCCTCTCGATACCAAGGGAATACCTCGAAGATGGTGAAGTTTACAAGCGGCCTCGGGTAATCCCCACCCAGACCGCGTCCAAACTTTTACGACACCCTACAAGGGGCATGTGATGATGTCTGGCATCGTACCATTTTCCGAGGCTTCAAACGGTTTGATGAGGCATGTCACCAAAGTGATTTCGTACCCCTGATGGCTGGGGCTGCCCCTCCCACGCCTGCACAAGGCATACCCATTCACAAATACATCACATAGGATTTTACATGCTTCTTCTGGGCATGATTTCTTGTGTCGCCATTGCAGATCTGCAATTTCCGACACTAAAACCCTAGAATTGTAATAAATGTCTCAAATATTGTAGTCGGGTCAGAAAAATGCACGGGCCTGACACGTGTCATTCGATGGCCTCCTCTGAGAGCACGAGGAGTTTCGATGCCAACGGAGCAACATGACCAACACTTCCTTCACAAACGTGACACGTTCCCTCTCGATACCAAGAGAATACCTCGAAGATGGTGCAGTTTACAAGCGGCCTCGGGTAAGCCCCACCCAGACCGCGTCCAAACTTTTACGACACCGTACAAGGGGCATGTGATGATGTCTGGCATCCTACCCTTTTCCGAGGCTTCAAAAGGTTTGATGAGGCATGTCACCCAAGTGATTTCGTACCCCTGATGGCTCGGGCTGCCCCTCCCACGCCTGCACAAGGCATGCCCATGTCACAAATACATCACATAGGATTTTCCATGCTTCTTCTGGGCATTATTTCATGTGTCGCCTTGCAGATCTGCAATTTCCGACACTGAAACCCTAGAACTGCAATAAATGTCTCAAATATTGTAGTCGGGTCAGAAAAATGCACGAGCCTGACACGTGTCATTCGATGGCCTCCTCTGAGAGCACGAGGAGTTTCGATGCCAACGGAGCAACATGACCCACACTTCCTTCACAAACGTGACACGTTCCCTCTCGATACCTAGAGAATACGTCAAAGATGGTGAAGTTTACAAGCGGCCTCGGGTAAGCCCCACCCAGACCGCGTCCAAACTTTTACGACACCCTACAACGGGCATGTGATGATGTCTGGCATCGTACCATTTTCCGAGGCTTCAAACGGTTTGATGAGGCATGTCACCAAAGTGATTTCGTACCCCTGATGGCTGGGGCTGCCCCTCCCACGCCTGCAGAAGGCATACCCATTCACAAATACATCACATAGGATTTTCCATGCTTCTTCTGGGCATGATTTCATGTGTCGCCTTGCAGATCAGCAATTTCCGACACTAAAACCCTAGAATTGTACTAAATGTCTCAAATATTGTAGTCGGGTCAGAAAAATGCACGGGCCTGACACGTGTCATTCGATGGCCTCCTCTGAGAGCACGAGGAGTTTCGATGCCAACGGAGCAACATGACCAACACTTCCTTCACAAACGTGACACGTTCCCTCTCGATACCAAGAGAATACCTCGAAGATGGTGCAGTTTACAAGCGGCCTCGGGTAAGCCCCACGCAGACCGCGTACAAACTTTTACGACACCGTACAAGGGGCATGTGATGATGTCTGGCATCCTACCCTTTTCCGAGGCTTCAAACGGTTTGATGAGGCATGTCACCCAAGTGATTTCGTACCCCCGATGGTTGGGGCTGCCCCTCCCACGCCTGCACAAGGCATGCCCATGTCACAAATACATCACATAGGATTTTCCATGCTTCTTCTGGGCATGATTTCATGTGTCGCCTTGCAGATCTGCAATTTCCGACACTAAAACCCTAGAATTGCAATAAATGTCTCAAATATTGTAGTCGGGTCAGAAAAATGCACGGGCCTGACACGTGTCATTCGATGGCCTCCTCTGAGAGCACGAGGAGTTTCGATGCCAACGGAGCAACATGACCAACACTTCCTTCACAAACGTGACACGTTCCCTCTCGATACCAAGAGAATACCTCGAAGATGGTGCAGTTTACAAGCGGCCTCCGGTAAGCCCCATCCAGACCGCGTCCAAACTTTTACGACACCGTACAAGGGGCATGTGATGATGTCTGGCATCCTACCCTTTTCCGAGGCTTCAAAAGGTTTGATGAGGCATGTCACCCAAGTGATTTCGTACCCCCGATGGCTGGGGCTGCACCTCCCACGCCTGCACAAGGCATGCCCATGTCACAAATACATCACATAGGATTTTCCATGCTTCTTCTGGGCATGATTTCATGTGTCGCCTTGCAGATCTGCATTTTCCGACACTGAAACCCTAGAATTGCAATAAATGTCTCAAATATTGTAGTCGGGTCAGAAAAATGCACGAGCCTGACACGTGTCATTCGATGGCCTCCTCTGAGAGCACGAGGAGTTTCGATGCCAACGGAGCAACATGACCAACACTTCCTTCACAAACGTGACACGTTCCCTCTCGATACCAAGAGAATACCTCGAAGATGGTGAAGTTTACAAGCGGCCTCGGGTAAGCCCCACCCAGACCGCGTCCAAACTTTTACGACACCCTACAAGGGGCATGTGATGATGTCTGGCATCGTACCATTTTCCGAGGCTTCAAACGGTTTGATGAGGCATGTCACCAAAGTGATTTCGTACCCCTATTGGCTAGGGCTGCCCCTCCCACGCCTGCACAAGGCATACCCATTCACAAATACATCACATAGGATTTTCCATGCTTCTTCTGGGCATGATTTCATGTGTCGCCTTGCAGATCTGCAATTTCCGACACTAAAACCCTAGAATTGCAATAAATGTCTCAAATATTGTAGTCGGGTCAGAAAAACGCACGGGCCTGACACGTGTCATTCGATGGCCTCCTCTGAGAGCACGAGGAGTTTCGATGCGAACGGAGCAACATGACCAACACTTCCTTCACAAACGTGACACGTTCCCTCTCGATACCAAGAGAATACCTCGAAGATGGTGCAGTTTACAAGCGGCCTCGGGTAAGCCCCACCCAGACCGCGTCCAAACTTTTACGACACCGTACAAGGGGCATGTGATGATGTCTGGCATCCTACCCTTTTCCGAGGCTTCAAACGGTTTGATGAGGCATGTCACCCAAGTGATTTCGTACCCCCGATGGCTGGGGCTGCCCCTCTCACGCCTGCACAAGGCATGCCCATGTCAGAAATACATCACATAGGATTTTCCATGCTTCTTCTGGGCATGATTTCATGTGTCGCCTTGCAGATCTGCAATTTCCGACACTAAAACCCTAGAATTGCAATAAATGTCTCAAATATTGTAGTCGGGTCAGAAAAATGCACGGGCCTGACACGTGTCATTCGATGGCCTCCTCTGAGAGCACGAGGAGTTTCGATGCCAACGGAGCAACATGACCAACACTTCCTTCACAAGCGTGACACGTTCCCTCTCGATACCAAGAGAATACCTCGAAGATGGTGCAGTTTACAAGCGGCCTCGGGTAAGGCCCACCCAGACCGCGTCCAAACTTTTAAGACACCGTACAAGGGGCATGTGATGATGTCTGGCATCCTACCCTTTTCCGAGGCTTCAAACGGTTTGATGAGGCATGTCACCCAAGTGATTTCGTACCCCCGATGGCTCGGGGCTGCCCCTCCCACGCCTGCACAAGGCATGCCCATGTCACAAATACATCACATAGGATTTTCCATGCTTCTTCTGGGCATGATTTCATGTGTCGCCTTGCAGATCTGCAATTTCCGACACTGCAACTCTAGAATTGCAATAAATGTCTCAAATATTGTAGTCGGGTCAGAAAAATGCACGGGCCTGACACGTGTCATTCGATGGCCTCCTCTGAGAGCACGAGGAGTTTCGATGCCAAGGGAGCAACATGACCGACATTTCCTTCACAAACGTGACACGTTCCCTCTCGATACCAAGAGACTACCTTGAAGATGGTGCAGTTTACAAACGGCCTCGGGTAAGCCCCACCCAGACCGCGTCCAAACTTTTACGACACCCTACAAGGGGCATGTGATGACGTCGTGCCTGATCGTGAGGACTGGGGCTGCCCCTCCCACAACTGCACAAGGCATACCCATGTCACAAATACATCACATAGGACATCATATGGTTTAGAGCCATAAAGAAACCGATTTTATTCCTGCCAAAGTTTCAAGATTAGATTTAGTGCAACCAACATTTTTATTTTCTCGAAGTATGTAAAAGAAATAAAATTTGGCACTATACGTAATGCCTCAATTGTAATCTAAAAACCTTACAGTATTGCTCTAGGTATTTCTTCGTCATGTCAATAAAAAAACTATGATGTGAATTTGAAGTAATTAAATACCTTACCAGATGAATGTCATGGAAGTTAAACACGGATATTCAAAATAAAAGTTAAACACGAATTTGCACACACATGAACATATTTTCATGTGTAAGCCGTGTGTACTTGTCATAGGGCACTCGGCTTACATTTTTGCACCCGGCTTACTCCATATACAGAAAACGCGGGAGTTAGCCAAATATCACGCACGCTTTATCCAAAATAGACCGTGCTTTTTGTTTTTTTTCCAAATCCTGCGCTCACTCACCTCTCCCCTCCACCTCGCGCAGCAGATCCCACCACTGCTCCCCACCCCAACTACCTCCACCGCACCAGCCCCCTTCACCGCCCCTGCGCCGGCCCCCTCCACCGCCGGCCCTCCACCGCCCCTGCGCCGGCCCTCCACCGCCCCCTCCACCAGCCCTCCACCACCGGCCCTCCATCGCCCTGCGCCGGCCCTCCACCGCCCCCGCGCCGGCCCCCTCCACCAGCCCTCCACCGCCCCTTCACCGGCCCCATCCACCGCCCCCTCCACCGGCCGCCTCCACGCCCCCCTCCACCGCCCCCTCCACCAGCCCCCTCCACCGGCCCCCTCCAGCCCCTCCACCGGCCCCTCCACCAGCCCCCTCCACCGGCCCCTCCACCAGCCCCCTCCAGCCCCCTCCACCGGCCCCTGCACTGGTAAGTCTCTCTCCCTCCCTATATCTCTCTCTCTTATCTCTCTGACTGGGTGTTTCTGTTTTTGCAGATAGACTAGGCTCCTCCAGCAGCAAGGTGCTCACAGACTAGGCTCCTCCAGCAGCAGGGTGCTAGAAGATTTTCCTCCAGCAGCAAGGTGCTCCTCCTAGCATTATTTGAGGTCGAAGGTTCATTTTAGGTGGTGCATGTATCTATGTAGCTAAGGTGGATATGCAGATATGCTATGAAGTGGTGTCAAGTTTTAGGTGATTTAAAATCAGAGATTCATTTGTTTGTTGGTGGTGCAACAGAAAACAACCTGAAATGTTTGAAAGGTTGTAGATTCTTACATTATAGTTTGAGAAAGGTGTTTGAAAGGTGGTGCAACAGAAAACAACAGAAAATCTGATTTGTTTGAGAATTACATCAAAGAAAGCCATTTGGAATTTGGTCTTGCTAATAATTTCTTGGGTTAGTTTAATTTTGAAGTAATAGTAACTATGGATGATATAACACGAGGAACATGGATAATTATCAAACATGTCGGGTGGCAAATAAACGAAGAACGACTTATTAAGGAACTGTAGAATATGTTGTGTTTTGGTTTGTGCATGTGAATTATGTTTGATTCTAGTTTTCACTTTATTGTAGGACACACATCAATTTGACATTGGAAGGGTCGTGGCAAGGCTTTTTGCTGGAGGGACAACCATTGCCGAGCACACTTCGAGGGTAAGAATAATTTGCCTCAAAGAATAATTTGACATTGAAGTATTTCGCCTATGAACGCAAGATGCTTCTCCCAAAGGCGCTAGCCCGTAGAGTGCATCTCACCCGTTCCATGTACATGAAGGTAGTTTTCATTTAGCTGTGATTGCCTGGATTAAAACAACTTAGTTTCATTCCTAAGTTGGATATATTTGACATGTTTCAGGCGGTTCCTCCGTGGTGCAACAACAAGATTCCTTGCTACCAGCAAATCATATCTAGGTGGATAAACCCGGAGTGGAGGGCCACACACACAGCGGCTTCGGAGCGGCGTGCCTTGATGGGTGGTCCGGTACACCTTCAAGGCAACGTCAACCTCCATGCTTACGTGCAGAAGAAGGTAATAATATCATTTGGTTTATGAACTTCTCAACTTGTGCCCTTATGGATATTATTGCTTCTATTGCAGAATAGGGAGAGAGGTGAGGGTGAAGAGGTTCTCAATACCTTCACGGGATTATGTCTCTCACGTAAGTCAAAGAAACCGGAAGGGGGGTGGGTCAACCCAGGGGCTGGCTTTAGGATTAATGCATATAGTGGGAAGTTCAAGGAGTGCAACGGGCCCGACTCTGATCCGGCCTCACAAGACATTGACGTTATGGTTTCCCTCAAGTCGGGAGAAGGCAAGAAGCGTGGCCGGTTATATGTTGGTGACGGTTCCATTCGTAAGAAGAACATTCCAAAACTCGCCCACCTTTGTGCTACCACATCGAGCTCAGGTCCTGCTATTGAGCGTCGCCCACAACCTGGAATGGACATGCTGCATCAGTTCCATGTATGTTTTACTTCACTGATCTTCCTTCTGATTTTATCTTTGCATTGCAACGATGGTGAACTTGTTGTGCTGGCATATTGTAGGTCCGCCTAGAGGAAGAAAGCAGGCTACGACAGGAACCTCAGGCCAATGCCCTACTTCAACAAGAGCAAGCCATGAAAATGCAACAAACCCTAATTCAGCAGCAGGAATTCATGGCTAAACAACAGGCAGCCCTGCAGGAGACGTTTGCTCGGTTCAGTAATAACATGCAGTGTTCAACTTTGCCGGATCTTCCTTCTGTTCCGCCTCTTCCTACATTCAGCCTTGTAAGTCTTCAACTTTTCAACCATGCATCTTACCATCATTCTTAAATCCTCTTACCATCTTACTATCATGCTTGAACTATCCATAGTCAGGAGAACACTTCAATGACTTTGTGGTTGCTGGATCTACACCTACGCAAGCAAGCCCAATGACACGCACTGCGGCTGAAGATGCTTTGTCCTCCATGCCACAATGATCACTCGAGGTACTTGTCTATGCTTGTACATTATTCATGCTTGTGTCTTGTCGTTGGTTGTGCCTCTCAACTCAGAACTTTGCATTGCTGCTAGTAGAGCCCACAAGTGTTGATCCTTGTATTATTCATACTTCTTAGCTTCAAGTTGAAACTTATATGTTCATGTTTATTAACTCTTGTGCCTTATCTTCAAGTTGAAACTTATATGTTCATGTTTATTGACTCTTGTGCCTTATCTTCAAGTTGAAACTTATATGTTCATGTTTATTGACTCTTGTGCCTTATCTTCAAGTTGAAACTTATATGTTCATGTTTATTGACTCTTGTGCCTTATCTTCAAGTTGAAACTTATATGTTCATGTTTATTGACTCTTGTGCCTTATCGATCATTTGCACCCGGCTTATAGGCTGTTTGTCCCAGGCGCTGGGGGCTATAAGCCGTGTGTCCCAGATAATAGCACCCGGCTTATAGGCCGTTTGTCCCAGGCGCTGGGGGCTGTAAGCCGTGTGCCCCAGACACTACCACCCGGCCTATATATAACCCGTGTGTCAGATTTGGCCCTCGCTTTATATGTAAACCGTGCGTGTCACACTGGCCCTCGGTTTATATATAACCCGTGCGCCCAGTCTCGACCCTCGGCTTATATATAAACCGTGTGACTGCAGGCCCTCGGCTTATATATAAACCGTGTGACGGTAGGCCCTCGACTTATATATAAACCATGTGACGGTAGGCCCTCGGCTTATATGAACCGTCACGGGGCTTGCCGTTAGAACCACGTTCCGTTATGTGTAAATCGTGTGTCCGTTGGCACTCGGGTTACGTGGGTGCACTCGGCTTATATGTAAGCCGAGTATTTTAACTGTTGCTCTCGGCTTACATTGGATAAGCCGGTCCTTAGTAAGGCGTGTGTTATAAGCCGGGGAAAACACCCGGCTTATATGTAAGCCGAGTGTAATCCGTCGTAAGCCGAGTGTTTCGGGCACTCGGCTTATAAGTTTTTTCCTATAGTTCCAAATGGTCCATAATACATGAACTTCAAACTCTAGAAATGCACTGTCTCACCATAATGTTGAGTGACTGAATGCTACAAAAGGACCAAACAGTTACTGGGATGGGCTTTCACTCAATCGGTTTGACAAGTTTGTGGACAAAAATGTCTAGAATCTGAATTGCTGAGTTGATGTGTCTACTTGCATCCCCTGACGATGGAAATGATTATGTTGATGAAGAAGATCACTACGATGATGAATTCCCTGACGGCACTCCGACATCATCGAAGAGAGGGGGATCCTCCCCTTACGCTTCCTCCTTCATGGGAAACTACAGAAGCATGTATGTTTCAGCCACATGTACCACGCCTTCCGTGGATCTTTGCACCCATATCATCGACGAACCTGCACCCATCGACGTTCCATGCATGACATGCTTTCGGAGTTCTCGACATGCCGATCGATCTGATCGTGCATGGCGAACTAGGACAAGTTCGCGTGCAGTCAAAAAGACATGGTCACGTTCCAACATGCATGTGTGCATGTACAAGCTCGGGCATGCAATAGAGCACGCGCGCGACTGGCTTCGATCCAGGCGACAGCGTGGCGCGCGACTCCACCGGCGACAGCATGGCCCGCGACTCCATTGACTAGGCACGCATCGGCTAGTCGGCCTCTCCGCTCCACGCACAACACGCGGGCTACACAAACAGCGTCTACTCTCGACTTGCGTCATGACTTCATCGACTACACACTGCCTCACGTCTCGACCTCATCGAATACACGCTGCCTCGCCATGTCCACGTCATTAGGGTACTAGTGATATATCTTACGCAGGCTCCACGACACCAGGATCATCTACACCGAAAGCTAGCCTGCACCGATCACTAGTAGAAAAAGAGCCTTCCGTCCACCACCATTAGTCGCGGAAGTAAAGGAACCGTGACTAAAGGGGTCTTTAGTCGCGGTTCATGAGGCGAACCGCGACTAAAGACCTGGGCCCAGGGCCAGCTGCTAGATGGGAGGGGTTTTAGTCGCGGTTGGCCTGGCCAACCGCGACTAAAGATCCTCAGCCCTTTAGTCCCGGTTTTAGCCTCCAACCGGGACTAAAGGCCCCCCCCTTTAGTCCCGGTTTTAGCCTCCAACCGGGACTAAAGGTTTTTTCTGAAATTTTCAACCTCTACCCCCCCCCCCCCCGTGGATCGCCTTTTCAGTTTTAGAAAAAATAGTAGAAAATGATAAAAACTTCAAAAAATAAAATCCTTCGAGATGTAGTTATGTTACTATATTTACTAGTTGGAAAAATTGAAAAACATAAATTTTGACATGTTTTGTAAAAAATTGTCATGAAAAAGTAAAACGGGTAGAACTTTTGCATACGATGTCGAAAAAAAACGTATAATATATCAAAATTTTCAGAACGAGAAGACGGTTCCGATTTCAACGGCCGAAGGCCGTATTGACAACTTTTAGAATCCTAAACTGCCAAAAGGAAAAAAAGTTATCCTCAAATTAAGTTTTTAAATTTCAAATTTTTTTAAATTTCAAATTTTAAATTTTTAAATTTTAATTTTTTTTATTTTGCCCTCATTGTAATTTTGACATTTCTGAAGTTTTTTAATTTTTTTTTAGTTTTTAATTGTTTTTGATTTTTTTTTGAATTTTTGGTCAAATAGTGGTCAAACTATGGTCAAACTGTGGTCAAACAGTTAAACAAACTATTTATTTAATAAAGATTATTGTTAGTAAATAATTATTGTTTTTTAAATAATAGTTTCAAACTCAAATGATGAAATGTGTGACATCATGCTCAAGGGCTTATTAGGATTGATATGATACATATATCAGTAAGTTATCGCGAGCTACTCGGAACTGCAGTCGAATGGAACTAAGAAGTTAAGCGTGCTGGGGTTGGAGCAATCTAGGATGGGTGACCGACCGGGTTGCCAAATTAAGCGTGCTTAGTACCAGCGTGCTAGTCTCTAATTAAGGTGGTGTAGAATTGAATAATTCGGACAAAATGAAAAAGATTGAAATAAAAAACAGAAAATAAAAAAAAAATAACTGGGATAAACAGAAAATCTGCGGAGGCCTTTTGTCGCGGTTGGCCAGACGAACCGCGACTAAAGGTCCTCCGCCCCGACGGTCGGCTGGCGCCCACGTGGACGGGCCTTTTGTCGCGGTTGGCCAGACGAACCGCGACTAAAGGTCCTCCGCCCCGACGGTCGGCTGGCGCCCACGTGGACGGGCCTTTAGTCGCGGTTCTTAAGCAGCCGCGACTAAAGGTGGGGGGCTTTAGTCGCGCTTGTTTGGTCGCGGTTGCGCAACCGCGACTAATGGCAGTTGCGAACCGCGACCAAAGGCCTTTTTTCCACCAGTGGATGACATCTCCTATGCATCGCCTCAACGACTACAGTCTACAGTCTCCGACAGCAAGCCATCAACACGCAGGCTACACAAGCAGCGTCTACTCCGGACTTGCGTCATGACTTCATCGACTACACACTGCCCCGCGTCACGACTTCATCGACTACACGCTGCCTCGCCACGTCCACGTCATTAGGGTACTAGCAATATATCTCACGCAGGCTCCACGACACCAGGATCATCTACACCAAAAGCTAACATGCACCGATGACATCTCCTCTACATCGTCTGAACGACTAGAGACTCCGACAGCAAGCCATCAACACTTCGACGTGGCATGGTTCGTCTTGAGGGTACGAATCATCGTTGCACGCCGCTGCAACGTCTTCGTTGACACATCACCGCCAAGGTCTAGATGAGTATGATCAGTGGCGAACCTAGGAAATATGGCACGTCCCAGGCCGTTTCAGGTCACCTTCGAACACTGTAGCTACAACAAACGATGAAAACGACAACCGCTCGGACTGCATGGAGCCTAAATCCGCCTCTGAGTATGGTCACCATCAACAACCTCATCAACACATTATCACCGCCTCTACAAATTCGTCCACATGGATGAACAAGCTTTCTCTGACAGTAATACTGCAAGACGCGTACAACACCGACAAAGGTATTAACTGCATTCGACGGCTACGACTGCAACGACACACTGGCGCCAGTTTCTTGAAAAGCCACTATAACCACGCGCACGGTCATCGCAAAATCGTTGTGTGCTCGGTGGCCTACCTTCAGTCTTGCAACGACACTTGGGTCAGTTCAATACAACGACACAACAACAGATATTCAACTATCCTACAGTTTTCTACAAACGTCATGGTCCAACCTCTTTTCCTTGTTTCCTCCCCTAACTGTTGGCTCCTTGGACAAACTCTCCCCTCCAGGCTTCACCGACGAGCCTGTGGATTCGCCATCTCTCTGTTTGTCCCTCTGTCAGTTGGTGAGGGGAAGTGGAATTCCCGTGCCTCCACTCGGTTTATTGGTTCTTTTAGTCCTCGCAAGAGTAGCGTTTAGACATATGACGCTTCTTCTTCAAGTTCGTCTCTCATACTACAATTCTCCTCGAGTTGATACACTCTTTGTAAAGAAATATAAGACCGTTTATAGAACACATATGTGTACTAGTAGTTGCAGAGGGGTGATGAGATCCTATTATGCAGAACATCCTACTTACAATTCCCTCGCAAAAAAAACTACTTAGAATTCTATTACAAGTGAGACTTTGTACACATGTACCCTAATAAAAAAACTTTGTGCACATGTCAATCATATACTCCCTCCGTAAACTAATATAAGAGCATTTAGAACACTATTTTAGTAATCTAAACACTCTTATATTAGTTAGTACATTATAAAACAAACCATCGTGTACCCTCAAGGACTAAAAATGCACTCCGAAGTGATGGTTGTAGAGCACACATGCAACACAGGAGAGGCAGGGACGTCGGTGCCAGCGAATCACGGGCATTGCCGGGGTGGCACGTGACGTGAGGAGCCTCTCTAAAACACCAAACCCGTCGCACGACATATCGTGCCGGCCTGCCCGCGCGGCGGCGACGCGCCCGCCATGGAGACGGCGAGCCCGAGGTCACATATCTTCACAACGCCCCCGCTCGCTGCCAACGAGAATATTTTCGGGCTTGATGTCCCGATGGACCATGCCGCGCTCGTGCAAGCCGACGACGGAGGGGGTGGCCGCTGCACGCCGCGAGGTAGAACGCCTCATGCAGCAGGTCGCGGTGGAGCACGAGGGCGCGACGCCTCCTCTTGCCGCTGCCGTTGCCGGCACATATGGGTGGGCGCGTTGGACACGCTGTCGACCCATATCTAAAACAAGAGAGACGCCGGTTGGGCGTCCGACCCAAACGGACAAAAAGCGGACGGAACCGCTGTCTGTTTGGATCGGCCCGTTGGAGTTGCTCTTAGTGATTCTTAGGGTAAACTTAGTCAATAAATAGTTTAAGGAAAATTCTTAAATTCATCCGTTTGATTTCGGTAGAAAATCATCCGCGTCATGTGCGTGCCACGCATCCACACATGTTATGTTATTGCTTGGTCAACTGTACAACCCGCACACCACATCTTTGGCTGGTCCCACACATCGCATAGCATCTGCCTTAGGCCCTTCACTATGTAGACCAAAAACGGTGCCAAATTTGCATGTTAGACATTTGGCATCGGTGTCCTACGTTGTTCAGCCGGTGTCAAACAAAAAACTCTGGGCATCGATGCATCTACTTGCTCCGATGCCATATTTCTGAAGCCAATAAACTAAGTGAGTCACTGTCCTTTGTCATGCGAAGCAACAGCCCAAGACGCTGGTCCTTGGATAAGTTGGGTTCGCATATTACTAGTTTATATGCTCGTGGGTCCGAGCTGGACGATGCCAAATCGACTACTCCCTCCGTTCCTAAATATAATTCTTTTAAGAGATTTCGCTAGGAGTCTACATACGGAGTAAAATGAGTGAATCTACATTCTAAAATATGTCTATATACATACGTATGTAGTTTACTAGTGGAATCTCTAGAAGACTTATATTTAGGAACGGAGGGAGTATGTTGTGTGATCGTTGCTAAATAAAGTTCGACTGCAATATCTGCGTACGTAGCTTGCTTTGCAGAAATGTGGCATCGAGCACATAGTGGAGGGCCTTATCCCCCAAGCAGGAACCAACAGCCACACATTTTCCTTGCCACATCATCGTCTTCCCGTTCCTCTAGATCGAGGCCAGCACCGGACACCGCTGCCGCAAGCTCTGCCACCCTTCGCTGTTGCTCCTGCCCGCTGCCGCAGAGAGCAATGAAAACAGACACTGCTCGTCGCTTTTTTTTATTGTAGGAGCGCTGCAACAGGTTCGCACGGCTAGCTCTACAATGGGGAGCGCCCACAACTACTCGTCGACGCTGCAATGGAGTGGGACATTGTTGCAGGTGACACGCCAAGTACGGCGGTGCTGCAATGGAGAGGGCGCTGCTTTCGATGGTGCGTCCACGGTGCTGCAATGGTGCGGGTGTTGTCGTCGTCGGCGCGACAAGCCGAGAGCGACAGTGTTGCTGTCGGCGGCATTGTGATGGAACGGGCGACGATGCTGCTGCCATCGGGTCACTGGTGCTGCAATGGAGCGGGCGCGCATGGTGGTGCACGCGCGGCGACGGAGCTTCAATGCATCGCTGGTGTTGCTATAGAGCATCGTCTCGGTGTTGCTATGGAGCATTCTCGGGCCGTCGGAGCATCATTGATGCTGTAATGGAGCATCCCGAAGAGTTGCCGGTGTTGTGCTGGAGCGTTGCCTGGTCACCGTAGCATCATCGATGCTTCATGGGATTGTGAAAAGCAATAGGTCAAGCGTATGCATATCGCAGGGACGCGCCCGTGTTATATGAGGCACCAACGACAGGATTTACAAGAGGTTACAAGAGTTAGTTAGGCTTAGGATTGATCTCCAAGGAAACTAGTTTAACTGGGATCTTATCTCTAAGCCTAACGTGTTACACAAGAAACTACGGTTTATACATCACCGTAATAATACAATGTTTAACACTCCCCCTCAATCACAACTATCCAAGTTGAGATTGCATCGAAATGCCTCTAGATGTCTAGACTTTTGTCAGCTTGAGGAGCATGGAGAATATTGTTTAGATCTAGAGAACCACGGGGAGTAGATAAAACGGAGTGACCAATATGAGCAATGTTCATACCTTGACCACTTGAAGTGTGGATTTGATCCGTTCCGGTGTAGCGATCTCGAACAGCTATTTCTCAAGCTCACCGGTGACATGGTCTATCGCGTCGGTGTCAAGATACTAGTTGGTATCCACGCCATAAGACTGGGCAGCGTTGGCAGATCTATTTCCAGTCTCTGGTCGCGATGATCCTTGCTACTTCTCAAACAAGAGTGCCAGAAATTGACACGTTGATGGAGACTGGGCTTGCGTTGGTTTTTACCTTGAAGAGGAAAGGGTGATGCAGCACAGGAGCAATAAGTATTTCCCTCAGTTTGAGACCAAGGTATCGATCCAGAAGGAGGGTCTCGTGAAGTCCAGAGTACCTGCGCAAACACAAACAAGCTTGCACCCAACGCTTCAAAGGGGTTGTCAATCCCTTCAAGATTGTTTGCAAAGTGAGATCTGAAGGCGGAAAGTGAACGAAGTAAAAAGTGTATGGTTGAAAATATGGTGTGGAGTAGACCCTGGGGGCCATAGTGTTCACTAGAGGCTTCTCTCAAAATAGCAAATATCACGGTGGGTGAACAAATTACTGTCGAGCAATTGATAGAACGCGCAAAGTCATGACGATATCTAAGGAAATGATCATACATATAGGCATCACGTCCGAGACAATTAGACTGATACTTTCTGCATCTACTACTATTACTCCACACATCGACCGCTATCCAGCATGCATCTAGTGTATTGAGTTCATGACGAACAGAGTAACGCCTTAAGCAAGATGACATGATGTAGAGGGATAATCTCAAACAAATGATGAAAACACCATCTTTTTACCCTTGATGGCAACAACACGATGCGTGCCTCGCTACCCCTTCTATCACTGGGTGAGGTCACCGCACGGTATGAACCCAAAACCAAGCACTTCTCCCATTGCAAGAATCATAGATCTAGTTGGCCAGACAAAACCCACAACTCGAAGAGAATTTACAAGGATATGAAATCATGCATAAGAGAGATCAGAAGAAACTCAAATAAGATTCATAGATAATCTGATCATAAATCCACAATTCATCGGATCTCGACAAACACACCGCAAAAGAAGATTACATGGGGTAGATCTTCATGAAGATCATGGAGAACTTTGTATTGAAGATCCAAGAGAGAGAAGAAGCCATCTAGTTACTAGCTCTGGACCCGTAGGTCTATGGTGAACTACTCACGCATCATCGGAGAGGTCATGGTGTTGATGAAGAAGCCCTCCGTGTCCGAATCCCCCCTCCTGCAGGGCACCAGAATGTGCCCAAGATGGGATCTTGCGGAGACAGAAGCTTGCGGCGGCGGAAAAGTGATTTCCATGATCTCCTGATTTTTTGGGATTTTTAGGGAATATATAGGCGCAACCCCTAGGATAGAGGGTGCCCAGGGGGCCCACAAGCCTTTGGGCCGCGGCCTACCCCCTGACAGCGGGGTGGGGGCTTGTGGGGCCCTTGAGGCTTGGCTCTCAAGATTCCGGATCTTCTTGACAGGGGTTTGGACTCCGTTTCAAAATCTCCTCTGAAAGGGGTCAAAAACATGGAAAAACTGGAACTGGCACTTGGCACTAATTCAATAAGTTAGTCCCAAAAAATATATAAAAGGCATGCCAAACATACAAAGTTTGATAAGATAATAGCATGAAACCATAAAAAATTATAGATACGTTGGAGACGTATCAAGCGTCCCCAAGCTTAACTCCTGCTCGTCCTCGAGTAGGGAAGTGATAAAGAATGATTTTTTGATGTGGAATTCTACCTAGCATAGTTGTCCTTTGCAACTTTTTTCACGTGACATGAATGTTCAGATCCGTAAGATTCAAAACAATAGTTTGCTATTGACATGAAAACAATAATACTCCAAGCAAGCTAGCAAGGTAATCATGAACTTTCAAAATAACAAGGCCAAGGAAAGTTATCCCTACAAAATCATATAGTCTCGCTATGCTACATAATCCTCACACAACTAATGTAAATCATGCACAACCCCGCTATTGGCCAAGTAATTGTTTTCGCACTATTACTTTCTCAAACTTTTTATAACTATCACGCAATACATGAGCGTGAGCCATGGATATAGCACTATAGGTGGAATAGAGTGTGGTGGTGGTTGTGAGAGAAAAAGGAGGAGATGGTCACATTGACTCGGCGTATCAAAGGTCTATGGAGATGCCCATTAATAGATATCAATGTGAATGAGTAGGGATTGCCATACAAGGGATGCACTAGAGTTATAAGTATGTGAAAGCTCAAAAGGAAAACTAGTGGGTGTGCATCCAACTTGCTTGCTCACGAAGACCTAGGGCAATTTTGTGGAAGCCCATCATTGGAATATACAAGCCAAGTTATATAATGAAGATTCCCTTCTCTCTTTGTCTCTCTTTTTTTTCATTGGGCTCTTAGGCCTCTTTTTTTCTTTCTTTTTTTCTCTTTTTTTGTGCTCTTTGGACTCTCTTTTTTATTTCCTCACATGGGACAATGCTCTAATAATGATGATCATCACACTTTTATTTACTCATAGCTCAAAATGATGATGACTCTATAGGAAATGCCTCCGGTAGTGTACCGTGATGTGCAACGATCTAGCATGGTGTATGACATTGAAAACATCGCGCTAGATATCTTACGATCATTCAACGGCAATATGAGAGTGACGGCACAAGTCATGAGACGGAACGGTGGGAGTTGCATGGCAATATATCTCGGAATGGCTTTGAAAATGCCATAGTAGGTAGGTATGGTGGTTGTTTTGAGGAAGGCATATGGTGGGTTTGTGTACCGGCGAGAACTGCGCGGAACTAGAGAGGCTAGCAATGGTGGAAGGTGAAAGTGCATTTATACGATGGACTCGCATTAGTCATGAAGAACTCACATACTTATTGCGAAAGTTTTTATTAGTAATCGAAACAAAGTGCTAAACGCATACTCCTAGGGGAAGGGTTGGTAGGTGTAAACCATCGCGCGATCCCGACCTCAACACAAAGGATGACAATCAATAGATCAATTATGCTCCGACTTCCTAACATAGCGGTTCACCATACGTGCATGCTACGGGAATCACTAACTTTAACACAAGTATCTCTAGATTCACAATACCCTACTAACATAGCTCTCAATATTACTGAATCCACGTCTCAAAACTAATTGAGAGGAATCAAAACTTCTCTTTCTACTCAATGCACATGAAGATGGAGGTTTTTGCATCCTCTTTGGGTACCTATCACAGTTGGGACTACTTTCATAGTATAAGCCAACTATCAAGTCACGCACCGTCGTCCTCTAAAAGATATAAGTGAAGCACTATGAGCATTCTAGCAAAATCATGATGAGTGCATGTCTCTCTCTCTCAAAAAGGTGTGCAGCAAGGATGATTGTGACACAACAAAAAGAAAATACACCAACGATACAAGACGCTTCAAGCAAAACACATATAATGTGGTGAATAAAAATATAGCTCCAAGTAATGTTACCGATGGATTGAAGACGAAAGAGGGGATGCCTTCCCGGGGCATCCCCAAGCTTAGGGTTTTTGGTGTCCTTGAATTTGGCTTGGGATGCCTTGGGCATCCCCAAGATTGAGCTCCTTCCACTCCTTATCTCTTTGTCCATAAGAACATCACCCAAAACTTGAAAACTTCACAACACAAAACTTAAACAGAAACTCGTGATAACATTAGCACAAGAAAACAAACTACCACTTCTTTTGGTACTGTAGCTAACTTTAATTCCATCTACATTGGTGTTGGTCTACTGTATTCTCACTTTTCCATGGCTAGTACCCCCCCCCCCCCCGATACTAACCATAGTTTCATCAAAACAAGCAACCAACTCAACAAAAACAAAATCTGTCAAAAACAGACCAGTGTGTAGCAATCTGTATACTTCGTATACTTCTGGTACCTCAAAAAATCTGAAACATTTCGAAGGCCTGGGAAAAAAGTATATCAACCAGAAGCAAAAAAGAAAGCATTTTCTGAATAAAAATGAAAAATCATCTCGTGAGCGCAAAGTTTTTTTCTTTTTCCAGCAGGATCAAACAACCATTACCAAGACTAGTCATAAAGGTTTTGCTTGGCTCAAACACAAAAGGAAACACAAAAAACACAATCACAACAGAATTGTGATGGTGTGGACGCAACAAAACAGAAAGAAAAAGATAAATTCATTGGGTTGCCTCCCAACAAGCGCTACTGTTTAACGCCCTTAGCTAGGCATAAAAGTGATAAAATCACGTATCGTCGTCTTTGGTGCTCAAACCATAAGTGGCCCTCATCATGGATTCATAAGGCAATCTTATTTTCTTTCTAGGAAAGTGTTCCATGCCCGTCCTGAAAGGAAATTGAAATCTAATATTCCCTTCCTTCATATCGATGATAGCACCGATAGTCCTTAGGAAAGGTCTACCAAGAATAATAGGGCATGTAGGATTGCAATCAATTTCAAGCACAATGAAATCCATGGGTACATAGTTCCTATTTACAATAATAAGAACATCATTGATCCTTCCCATGGGTTTCTTCACACTAGAATCAGCAAGATGCAAATTAAGAGAACACTCTTCAATCTCATTAAAACACAGAACATCACATAAAGACTTCGAAATCGCAGAAATACTAGCACCCAAATCACATAAAGCATTGCATTCATAATTTTTGATTTTGATTTTGATGGCAGGTTCCCACTCATCATGAAGCTTTCTAGGGATAGAGACTTCCAATTCAAGTTTCTCTTCAAGAGATTTTATCATAGCTTCGATGATATGATCGGTAAAGGCCTTGTTTTGGCTATAAGCGTGTGGAGAGTTTAACATGGATTGCATCAAAGAAATGCATTCAATAAAGGAGAAACTGTCATAATTAAATTCCTTGAAATCCACGGTAGTAATTTCATTACTGCTCAAGGTTTTAGCATCTTCTACTCCACTTTCAATGCTTTTAGCATCAAGATAGATGGACTTTGAATCATTGTGGCACTTTTCAACCAAAGTGGATTCACATCCAGCCCCATAATCATTAGGTTTGACACAAGAAAACAAAGATTCAATGGGAGTCACACCAAGCACTTTAAGATCTTCGTGATTCTCATCACGAGAACACGCCTTTTTAAGCCATTTATGTCTAGCACGAATTTTGGCGGTTCTTTCTTGGCTCTCAATCATGGAAACACGCATAGCTTTCAAAGTTTCCTCCATGTTGATTTTGGGAGGAGCACATCTATCTTTCAAAGCATCAATATCACTAGACATTCTATCAACGCTCTTAGCCAAATCGTCAATTTTGAGTAGCTTTTCCTCTATGGACGCATTTAAAATCTTTTGAGAGTTGATGAACTCTTTTATATTACTCTCTAGATCAGAGGGTAATCTATTGTAATTTCCATGGGTATTGTTGTAGGAGTTGCCAAAGTTATTAGAGGAGTTACCAGGAAAAGGCCTAGGAACATAGTTTCCTCTAAAAGCATTGTTGTTGCCAAAGTTATTCCTACCAACAAAATTAAGGTCCAAGCTAGCGTTGCTACTCTCAATCAAAGAAGACAAAGGCATATTATTAGGATCCAAAGGAGCACTTCTACTAGCAACCAAATTCATTAACTCGTCCATCTTAGCACTCAACGGGTTAATTTCCTCTATAGCGTATACCTCTTACTAGTAGGTGACCTTTCAGTGTGCCACTGAGAGTAGTTCGTCATGATGTTGTCTAAGAGATTTGTGGCTTCTCCTAACGTGATTTCCATGAACGTTCCACCTAAGGCGGAGTCCAAGATATTTCTAGAAGCGAAATTCAAGCCAGCGTAAAAGATTTGTATAATCATCCAAAGACTCGAGCCATGAGCGGGACTAGGCGTGGGCATTCGGTCTAACCGGACCGATCGGTTCGGTTTTGCAGGTCACAAACATTTTCGGTTCCTTAAAAAGTGCAGACCGACCGGATCCTGCACATTTTGGTAACCGATTATTTTCAGAACCGAAAAATCGGTTATGTCTTCGGTTTTGACCGAACAAACCCAACGTACACCCCCAAGAATACATTATCTTTCTTAGCCTGCTTCGTCGCATGTTTCGGTACAAGCAAACGATGTGAGTAGCCACCTGCTACTACCATTTTATAGTCTTCCCAACGCGCCCATTCTCAATGGTTGTCCGAGGTGGTACTAATCTACAAACTGTTATAGTGCAGCTGACATATTATGTATGGCCCGATTACTACACAATACTTGGGCCATCCCAAACAAGTACATTTGTACGTTGATGGGAGAGAGACTTAGAGGTTGCTGCGTTCCTGCATCTCTCTAGATGGGCCAGCTGGCCCACCTGTTCTAGTGCGTTGACAAGAATTAGAGGGGAAGCGAGGCTTGTACTGTAGTTTTGGGTTATTCGGTTTTTTCGGTTTAACATGTGATAAAACCAAAATTACCAAATAAATTTCGGGTTTACAGATTTGATAACCGAAATAGGAACCAAAATTTTCGGTTTTGGTCCATTCGGTCTTGGTCCCGGTTCTTTCGGTTCGGTATATCGGTTCTCGGTTTATATGCCCACCCCTAAGTGGGACAATTTCTAACCATTAATTTCATTCTCTCCCAAGCTTGCGCAACATGTTCATGATCAAGTTGCTTGAAATTCATGATATCATTACGGAGAGAGATGATCTTAGTCGGCGGAAAGTACTTGGATATATAAGCATCTTTGCACTTATCCCAAGAATCGATACTATATTTGGGGAAAGAAGAAAACCAAGTTTTCGTGCGATCTCGCAATGAGAAAGGAAAAAGCTTCAATTTAATCACATCATTATCCACATATTTCTTCTTTTGCATATCGCAAAGCTCAATGAAGGTATTGAGATGGGATGCGGCATCTTCACTAGGAAGGCCAAAGAATTGCTCTTTCATAACAAGATTCAGCAAAGCGGCATTGATTTCGTATGACTCCGCACTAGTGCCGGGAGCAACCGCAGTACTAATAAAATCATTATTATTAGTATTCATAAGTCACAAAGTTTGGTGTTTTCATTCATGGTGACTTCAGCAAGCGAGCAGGCACACAAGCAAACAAAGAGCAGGCGAGAAAAAGGGCGAACGAAAAGGCGAACGAAAAAGGAAAACTAAAAAGGCAAATTGGTGAAGTGGGGGAGAGGAAAATGAGAGGCAACTGGCAAACAAAGTAAATGCAAGAGATGAGTTTGCGACACCTACTTGGATGAGTTCTTGACTTGATCTTCCTCCCCGGCAACAGCGCCAGAAATTCTTCTGCTACTTCTCAAACAACAGTGCCAGAAATTGACACGTTGGCGAAGACTGGGCTTGCGTTGGTTTTTCCCTTGAAGAGGAAAGGGTGATGCACCACAGGAGCAGTAAGTATTTCCCTCAGTTTGAGAACCAAGGTATCGATCCAGAAGGAGGGTCTCGTGAAGTCCAGAGTACCTGTGCAAACACAAACAAGCTTGCACCCAACGCTTCAAAGGGGTTGTCAATCCCTTCAAGATTGTTTGCAAAGTGAGATCTGAAGGTGGAAAGTGTAACGAAGTAAAAAGTGTAAGGCTGAAAATATGGTGTGGAGTAGACCCTGGGGGCCATAGTGTTCACTAGAGGCTTCTCTCAAAATAGCTAATATCACGGTGGGTGAACAAATTACTGTCGAGCAATTGATAGAACCGTGCAAAGTCATGACGATATCTAAGGCAATGATCATACATATAGGCATCACGTCCGAGACAAGTAGACCGATACTTTCTGCATCTACTACTATTACTCCACACATCGACCGCTATCCAACATGCATCTAGTGTATTGAGTTCATGACGAACAGAGTAACGCCTTAAGCAAGATGACATGATGTAGAGGGATAATCTCAAACCAATGATGAAAACCCCATCTTTTTACCCTTGGTGGCAACAACATGATGCGTGCCTCGCTACCCCTTTTGTCACTGGGTGAGGTCACCACACGGTATGAACCCAAAACCAAACACTTCTCCCATTGCAAGAATCATAGATCTAGTTGGCCAGACAAAACCCACAACTCGAAGAGAATTACAAGGATATGAAATCATGCATAAGAGAGATCAGAAGAAACTCAAATAAGATTCATAGATAATCTGATCATAAATCCACAATTCATCGGATCTCGATAAACACACCGCAAAAGAAGATTACATCGGATAGATCTCCATGAAGATCATGGAGAACTTTGTATTGAAGATCCAAGAGAGAGAAGAAGCCATCTAGTTACTAGCTACGGACCCGTAGGTCTATGGTGAACTACTCACGCATCATCGGAGAGGTCATGGTGTTGATGAAGAAGCCCTCCGTGTTCGAATCCCCCTCCGACAGGGCACCAGAACGTGCCCAGATGGGATCTTGCGGAGACAGAAGCTTGCGGCGGCGGAAAAGTGATTTCGATGATCTCCTGATTTTTTTGGGATTTTTAGGGAATATATAGGCGCAACCCCTAGGGCAAAGGGCGCCCAGGGGGCCCACAAGCCTGTGGGCCGTGGGGTGGGGGGCTTGTGGGGCCCCTGAGGCTCCCCTGCCTTGGCTCTCAAGTCTCCCGATCTTCTTCCGGCACGGAAAAAATCTATTCGGGGATTTTCTTCCGTTTGGACTCCGTTTCAAAATCTCCTCTGAAAGGGGTCAAAAACATGGAAAAAACAGCAACTGGCACTTGGCACTAAGTCAATAAGTTAGTCCCAAAAATATATATATAGGGCATGCAAAACATCCAAAGTTTGACAAGATAATAGCATGAAACCATCAAAAATTATAGATACGTTGGAGAGGTATCAATCCTCCTCATCGACAAGCACTTGGTGTGATCAAACCTTCTACTTCAAGATGGCATAAGCGTCTAGGTCATCCGGCTTTACCGGTTGTCCAGAAAATTATTAGAGATTTTTGTCTTCTCGTGTCCAAGAAAAAGGATCACTTGTTAGTTTGTGATTCATGTCAAATGGCCAAGAGCCATCAACTCCCTTATTCTCGTTCCACTAGTGAGTCTAAAGCTCCTTTAGAGCTCGTTTTTTCCAATGTGCGGGGGCCTGGACCCCTTTATGTAGGCAAGCAAAAATACTATGTTAGCTTCATTGATGATTTCAGCAAGTTTAGTTGGATTTATTTACTCAAGCATAAATCTGATGTGTTTGCCAAGTTTCATCTTTTCCAACAACACAATGAGCGTCTCTTTGATCAGAAAATTCTTGCCATGCAAACGGATTGGGGTGGTGAATATCAAAAACTCAATGTATTTTTTGAACGTATTGGCATCACGCACCATGTCTCCTGCCCCCATGCTCACCAACAAAACGGATCTGCTGAGAGGAAACACCGACACATTGTAGAAGTTGGGTTATCTCTCCTTGCTCATGCTTTTATGCCACTAATATTTTGGGATGAAGCGTTTCTTACTGCCGTCTACCTCATTAACTGTACTCCTAGTAGAGTCATCAACAACCAGTCCCCTCTTGAGCGTCTCTTTCACACCAAACCCAACTACACCTTCCTACGTATTTTTGGGTGTGTTGTTTGGCCCAACTTACGCCCCTTCAATAAACACAAGCTTGAGTTTCGCTCTAAACAATGTGTCTTCCTAGGGTATAGCACTATGCACAAAGGGTATACGTGTCTCGACATTGCTTCTGGTCGTGTCTACATATCCCGGGACGTAGTGTTTGATGAGCAAGTCTTTCCATTTGCTACACTTCACCCTAATGCTTGTGCACAACTTCGCAAAGAGCTTGTCTTACTACCATTCCACCTTCTCCCATCCCCACAATTCCTGGCTAGGGGGGTAGATACTGCTGATGACTGTATGACAATGTCTCATAACACTAACCCTGATGATCCATCAGCCGCTAGTGTGCAGGAAAATTTTGTAGAAAATAGCGAAACAGTGCATGATTTTATGTCAGCAGCAGATTTAGGTGCTTCCACACAAGATCCGGCCTCGGAATCAGCTCCAGATCCGGGTCAGATCGCGCTGGGATCCGCTGCAGTCTCGGGGTCCGCAACTCCTAGCGCGGACGCTGACAGCGTATCTTCGCCGGGGCCAGGCGGGTCCAGCCGTGGTCGGGGGACGGCACCCGAGGTGCCTGGTCGGCCGAACGCGGCGCGTGGCTCGACGGTTCCTGTGTCGTCTTTCGGGCCAGACTCTGCGGCGCGTGGCTCGGCGGTTCCCGCCTCGCCTCTCGTGTCACCTCCTGCGACGCGGGCCAGCACTTCGGCGCCTTCTGCATGCGCTCGTCTGGATTGGTCGTTGCCTGCCGCACAAACCAACACGGCTGGCGGGCCGTCGGGTGTGCATGCAGCCGACGGCCATGTAGATCACGGTGATCTACGTCCGCTACAAGACTCGCCCAATGCATCTCCTGTTTCTGCTACAGCACCTCGTCTCCAACAACAGCTTGATCGCCCTGCTTCCCCTCCGCCTGCTCGAGCTCACACACGTACACAAGGGAGGTATTATCAAACCCAAAGTATGTACTGATGGTTGTGTACGCTGGGGTTCGTTCTGTTCCACAGGTGAACCACAAAACCTTGCTGAAGCTCTTGGTGACACTCGGTGGAAAGCTGCCATGGACGAGGAATATGCTGCCCTTATCAAGAATAAGACGTGGTGTCTTGTTCCTCCTGCCGCAGGCAGAAATATTATTGACTGTAAGTGGGTCTATAAAGTTAAAAGAAAATCTGATGGCACTATTGATAGGTATAAGGCACGTCTGGTTGCTAAGGGTTTTAAGCAGCGCTATGGATTGGATTATGAGGACACGTTTATTCATGTTGTCAAGACTGCCACTATCAGGTTAATTCTCTCAGTGGTTGTGTCTCGTAACTGGTGCATGCGACAGCTAGATGTGAAGAATGTGTTCTTGCATGGCATTCTGGAAGAGGAAGTATTTATGAGGCAACCTCGAGGGTATGAGCATCCCCGCTCACCATGTTATGTTTGCAAACTTGATAAAGCATTGTATGGACTGAAACATGCACCTAGAGCTTGGTATTCTCATTTGTCCTTCAAATTACAATCTCTAGGGTTTGTTCCATCCAAGGGGGATACATCACTCTTCTTTTATCATAAGCATGGGGTAACTATTTTTATGCTTATCTATGTTGATGATATAGTTGTCACTAGCTCATCACCCCAAGCAGTTGAAGCTCTTCTTAAGGATTTGAGAAAAGATTTTGCTCTTAAAGATCTAGGTAACCTTCACTTCATTCTTGGTATTGAAGTTAAAAAGGTACCCAGTGGGATCATGTTGTCACAAGAAAAATATCTGCAAGAAATACTCCAGAGAATAGGTATGAAAGGATGCAAACCCTCTTCTACACCCTTATCTACATCTAAGAAATTATCTGTCCATGATGGGGAAGTACTTGGAGCAGAAGACTCCACCGGATATAGGAGTATTCTAGGAGCATTGCGGCATTTGACATTAACTAGACCAGATATTTTTTATTCAGTAAATAAGGTATGTCAGTTCTTGCATGCTCCTACTACTACACATTGGACTTCAGTAAAGAGGATACTTAGGTATCTGCAAGGGACAAGGAGTCATGGACTCAAGATTAGCAAGTCAGATTCAATGCTTGTAAGTGCTTTTTCAGATGCAGATTGGGCAGGGTGTCCAGATGACAGAAGGTCTACAGGAGGCTTTGCAGTATTTCCTGGAGGTAATCTAGTATCATGGAGTGCTCGTAAACAACCCACGGTATCTAGATCAAGCACCGAAGCAGAGTATAAGGCCCTAGCCAATGCCACTTCTGAAATTATTTGGGTTCAGAACATGTTGACTGAACTTGGGATACAACATCCAAAGGCAGCTTCCCTTTGGTGTGATAATCTTGGTGCTACATATTTAGCTGCTAATCCAATTTTTCATGTCAGGACTAAGCATATTGAGATTGACTATCATTTTGTTCGGGAACGTGTTGCAGACAAGCTGTTGAATATCAGGTTTATACCTACAGGTGATCAAGTTGCTGATGGTTTTACCAAACCACTTACTCTTAGACAGCTAGGGGCATTTCGACGATCTCCTTCTTGCCGGCGGCTTCTTTCTCCAGGAGAAGCTCGGCGTTGGGTTCCTTGTTTGAGCCATCACGGAACCCCATCATACCGGCGGCACGGATGTGCGGCAGGACTTGGGCTCTCCATACATAGAAGTTCTCCCTTGTTAGCTTCTCTGTGGTGGTATGGCCGAGAGAAGCGATGGAGGGAGAGGCCATGGCGATCGCAGAGGAGGAGGTGGACATGGCGGCTAGATGTGATGGAAGAGACTAGCTCTGTATACCATGTGAAAAGCGATAGGTCAAGCGTATGCATACCGCAGGGACGCGTCCATGTTATATAAGGCACCAACGACAGGATTTACAAGAGGTTATAAGAGTTAGTTAGGCTTAGGATTGATCTCCAAAGAAACTAGTTTAACTGGGATCTTATCTCTAAGCCTAACGTGTTACACAAGAAACTACGGTTTATACATCACCGTAATAATACAATGTTTAACAGGGATGGTCGCAACGCTGCAGCCATGGCCATTGTGTGGCGAGCCTGTGAACGTTTTACTGTGAACTGATCAGCGACGCTGCTGCTGCATAAGCATTGGTGGCAGTTGTAATTGCTAGAAGACTGAACATGTTAGGACGGAATGAACGACGGTGTGATCCTGACGTGGTCCATCCGATCATGGGGCTGGCTAGGTGGATGATTTCTAGCAGCCGCCATAGTTTAAGGGGTCATTCTTAAAATTGATGTCAGCTCATTTAGTTGCAAAGGGAGATCAGGCATTACACCAGCAAGTTCTGTCTGCATTTGAAGCATGCTTACAAGGTGTTCGCTGACAGTAAATTACATTGCAAACAAATAATCTATACTTCTATATTTATACTAATTAGAGACTCCCTACAAATTCCCACGTTAATTAGATTTTACGAGTCGTCAATCTGGTGGGAACAAATTATTACGGTCTAGATTGACCCTGAGGGAAAAAACTTATGATGGACCAATGAGAATAAAATTGTAAAAAATGTGACTTATCTCTCTCCCATAATCCAATCACTCACGTATAAAAAAACTGACCTATCTCTGGGTAAAATATCTCTCTCCCGTTATCCAATGTCACGTATAGCTAAGAAACTCACCCACCTAAAACTTCTTACGTATCTCTCTCTCCCAAGAACCAACTCTGTTAATCTCTCACGTAACCCCAGAAAAATCTAGCACGTATCTCTCCCAAGCTCTCATGTTCAACTCAAGTTCTCATAGAAAATGTCCCCAACCGATGTGCATTTGTTCTCTCCATCTCCATCCCTCAAACTTGCATTAACCTCCCATGCTGCCCCATCAAATAACGGCCGCTGCTACAGGATAATGCGACCACTAATTCTTTCTTTTCTCTCTTGCAGATTCATGTTCATTATTTCTCTTGCAGATCCAAGTTCGCCTCCATCTCCACTTATTCCTTCTTTTCTATCTTGCAGATCCATTGCGTCAGCACGAATTCAGTGTAATATCCTTGCAATGAAGTAGAAGGCGTTGCAATGAAGTAGAAGGCGTTAAGCACATCTGGCTTTCAGAGACGAGGAGATTAATCCTGGTACTTCTGCCCTCTTGGTGGAAATAGTAGAAACTACAATAGTCAACAAAGGTAAGTTCTCAACACCCTCATAGATTTACTATTATATCTTCTTAATTTTTATAATTGTATCTATAGTTCTTCATAGATGAATATGGGGATCATGTATTATAGACAAGCAGAGAAGACCTCATGGTTATTTTTGAATATGCGATTTATTTAGCCAGCCAATGTCTCTCATTACTGATTCTTTGTTGGGTCAAACCCGGTCCGGTGATGAACGCCGAGTAGCCTCCGGCGACATGAACGTCGGATGAACCTCTCTCACGCATAGAAACGCGATACATGTAGGTGCAAGAAGGAGAGGGACACATTGGACACAAGAATTTCCGGCAACACACGCTTGCGACGCACGAACGGCGTTTCTTTTCTTCGAGCTCGAACTCTGGCTCCGCACATACCAGCGCTCTTTACATCAATACACAGGGTTGGATCTTTATACCCGGAGCGCACATACATAGCTAGCTCCTACGTCACGGCCACCACGCACGCACGTCAGCCACTAACTAGCTAACTACAACTGATTCCTACATGCATGCCCACGTACTAATATCTCCATCCCCTGAAATATCTCCAGGGTCAACAACATGCGTCGGAGCAACCAACTCGCTGCATGCATCTAACAACGTGATGTATACTAGCCTACGTGCATGACGCACACATACACTAATCACGACCATGGACGCGGCCACGGACCGGCGGCTGGCTCGATCAACACGTACATGTCGGTCATCGTGGTGGCGTGGCTTATACCTAACATTTTTCTGCTCAATTTTCCAACTTTTCTAGGAGGTTGATCGAGGCAACCATGACCATAACAACGTACGTTCAGTCGTTTTCGTTTAAATAGGTTTTAGTCTATCAAATCATTTGCAGAAACATACCGTATTAAGTTGGTACGTTGGCCACTATATTGATGTAATGTACTCCCTCCGATCGTTTTTACTTCGCATATTAGATTTGGATCAAGTCAAACTTTACAAAGTTTGACCAAATATATATTGAAAAATATCAACATCTACAATACCAAATATACATATCATGAAACTAGCTTTCGTAATGAATCTAACAATATTAATTTGACATTGTGAATGTTGATACATGTTTCTATAAATTTGGTCAAAGTAGAGATACTTTGACTTCGGACAAAGCTAATATGCAAACTAAAAAGGACCGGAGGGAGTACAGCTATGTAGTGACATGAAGCAAACCCAATTTCCATGTGCATGTGACTTATTTACAAATACTGAATGCGGCATACTGTATTTGACCCTTCACGTGATTGCACTAGATGTTTTAACACTAGGTTGAAGATGTTGGTTTTGCTGCTTGAGCACATGCACTGACAGGCATAAGCATCACGTGTGTAAACTGAAAATTAATTTTGTGCTCATGCTAAATTAGCATATACTCCTAACTTATTAGGACAATGATACGAGGCTTCAACTCAAAAGGTATACATATAATGGGTATTTTATTTTGATTGCATTAAGAATATAAATTATATAAATACATGGCAGTAATCTAACATATTACTAATTGTACCTTGCTGAATTTGACGTTTTATATACTTCAGTGTCAGGTGGAATCAAGATTGATCATGAAATCTTGGAAAGTATAAACACGATTCTTGCATGTGTCTGAACTTACAAGCAAACTCCACTAGGTGCTATGTATAACGATCTTTTACCAACCAGTTCAACGCGTATTTTTTTTTAAATGAGTTGGTATAACATCAAAATCAGAATAGTCAGAAGTTATCCAATGGAGGCAATATAAATTATTTATTTCGGGCACGGAGTTTTTGTACAAGAGAATAAATGCTCCCTCATGTGCTGTAAAATCAAAACATATAGTCCTAAAGATAGGAAATTCATAGTTATTCATGTCGTGTTCTATTAAACTGCATAATGTCTGTTATATAAAAAAACCATATGAGCTGAAACGTCATCAAGCTGATGAATTAATTTTCTTTTTACATACATGCTTAGCTCGGAGAACATATATAGGGTACTAAACTGTTTAATTTCTCTAATATTAAAAAAATATGAGCTAAAACGTCATGAAACTAATGGATTGATTGTCCTTTGGCATATATGATGGGTCTTATAAGCCACTACTCACCATCGCTGGCCCTTTGTGATCTGCAAGGGGGACTAATCCATTAGTTGCCATACACTTTCCTTTCAATAAATTAAAAGCTGGATCTCACTTATTTTCAATACATGTCAGAAGAGAGAATCTAAAAATAACCAGGTCAACATGAAATACAATATCTTTTATAACCATCTTAATGATTTGTTGTTGTCGTTTTTCTTGGGTACCTAAGTTAATGAAATCAGAACCGTGAACATTCTATAAACATGGAATATACAACCATCACCAATCCACTCGAAAGAAATTGATACCGATGCCCAAACAAGGGGATTTTCAAACCTAAAGTTCTTTTAATTAAGATAAAGCTATACAAAATTGCATTGACATATCATTATTACAATATATTATGTGTTTAGGCAGAATCACTAGCCCGTACAGGTTGCACGGGTTGACGACTAGTCTTCCTAATGTGGTAGAGCACGTATCCTACGCAGCAGAAACCAGAACGTTGGTGGTGCGAGCGAACCAGGGGCATTGGAGCGCCATGGCCGCCGGCAGACGCTCGCCGGGGACGCGTATAAAACACTAAGACCTCGAACCCGTCGTGCGACAGGCGCTCCTCCCGGAACAGCTCGCGCAGTCGGCTGACTTCTCGGCGGGTCGACGGCATCTGTCCGACGGCGGCGAGCGGCATGGACCCCGAGCACGCGGGAGATTCTGAGTAACTGGTGGGTCGCGCGGTGGTCAGGGAGCAGTCGCTCGCCGGCGAGCAGCTCCGCCATGACGCAACCGAGCGACCGGGCATCCACGAGCTCATCGTAGTCCGGCTTCCCCAGGAGCATCTCGGGGGCCATGTACGAGAGCGTGCCGGCCAGGCCGCAGTCACGACGCCGTCGCGCTCGCCGTGGAAATGGCCAGCCCGAGGTCTCTTATCTTCACCACGCCCTTGCCGTCGACAAGGATGTTCCCGGGCTTGATGTCTCGCTGGATGATGTTCCCGCTCAGGAGCTGCCGCATGACGCGGCGCGTCTCCTCCTCAACGAATGGCTGGCGGCGACCACGCAGGACGCGACCAAGGCTCGGGGGGACGCGACCACGCAGGCCACCCAGGACGAGGCTGCACTGCCCTGCAAGCCGACAACGAAGGGGTGGCCGCGAGGTAGCACGCCTCACGCGGCAGGTCGCGGTGGAGCACGTGGGCGCGGCGCCTCCTCTTGCCGCTGCCGTCGTCGGAAGAGCGGGTGAGGCATTTCAGGGCGACGTCCACGCCGGTGGCGCGGTGGCGCACCTTGACGACAACACCGAAGCCACCCTTCCCGAGCACGCGCGTCAGCTCGTGGTCGTCGGTGCTCCCGTTGCGCGGAGTGGCCGTGCATATGCGCGCGCAACGCATGATACGCGTTTGCCGCTGTTAAATCGGATTCCTTCCGACTGGAGCGAAACGCGCTTCCGAATTCGACCAGGAGCGGTGCTATGCTCGCGTGCGTCCGACTGGAGTGCGGTCACCGGAAGATATAAGCTCATCAATTCTTCGTTTCCCAATGCTCCATCCCATCCTCCCCACTTCCCCATCTATTCCCAAATCGATCACAGATTCACAGGAGATCAGGAGCTCGCCGAAAAGCCATCGCCATGGCCGGGCAGATGCTTCGCCGGTGGAACACATTCTACGTCGCCTTCGACGCCGTGGACGACGCCATCGAGGCCGTCGACCCAGGCCAGTTTTCACGCCACGTGTTCCGGCGCGCGAGGGGAGACCTGTTGGGACGGCTCTGCAGCGCCGACGACGACGACGAGGCGGAGCGTCTCTGCGGGATTCTCGACGACGTCATGGCAGAGTCTCTCGAGACGCTCAGGCTGGTGCCGGAGGCGCCCATCTCCAAGGAACTCGCCGAGGCTGTGCGCGCGCTGCGGGAGCACGACTCGGAGCGCGTCCGCCTCCTCGCGCGCGGCATCGTGAGCGGATGGGAGGCCTCCGTCCAGGACGACATCGCCGAGGTCCCGCCACCCACGCCCATGAACAAGCTGGAGAACGTCGCCAAGGTCACACCAGCCATGCCCATCAAGAAGCTGCCGCAGTCCAAGGCGGCCGTCGGCCAGCATCAGGACATCTCCGTCAACCCTAACGCGGAGACGAAGCGACCTCCCAAGAAGGCGTCCGATCCTGCCGCCGGCTTTGTCGACGGTGACCGTGCTGTGCTCAGCTGGGAGGACAAGATGGAAGCCGCGAAGCGCAAGCTCCGCCAAGGTTACCAGGAAGCAGAGGACGCGAAACGGCGGCGCAGGACGCAGTTGGTGCAGGCGCCCAAGATGATGCAGCCGGCGTCTCAGATGCAGCCAATCAGGAGGTGCACCAGCTCCATGGTCAAGAAAACTATCTCGATCAGGACGCAGCTTCACATGGCTTAGTATGCAGCTTCGCATGGCTTAGGCCTTAGGGTTCTAGTCAAGGCTCGAACACGGCATACTGGAGTTGTAACTAGCACTACTTTACTGCAGTTGCTCGTAGGTCGTATGCATGTTTTGATGTATGTGATCGGAAGAAGTTGATTAATTGAAAGCAAGATTTAGTGTTACAAATCTCTGAAATCTGCAAAGAACATGGTCATGTCCGCAGCATGCATGCGTGCATGTACAAGCTCGGGTATGCAGCACGCGTGGCTTTGAGGCCATGTACACCGGGTAGCCCCAGGGATGCTGCCCCATAGCTTCGGGTGGTTCAGGTAGGTTCGGATGGTGCTTCAAACATGTGAGTGGGTCTTTTACAGGAGGCAGCCTCTTGGGTAGAAAAAGTGAATAAGATGAAAAAATGTGAGAGCAAAAGATTATGGAGAAAATCTAATCAGTAGCGTGTGCACAACTGCTTTCCCATGCGGCGGCTCTCCACCCATTTTTGATTTTTTTTTAAAGCCATACATGATTTCTTGACGCGTGATTAGTGATGTAATTTTTTTTATCCCGGAACAACACAGTGCTACAGTGAAGCCAAACTCGTCTCTCTTTATCATACATGCATGCAATGATGTCATCAGATTCTCTCTAAATGACCGAAATTCAAAAACTTTTATCTCTTAAACCGTTAATTCGATCGATGATCTGTTTTCGTCATTGACTTTGTTTCGACGAAATCTTCAAAATTAGATCCCATGTCGACCTGTTTCGACAACTTTTTTTTTGCTCGTACTTACCACATTTGTTGCACTTACTTGTCATATTAGTAAGAACTTACTTGTGTGATAAAAAATAACTTAATCGTCATATTTTTTGAAATTGTATATAAATATGACATCTCGACATAATCAAACTGGCAAGCACAAACAACTTTTTTTAGATGATTGCGCGCAAAAATATGACAACTCAACATATTTAAAACCGGTGACCACAAAAAGTCTTTTTTTATCATCGTTTGTAAATATGACAACTCGGCATAGTTAAACTAACAAGCACACAAAATAGTTTTCTGGTAAAGTTATATATAAATATGACAAGTTGGCATATTTAAATTGGAAAACACAACCTATGACATGCTTTTATATCATGTATAACGAAAATTGCTACAAGGCTTTTGTACGAATCAACATTATAAAGTGACAATTAAGTTATTTTTCTCAGGCAAGTAAGTGGTTAATAATATGGCAAGTGGGTCAAAAAATGTGGCAAGTATGAACAGAAAAAATAGTTAACAGAACATGTCGACATGGGATCTAGTTTCGAAGAACTCGTCGCGAGAAATTCAATGATGAAAGCGGATCATCGATTGAATTAATAGTTTTGTAGATAAAACTTTTTTAAATTTCAAACATCAAAGGAATCTTGATAACATCATTCCATGCATGTATGCATGCATGAGGAAGAGAGAGGGATTTGACCGAAGCATGCAATGCTTTTTGAAAGTAATCTGATTAGTAAAGTAATTCTATTTTTTATTAGAATGGTAATTAGCTGACCGCCGCACGGCAAGCCGCAGGTGCGGCGCCGCTGCATAGTGTTGTCCAAGATTATGACATTGGGACCCATAATATAGAAGACATTAACTTTTGATGGTGTGACTGAAAAAATTATTTTCCCGTGTCTAGCTGGATGCATCGGGGGCGGCACCTACCACTGCCCCCAGTGCTCATGCCCTGATACAGGCGACAGCGTGGCGCGCGACTCCACCGGCGACAGCGTGGCGCGCGACTCCATTGACTAGGCACGTATCGGCTAGTCGGACACTCCGCTCCATGCACAACACGCAGGCTACACAAGCAGCTTTTACTCCAGACTTGCGTCATGACTTCATCAACTACACACTGCCTCGCGTCACGACCTCATCGACTACATGCTGTATCGCCATGTCCACGTCATTAGGGTACTAGCGATATATCTTACGCAGGCTCCATGACACCAGGATCATCTACACCAAAAGCTTACCTGCACCGACGACATCGCATCTGCATCGCCTGAAAGGCTGAACGACTACAGTCTCCGACAGCAAGCTATCAACTATTCCACGTGCCATGCCATGGTACGGGAAGGCATCTATTCTAGGAGTGTTGTTTTACTATTAGGTTATGAAATTCGTCGAGAAGCTTGGGCTACATTATATGAACACCTCAACATGGCATTTGGAAGACTCCGTTAAGGAGTGGAGGGATAACTAGATCGGGATATCAGTTCCAAACCGAAAGTCCACGGCCTCCCTCACAATGCTCGTCCCATGGACAACCTGGAACGAACGAAACTCCCAGGTCTTCTAAAATAAGAGTGATCCGCCGACGGCTCTACTCGACATCGTCCTAGAAAAGTCAAAGCTCTGGAGCATTGCGGGGGCAAAAAAACTAGGGTCATTCACTGTATGCGAGTAATCATCATGCCATTTTGTTGGATGTCTGTAACAAACTCTATATCTCTTCTTAACTAATTGATGAGCCAGAGTTTATACCTCTGTTTCAAAAAAAAGAGTGGCTATTTGTAAATCGATTGATTTGTAATTAGTTGTCATTCAATTTTTCCCTCCAATGGACTGTTGACAGCTCTCTGTTAAACAAAACTAAAAATAAAGAGTTAAGCTGCCATTTTCCCGTACAAAACGAGTAGGGTTGAAAACGGGTCAACCAACAAACAAACAAACCCGATTCCTCCCAGTTGTCCTCCTTTCCTTGTTCCACCTGACAGGAAAAAAACAAATCAACAAATTAGATCGACATGACTGTTGACAGTTGTCAGTTCGAGCCAAACCCCTAGAAATAACCCAGCCCGTCTCCCCCTGAACAGATCTCCCCCAAAACAGATCTCACATAACCAAGGAAGCAGCCATGGGAGAAAAACACATGGATCCAGCCATGGGAGAAGGGGAAGAAGAAGAAGAAAGAACAAATACAAAACAGATCAATAACCTCAAAGACATGGGAGAGGGGGGATGGTACCTGGACAAGAGCAAGGAGAATCACCACACAAATCATGGGTCAGCAACGGAGAATCACCACACAAATCACGGGCCAGCAACTCATACAATCCTTTTCCCTGCTTCATCCCTTCTCCCTGCTTTATCTCATACAGTGCAAAATTACACAGTAAATCCCAAAAAAATACACAGTAAATCCCATGTAAATTACGTAGTAAATCCCATGTAAATTATAGTAAATCACATGTAAATACAATGTAATTCCATGTAAATTACAGTGCATATCCCCTAGCAAATTAGGGTACAAATCCCATGTAAAATATTACAGCGCAAACACCCACGAATTACAGTCAAAAAGTGCAAAATTACACAGGAACTCCCACGTAAATTACAATGCATACCCCCCCCCCTAGTTAACTACAATGCAAAATACAGAGTAAATCCCATCTATTTACAGAGGGACTTCGCATTTATGCTAACACTGTATGTCCTCAAAATATGTCAAATGACGAGCAAAGATGACAGCGGAGACACACTGTTAATTCCAGAATTACTATCTATTATTTTCCTAGTTAGCTGATATTATTTCAAAATTATTTGCAGGGAGACACAAAGGAAACAACGAATACAGAAGAATACCTACTGTCACTGTCACAAGAAGACCTCATACTAAATGTGAGTAACAAATGCCCAAAAATACAAAAAGTCGTAACCAATTTCTGAATGACAATATTGACAATAAACATAATGAAACAATGCATGGATCATTTTCGTTTACTACACTCCTACAATTAGACATCATATACAAGGTAAACTACAAAATCACAAATCAATGCAGAAGGGCAAGGAGAACAATACCTGAAAAAGATCTAAAAAAGGAGAAGTAACTTGCAGGTGCACTCAGGAAAGGACAAACAAACATCAATCACCAAGAAGAGGGACACTCCAGTAAACAAGCAGATGCCACCTACAGCTGAGGATGGGAAGAGTCGACACACGAAGAGGCACGAGCAGAAGAAAATCCTTGGGAGGCAGACCTGATTGAGAACATCAACATACATGAGGTAACAGGATACAAAATCAAGTGATTCAACTACATATCATAAAAACAAAAAAGTCACAAACTAAAATCTAACACATTGACACTGAAAAAACAGATGAATGAAGATGCTGCTCATACAACAACAACCAACACTATCACAAATTAAAACATTCAAGAAGAAAGAGGGGAACAAGAGGACTTGCACCAACAACGGGAAATCAGTACCTCCTTTGATGATGAAGATGCATTTCTTGATGAAGATGACATTGAGTTGTTCCTGTAAAATGAAGAGAATGCAGCATCAGAAGGAAATTTGATTAACACTATCAACAATTTCAAACCACATCTTGGCGTGCAATTCAAAGCAAAGGAAGAAGCACACGAGTACTTCAATTTTTACTCAAAAATAGTTGGGTTCTCAGTGGAAACTGTGGCAGCATCAAGAATAGTGAGCAAGAAAAGGAACAATGAACTTACAAGAATTACTATGAAATGCAACAAGTATGGCAAGACAAAAGAAGGGGAAAAGGAAAATGAAGTGCATATAAGAAAGACTACTGCCATTGCAAAATCTGATTGCAAAGTTGTGATGATCATTACTGAAAAACAAGGCGCGTGGGTTGTTACAAGACTACAAGTAGAACACAACCATGAAATGACGCCAAACAGTAGATTCTTCAGATCACATAAATACATGTCAGATGAGGAGAAGTGTGTGATTAGAGTTTTGAAGCATACTAACCTAGAGATGAGAAGGATAGTTGTTGTCCTAGCATACTTGAGAGGAGGCACGGCTAACCTACCCTACACGAAGAAGAAGGTCACAAATTATGCAAGAACAATAAATAGAGACATGAAAAACTCTGACATGATGGAAGTAGTGCAAATGTTCAACAAGAAGCAAGCAGAAAATCCTGGGTTTTGCTACTCGTTGGAGCTTGATGGAGACAATAAAGTAACAAGCTTAGTCTGGACACATGTGAGGTCAAGAATCATGTATGAAATTTGTGGTGACTGCATAAGTTTTGACACAACATTCCTAACAAACAAATACAACCTACCTTTCGCACCATTTGTTGGAATATCACCACATGGAAACACATACTTGTTTGGTTGTGGATTCATAATCAATGAAACAGCAAATACATTCAGTTGGTTGTTTGAACAGTTCTTGATGGCCATGGGAGGTAAGCATCCAATATCAATCATCACTGATCAAGACAAAGCTATGCAACAAGCAATAGAAAGAGTTTTCCCTAATGCCACACACAGGGGTTGCTTGTTTCACATAAAGAAAAAGGCAGAGGAGAAGGTAGATCCCTGTTTTCAAGCAAACGAGGGATTATATGAAGATTTTCAGGACATATTGGACAACTCACCGACTGTGGAAGAATTTGAAACACAATGGACAGAAATGATAGCGAAGTACCAAGTCCACCACACAAAATACTTCAGTGACATGTGGGAAAACAGGAAAAAAATATTCCTGTTTATTTCAAGGACAAATTATACCCCTTTATACATACAACAGCAAGGAGTGAAGGAACTAATGCCCTATTCAAAAACGGGGTTGGAGCAAAGATCAATGTTACCAGCTTTTTAAGGGAGTACGACAGGATAATTGATGTGGTTCATGACAGGGAAGAAGAATGTGACCACAACTCAGGACAAAAAAGGTTGCCATGAAAGCATTTTGGTCAAAATATGGCATAGAAAGGCAAGCTCATGAACTATATAACCTTGGCATCTTCAGGAAATTTCAACAGAAGATGGCGGATACTACAAGACTCAATGTGTACGAACATGAAAAAAACAAGTACTACAACGTGTGCCAATCAGAGAGCTGCACCTTAAAGGAGCTAAGGAAAAGAAAATATCTAGTGCAAGTATGTCTAAATGAAGAAGAATACTCTTGCATATGTTGTACATTCCAAAAAGATGGGATATTATGTTCACACATACTACGAGTGATGATCCATCTAAAGAAAAAATGACTACAAAAAAGAATTGACAAAGACGTACACCAGCAGTGGCAGCTCAGAACTCGACATTGAGATACAATGTACTTGCAAGGAAATTGGTACACGTTGCATCCAATGCATCAAAGACGAAAAGGAAATATGAATACCTACTTGGAGAATTGGATAGGATACAGAAAAGACTGTGAGAAATGGATGACGAAGAAGAAACTGGAGATGAGGGGCAGATAGAAACCACTCGAACAGTCACTTTCATACCAACAACAGGGGATGGAGAAGGAACAACCACATTGATCACCCACAAGTATAGGGGATCAATCGTAGTCCTTTCGATAAGTAATAGTGTCGAACCCAACGAGGAGCAGAAGGACCTGACAAGTGGTTATCAGCAAGAAAATATCTGCAAGCACTGAAATTGCTGGTAACAAGTGATTCTGTGGTGAGATGATTCGTAGCAAGCAACAAGTAACAAAAGTAGCAACAGTGCAGCAAAGTGGCCCAATCCCTTTTGTATCAAGGGACAAGCCTGAACAAAGTCTTATAGGAGGAAAAACGCTCCCGAGGACACACGGGAATTTCTGTCATGCTAGTTTTCATCATGCTCATATGATTCGCATTCGTTACTTTGATAGTTTGATATGTGGGTGGACTGACGCTTGGGTACTGCCCTTACTTGGACAAGCATCCCACTTATTATTAACCCCTCTCGCAAGCATCCGCAACTATGAAAGAAGAATTAAGACAAAGTCTAACCATAGCATTAAACTAGTGGATCCAAATCAGCCCCTTACGAAGTAACGCATAAACTAGGGTTTAAGCTTCTGTCACTCTAGCAACCCATCATCTACTTACTATTTCCCAATGCCTTCCTCTAGGCCCAAATAATGGTGAAGTGTTATGTAGTCGACGTTCACATAACACCACTAGAGGAAAAACAACATACAACATATCAAATTACCGAACGAATACCAAATTCACATGACTACTATTAGCATGACTTATCCCATGTCTTCAGGAACAAAAGTAACTACTCACAAATCATAATCATATTCATGACTAGAGAGGTAATGAGTAGCATCAAGGATCTGAACATAAACTCTTCCACCAAGTAATCCAACTAGCATCAACTACAAAGAGTAATCAACACTACTAGCAACCTTACAAGTACCAATCGGAGTCGCGAGACGGAGATTGGTTACAAGAGATGAACTAGGGTTTGGAGATGAGATGGTGCTGATGAAGATGTTGATGGTGACGAGTCCCCTCCGATGAGAGGAGTGTTGGTGATGATGATGGCGACGATATCCCCCTCCGGGAGGGAAGTTTCCCCGGCAGGATCGTCCTGCCGGAGCTCTAGATTGGTTCTGCTCAAGTTCTGCCTCGTGGCGGCAGCGAAACCATGAAAAAGCTCCTCCCTGATTTTTTTCCTGGACGAAACCCTCCATATAGCAAAAGAGGGCACCAAGTGGGCCAGTGGGCTGCCCACAAGCCCTCATGGCGCGGCCTGGGGGGTGGCCGCGCCGTGCAGGCTTGTGGGCACCCCCTGGTGCCCCTCTGGCGCTTCTTCGGCCTAGTATTTTTGATAAATCGGGAAAAATCCTCGTTGATTTTTACGGCGTTTGGAGTTGCGCAGAATAGGTATCTCAACTTTGCTCCACTTTCAGGCCAGAATTCCAGTTGCCGGCATTCTCCCTCTTCATGTAAACCTTGCAAAATAAGAGAGAAAAGGCATAAGAATTGTCCTCAAGCCCAAGAAGCGATAAATATCAACATGAAAACATGATGCAAAATGGACGTATCAACTCCCCCAAGCTTAGACCTCGCTTGTCCTCAAGCGAAAGCCTAGCTCAATAAATATGTCCACATGTTTAGGGAGCAAGGTGTCGACAAAACAAGATACGAACATGCATGCATCATGATCATGATCAGAACAGCAATACCAACATATAATCTCTCATGCTAAAGTGATAATTCCTTCACAAAGTAAAACATGGATCAAGAACCTTACCGAGAAGTAACAACCGATAGCCTTTAGTCATTGAAGCAATTGCAATTTATCACAACATCAGAAAGAGTCAAATAAGAGCTTGTAAAGCAAATCCACATACTCAATCATTCTTTCATTCTCTACAATTGCTACAACTCACGTGGTACTCATGAGATCAAAGTTTCAGCTAGACACAAAGAAAGATAGGGGCTTATAGTTTTGCCTCCCAACTGCTTACCTCAAGGGTAATGTCAACAATAATAATTCATGAATGCTCACCTCCAAGTTGACATATGAATATAGATCTTTCCCAAGCATATGACGGTAGCCAAGATAAAGGCGAAATAAGGAATTGGTGAAGATCACCATGACTCTTTCAAGGGCAAAAAGTAAAGGTACATGATAGGCCCTTCGCAGAGGGAAGCAGAGGTTGTCATGCGCTTTTGAGGTTTGGTTGTGTGTCCTCTTAGTGCGGAGGAACGTCACTTTATATTGCCCCGTGTGATAAAGAACTTTATTATGCAGTCTGTCGCTTTTATGTCTTCCTCATCACAGGTTCGTATAAATCTTATTTTCCACACACTAATAGATCATACATATTAGAGAGCAATTTTTATTGCTTGCACTGATGACAACTTACTTGAGGGATCTTATTCAATCCATAGGTAGGTATGGTGGACACTCATGGCAAACCTGGGTTGAAGGTTTATGGATGCACAAGTACTATCTCTACTTGGTGCGGGAGGTTTGGCTAATGTGAGGTGGAAGCAATCGTCACATGCTAAGGGATCTCTAATCATATAACATTATTCAGAGCCAAGCAAACACAATTCATTATGTTGTCTTCCTTGTCCAACATCTACTTCTAGGCATGTAATAGTTTAGTGAGTGTTCACAATCATAGATGGTGTCAGAGATGATATATTTATATGTGAACCTCTCCTTCTTTATCACTTCCTATTAATTGCAACCATGACCAAGGTCTACGTTTGCCTACCCTCAACAAGTTTCAATCCTCATTCTTTTTATATGTGAAGCCATCACTTCCCATAAGATCACTACATGATCTTTCATGCTTTTGTTCTATTCTCACTCTTTCGATCATGGCAAGAGGAAAAGCCCTTCAAATAAGAAACTCTTTATTATATGGCTCACGAGCAAGAATACATCAGGGGTGACACAAAGCTAAACTCAAAACTAAAACACTAAGACTTTTACTCTACTAGAAAAAGAGAAAACTGAAAAAGGAAAACTAAAACAAAGGTAAAGGCAAAAGATGTGATGGTGATACGATACCAGGGCAACTCCCCCAAGCTTGGCACAAGCCAAGGGGATTGCCCATACCAATGCTCCGTTGTCTTCCTTTGGTGATGATGGTGGTGGAGTTGTTGAAGAGGTCTTGAGCTTATTTAATTTCCACTTGAGCATAAAATTTTGCTCCCTCAGATCATCATTTTCCTCTTCAAGCTTCAAAACCCTTTTGCATAATTCCTGCTTACTCTCCTGCAAGAAACGAGAAGGGAAAAACAAGGTCTTAGGCTTCTTCCTTGAGTCAGGGAGGCTCGACTTCTTGAACTCCACATGCGTGCGTCCAGGTTGAGGTAGAGGAGCCTGCTCTTCATCGGAACTCGTTTCTTCCTTCCCCTTGGGATCATAATCTTCTTCCTCATCAGTGGTCCAACCATATGGATCAAAGTCCCCATAGACCTTGGGGTTAGCACGGTAACCAGCCACATAGCTCTCCCCCTCTGAATCCTCAGAAGACATCTTAACCTAGATCTGCGGCAGAAAACAGGCTCGAAACGAAAAACAGAGGAAATCTGCGTGATGCAGAGGTCAGACCAAATGGGAGTATATATAATGATTTTTTCCAGACCAGAAGGAGTACCCTACACGAAAATGGAGTCCGGGTGGCGCACGAGGTGGCCACAAGCCCTCACGGCATGGCCAGGGGTGGGCCTGCGCCGTGCAGGCTTGTCGCCTCCTCGTGCACTTTCCGGACTACTTCCAATTTTTGTATTTTTTCAAATATTCCAAAACGGACAAAATTTCCTACTGGAAAAGTTTTGGACTCTGTTTTCTTACCGAATTACATACCTCTTCGTTTTCGGAGTCTGAAACAGGATGATAAATATCCCTTAGGTATTCTTCCGGAGTTATGGTATTGATGATATTGCTTTCAACATTTATGGGAGTACCTGAGATATAATGCTTGATTCTCTGCCCATTTACCACTCTCGGACAATTACCTTCCGTGTTGTTGATTTTGATAGCACCGGAACGATATACTTCCTCAACAACATAGGGACCTTCCCATTTAGAGAGAATCTTGCCTGCAAAGAATCTTAAACGAGAGTTATATAGCAAGACATAATCACCTACATTGAACTCACGCTTTTGTATCCTCTTATCATGCCACCTCTTAACCTTCTCTTTGAACAGCTCGGCATTCTCATATGCCTGAGTTCTCCATTCATCAAGCGAGCTAATGTCAAATAACCTCTTCTCACCGGCAAGTTTGAAATCAAAGTTGAGCTCCTTGATTGCCCAATAAGCTTTATGCTCTAGCTCAAGAGGTAAATGACATGCTTTACCGTACACCATTTTGTACGGAGACATGCCCATGGGATTCTTATAGGCAGTTCTATAAGCCCACAGTGCATCATCGAGCTTCTTAGACCAATTCTTTCTAGACCTGTTGACAGTCTTTTGCAGAATCAGTTTAATATCTCTATTACTTAGCTCTAGTTGACCACTGGACTGAGGGTGATAGCGAGACGCAATTCTATGGTTGACATCGTACTTAGCAAGCGTTTTACGAAAAGCACCATGAATGAAGTGTGAACCACCATCGGTCATTAAATATCTAGGGACTCCAAATCTTGGGAAGATAACTTCTTTCAGCATCTTGATAGAGGCGTTGTGATTAGCACTACTAGTGGGGATAGCTTCTACCCACTTAGTGACGTAATCAACAACAACTACGATATGAGTATACCCATTGGATTTGGGAAAAGGTCCCATATAATCAAAGAACCAAACATCAAATGGTTCAATGACAAGTGAATAGTTCATAGGCATTTCCTGACGTTTGCTAATATTACCTATTCTTTGACATTCGTCACAAGACAAGACAAACTTATGGGCATCCTTGAAGAGAGTGGGCCAATAGAAACCTGATTGCAATGCCTTGTGTGCAGTTCTATCTCCCGCATGGTGTCCTCCGTAGGCCTCGGAGTGACACTTCTGTAGGATCTGTCCCTGTTCATGTTCAGGTACACAACATCTAATAACACCATCTACTCTTTCCTTATAAAGGTGAGGATCATCCCAAAAGTAGTGTCTCAAGTCAAAGAAGAACTTCTTCTTTTGCTGGTACGTGAAACTGGGTGGTATGTATTTGGCAACGATATAGTTTGCATAATCAGCATACCACGGTGCACTATGTGAAGCATTGATGAGATTCAGTTGCTCATCGGGAAAGCTATCATCAATAGGTTGTGGGTCATCAAGAACGTTCTCCAACCTAGACAAGTTATCTGCTACTGGGTTATCAGCACCCTTTCTGTCGACAACGTGCAAATCAAATTCTTGTAGCAAGAGAACCCATCTGATAAGTCTAGGTTTACCGTGCTTCTTCTCCATGAGGTACTTAATAGCAGCATGATCAGTGTGAATAGTGACTTTGGAATCAACTATGTAAGACCTGAACTTTTCACATGCAAACACGACAGCTAAAAATTCCTTCTCCGTAGTAGCATAGTTTCTCTGGGCACTGTCTAGAGTTTTACTAGCATAGTGAATAACATTCAACTTCTTATCAACTCTTTGCCCTAGAACAGCACCAACAGCATAATCACTAGCGTCACACATGATCTCAAATGGCAAGTTTCAATCAGGTGGTTGAACAATAGGTGCAGTTATCAAAGCCCTCTTAAGTATTTCGAAGGCTTCCTCACAATCATCGTCAAAAACAAAAGGAATATCCTTTTGCAAGAGATTGGTAAGTGATACGTCCATTTTGCATCATGCTTTCATGTTGATGTTTATTGCTTTATGGGCTGTTATATTACTTGTGGTACCATATTTATGCATTTTCTCTCTTATTTTGCAAGGTTTATTTGAAGAGGGAGAATTCAGGCAGCTGGAATTCTGGACTGGAAAAGGAGCAAATCTTAGTCCACTATTCTGCACATCTCCAAATGCCCTGAAAAGTTACGTGGATTTGTATTGGGATTATGTAAAAAATACTGGGCGAAAGAAGTACCGGAGGGGGGCTGCCAGGGCACCACAAGCCCTGCCACCGCCACCACCCCCTAGTGGCGGAGTGGGGGCTTGTGGGCTCCCTGACGGCCCACTAGCCCCCCTCTTTTGCTATATGAAGGGTTTTGGTCCAGAAAATATCATACGGGAGCTTTTTCGTGGTTTCGACGCCGCCACGAGGCGGAACTTGAGCAGATCCAATCTAGAGCTCCGGCAGGATGATCCTGCCGGGGAAACTTCCCTCCTGGAGGGGGAGATCGTCGCCATCGTCATCACCAACACTCCTCTCGTCGGAGGGGAGGCATCTTCATCAACATCTTCATCTGCGCCATCTCCTCTCCAATCCCTAGTTCATCTCTTGTAACCAATCTTCGTCTCGCAACTCCGATTGGTATTTGTAAGGTTGCTAGTAGTGTTGATTACTCTTTGTAGTTGATGCTAGTTGGATTACTTGGTGGAAGAGTTTATGTTCAGATCCTTGATGCTATTCATTACACCTCTGATCATGATTATGATTATGTTTTGTGAGTAGTTACTTTTGTTCCTCAGGACATGGGATAAGTCATGTTAATAATAGTCATGTGAATTTGATATTCGTTTGGTATTTTGATATGATGTATGTTGTTTTTCCTCTAGTGGTGTTATGTGAACGTCGACTACATAACACTTCACCATATTTGGGCCAAGAGGAAGGCATTGGGAAGTAGTAAGTAGATGATGGGTTGCTGGAGTGACAGAAGCTTAAACCCTAGTCTATGCGTTGCTTCGTGAGGGGCTGATTTGGATCCACTAGTTTAATGTTATGGTTAGACGTTGTCTTAATTCTTCTTTTGTAGTTGCGGATGCTTGCGAGAGAGGTTAATCATAAGTGGGATGCTTGTCCAAGTAAGGGCAGTACCCAAGCGTCGGTCCACCCACATATCAATCTATCAAAGTAACGAACGCGAATCATATGAACATGATGAAACTAGCATGACAGAAATTCCCGTGTGTCCTCGGGAGCGTTTTTCCTCCTATAAGACTTTGTTCATGCTTGTCCCTTGTTACAAAAGGGATTGGGACACTTGCTGCACCGTTGCTACTACTTGTTACTTGTTACTTTTTGCTTGCTACGTTTCACCTCGCTACACAATCACTTGTTACCGCTACTTTCAGTGCTTGCAGTTATTACCTTGCTGAAATCCGTTTATCAGAGCCTTCTGCTCCTCGTTGGGTTCGACACTCTTACTTATCGAAAGGACTACGATTGATCCCATATACTTGTGGGTCATCAAGACTCTTTTCTGGCGCCATTGCCGGGGAGTGAAGCGCCTTTGGTAAGTGGACATTGGTAAGGAAACATCTATATACTGTGCTGAAATTTAATGTCACTTGTCACTATGGAAACTGTCCCTTTGAGGAGTTTGTTCGGGGTATCTTCACCACGAACGGAAGCACGGGGAGTTGTTCCTCAACCTGAGGTACCTACTGAAAATATCTTTTATGAAATTCCTTCGGGTATGCTTGAGAAACTGGTGGCTAATCCTTTCACAAGAGATGGATCTTCACATCCAGACTTGCATCTGATCTATGTAGATGAAGTTTATGGTTTATTTTAGCTTGCAGGTTTGCCCGAGGATGAGGTAAAGAAGAAATTATTTCCTTTATGTTTGAAGGATAAGGCGTTGACATGGTATAGGCTATGTGATGATACTAGATCATGGGGCTACAATCGGTTGAAATTGGAATTTCATCAAAAGTTCTATCCTATGCATTTAGTACATCGTGATCGGAACTTTATTTATAACTTTTGGCCTCGTGACAGGGAAAGCATAGCTCAAGCTTGGGGGAAGCTTAAATCAATGATATATTCATGCCCCAATCATGAGCTCTCGAGATAAATCATCACCCAAAACTTTTATGCTCGGCTTTCTCATGAAGATCTACTATGCTTGATACTTCTTGTACCGGTTCTTTTATGAAGAAGGATATTGATCACAAGTGGAATTTATTGGAAAGAATCAAACGCAACTCTGAAGATTGGGAGCTGGAGGAAGGTAAGGAGTCACGTATGAATTTCCAGTTTGATTGTGTTAAATCTTTTGTTGAGACAAACACTTTTAGAGATTTTAGCGCTAAGTATGGACTTGACTCTGAGATAGTAGCTTCTCTATGTGAATCTTTTGCTGCTCATGTTGATCTTCCCGAAGAGAAGTGGTTTAAATATCATCCTCCTGTAGAAAGCAACATAGCCAAAACCAATCTAGCTGAGGAGAAAGTCATTGCTTTTAGTGATCATGTTGTTCCTTGTGCTTACACTGAGAAACCACCATACCCTGCTAGGATAAAGGATTATTCTAAAGCTCCAACTGTGATACGTAGGGGTTACATTAGACCACTTGCACCCCCTGAGGAGATTAGAGTTGAACCTAGTGTTGCTATTATCAAAGATCTCTTAGCCGAAGACATAGATGGGCATGTTATCAAATTCTGTGAGGACTCCGCTAGAATTGCTAAACCTCACGCGGAAGACAAATACGGACCTGTAGTTGGCCTTCCCGTTGTTTCTGTCAAGATAGGAGATCACTGTTACCATGGTTTATGTGATATGGGAGCTAGTGTTAGCGCAATACCCCGTTCTCTATATGATGAAATTAAAGATGAGATTGCACCTGGTGAGTTAGAACCCATTGATGTCACTATTACGCTAGCTAATAGAGACACTATCTGCCCTCTGGGAATTGTGAGAGACGTAGAAGTCCTGTGTGGTAAGATGAAGTATCCTACTAATTTCCTCGTCCTTGGTACTGCGCAAGATAGCTTTTGTCCCATCATATTTGGTAGACCCTTTCTCAACACTGTCAATGCTCACATTGATTGCACTAAGCATACCGTCGCTGTTAGTTTCAAGGGTGTGTCTCATGAATTTAACTTCTCCAAGTTTGGAAGACAACCCCATGAAAGAGAGTCGTCTGGTAGGGATGAAATCATTGCTCTTGCCTCTATTGTTGTACCTCCTACGGATCCTTTAGAGAAATATCTGCTTGAGCATGAAAATGATACGCATATGGAGGAGAGAGATGAGATAGATAAAATTGTCTTAGAACAATATCCTATTCTCAAGAATAATCTGCGTGTTGAACTGCTTGGGGATCCTCCCCCACCAAAGGGTGATCCTGTGTTCGAGCTTAAACAGTTGCATGATACTCTTAAGTATGCCTATCTTGATGAGAAGGAGATATATCCTGTCATTATTAGTGCCCTCCTCTCAGAGCACGAAGAGAGGAAGTTACTAAGAACTCTGAGGAAGCACCATGCTTCTATTGGATATACTCTCGATGATCTTAAGGGTATTAGTCCTACTCTATGTCAGCATAAGATTAAAACTGATCCTGACTTCAAACCAGTTGTTGATCATCAAAGGAGATTAAATCCTAAGATGAAAGAGGTCGTTAGAAAAGAAATATTAAAGCTTCTGGAAGCAGGAATCATTTATCCTGTTGCCCATAGTGATTGGGTAAGTCCAGTACATTGCGTACCTAAGAAGGGAGGTATCACCGTCGTTCCTAATGATAAGGATGAACTAATCCCACAAAGGATTATTACCGGCTATAGGATGGTGATAGACTTCCGGAAACTGAACAAGGCAACCAGGAAAGATCATTATCCTTTGCCGTTCATCGACCAAATGCTAGAAAGGCTATCAAAACACGCACACTTCTGCTTTCTAGACGGTTATTCAGGTTTCTCGCAAATACTTGTTGCACAATCTGATCAGGAGAAAACCACTTTCACCTGCCTCTTCGGTACCTTTGCCTATAGACGTATGCCTTTTGGCTTATGCAATGCACCTGCCACCTTTCAAAGATGTATGATGGCTATATTCTGTGACTTTTGTGAAAAGATTGTCGAGGTTTCCATGGATGACTTCTTTGTTTACGAGTCTTCCTTTGATGATTGCCTCGGCAACCTTGATCGATTCTTACAGAGATGCGAAGATACCAACCTTGTCTTGAATTGGGAGAAGTGCCACTTTATGGTTAATGAAGGCATCGTCTTAGGACACAAAATTTCTGAGAGAGGCATTGAATTTGATAAGGCTAAGGTTGATGCAATTGAGAAAATGCCTTGCCCCATAGATATCATAGGTATACGAAGTTTCCTAGGTCATGCCGGTTTTTATAGAAGGTTCATTAAAGACTTCTCTAAGATTTCTAGGCCTCTTACCAACCTTTTGCAGAAGGATGTTCCTTTTGTTTTTGATGAGGATTGTGAGGAAGCTTTCGAAATACTTAAGAAGGCTTTGATAACCGCACCTATTGTTCAACCACCTGACTGGAACTTGCCCTTTGAAATCATGTGCGACGCTAGTGATTATGCTGTTGGTGCTGTTCTAGGACAAAGAGTTGACGAGAAGTTGAATGTTATTCACTACGCTAGTAAAACTCTAGACAGTGCCCAAAGAAACTATGCCACTACGGAGAAGGAATTTTAGCAGTCGTGTTCGCATGTGAAAAGTTCAGATCTTACATAGTTGACTCTAAAGTCACTATTCACTCTGATCATGCTGCTATTAAGTACCTTATGGAGAAGAAGGACGCTAAGCCTAGGCTAATCAGATGGGTTCTCCTGCTACAGGAATTTGATTTGCATGTCGTTGACCGAAAGGGTGTTGATAACCCTGTAACAGATAACTTGTCTAGGCTAGAGAATGTCCTTGATGACCCACTACCTATTGATGATAGCTTTCGTGATGAGCAATTAAATGTCATCCGCACGTCACATAGTGCATCGTGGTATGCCGATTATGCAAACTATATCGTAGCCAAATACATACCACCCAGTTTCACCTATCAGCAAAAGAAGAAATTCTTCTTTGATTTGAGACACTACTTTTGGGATGGTCCTCACCTTTATAAGGAAGGAGTAGATGGTGTTATTAGACGTTGTGTGCCTGAACATGAACAGGGACAGATCCTGCAGAAGTGTCATTCCGAAGCCTACGGAGTACACCACGCTGGAGATAGAACTGCCCATAAGGTATTGCAATCAGGTTTCTATTGGCCCACTCTCTTTAAGGATGCCCGTAAGTTTGTCTTGTCTTGTGACGAATGCCAAAGAATAGGGAATATCAGTAAGCGTCAGGAAATTCCTATGAACTATTCACTTGTCATTGAACCATTTGATGTCTGGGGCTTTGATTAAATGGGAGCTTTCCCGAGTTCCAATGGGTACACTCACATCTTAGTTGCTGTGGATTATGTTACTGAGTGGGTAGAAGCTATCCCCACTAAAAATGTTGATCACCACACCTCTATTAAGATGCTTAAAGAAGTCATATTCCCAAGATTTCGAGTCCCTAGATACTTGATGACTGATGGCGGTTCACACTTCATTCATGGTGTTTTACGCAAGATGCTAGCTAAGTATGATGTCAACCATAGAGTTGCATCTCCTTATCATCCTCAGTCTAGTGGTCAAGTGGAGTTGAGTAATAGGGAGATCAAGTTGATCCTACAAAAGACCGTCAATAGATCTCGAAAGAATTGGTCTAGCAAACTTGACGATGCACTATGGGATTATAGGACTGCTTATAAGAATCCCATGGGCATGTCACCATATAAAATGGTTTACGGTAAGGCCTGTCATTTACCTCTTGAGCTGGAACACAAAGTTTATTGGGCAATCAAAGAGCTCAACTTTGATTTCAAACTTGCCGGTGAGAAGCGGTTGTTTGATATCAGCTCGTTAGATGAATGGAGGACCCAGGCATATGAGAATGCCAAGTTGTTCAAGGAAAAGGTTAAGAGATGGCACGACAAACGAATACAGAAATGAGAGTTCAATGTAGGTGATTATGTCTTGCTATACAATTCTCGTTTGAGATTCTTCGCACGCAACCTTCTCTCTAAATGGGAAGGACCTTATGTTATCGAGGAAGTATATCGTTCCGATGCCATCAAAATCAATAACACGGAAGGAAATTTTCCTAGAGTGGTAAATGGGCAAAGAATCAAGCATTACATCTTTGGTACTCCCATAAATGTTGAGACCAATATAATCAATGTGATAACTCCAGAGGAGTACATAAGGGATGTTTATCAGCCTGTTTCAGACCCTGAAAACGAAGAGGCATCTGTTTCGGTAAGAAATTGGACTCCGATGCTTTTCCAATAGGAAATTTCCTCCGTTTTGGAATTTTTGGAAAATTAGAAAAATAAAAGGCAGTCTGGAGAGCGAACGAGGCGGCCACAAGCCCTGCCACCGCCCCCTACCCCCCTTGGTGGCACAGGGCAAGCTTGTGGGCACATCATGTGCCTCTCGGTCTCCGTTTTCTTGTGGAGCACTCCTTCTGGTCTAGAAAAAATCAATATATACTTGCCCGAAGGTTTTAATCTCCGTATCTCGCAGTTTTCCTCTGTTTTTGTTTCGAGCCTGTTTCTGTGACAGATCTAGATCATCGTGACTTCCCCAAACGCTCCCAAGGACAAGATCTTCGAGAAGGTCATCAATCCCTACCTCACGGAAGTGCTGAAACACCCTCAATCTATCAAGATGAGCGAGGGGATGTTGCACATCCGCGATGTTGAGGGGCCTAAGAAGACCGGAAGCATGGAGACGAGGCTCGAAGCAATGGAGCAACAAGTCTTCAAGTGCGAGGGGATGGTGGAGCGTGGACTCAACGCCAACCACATGATGATCACGGAGTTCACTAGCAATCACAACATGGATGCCATTGACATTGGGAAACACCTCTCTAGGCTCTATGAGAGGGTTGATCAACTTCAGGGCCAGATCTATTACCTGCAGAACCAAAACTGTGAGTATGAGTACAGATTAAATCAATAAGGTTGGCTGCAGATTTGAGGATTCCGGCGACTCGTTCATCCTGCCATGATGGAGCACCTATGCCTTGGAAGACGGAGGATCAGTCTACTCCAACAACTCCACAACCATCACCACCAAAGGAAGACAACTAAGCATTGGTATGGGCAATCCCCTTGGCTTCTGCAAAGCTTGGGGGAGTTGCCCTGGTATCGTATCACCTTTATATCTTTTGCTTTTACCTTTGTTTTAGTTCTTTCCTTTTCAGTTTTTATTTCTTCTCTTAGAGGAATAAGTCTTTAGTTTTTAGTTTCAGTCTTTTGCTTTTGCCTCTCCCCCGATGTATTCGAGCTCGCGAGCTATATAATAAAGAGTATCTTAGTCAAGGGCTTTGCTTTGTGCCATGATCAAAAGTATGAAAAGAACGATAGCATGAAAGATCATGAGAATGAATCAACATAGACCTCAGTCATTGTTGCAATTAATAAGAAGTAATAAGGAAAGAGAGGTTCACATATAAATATATCATCTTAGACACTTTTTACAATTGTGAGCACTCACCAAACTATTACATGCTTAGGAGTAGATGTTGGACAAGGAAGACAACATGATGAATTGTGTTTGCTTGGTTCCAAACAATGTTATATGATTAGAGATCCCCTAGCATGTGACGATTGCTTCCACCTCATATTAGCCAAAACTCCCGCACCAAGTAGAAATACTACTTGTGCATCCATAAACCTCCAACCCAGTTTTGCCATGAGAGTCCACCATACCTACCTATAGATTGAATAAGATCCTTCAAGTAAGTTGTCATCGGTGCAAGCAATAAAAATTGCTCTCTAATATGTATGATCTATTAGTGTGTGGAAAATAAGCTTTGTACGAACCTGTGATGAGGAAGACATAAAAGCGAGAGACTGCATAATAAAGTTCTTTATCACAGGAGGCAATATAAAGTGACGTTCCTCCGCACTAAGAGGACACGCATCCAAACCTCAAAAGCGCATGACAACCTATGCTTCCCTCTGCGAAGGGCCTATCTTGTACCTTTACTTTTTGCCCTTGTAAGTGTCATGGTGATCTTGACCAATTCCCTTTTTTGCCTTTGTCTTGGTTACCGTCACATGTTTGGGAAAGATCTATATTCATATATCAACTTGGAGTTGAGTACTTATGCTTTATTGTTGTTGACTTTACCCTTGAGGTAAGCAGTTGGGAGGCAAAACTATAAGCCCCTATCTTCCTCTGTGTCCAGCTGAAACTTCGACACCATGAGTACCACATGAGTTGTAACAATTGTGGAAAACAAAAGAGATGATTGATTATGTGGATTTGCCTTACAAGCTCTTACTTGACTCTTTCTGATGTTGTGATAAATTGCAATTGCCTCAATGACTTTGGACTGTTGTTGGTTACTTATCGGTAAGGTTTTTGCTTCATGCTTTGCTTTGTGAAGGAATTGTTACTTTCCCATAAGAATCTTTATGATGTATTGTTGTTCTATGTGTGATCATGATACCCTCATGTCTGTATTATGTTTTTTCGACACCTTCGTCCCTCAACATGTGGACATGTTTATGGAACTTGGTTTTCGCTTGAGGACAAGCGAGGTCTAAGCTTGGGGGAGTTGATACCTCCATTTTGCATCATGCTTTCATGTTGATATTTATTGCTTTATGGGCTGTTATATTACCTGTGGTACTATATTTATGTCTTTTCTCTCTTATTTTGCAAGGTTTATTTGAAGAGGGAGAATTCAGGCAGCTGGAATTCTGGACTGGAAAAGGAGCAAATCTTAGTCCACTATTCTGCACATCTCCAAATGCCCTGAAAAGTTACGTGGATTTTTTTTGGGATTATATAAAAATACTGGGCAAAAGAAGTACCGTAGTAGGGCTGCTAGGGCGCCACAAGCCCTGCCACCGCCACCACCACCCCCCCCTGGTGGTGGAGTGGGACCTTGTGGACTCCCTGACGGCCCACTAGCCCCCCTCTTTTGCTATATGAAGGGTTTTGGTCCAGAAAAAATCATATGGGAGCTTTTTCGTGGTTTTGCCGCCGCCACGAGGCGGAACTTGAGCAGATCCAATCTAGAGCTCCGGCAGGACGATCCTGCCGGGGAAACTTCCCTCCCGGAGGGGGAGATCGTCGCCATCGTCATCACCAACACTCCTCTCATTGGAGGGGAGGCATCTTCATCAACATCTTCATCAGAACCATCTCCTCTCCAATCCCTAGTTCATCTCTTGTAACCAATCTTCGTCTCGCAACTCCGATTGGTACTTGTTAGGTTGCTAGTAGTGTTGATTACTCTTTGTAGTTGATCCTAGTTGGATTACTTGGTGGAAGAGTTTATGTTCAGATCCTTGATGCTATTCATTACACCTCTGATCATGATTATGATTACGTTTTGTGATTAGTTACTTTTGTTCCTGGGACATGGGATAAGTCATGTTAATAATAGTCATGTGAATTTGATATTGGTTAGGTATTTTGATATGTTGTATGTTGTTTTTCCTCTAGTGGTGTTATGTGAACGTTGACTACATAACACTTCACCATATTTGGGCCTAGAGGAAGGCATTGGGAAGTATTAAGTAGATGATGGGTTGCTGGAGTGACAGAAGCTTAAACCCTAGTCTATGTGTTGCTTCGTGAGGGGCTGATTTGGATCCACTAGTTTAATGCTATGGTTAGACGTTGTCTTAATTCTTCTTTTGTAGTTGTGCATGATTACGAGAGAGGTTAATCATAAGTGGGATGCTTGTCCAAGTAAGGGCAGTACCCAAGCGCCAGTCCACCCACATATCAAACTATCAAAGTAACGAACGCGAATCATATGAACATGATGAAACTAGCATGACAGAAATTCCCGTGTGTCCTCGGGAGCGTTTTTCCTCCTATAAGACTTTGTTCAGGCTTGTCCCTTGTTACAAAAGGGATTGGGCCATTTGCTGCACCATTGCTACTACTTGTTACTTGTTACTTTTTGCTTGCTACGTTTCACCTCGCTACACAATCACTTGTTACCGCTACTTTCAGTGCTTGCAGTTATTACCTTGTTGAAATCCGTTTATCAGAGCCTTCTGCTCCTCGTTGGGTTCGACACTCTTACTTATCGAAAGGAATATGACTGATCCCCTATACTTGTGGGTCATCAGTAAGAGGCCTAGAAATTTTAGATAAGTCTTTAATGAACCTTCTATAGAAACCAGCATGACCAAGGAAACTTCTTATACCTTTGATATCTATGGGGTTTGGCATTTTCTCGATTGCATCAACCTTAGACTTATCGACTTCAATACCTCTTTCAGAAATTTTATGTCCTAAGACGATGCCTTCATTAACTATAAAGTGGCACTTCTCCCAATTCAAGACAAGATTGGTGTCTTTACATCTCTACAAGACTCGATCAAGGTTGTTGAGGCAATCATCAAAGGAAGACCCGTAAATGGAGAAGTCATCCATGAAAACCTCAACAATCTTTTCACAAAAGTCAGGGAATATAGCCATCATACATCTTTGAAATGTGGCAGGTGCAAAGGTACCGAAAGGACAGGTGAAAGTGGTTTTCTCCTGATCAGATTGTGCAACTGGTATTTGGGAGAAACTAGAATAACCGTCTAGAAAGCAGAAGTGTGTATGTTTGGACCGCCTTTCTAGCATTTGGTCGATAAAAGGCAAAGGGTAATGATCTTTTCTAGTGGCCTTATTCAGTTTCCTGAAATCGATCACCATCCTATAGCCAGTAATAATCCTGTGGGGGATCAATTCATCCTTATCATTAGGGACAATGGTAATGCCTCCCTTCTTAGGGACGCAATGCACCGGACTCACCCAATCGCTATGAGCAACAGGATAGATAATACCCGCTTCCAGGAGCTTTAGTATTACTTTTCTTACTACTTCTTTCATCTTAGGATTCAATCTCCTTTGATGATCAGCAACTGGTTTGAAATCAGGATCAGTTTTGATCTTGTGCTGGCATAGAGTGGGACTAATGCCCTTAAGATCATCATGAGTATATCCAATAGAAGCACGGTGCTTCCTCAGAGTTTTTAGTAACTTATTTTCTTCATGCTCCGAGAGGCTAGCACTAATTATAACAGGATATATCTATTTTTCATCAAGATAGGCATACTTAAGAGTATCACGCAACTGTTTAAGCTCGAACACAGGATTACCCTTTGGTGGAGGTGGATCCCCAAGCAATTCAACAGGCAGATTATTCTTAAGGATAGGATATTGTTCTAAGACAACTCTATCTATTTCATCCCTTTCATCCATATGCATATCATTTTCATGCTCAAGCAAGTATTGCTCTAAGGGATCAGTAGGAGGCACGACAATAGAAGCTAAGGCAATAGTTTCATCCTTACTAGGCAACTCCTTTGCATGAGGTTGTCTACCACACTTGGAGAAATTGAACTCATGTGACACACCTTCAAAGCCAACAGTGACAGTTTGCTTCTCACAGTCAATATGAGCATTGACGGTATTGAGGAAGAGTCTGCCAAATATGATGGGACAAAAGCTATCTTGTGCGGTAGCACGAACGAGGAAATCAGCAGGATACTATGTTTTACCACACAAGACTCCAACATCCCTAACAATTCCTATAGGGCAGATAGTACCTCTATTGGCAAGTTAAATAGTGACATCTATAGGTTCTATCTCTACAGGTGCAATCTCATCTTTGATTTCATCATATAAGGATTGAGGTATTGCACTAACACTAGCACCCACGTCACATAAACCATGATAACAATGATCTCCTATATTAACAGAAACCACAGGCATGCCAACAAGAGACCTATGTTTGTCTCTAACATGAGGTTTGGCAATTCTAGCAGCATCTTCACAGAAGTGAATATTATTCCATCAACTTCTTCAGACAGAAGATCTTTGATAATAGCAATGCTAGGTTCAACTCTAATTTGCTCAGGGGTGTAGGTGTTCTAATGTAGCCTCTACGTATGATAGTTGAAGCTTTAGAATGATCCTTTATCCTAACATGGAAAGGTGGTTTCTCAATGTAAGCACTAGGAACCACAGGATCATTATAGCCAATGACTTTCTCTTCAACTAGAGTGGGGTTAACTACATTGACTTCTAATGGAGGATGATATTTAAACCACTTCTCTTTGGGGAGATCAATATGAGCAGCAAAGGATTCACACAATGAAGCTACTATCTTAGAGTCAAGTCCATACTTAGCGCTAAAGTCACAAAAAGTATTTGTCTCAACAAAGGATTTAACGCAATCAAAAGTGAAATTCATACCTGACTCCTTACCTTCTTCAAGCTCCCAATCTTCAGAGTTGTGTTTAATTCTCTCCAATAAATTCCATTTGAAGTCAATATCTCTCTTCATAAAGAACCGGTACAAGAAGTGTCAAGCATGGTGCGATCATCATGAGAAAGCCAAGCATAGAAGTTCTGAATGATAATTTCTCTCGAGAGCTCATGATTGGGGCATGAATATAGCATTGATTTAAGCCTCCCACAAGCTTGAGCGATGCTTTCTCTGTCACGAGGCCAAAAATTATAAATATAATTCCGATCATGATGTACTAAATGCATAGGATAAAACTTTTGATGAAATTCCAATTTCAACCGATTGTAGTCCCATGATCTAGCATCATCACATAGCCTATACCATGTCAACGCCTTATACTTCAAAGATAAAGGAAATACCTTCTTCTTGACCTCATCCTCGGGCACACCTGCAAGCTTAAATAAACCACCAACCTCATCTACATAGATTAGATGCAAGTCTGGATGTGATGTTCCATCTCCTGTAAAAGGATTAGCCAGCACTTTCTCAAGCATACCCGAAGGAAACTCAAAGCAAATATTTTCAGTAGGTGCAGCAGGTTGAGGAGAAAGTCTTTGTGCTTTCGTTCGAGGTGAAGATACCCCGAACAAGCCCCTCAAAGGATTAGTATCCATAGTGAGAAGTGACAAAAAATTTCAGCACACTATATGAATGTTTCCTTACCAAGTTCCACTTACCAAAGGCGCTTCACTCCCCGGCAACGGCGCCAGAAAAGAGTCTTGATGACCCACGAGTATAGGAGATCAATCGTAGTCCTTTCGATAAGTAAGAGTGTCGAACCCAACGAGGAGCAGAAGGATCTGACAAGTGGTTATCAGCAAGGAAATATCTGCAAGCACTGAAATTGTCGGTAAAAAGTGATTGTCTGGTGAGATTATTCGTAGCAAGCAACAAGTAACAAAAGTAGCAACGGTGCAGCAAAGTGGCCCAATCCCTTTTGTAGAAAGGGACAAGCCCGAACAAAGTCTTATAGGAGGAAAAACGCTCCCGAGGACACACGGGAATTTCGGTCATGCTAGTTTACATCATGCTCATATGATTCGCGTTCGTTACTTTGATAGTTTTATATGTGGGTGGACCGGCGCTTGGGTACTGCCCTTACTTGGAAAAGCATCCCACTTATGATTAGCCCCTCTCGCAAGCATCCGCAACTACGAAAGAAGAATTAAGACAAAGTCTAACCATAGCATTAAACTAGTGGATCCAAATTAGCCCCTTACGAAGTAATGCATAAACTAGGGTTTAAGCTTCTATCACTCTAGCAACCCATCATCTACTTACTACTTCCCAATGTCTTCCTCTAGGCCCAAATAATGGTGAAGTGTTATGTAGTCGACGTTCATCACCACTAGAGGAAAAACAACATACAACATCTCAAATTACCGAACGAATACCAAATTCACATGACTACTATTAGCATGACTTATCCCATGTCCTCGGGAACAAAAGTAACTACTCACAAAGCATAATCATATTCATGACCAGAGAGGTAATGAGTAGCATCAAGGATCTGAACATAAACTCTTCCACCAAATAATCCAACTAGCATCAACTACAAAGAGTAATCAACACTACTAGCAACCTTACAAGTACCAATCGGAGTCACGAGACGGAGATTGGTTATAAGAGATGAACTAGGGTTTGGAGATGAGATGGTGCTGATGAAGATGTTGATGGTGACGAGTCCCCTCCGATGAGAGGAGTGTTGGTGATGACAATGGCGATGATTTCCCCCTCCGGGAGGGAAGTTTCCCCAGCAGGATCGTCCTGCCGGAGCTCTAGATTGGTTCTGCTCAAGTTCCGCCTCGTGGCGACGGCGAAACCACGAAAAAGCTTCTCCCTGATTTTTTTTCCTAGACGAAACCCTCCATATAGCAAAAGAGGGGAGCAAGTGGGCCAGTGGGCTGCCCACAAGCCCTCATGGCGCGGCCTGGGGAGGTGGTCGCGCCGTGCAGGCTTGTGGGCACCCCCTGGTGCCCCTCTGGCGCTTCTTCGGCCCAGTATTTTTGATAAATCGGGAAAAAAATCCTTATTGATTTTTACGGCGTTTGGAGTTGCGCAGAATAGGTATCTCAACTTTGCTCCTCTTTCATGCCAGAATTCCAGTTGCCGGCATTCTCCCTCTTCATGTAAACCTTGCAAAATAAGAGAGAAAAGGCATAAGAATTGTACCGTGAAGTGAAGTAACAGCCCAAGAAGCGATAAATATCAACATGAAAACATGATGCAAAATGGACGTATCACACATCACTAACAATACAAGACCCAGATATTGCAAAACAAAAAGAAGACCAAGGATGCTAACTATACGAGAAGCAATAAAGCAGAAGAAGTTCTACAAATGCTCGCACTTCGGTTCGAACAACCACACTATCAAGAAATGCACCAACCTTGACAAGCAATACAACCTACCCAGAAGCAACCGACGGAAACAGTATAATCCTAGGAATGTAAAGAAAGGTAATACAAGAGAATGTTGGATCTCAAGTCCTATACCTTAATTCAATAAATGAAAGTAATAAAACAAAATGCAGGGGGAGACAATGAAGGCGACAATCAGAGGAAAAAAGGAAACAAGAAGAAGGATGAAACAGCAACAACACAATCTTAGAGATCAAGAATCTGTGGATGACAAAGGAGAAGTAGATATTTTTCTTCTTGCATTTGAACAGAAAGATAGTAAATTGTTAGGAACAATACCGGTTTTGTATCATGAGGGCAAGGAGTGTTTTCTACCTACTACAACTTTATGTTATTTATACTTTCTGTACCGCAGAATTTGAATTATATTAAGATTATATGGCTGAATTTGAAAGTACAACAATCTCACTCACAACAAAAAGTGCAAAAGAAAAACTGGAATACAACAGTAAACACATAAACATAAATTGAATATACAGAATACAGAAGAGAATGAAAAAACACCTCCAAATGCACTAAACAATTTTGTTGCTGAAGTGATTCTCCAAGAAATTTTTAAACAATAAAATAACACTGCAGCAAAAAAGAAGATACAACAAAGATGGATGAGAAAAATGCAAGAAGAAAAATAGTAAGAACTGAAAATAAATATACTCAATTAGTAGACTGTGAGAAACTTACTTAGAACGAGTTGTATATACAACACTGCCGCACCCCACTGCCTTGAAAAACAATGACCAGAAACACCAATAAAAATGAAAAAAAATGTGGCAAATACATAAGAAGGGTGCACATGCAAATACGAATCAACATACTATACAATCATCCAGCAAAATCAGTAGAACACATGCACCCAAAAAAATAGAACAGCGAACATAAAAATCCAGCAAAAAGCATTCCCAACAACAAATAGTACTCAAGGGATACAACAGCGAGCATACAAATCATGAGCCTAAAAGTCCAGAGGACTAGGAACGTTGTAGCACTAATAGTGTTGTTATACAAAAACAGCTAACAAAACACTAAAACTATACAATCTAAAATAGCCGCCATAATCTTCAGAGATGATCACCACTAATGAGCATTGACATGCTTGATCACGACCCACAAGAGAAAATCTTATCTAGTTCTGCACCTACAAAGCATAGACAAAAAGTAGTCGAACATAAGAAGCAGCCATAAATAAACACACAAGAAAGGTAGAGGACTAAACAAAAAAATCCAAAGAAAACACTCACATCACCAAAGAAGTTTGAGACAAAAGACTTGTCGGCACTGTTGGATGGGCTAAAATAAAGTTCATTTCCCAGCTTGTTCCTAATGTTATCAATATCAGGATAAATAAACAGGTTGCCAATAGGAGTCCTAGGAGTCCAGTGCTTTATATACATCATGGAGAAAACTCCACAATCATCCCTGGAGAAAAAATAAAAAAATTGTGCAACAAGACGAAAGCAAATAATCCACTGAACAATAAAATAAAAAAGATATAAAAAATGACATGAAAAGGAAAGTATGTCCACAAGAATACAGAAAACCACTACACGTACACGTTAGTTTGCTGAGGAACCACAGGATACACAATGCCAAAACTTTTGAACTCAATACGCTTCCTCATGATAGGAGACACGAACATATCCCAAAGGTTGATAAAGTTATTGACCTACAAGGACACAAAGAACAAAAAGGCTAAGACAAAAACTAAAGGGAAATTAGATAGGAAAGAGTAGATCAGAAAAGAAACTAACCATCTTATCACGAATCTTCATATGAAAATCTGAGAACTGGCCATAAAATGAAGCAAGGAAGGAAAACACTCTCTCCTTCAAGCAAACGACAAATGAAAACCAATGTTCGAACCTACATAGAGGGAAGTATAACTGCAAGAACAGAAACAACACATCAGAAAACTCTAGCTGGGAGAAACATGCCAAATCTACAAAAGACTAGAAACAACTGAAAACACTAAAAACTACAGAACTAGGAAGCACCTACCATATTGTTGGAACTATGCCCTAGAGGCAATAATAAAGTGGTTATTGTTATATTTCCAGTTCATGATAATTGTCTATTATTCATGCTATAAGTCTATTAACCGAAAACCGTAATACATGTGTGAATACATAAATCACAATGTGTCCCTAATGAGCCTCTAGTTGGCTAGCTCGTTGATCAATAGATGATCATGGTTTCTTGATCATGGACCTTGGATGTCATTGATAACAGGATCACATCATTAGGAGAATGATGTGATGGATAAGACCCAATCCTAAGCATAGCACTAGATCGTGTTGTTCGTGTGCTAAAGCTTTTCCAATGTCAAGTATCTTTTTCTTAGACCGTGAGATTATGAAACTCCCGGATACCGTAGGAATGCTTTGGGTGTATCAAACGTCAGAACTAACTGGGTGATTATAAAGGTGCACCATGGGTATCTCCTAAAGTGTCTGTTGGGTTGGTACGGATCAAGACCGGGATTTGTCACTCCGTGTGACGGAGAGGTATCTCTGGGACCACTCGGTAGAACATCATCATAATGAGCTCAATGTGACTAAGGAGTTATCCATGGGATGATGTGCTACAAAACGAGTAAAGAGACTTGCTGGTAACAAGATTGAACAAGGTATGGTGATACCGACGATCGAATCTCGGGCAAGTATCATACCGATAGATAAAGGGAATTGCATACGGGATTAAGTGAATCCTTGACATCGTGGTTCATCCGCGTGGAACATGTGGGAACCAACATGGATATCCAGACCCTTCTGTTGGTTTTTGACCGAAGAGGTGTCTCGGTCATGCCTGCATGCTTCCCGAACCCGTAGGGTCTACACACTTAAGGGAATAGTATGTGGTTACCGAAGGTTGTTTGGAGTCCCGTATGAGATCCCAGATGTCACGAGGAGCTCCGAAATGATCCGGAGGTAAAGATTGATATATAGGAAGTCCTGTTTTGGTCACCGAAAAAGTTTCGGGTTCATCGATAGTGTACCAGGAGTGTCGGGAGGGTGCCAGAGGACCCCCGGGAGGGGTGTGATGACCAAAGGACTTCATGGGCTGTTAGAGGAGGTCTACCAGCCCTTGTTGGGCTGGTCAAGGCCTTCCCTAAAGGCCCGTGCGGCTAGGGATAAGGAGATAAGTCTAAAGGAGATTTAAAAGGAAGAGATCCACCTCCCTTGTGGGAGGTCCACTCCTCCCTTATCTCGGCCGAACCTCTCCTCCTTGGAGGAGGGTCCAAGGCAGCCTTCCCTCTCCCTCCTCCTATATATACTTGAGGTTTTGGGATTTTTGAGACACAATTATCTCTCTCCCACGGCGCAGCCCTACCTCTCTCTTCTTCCTCCTCCGCAGCGCTTGGCGAAGCCTTGTCGGAGAACCACGTAGCTCCACCGCCACCACGTCGTCGTGCTGCCGGAGCTCTCCCTCAACCTCTCCCTCCTCCTTGCTGGATCAAGGCATGGGAGACGTCACCGAGCTGCACATGTGTTGAACGCGGAGGCATCGTTGTTCGGTGCATAGATCAGAATCCACCGCGATCTGAATCGCTGCGAGTACGACTCCATAAACCGCGTTCTAGCAACGCTTCCACTTAGCAATCTTCAAAGGTATGAAGATGCTCTAGTCCTTTGCTCGTTGTTGGTTTCTTTATAGATAGATCCTTGCATGGTGTAGGAAATTTTTGAAATTACCACGTTCCCCAACAGTGGCATCCGAGCCAAGGTTCTATGCGTAGATTATATGCACGAGTAGAACACAAATGTTGTGGGCGCTGATTTTGTCAATTGCTTGCCGTTACTAGTCTTATCTTGATTCGACGGCATCGTGGGATGAAGCGGCCCGGACTGACCTTACACGTACGCTTACGTGAGACAGGTTCCACCGACTGACATGCACTTGTTGCATAAGGTGGCTAGCGGGTGCCAGTCTCTCCCACTTTAGTCGAATTGGATTCGATGAACAGGGTCCTTATGAAGGGTAAATAGCATTGGCATATAAACATTGTGGTTTTCACGTAGGTAAGAAGCATTCTTGCTGGAAACTCAATCAGCCATGTAAAACTTGCAACAACAATTAGAGGACGTCTAAGTTGTTTTTGCAGGGTATGCCATGTGGTATGATATGGCCAAAAGAATGTGATGTTACATATGTGATGTATGATATTGATCATGTTCTTGTAACAGGATTCACGACTTCCATGTCGATGAGTATGACAACTGGCAGGAACCATAGGAGTTGTCTTAATTTATTGTATGAGATGCAATGCCATGTGATTACTCTACTTTATTGCTAAACGTTAGCTATAGTAGTAGAAGTAATAGATTGGCGCGACGACTTCACGGAGACACAATGATGGAGATCATGGTGTCATGTCGGTGACATTGATGATCATGGTGCCCCGAAGATGGAGATCCAAGGAACAAGATGATAATGCCCATATCATTTCACTATATGATTGCATGTGATGTTTATCATGTTTTACATCTTATTCCTTAGAACGACGGTAGCAAAGATAAGATGAACCCTCATAAAATTTAGAGAAAGTATCCCTTAAGTGTGCACCATTGCGAACGATCGTTGTCTCGAAGAACCATGTGATGATCGGGTGTGATAGATTCTAACTTTCGCATATAACGGGTGTAAGCCAGTTTACACACGCAGAACACTTAGGTTGACTCGACGAGCCTAGCATGTATAGACATAGCCTCGAATACGGGAGACCGAAAGGTCGAACATGAGTCGTATGGTTGATACGATTAGCATGGAGATGCTCGCCATTGATGACTAGTCTGTCTCACGTGATGATCGGACACGGGCTAGTCGATGTGGATCATGTAACACTTGGATGACTAGAGGGATGTCTATCTAAGTGGGAGTTCATTAGTAGTTTGATTAGATGAACTTGATTATCATGAACTTAGTCTAACATTGTCTTTACAAATATTGTAGATACAATGGCCAACACAAATGTCCCACTGAACTTCAACGCGTTCCTAGAGAAAACAAAGTTGAAAGATGATGGCAGCAACTATGCGGACTGGGTTCGTAACTTAAAACTCATCCTCATTGCATCCAAGAAGGCTTATGTCCTTGATGCGCACCTAGGTGACCCTCCCGTACCCGCGGCAACCCAGGACGTTAGAAACGCCTGGCAGTCGCCGAGTGATGACTACTCTCTCGTTCAGTGAGGCATGCTTTACAGTTTAGAACCGGGGCTCCAAAGGCGTTTTGAGCAACACGGAGCATATGAGATGTTCTAGGAGCTGAAACTAGTTTTTCTAGATCATGCCCGGGTCGAGAGATATGAGATCTACGACAAGTTCTCTCGCTGTAAAATGGAGGAGAATAGTTCTGTCAGTGAACACATACTCAGAATGTCTGGGTTGCATGGTCGTCTGACTCAACTGGGAGTTGAACTTTCGGATGATGCAATCATTGACAGAATCCTCCAGTTGCTTCCACCTAGATATAAAGGCTTTGTGATGAATTACAACATGCAAGGGATGGAAAAGACTATTCTTGAGTTGTATTCAATGCTGAAATTTGCGGAGGTAGAAATCAAGAAAGAGCATCAAGTGTTGATGGTCAATAAGACCACCGGTTTCAAGAAGGGCAAGGGTAAGAAAAAATTCAAGAAAGACGGCAAAGTAGTTGCCACGCCCGGTAAGCCAGTTGTCGGGAAGAAGTCTAAGAAAGGACCCAAGCCTGATACTAAGTGCTATTACTGCAAGGGAACCGGTCACTAGAAGCGGAACTGCCCCAAGTACTTAGCGGACAAGAAGGCCGGCAACATCCAAGGTATATATGATATACATGTTATTGATGTGTACCTTATCAACGCTCGTAGTAGCTCCTGGGTATTTGATACCGGTGTTGTTGCTCACATTTTCAACTCAAAGCAGGAACTGCGGAACAAGCGTAGGTTGGCTAAGGACGAGGTGACGATGCGCCTCGGGAATGGTTCCAAGGTCGATGTGATCATCATCTCCACACTACCTCTGCATCTACCTTCGATATTAGTTTTAAACCTTAATAATTGTTATTTAGTACCAGCTTTGAGCATGAACATTGTATCGGGATCTCGCTTGATACAAGATGGCTACTCATTTAAATCTGAGAATAATGGTTGTTATATTTATATGATTGGTATGTTTTATGGTCATGCTCCGCTGGTTAATGGTTTATTCCTAATGAATCTCGATCGTGGTGTTACACATATTCATAGTGTTGGTACCAAAACGTGTGAGGTTGATAATGATAGTCCCACATATTTGTGGCACTGCCGCCTTGGTCATATCTGTGTCAAGCGCATGAAGAAACTCCATACAGATGGACTTTTGGAGTCTCTTGTTTTTGAATCATTTGACACATGCGAACCGTGCCTTATGGGCAAGATCACCAAGACTCTGTTCTCCAGAACAATGGAGCGAGCAACCAGCTTATTGGAAATAATACATACCGATGTATGCGGTCCAATGAGCGGTTAGGCTAGCGGTGCCTATCGTTATGTTCTCACCCTCACTGATGACTTAAGCACATATGGGTACGTCTACTTAATGAAACACAAGTCTGAAACCTTTGAAAAGTTCAAGGAATTTCAGAGTGAGGTGGAGAATCAACGTGACAAGAAAATAAAGTCCCTACAATCTGATCGTGGAGGAGAATATTTGAGTCACGAGTTTGGCAGGCACTTAAGGAAATGTGGAATAGTTTCACAACTCACGCCGCCTGGCACACCGCAGCATAACGGTGTGGCTGAACATCGAAATCGCACTTTATTGGATATGGTGCGATCTATGATGTCTCTTACAGACTTACCACTATCAATTTGGGGGTATGCATTGGAAACTGTCGCATTCACTTTAAATAGGGCACGGTCTAAATCTGTTGAGACGACACCGTATGAATTATGGTTTGGCAAGATACCTAAGTTGTCGTTTCTGAAAGTTTGGGGTTGCGATGCTTATGTAAAGAAACTTCAACCAGAGAAGCTCGAACCCAAAGCGGAAAAATGTGTCTTCATAGTATACCCTAAGGAAACTATTGGGTACACCTTCTATCTTAGATCCGAAGGCAAAATCTTTGTTGCCAAGAACGGGTCCTTTCTAGAGAAATAGTTTCTCTCGAGAGAAGTAAGTGGGAGGAAATAGAACTTGATGAGGTAATTGTACCTCCTCTTGAACTGGAGAGTGGCACAACTCAAGAAAATGTTTCTGAGGTGCCGGCACCGGCTAGAGAAGAAGTTGATGATGATGATCATGGAACTTCGGATCAAGTTGCTATTGAACCTCGAAGGTCGACAAGGATACTTTTCGCACCTGAGTGGTATGGAAATCATGTCATGGGAATCATGTTGTTAGACAACGGAGAACCTTCGAACTATGAAGAAGCGATGGCGGGCCCGGATTCCAACAAATGGCTTGATGCCATGAAATCCGAGATAGGATCCATGTATGAGAACAAAGTATGGACTTTGGTGGACTTTCCCGATGATTAGCGAGCCATAGAAAATAAATGGATCTTCAAGACGAAGACTGACGTGGATGGTAATGTCACAATCTATAAGGCTCGACTTGTCGCTAAGGTTTATCGACAATTTCAAGGAGTTGACTATGATGAGAGTTTCTCACCCGTAGGGATGTTGAAGTCTGTCTGAATCATGTTAGCAATTGCCGCATTTTATGACTATGAAATCTTGCAAATGGACGTCAAAACGGCGTTCTTTAATGATTTCCTTTAGGAAAAATTGTATATGATGCAGAAGTAAGGTTTTGTCGATCCTAAAGGTGCTAACAAAGTATGCAAACTCCAGCGCTCCATCTATGGGTTGGTGCAAGCATCTCGGAGTTGGAACATTCGCTTTAATGAGGTGATTAAAGTGTTTGGGTTTGTACAGACTTATGGTGAAGCCTGTATTTACAAGAAAGTGGGTGGGAGCTCTGTAGCATTTTTCATATTATATGTGGATGACATATTGTTGATGGGAAATGATATAGAACTCTTAGAAAGCATAAAGGCCTATTTGAATAAGTGTTTTTAATGATGGACCTTGGGGAAGCTGCATACATATTAGGCATCAAGATCTATAGAGATAGATCGAAACGCCTCATAGGTCTTTCACAAAGTACATACCTTGACAAGATATTGAAGAAGTTCAATATAGATAAGGCAAAGAAGGGGTTTTCTTGCCTGTATTGCAAGGTGTGAGATTGAGTAAGACTCAATGCCCGACCATGACAGAACATAGAGAAAAGATGAGTACCATCCCCTATGCTTCAGCCATAGGCTCTATTATGTATGCCATGTTGTGTACCAGACCTCATGTGAACCTTGCCATAAGTTTGGTAGGGAGGTACCAAAGTGATCCCGGTATGGAACACTCGATAGCGGTCAAGAATAGCCTTAAATACCTAAAAAGGACTAAGGATATGTTTATCGTTTATGGAGGTGTCGAAGAGCTCGTCATAAAGGGTTACGTCGATGCTAGTTTCAACACACATCCGGATGCCTCTAAGTCACAAACCAGATACGTGTATGTTCTGAATGGTGGGGCAGTAAGCTGGTGCAGTTTCAAGCAAAGCGTCGTGGCGGCATCTACATGTGAAACGGAGTACATAGCTGCTTCAGAAGCAGCTCGGGAAGGGATATGGATGAAGGAGTTCATCACCGACCTAGGAGTGATTCTCAATGCGTCGGGCCCGATGACCCTCTTCTGTCACAACATTGGAGCTATCTCCATAGCCAAGGAGCCCAGGTTTCACAGGAAGACCAAGCACATCAAGCGCCGCTTCAACTCCATCCGTGATTACATTCAGGAAGGAGATATAGATATTTGTAAAGTACATACGGATATGAATGTCGCAGATCCGTTAACTAAACCTCTTCCACGAGCAAAACATGATCAGCACCAGAACTCTATGGGTGTTCGATTCATCACAATCTAACTAAATTATTAACTCTAGTGCAAGTGGGAGACTGTTGGAAATATGCCCTAAAGGCAATAATAAAGTGGTTATTGTTATATATCTAGTTCATGATAATTGTCTATTATTCATGCTATAAGTGTATTAACCGAAAACCGTAATACATGTGTGAATACATAGATCACATTGTGTCCCTAGTGAGCCTCTAGTTGGCTAGCTCGTTGATCAATAGATGATCATGGTTTCCTCATCATGGACATTAGATGTCATTGATAACGGGATCACATCATTAGGAGAATAATGTGATGGACAAGACCCAATCCTAAGCATAGCACTAGATCGTGTTGTTCGTCTGCTAAAGATTTTCCAATGTCAAAGGTATGAAGATGTTATACTCCTTTGCTCATTGTTGGTTTCTCCATAGATAGATCCTTGCATGGCGTAGGAAATTTTTGAAATTACCATGTTCCCCAACATGTATTGCTTCTCCGCATAGAAAAAGCACTATTAGCTCCATTGAAGGCATTAGCAACAATCTCAAGATTAGTGTCGTCCAAAATTGTTTCCTAGGTGAGCAAAAAATAAAACAGATTAGGACCAACAACACTTAAAAAGAATATATAACAAACAAGCGACTCTAAAAAACAGAAAAAGAAAAGAACTACTTACACCAATATAAGAGAAGAAGAAATGTTTCTTGGAAACAGAGGGATGAGATTCATTGAAAAGATAAGACAAACACACAATATCAAGAAGTTGTCTACATGAGAATTGAACTGGAGAGAAGAAAGACTACAAAAACTACAAAAAGCTTTTTCATATCGAATTGCTTCATACATGCAAATAAAATACACTGAAGATCGGGACAAAGAAAAGGAACATAAAAATAACAAAAACATCACTGCAAATAAAAAAACAATCACTTACTTGCACCATTCTGGGTGAGAAGCAATATGAATCATGGCGTGATGGTTATGCCTTTCTTGAGCAGAAACGAAAAAATATTGACTTGAGGAACATAAGGATCAGAGTTGAATCTGCCAAGCACAATCATCCTACGAGGAAAACGGCCTACAAATAAACTAACTGTAGAAGCATCAGGAAACTGACATGATAGAGCAGCAACTGAACATCCAGCAACTTGTGAAAGATGAGCACTAGTAACAGCAGGCTTGACAAGCACCAGATCTACTTCTTGGCTATTAAGAACCTGGAAGTCAAAAAAAGTCAAACAAACAAATTGCAAAAGGAAGAAAACAAAAATGAAAGAAAAAGTGTGAATTAAGAAAATATACAAAAAAGGTAAAAAAAATACATAATGCATACTTTTACAAGATTACGACGACTTACTGCGGGAGGAGCAAAATTATGGAGTTTGTTGTAAGCAATCATTGGACCTAGAAAGCTCTTGACACCTAGCATTGAAGCATGAGCTACTAACTTTATGAACATCAACAATTGCCTCATTCACCTGAAAATAAAAGAATACAAAACAAAATGCAAGAAACCAGCTAGCATCAGATAAATGCACTACACAAAAAGAAAAGAAAAATTAAAAAAAAAAAGAAACCAAGAAATACAAAGAGTAAAAACACCTTCACTACAACCAGGTGAGATGAATTGATAACATCAGGAGAACATAAGTCAACAGTTGGGGAGCTCATGTGTTTGTTTGACTTGGAAATATCATAGGAAGGTACATTAACCATAAAAAGGCAATCCTAGAAGAAAAGTTAATACAAGAAAGTTAAGACTGAAAACAAAAAATAAAACTAGAACATAAAGCAATTAAGAAAGTTACAAGAAGAAAATACCTCGCTTCTAGAAGAATCAAACGACTTCAGAAATCTGTCTGCAACTAATACGTCTCCAACGTATCTATAATTTTTTTATGGTTCCATGCTATTATCTTGTCAACTTTGGATATTTTATATGCATGAATATGCTTTTTTATCTTTTTTGGGACTAACCTATTAACTCAGTGCCAAGTGCCAGTTTCTGTTTTTTTCGTGTTTTTGACACTTTTTCAAACGGAGTCCAAATGGAATAAAACTTTCATGATGATTTTTTTTGGACAAAAAGAGACCCCCGAAGCTTTGGAAGAATGCCTCTGTAGCCACCAAAAACAAATCTGGAGCCTCTTACGCACCCTTCCGGAAGGGGAATCCATCTCCGGTGGCCATCTTCATCATCCCGGCGATCTCCATGACAAGGAGGGAGTAGTTCTCCCTCGGGGCTGAGGGTATGTACTAGTAGCTATGTGTTTGATCTCTCTCTCTCTCGTGTTCTTGAGATGTCTTGATCTCGATGTACCATGGGCTTTTCTACTATGGTTGGATCTTATGATGTTCTTCCCCCTCTCCCTTATTGTAATGAATTGAGTTTCCCCTTTGAAGTTATCTTATCGGATTGAGTCTTTAAGAACACTTGATGTATGTCTTGCACGTGTCTATCTGTGGTGACAATGGGATATTCATGTGAGTACTTGATGTATGTTTTGGTGATCAACTTGCGGGTTTTGTGACATTGGGAACCTATGCATATGGGTTGGCACACGTTTTGACTCTCCGGTAGAAACTTCGGGGCACTCTTTGAAGTTCTATGTGTTGGTTGAATAGATGATTCCGAGATTGTGTGATGAATATCGTATAATCATGCCCACGAATACTTGAGGTGAGAGTGGAGTATCTAGGTGACATGAGGGTCTTGATTGACATGTGTCTTAAGGTGTTATTCTAGTACGAACTCTAGGATAGATTGAACGGAAAGAATAGCTTCGTGTTATTTTACTACGGACTCTTGAATAGATCGATCAGAAAGAATAACTTTGTGGTGTTTTCGTATCCGACAATAATCTCTTCGTTTGTTCTCCGCTATTAGTGACTTTGGAGTGACTCTTTGTTGCATGTTGAGGGCTAGTTATATGATCCAATTATGTTATCATTGTTGAGAGAACTTCACTAGTGAAAGTAAGAACCCTAGGCCTTGTTTCCACGCATTGCAATATCGTTTGTGCTCACTTTTACTTTTAGTTACCTTGCTGTTTTTGTAATTTAAGATTACAAAAACCTATATCCACCATCCATATTGCGCTTGTATCACCATCTCTTCGCCGAACTAGTGCACCTATACAACTTACCATTGTATTGGGTGTGTTGGGGACACAAGAGACTCTTTGTTATTTGGTTGCACGGTTGCTTGAGAGAGACCATCTTCATCCTACGCCTCCCATGGATTAATAAACCTTAGGTCACACACTTGAAGGAAAATTGCTACTGTCCTACAAACCTCTACACTTGGAGGCCCAACAACGTCTACAAGGAGAAGGTTGCGTAGTAGACATCAAGCTCTTTTCTGGCGCTGTTGCCGGGGAGGTTACCGCTTGAAGGTATATCTTTAGATCCTGCAATCGAATCTTTTAGTTTCTTGTTTTATCACTAGTTTAGCCTATAAAAGAAAACTACAAAAAAAATGGAATTGAGTTGGACACATATGCTTCATCTTTTCAATGTCTTTCATGAAAATGATGGGAAGGAAAATTGTGCTCAAGTGCTAGAAGAAGAATTACATAGAATGCTTGGCATAAAATATGTGAATGATGAGCATGATTGCAATGTTGTTAGTATGAATTCTTTGAATACCCATGATGCCAATGATGATTGCACCATTCATGATGAAAATGTTTCCTATAAGCATGTCGATTTCTGTGGAGTGCCTAGAGTTTGCAAATATATACCAAAAAGGGGAAATAGATTTTGCAAGAGGCATAAGTATTTAGAAACTAAATGGTTGCATGAAAGGCTGGCTTATTGTGCTGAAGAATTTTATTTTCTTCGCATTACTTGTGATCTTTGCAATGAAAGAGGCCATTTTAATTTCCAATGCAAATTCTTTCATGATCAAATGGTGTCCAAAAATTGTGATAACTTCATTACCCTCAAGCATCGTAATGAACTTAGTCTACTTTTGGGGTATGAAGACATGAAACATAAAACTAAGAGCCTTCCAGATTGGGCTATCATGAATGTGCTTGATTTTGATCTAGAAGAAATTTGCTTATATTGTGTGGTGAATTGCATTGAGAATCCCTACATTGCCAATTACTTAAAGACAAGGAAACAAACAGAAGATAAAGATAAGACTAACGAAGGGGAAGAGGTTTCCCAATACCCTCCTATTATTTCTTATGATGAATCAGGTAACGAGGAGGAGCTTTCTATTCAACCAACCTCTCCAAAAAGAAGCTTGGAAGAATTAAGTAAATCTTCACATGGGGTGAAGAAGAAGAAAAGAAGAAAAAGTAAAGGTAAAGAGGTATCTCTCCCAAATAATGTTGCTCCTATTATTGATATGCCTCATGAGAATGAATTAAAAATAAATGTGGAGGATGACAATAATTGCTATAATCCTGGTGCTATTCATACTATTAATGATGAGAGTGATTATGTCTATGATATGCAAAAGCACAAGCTTGGGGATGCTATGTTTGATGAAGATGATCTTTTTAGTTCCCCCACTTTGAATGATCAAATTTATTATGATGAAAGCATGCCCCCTATCTATGATAATTATTGTGATGATACTTATGCTATAAAGAAGAGGGATGATAAAACTTGTCATACTCTTGAGTATCCTTTCACTGAACATTACTCTTTTAATGTGGAAACAATTCGTAGTGTTCAAGTCTTTTACGATACTCCCACTACTATTGATGAGAATAAATTTCCTTATGTGGAGAGTAGTAAAAATTATATGCTTGTAGATCATGAAAAGAATGTTGTGGGTTCTGGTTATATAGTTGAATTCATTCATGATGCTATTGAAAATTATTATGAGAGAGGATCATATGCTTCTATATATTGCAATAATATCAAGCTTCCTCTCCATGTGTTGAAACTTTTGAAGTCATGCTTGTTTTATCTTCCTATGCTAGTTGATTCTTGCTCCAATAAATTGTTTGATCACAAAATCCCAATGCATAGGAAGTGGGTTAGACTTAAATGTGCTAGTCATATGCTCCATGATGCTTCCATTATGTTTCAATCCTTATCTTTTATGTGAGCATCATTGAAATCATCATGCCCAGCTTGAAAGGCATTAAAAAAGTGCTTGTTGGGAGACAAAACAATATGTATCCTTACTGTTTTTGTGTGTTCACATGATTAAGCTACTGTATTAATCATGTTTTATTTCCTTAGTTTCAATAAAGTGCCAAGTAAAGCCTTTATGATTAGTTTGGATGATAGTTGTTTGATCATGCTGAAAAAGACAGAAACTTTACACTCGCGAAATCATTTATAATTTCTATCCAGAGAGTGCTTTTCAGTTGATTAGTTTTTGCTTCTGATTGATATACAAATTGCCTTAATTTTCATAATTGTTTCAGAATTTTTGGAAGTGCAGAAGTATGGTTAGCATTCAGATCATTACAGGTTGTTCTGTTTTTGACAGATTCTGTTTTCAATGCATAGTTTGCTTGTTTTGGTGTTTCCATAGATTATATTGACTAATATAAATTATGGAAATAGTAAAATACAGTAGGAATTGTGTGAAAATAATTATGAGTCTTGTTTTTACAGTACCCAAGTGATTGATTTGCTCGTTATCATACTAACCCATCTCACGAAGTTCCCTTAAGTTTTGTGTTGTGAAGTTTTCAAGTTTTGGGTAGAGTTTCGATGGAGTATGGAACAAGGAGTGGCAAGAGCCTAAGCTTGGGGATGCCCAAGGCACCCCAAAGCCATATTCAAGGACACCAAAGAGCATAAGCTTGGGGATGCCCTGGGAAGGCATCCCCTCTTTCGTCTTCAATCCATCGGTAACTTTACTTGGGGCTATATTTTTATTCACCACATGATATGTGTTTTGCTTGGAGCGTCGTGTATTATAGGAGTATTTGCTTTTTGTTTTGTCACTATCCTCCTTGATGCACACCTTTTTGAGAGGGACATGCACTCATCGTGAATTTGCTAGAATACTCAATGAGATTCACTTATATCTTTTGAGTTAGGCAATTTAGCTCGCATGTGTTTCACTTATATCTTTTGAGCTAGATAATTTTGCTCTAGTGCTTCACTTAAATCTTTTTAGAGCACGCGGTGTCATATTTTGGAGAAATAAAAACTCTCGACCTTCACTTATATCTTTTTGAGAGTGCTCTCTCTGAGTAACTTGGTAGTTGGCGTGTGCCATGAAAGAGTCCTAAATATGATAGGCATCCAAAGAGGATATAATAAAACTTCCATATTCAAATGCATTGATTAGTAAGAGAAGTTTGATTCCTCACAATTAGTTTTGAGATATGGATATGGTAATATTAGAGTCATGTTAGTAGGGTGTTGTGAATCTATAAATACTTGTGTTGATGTTAGTTATTCTCATAGCATGCACGTATGGTGAACCGCTATGTTAGGAAGTCGGAGCATAATTGATTTATTGATTGTCATCCTTCATGTGGCGGTCGGGATCGCGCGATGGTTAACACCTACCAACCCTTCCCCTAGGAGTATGCATTTAGCACTTTGTTTCGATTACTAATAAAAACTTTCGCAATAAGTATATGAGTTCTTCATGACTAATGTGAGTCCATGGTATATATGCACTTTCACCTTCCACTATTGCTAGCCTCTCTAGTACCGCGCAACTTTCGCTGCTGCACAAACCCACCATATACCTTCCTCAAAACAGCCACCATACCTACATATTATGGCTTTTTAATAGCCATTCTGAGATATATTGCCATGCAACTCCCACCATTCTGTCTCATGACATGTGTCGTCACTTTCATATTGCCATTGCATGATTTTGAGATAGCTAGCGAGATGTTTCAACGTCATACGCTAAGCTAGATCGTTGCACATCCCGGTACACTACCGGAGGCATTTCCTATAGAGTCATCATTGTTCTAAGTATTGAGTTGTGAGTAAATAAAAGTGTGATGATCATCATTATTAGAGCATTGTCCCATGTGAGGAATAAAAGAAGAGGCCAAAGATGCCACCAAAAAAAAGAGGCCACAGAGCCCAAACAAAAAAATGAGAGAAAAAGAGAGAAGGGACAATGCTACTATCGTTTTCCACACTTGTGCTTCAAAATAGCACCATGTTCTTCAAAATAACACTAGTGGGAATTTTCATTATATAACTTGGCTTGTATATTCCAATGATGGGCTTCCTCAAAATTGCCCTAGGTCTTCATGAGCAAGCAAGTTGGGTGCACACCCACTAGTTTTCCTTTTGAGATTTCACACACTTATAGCTTTGTGCATCCGTTGCTTGGCAATCCCTACTCATTCACATTGATATCTATTGATGGGCATCTCCATAGCCCATTGATACGCCGAGTCAATGTGACCATCTCCTCCTTTTTGCCTCACAACCTCCACCACACTCTATTCCACCTATAGTGATATATCAATGGCTCACGCTCATGTATTGCGTGAGAATTGAAAAAGTTTGAGAAAGTAAGAGTGCAAAAACAATTACTTGGTCAATACCGGGGTTGTGCATGATTTAAATTCGTTGTGTGGGGATGATGGAGCATAGCCAGACTATATGATTTTGTAGGATAACTTTCTTTGGCCTTGTTATTTCAAAAGTTCATGATTACTTTGCTAGTATGCTTGAAGTATTATTGTTTTCATGTCAATAGTAAACTATTGTTTTGAATCTTGCGGATCTGAACATTCATGCCACAAGAAAGAAGTTACAAAGGACAAATATGTTAGGTAGCATTCCACATCAAAATTCGGTCTTTATCACTTCCCTACTCGAGGACGAGCAGGACTTAAGCTTGGGGATGCTTGATACGTCTCCAACGTATCTATAATTTTTTATGGTTCCATGCTATTATCTTGTCAACTTTGGATGTTTTATATGCATGAATATGCTATTTTTTATCTTTTTGGGACTAACCTATTAACTCAGTGCCAAGTGCCAGTTTCTGATTTTTTTCGTGTTTTTGACCCTTTTTCAGACGGAGTCCAAATGGAATAAAACTTTCGCGATGATTTTTTTGGGACCAAAAGAGACACTCATAGCTTTGGAAGAACGACAGAAGAGCCACGAGGGAGTCACAAGCCCGGGAGGCGCGACCCCTCCCCCCCTAGGCCGCACCTACCAGGCTTGTGACCTCCTCGTGGGCCCAACCGACGAAATTCCACCACCATAAATTCCTATAAATTCAGAAACCCCCAAAAAGAAACCTAGATCGGGAGTTCCGCCGCCGCAAGCCTCTGTAGCCACCAAAAACCAATCTGGAGCCCGTTCCGGCACCCTGCCAGAGGGGGAATCCATCTTCGGTGGCCATCTTCATCATCCCGGCGATCTCCATGACGAGGAGGGAGTAATTCTCCCTCGGGGCTGAGGGTATGTACTAGTAGCTATGTGTTTGATCTCTCTCTCTCTCGTGTTCTTGATATGTCTTGATCTCAATGTACCGCGGGCTTTGCTACTATAGTTGGATCTTATGATGTTCTTCCCCTCTCCCTTCTTGTAATGAATTGAGTTTCCCCTTTGAAGTTATCTTATCGGATTGAGTCTTTAAGAACACTTGATGTATGTCTTGCACATGTCTATCTGTGGTGACAATGGGATATTAATGTGAGTACTTGATGTATGTATTGGTGATCAACTTGCGGGTTTCGTGACATTGGGAACCTATGCATATGGGTTGGCACACATTTTGACTCCCCGTTAGAAACTTCGGGGCACTCTTTGAAGTTCTATGTGTTGGTTGAATAGATGATTCTGAGATTGTGTAATGCATATCATATAATCATGCCCACGGATACTTGAGGTGACAGTGGAGTATCTAGGTGACATTAGGGTCTTGATTGATATGTGTCTTAAGGTGTTATTCTAGTATGAACTCTAGGATAGATTGAACGGAAAGAATAGCTTCGTGTTATTTTACTACGGACTCTTGAATAGATCGATCAGAAAGAATAACTTTGTGGTGGTTTCGTACCCGACAATAATCTCTTCGTTTGTTCTCCGCTATTAGTGACTTTGGAGTGACTCTTTGTTGCATGTTGAGGGCTAGTTATATGATCCAATTATGTTATCATTGTTGAGAGAACTTCACTAGTGAAAGTATGAACCCTAGGTCTTGTTTCCACGCATTGCAATATCGTTCGTGCTCACTTTTACTTTTAGTTACCTTGCTGTTTTTGTAATTTCAGATTACAAAAACCTATATCCACCATCCATATTGCACTTGTATCACCATCTCTTCGCCGAACTAGTGCACCTATACAACTTACCATTGTATTGGGTGTGTTGGGGACACAAGAGACTCTTTGTTATTTGGTTGTAGGGTTGCTTGAGAGAGACCATCTTCATCCTACGCCTCCCACGGATTGATAAACCTTAGGTCACCCACTTGAGGAAAAATTGCTACTGTCCTACAAACCTATGCACTAGGAGGCCCAACAACGTCTACAAGGAGAAGGCTGCGTAGTAGACATCAGCAACATACTGAGAACATTGTACATCACCCAACTACACAGAAAAAGAAAACAAAGAATTCAAACAAAAAATAGGGGAAACTAGGGAACATGGAAAACAAAGATTCGGTACAAAAATAATAGAAACCTCATTACAGAAATACTGCGATAGACGAACAGGAACAAGGGGTGACATGCCACAAAAAGAATTTCCATCTTCCATAGCAGAATTTCTGTCAGCACTAACTGGGGTGCCATTGCAAGCTATAGAAGATGATTGGATACCAAGAGAACAATTAAGCTCAGCCAAAGATGGGATCCCAAATGCATTAACACCAACTTTTTCCTTGGGAGGACCATCTATACAACAATAAAAAACAAAAAGTCAACTAAAGAAGCACTTAACAAATAACATTACTGAAAAAAAAACACTTGAAAAAAGAAATTCTACAGAAATAATGTGAGATATAAACTTAGCCAAATACCTGAAAGCACCACAACAGAATCAACATCTGGGTTGCCGCATTTAGAATTTGAAGGATAATTACCTAGAAAAAAACAAAAGAATACAAAATTACAATAAAAATGCAACTGAAAAACTAAAGTTAACATGATTACAAAGGTAATACCTATTGGGGGCTCTAGAGGAATTGATGTAGAACCTTTTGATTTAACTTCACATAACACCGGTCGAACAGGAGCAACATGTGCAGTTACCACAGCCTACACCACAACAACAACAACAACAACCAAGCCTTTCAGTCCCAAACAAGTTGGGGTAGGCTAGAGTTGAAACCCATAAGATCTCGAAGCCAAGTCATGGATGTGGAACGTGGATAGCTAACTTCCACGCACCCATGTCCATGGCTAAGTCTTTGTCGATATTCCAAACCTTCAGGTCTCTCTTAACGGACTCCTCCCATGTCAAGTTTGGTCTACCACGACCCCTCTTAACATTCTCAGCACGCTTTATCCGTCCGCTATGCACCGGCGCTTCCGGTGGCCTCCGTTGAATATGTCCAAACCATCTGAGATGATGCTGGACCAGCTTCTCTTCAATCGGTGCTACCCCAAGTCTCTCTCGTATGTCGTCATTCCGTACCCGATCCTTCCTTGTGTGGCCACATATCCATCTCAACATGCGCATCTCTGCTACACCTAACTGTTGGATATGTCGTCTCTTGGTTGGCCAACACTCCGCGCCATACAACATCGCAGGTCGGATAGCTATCCTATAAAACGTGCCTTTTAGATTTTGTGGCACTCTCTTGTCACAGAGTACGCTAGAAGCTTGGCGCCACTTCATCCACCCAGCCTTTATTCAGTGGCCCACGTCTTCATCGATATCGCCATCCTTCTGCAACATGGACCCCAAATATCAAAACGTGTCTCTTTCCGGTACCACCTACCCACCAAGGCTAACCTCTCCATCCTCGTGCCTAGTAGCACTAAAACTGCACCTCATGTATTCAGTTTAAGTTCTACTAAGCCTAAAACCTTTCGATTCTAGAGTCCGCCTCCATAACTCTAACTTTCTATTCACCCCCGTTCGGCTATCATCGACTAGCACCACATCATCCGCAAAGAGCATACACCATGGGATTTCTCCTTGTATATCCCTTGTGACCTCATCCATCACCAAATCAAAAAGATAAGGGCTCAAAGATGACCCTTGGTGTAGCCCTATTCTAATCAGAAAGTCATCGGTGTCGCCATCACTTGTTCGAACACTTGTCACAACATTATCATACATATCCTTGATGAGGGTAATGTACTTTATTGGGACTTTGTGTTTCTCCAAGGCCCACCACATGACATTCCGAGGTATCTTATCATAGGCCTTCTCCAAATAAATGAACACCATCTGAAGGTCCTTCTTTTGCTCCCTGTATCTCTCCATCAGCTGTCGTACCAAGAAGATGGCTTCCATGGTAGACCTTCCAGGCATGAAACCAAATTGGTTTTTGGTCACGCTTGTCAACCTTCTTAAGCGGTGTTCAATGACTCTCTCCCATAGCTTCACAGTATGGCCCATCAGCTTGATTCCGTGGTAATTAGTACAACTTTGAACATCCCCTTGTTCTTAAAGATTGGTACTAAAATACTCCGCCTCCATTCTTCGGGCATCTTGTTTGACCGAAAAATGAGGTTGAAAAGCTTAGTTAGCCATACTATCGCTATGTCTCCAAGGCCTCTCCACACCTTGATGGGGATACCATCAGGACCCATCGCCTTGCCTACTTTCATCCTTTTTAACGCGTCCTTAACCTCACACTCCTGGATACGTCACACAAAGCACAGCCTACACCAACAGTTCAAAATCAAAACCATGAAAAAAAATAAAGAAACAACTACAACAAAAAGTTGAACCACAAAAGGAAACATTGCAACAACGAAAACATGCATACCTCAGTGTGTACTTTAGCAGGAACACAGGAGCTAGATAACACTGCTGGGTTGTCAATACCACCATCGGGGACAGCAGGAGGAACAACAACAGTAGTATGATACGGCAAATGAAGATTCTCTTGTTGTACTTCAGTCTCTAGATTATGAGCAACTTTAACAAACTCCCTATTTGCGATTGCAGAATGAATTGAAATAGACTTATTGCCTATGAACAAAAAATAAGCAAAGAAAAGGGAGTCAAAAACACAACAAAACAAGATAAATGAAAAAGCTATGAAATAATAAAAAACAAGCGGATGGACTAACCAAAAGAGAACTTGTTCATTGACTGATTCTCACTGGCGGACATTTTTGGGATGGATGAATGCAATGCACAATCCAATACATTAAGAACAAGGGACTCTGCCCAATCCAAGAATATCTTAGGCTTGTCTTGGTTACTCGACTCAACAAGTTCAATGACATCAAGAGCAGCCTGAATAAGAGACAAAATGAGCAAATAACAAGACAAAAATAACCAAAAAATACTGAAAATAACAAGTACAGTAGAACAAAATACCTGAGAGCCAAAGCGAGGACCAATAGAACTTTGAACTTTCATTGCAAATGTACCATCAGAAGGGCCAATATCAACACTCTTACTGCTTGTGGTTTTTCCAACAGAACCCTAAAACAAAAAAACAAAAGAAGTCATGCAATACAGAAGAATAAAACAACAAAAACCTAAAAAATAACAAATATGAAAGAAAAGGAAATAAAACGTGCAAATTAGCTGGAACACAGAGTCGCTTCAATGACCTGTTTCCAAAAGAGCGGTTGTTGTTTCTATCATGCTCTGCAAATTGCTTCACTTTGTTACCTCTCCAGGCAAGTATGCGAGGTTTCACATCAGGGACAGAGTGAAGGCCAAAATTCAATTGATCAAGGTGAGAAACCTACAAACCAAACACAAAAACACAGTCAAACAAAAGTTACAGAAAACTATAAATAAATACAAACAATACAAAAATAAATAAATAAATAAAAGAGAAAACTTACATCAAAAGCATAGTGACATCCACCAAATGTCACTGATCTTTTGGAAGCAACTTTAGTAGTATCCTTGAACTTTTTGATTCTACTCAAAAGCCACTCATACACAAACCTAGACAGATCATAACTGCACACAGACTGACAATCCCGAAAGATATGGAGGTATTTTGGACTAGGACTGAGGCTAGAGTTTGGACAAAGAAAAATAGAGAAAGTGACGATCATGAAACAAATGAAGACGTCCTCGTCGGGCAAATCACCTTCAACAGACTTAAGCTTGTTGGCAAAAAAGACACTAGAGGAATACTGGAAAGATTGAAATGAGAGAGGATAAAATCACGACCAGACTTTGGATCACAAACAAGGGGTTCACCATCTACTCGGAGGTCAAGAATGTCATGGACGTCATACTTAGTTAAGGGGATGAATTTCCTTTTCAACTGAAACTCAGAAGTAGGAACATCAAATCTTGATGCAAGCCACTTAACAAGCCGAAGGGGAACCTCAGTTCAGACAAAGCCGAGGACACAACCCATACCATAATCCTCAATTAATAACACCCTTATATCTAGGACACAAGCCATCAACAACACCAAAGAAGAACTTTCGAGAGTATCTAGTGAATGTTGATCAATTGGGCAAATCTGAAGATCGTTTCTGCCTCTACAAAAAAGACAACTAAGGACAACAATAATAAGGCAAAACTAAAATAAATACACATAAGGAGAACCACAACATAAATAACATCAGACTAGCAACCAAAATAGACGAGTTAAAAAAAGAAGGGAAAATGGACTAACAACATTCCTCCTGCTAGCAGATGATATTTTCCTCTTCAGGTACTTCACTTTCTGTAAAGAACAAATACAGATATTCAGACAAAGATAAAAAAGGAAAAATCAATACAAAAAAACATAACACTCACAAAAGCTAGAACGGAAAAAGGACCTACATTATTCACATAGAAATTATAAAGAGATTTATCAAACTCCGCATCCTCACCAGAACAATCCTGGAAAAAACATTCATAGAACAACCAGAACAATTAATAAACTAAAAAGAAATAAAGACGGAAACTGAAAGAAATTAAGAAGACAAAAATGACTACCAAAGACATTGCATTAGAGGCATCATCGGCAAATCATTAGGCACGAAAGTATCTTTCAAAGAATCATCACTCTCCACTGAAGAAACAAGTGGAACATCCTCGTGAGATACTTTCTGAAGCCTACCCATTGAGATTGAAGCTGAAAAATACAAGATAAATGGGGCACAATAAGAGAAATAAGGAATAAAACTAGGCTTATAATGATGATTACAAAGGATAACTAGGCACTAAAACTAAACAAATAAATAAACTGCATAATATTGCATAGAAAAAAGGATTACAGTGGAAATATGGGTATAATTACACTGCAAAAATGACAAAAATTACACAGGAATCAAGTTACACAGAAATTAAAGAAGATGCACACTGACAAAAAGGTTAAAATTACAGTTGAAGAAGATAGACACTGTAAAAATGGGAAACAAATACAGTGGAATTAGGGGCATAATTACAGTGGAATAACATAGAGATGTGCACTGTAAAAATGGGTAACATTACAGTGGAATCAGGGTAAATTTATAGTGGAATTATGGGTGGAAAACTGTAAAAATGGATAGAATTACAGCGGAAATTGTGGATAAAATTACAGTGGGATCACAGAATAATACACTGTAAAAATGGGTAGAATTACAGTGGAATTATGGGAAAAATTAAAGTAGAATCACACACGTACACTGTAAAAAAAAGTAAAATTACAATGGAATTAAGGGGAAAATTACAGTTGAATCACATAGTGATGTACACTGTAAAAATGAGTAAACTTACAATAAAAATAAGGGTAAAATTACAATGAAATCACAGAGTACACTGCAAAAAAGGGTAAAAATGCAGTGGAATTATGGGTAAAAATATACTACAATAAATTACAATAGTTGACATTACAGTGTAAATATGGAATCAACTGAAAAAGGACAGACTACAGTGGAAGTATACTACAAATTACACAATAATTGAGCACTTGGTGAAAAAACATCATAACTGTAGCTCTCACACAAATTACACAGTAGTTACGATGAAAACTACACTGTAACTCTAGTGTAAATAACACAGTAAAAAGAACACCACAAACAAACTACTGATCAAATTACACAGTAATTCCAGTGAAAATTACACTGAAACTATACGCTGAGTTACATTGAAAGTACGGGACAAAATGCACAGTAGCTAGAGTGAAAATTAGAGTGAAAGTATGTTGGGTATTACACTGAAACTACGGGACAATTACACAGTAGATATAGTGAAAATTACACTGAGAATTGGGATATATTATACTATAAATATAGCACAAAATTACGCTTAAAATTGGGACATAATACGGTGTAAATTACATTCAGAGTTGAGAACTACAAATGAAGTATTACGGAGTAAAATAAGGTTAGATTACAATGTAAATGTAGGTTAAATTACACAGTTATTTCAAAACATGACAATGTAAATGGTAGGTGGCCCTGTAAAAATGACGAATCACTTTATTCATCAAAACATGACAAGAATCCTACAAACTGGATACACCAGACTACTAGAAGTAAACAAGCCAAATAGACCTACCCCAACTACCGCAATTACCAAATCAATTGAAAGCATCAAGCGAACGACCCAGCCTCACAAAATCTACACGGGAAATAGCTATAGGCAGATACAACAAACAGATCCAACACACAAATCATACTCTCTAGCTAACACATCACAACAACAACAAAAGGGGAGGGTGGAAAATACTGAATCCAACGAACAAAATCGCCAACGGAACAATTACACTCGGAGTACACTCAAAATTACTGCAGAATTACACTGAATTTACACTGTAAATCAGATATCAATACTTACAGTGGAATTACACTGTAAATCACCTATCAAATACTGTTACAGTGCAACTGCACTAAATTTACATTGAAAAACAGATACTAAATACTAACAAAAAACACCCAATAAGAAAAATCAAAACTAGGATTACACTATTCATGCAATTACACTGCAACTCCAATAATAAAATACACAACAACACTAACAAATATGTTGTGATTCTATTAAGAAATTGCTTTGGATTCCGACTATAACTCCGATAAAGTAGTTTCAATCAAATTACAGTCCATTGAAATCCGAATACAAATACACTGAAGTACACTGCAAATACATTTAAATTACAGTCTACTAAAATCCGATGACAAATTAGAGTGCTATTATTGGGAAAAATACACTCGAGTTATTGGTAAAAAATTCACTGAAAACTGAGATGAATTACATTGAACATACATTAAAATTACACTATAAATCCACTCATAAAACAGACTACAATGGAATCATTGGCACTGAAAAAGATGGGACAAAGTACATTAAAACACTGGAATAAATTACACTGACAAAATACATTACACTTACAATGGAAATCAACTCAAAAGCTGGGACAAAGTACACTGGAAATACTAGGTAAAATCTAGGGTAACTAGGAAACTAAACACATGCATTTCATCATCCAAAAATGCTAAAAACACCAGCACCACAACTAAAGTTGAGTGGATTAGCTGAAAAATATTCAATCACAATCACTACAACTCACTGACAACCCACATGCACACTTACAGAGATAACCCTACGAGCTAGATTTCGCTAGTTACATCCACACAAAAAGGGAAAGAAATTGCATGAAAGGACACCTGGACAACTACATCGAGCACTCCAACATCCACATAGATCCAGACGTTTGCTGCATCTAGTTCCACTTCAGCGAAATCCTACACGAGCACTAACACACAGAACGCCAGATCTAGCGAAATCCTACACATATTGAAGCAAAACACCACAACAAAATGCCAGATCTAGCGACAAAGGGGAGGGGGTACCGGCAAACTAACCTTGCATCGGGAAGAGGATACACACAGGGCTCACAGAATACCACAGCAAAAACCGAGGAGGCCACGAGAAATCACCAACGCCTCCGAATCACCGAGCCCCGGGGAACCAAAAAAACACCACAACAACAACATACACCTGCCAGGGATCCCAAAAGGCACCTACAAACGAAAGCACAGACACATGAAATTTCTAAATCTAGAAGCACACAGCCGCAAAAAAACACGAGCAAAATGCGAGAGAGGAGGACGGCTAACCACATCAGCAGCAGGCCGTGGGGAGAATGGAGAAGAAATCAGAATCCACCGGTGGAGGAGCTTAGAATCGCCATGAACAGAGGGAAATCTCCACCGCTTGCTCCGCCGCTCTCCTTCTCTCCCTCTGCCTAAACAAAATAAAAGGGTAAAGGACACGACCCTCTCAGAATTCAAAAAGGACAAAAACTAACAGTGAACGGTCCGGGCGACGCATGGCAACGCAAACGGGCTAAAAATAAAACCAACTCGCTAAAATAAAAACAACCCGAAAACCACAAAAGTACAGGGCGATCGAGCACGAATCTCCGCACGAGAACGGACGGACAAAGATTTGAACGATGGTGAATTGTAAATCAGTTGATTGAAAAATAACAAAACCGAAAAAAGTATTCAATGTGCCATGGTTCATCTTAAGGGTACGAATCATCATTGCACGCCGCTGCAACATCTCCGTTGACACTCCACTGCCAAGGTCTAGATCAGTATGATCAGTGGTGGACCAAAAAATATGGCTCCATCTTTGAACATTGTAGCTATAGGAAATGAAGAAAACAACAATTGCTCGGGCTGCCTGGGCCTGGGTATGGTCATCATTAACAACCTCGTCAACACATTATCATCGCGTGTACAATTTCATCCACATGTGTTCTCTGACAGTAGTACTGCAAGACGCGTACAACACTAATGATGGCATTGACCGCGTCCGACGGCTACGACTGCAACAACACATTAACATCACTTTTATGAAAGCCACTATAATCGCGCGCACGGTCATGGCAAAACTGGTGTATGCTCGATGGGCTTCCTTCAGTTTTACAAAACGGATGGTCTCACCTACAACCGCGTCCTCTGGCACCTGGGACGGTACCTCTCAAGGTGCAAAACGTCGCCCTCAACAGTACCTCTATAATAAGTGCAAAACATTGGCTACGTGATTGCAGCTCCGTCATACACATCACACATATTTTTGCGTCTCCGGCGATTATGTTTCCATCAACTATGACGAATTCTACATCAACCACGGCTACATCACGATCGGCAACCTCAACATCGACCACACGACTACATCAACATCAATACATCGGCAACTATTCCAGTCAACAGCGCATGCGTCGTCACTAGCGTCCACGTCACTCTCGTTATGACCACGGGAGCAAATAGAGGAGGAGACGAGGAAGGCACTAGGTGCCGACCCATGAGAAACATAGTTGATGGTGCAGCGGTAAAGATGACAGAAATGCAAGACTTCAAATCCAGTTGCAATCGTCTACTTCACTCCCGCTACAAGTGAGGGGGAATGTTAGAAGTATAATTATGTTTAAGTTGGAGATTAAGAGTTAGAGATAGAATAAGATTTAATCATGTACGGTTTGCCCTCTACTTCAAGTCTCTCTCCCTCATATTATACTTTATATATACCCCACATCTGGGTCAGATCAATACAACAACACAACAACAAATATTCAGTTATCCTATAGTTTTCTACAAACGTCATGGTCCAACCACTTTTTCTCTTTTCCTCCCCTAACCCTTGGCTCCTTGGAAAAACTCTCTCCCCCCTAGGCTTCGCCTGTGGATTCGTCGTTTCTCTGTCTGTCGCTCCGTTGGTTGGTGGGGGAAGGGGAATTTTGGTGCCTCCACTCAGTTTATGGGTTCTTTTAGTCCTCGAAAGAGCAGCGTTTAGACATATGGTGCTTCTTATTCAAGTTCGTCTCTTGTACTGCAATTCTCCTCGAGTTGATCCACTCTTTGTAAAGAAATATAAGAACGTGTATAGATCACTAATGTGTATTAGTAGTTGCAGAGGAGGGAGATCCTACTATACAGAACATCCTTCCTACTTACAATTCCCTCGCAAAGAAAACCCTATTTACAATTCTATTACAAGTCATACAAAACAAACCATCTTGTACCCTCAAAGACTAAAAATGCACTCCGAAGCGATGATGAGCGATGATGTAGAACATTATTTTCGATAAAGGAAGCTTATATTGAACTCAGAGCATTACATCAAGATGATACAATCATGCTAAGATCACTCCCAGCCTCTGCATAACTAGAATGCACACAGCCCCCCCCCCCCACACACAAGAGTTTTATGACAAGTGGAATAACAGAAAAATGCTATGGATCGTCAATCCTTAGACTAGACCGCCACCCATGCTCCTGGGTAAAACACTCCCTGACCACCCGCTCCAAATGTTGACACGCCGCTGCAACCAACTCCTGAGAACCCAGCTTCTGAATAATACCCCAGGTACGGGGCCACTGGGTGACTGAATAAATAACCTGTAGAGGAGATGAAAAAAAATTCTTGTTAAAAACCACATCATTCTTGCATAACCAAAGCGACCAAGAAGTAGTAGCCGCCCCTAACAGGACTTGTCGTTTTAGGTCATTCCTTATGCCCCGTAGCCAACCACTAAACATATGTGACATGATTTGAGGTGGGAACAACCCTGAAGCCGCATGTATAATAGACCAGATGGCCCGTGCAAAGCGACATTCAAAGAAAAGGCGCCGGATAGTCTCATCTTTGTGATAGAAGCAACAATTTTTACTGCCTTGCCAATTACATTTAGCCAAGTTATCCCGTGTTAGAACTACTCCAAGTCGTAAGTACCAAAGAAATATCTTAACTTTGAGCGGCACCCTAATTTTCCACAGGCTTTTGTTGATATTGGGAACATCACAATGCACAAGAGCAAGATAATGAGACTTGACCGAGAACACCCCATCAGGAGTTAAGTTCCAGCGAAAAACGTCTTGCTCATGTGTGAGAACAATATTAGCAAGTCGAGGAAGTAAATTATTCCAAGCTACTAATTTTGGCCCCACAAGGTCTCTCCATTGTAACATCGGGCGTAAGTTTGGAGGACGTTTGCTACAGTAGACTGTTTGTGCCTTACAATGTAGTAAAGATTTGGATATTGTTCCCGCAGCGGGATATTACCCAACCACTTGTCCTCCCAAAACCTGATTTGGGTCCCATCCTTTATCATGAAAGTACCAAAGCGGAGAAAATCTCCCTTAACTTTCATGAGGTTGGCCCAAAAGAGCGAATATCCAGCTCTCCACTGGACTTGTGACAATGGCTTACTACATAAGTACTTATCGCGTATCAATTGTTGCCACACTCCATCAATTGTCTGTAGCTTAAACAACCACTTGCTTAGCAAGGCAACATTCTTCATGTCCAAATAATGAATTCCTACACCCCCTTGCTCTCTAGTGCGGCACAAAATGCTCCATTTAACCAATCTGTACCTTTTCTTTTGATCATCACTCTGCCAGTAAAATCTAGAGCGAAAATAATCATTTTTTTTAAGTACACCCCTTGGTATAGTGAAAAAGGACATCATATACAAGGGAAGGCTGCTAAGCACCGAGTTAATCAGTGTAAGGCGACCTCCTGAAGAAAGATATTTTCCTTTCCAGCTACAAAGTCTTCTCTCTCACCATTCTAATACCTTTTTCGATTCAGCATTTGTCAGTTTCCTATGGTGAATAGCAATACCTAAATACGTTAATTGAAATTCACCGGAGGCACAACCAAAAATCTCGATGTATTGACTCTCTATAGCTTGGGCTTCTCCAAAACAGAATAACTCACTCTTATGGAAATTAATCTTAAGACTTGATAGTTGCTCGAACGCGGAAAGTAATATCTTCATGTTTCCAGCCTTCTCTAGGTCATGATACATAAAAAGAATTGTGTCATCCGCATATTGAAGAATAGATAGGCCTCCATCAATTAGATGTGGCACTACTCCACTAATCTGCTCATCTGTTTTGCCTCTATTAATTAGAACGGCCAACATGTCAACTATGATGTTGAAGAGCATAGGGGAAGCGGGATCGCCTTGTCGAACACCCTTCTTCGTTTGATAATAAGGCCCAACATCATCGTTTACCTTTATAGCTACACTTCCTCCCGATACAAAAGACTCAATCCAAGATATCCACTTGGGCGAGAAACCTTTCATACTAAGAGTTTGTAACAAAAAAGGCCATTTCACTAGGCTTTCTCAAAGTCTATTTTAAAGATCACCCCATTCATTTTCTTTCTATGCACCTCATGTACAGTTTCATGCAGAATGACTACCCCATCTAGGATATTCCGTCCTCGCATGAAAGCTGTTTGAGTTGGACTCACCACACGATCAGCTACCGAATTCATCCTATTTGTAGCGACCTTAGTGAATATCTTGAAGCTAACATTAAGAAGACAAATAGGTCTATATTGTTGTATTCTGTTTGCCTCTTTAACTTTTGGCAGAAGAGTTATTATCCCAAAGTTAAGGATGAACAAGGACAACTCACCAACATGCAATTCATGGAACATAGTCATCAAGTCATGCTTAATGAGATCCCAAAATTTCCGGTAGAACTCCGTGGGAAGCCCATCTGGTCCAGGCGCCTTATTATGTTCCATATTGAAAATAGCGTCATGAACCTCTTCTTCCAAAAAAGGTGTCGTTAGGAATTCATTTTCAGCCGCGGATACCTGAGGGATGTCCTCCTTCCTAGATTCATCGAGGGAAAAAGTAGTATCCTCCGGTGGGCCAAACAAGTTTTTATAAAACTTACTAATATAGGCCTTGAGTGCTGCTTGCCCCTCAATTTTTCCGTCATCCTGCTCCAAGAAAAACATGTGTTTCTTCCTATGCTTTCCATTAGCAATCATTTGGAAATACTTTGTGTTGTTATCTCCAAACAGAACATCAGAAACTTTTGCTCTTTGGTACCATTTGAGTTCTTCCTCCCGAAGAAGTTTCGCGAGCTGATCTCGTGAATGAGAGATATGCTCTCTCTCAATCTCAGACAAGCCTCGTACCTCGGCAACTATATCCAACTCATTTAAGATGGATTGAAGTTTCGATTTTTCTTACTTGTAAGTACCACTGAGATGGGCTGCCCAACCCGTGAGATCCTTACGCAAGGCACTCATCTTGTTGTTCCAACGTTGGACAAAGTTGCGCCCCTTAGCTGGACGATTCCAGATCTCAACAACACGATCGTAACCAACGGAAAGAAACCCTCATGTGTGAACCAGATTAGTTCTAGCTTGAACTGCTTTTGACTCCCAGCAAAAGCAATCGAGCCAGTGTCAAGCAACAAAGGTGTATGGTCTGAAACACCCCTATCAAGGGCATGTACAGTAACCAACGGATATTTTGATTCCCATTCCGTGGTCGTTAAGACCCTATGCAGCTTCTCGTAAGTTGGATTCGGAAGAGTGTTTGCCCAAGTATATTGTCTTCCTGTTAAACCAATTTTTCTTAGATCAAAGCTATTAATTACAGCATTGAAAAGAAGTGGCCAACGGTCATTGTATCTATTATTGCTTTTCTCACTACTACTCCGCCAAATATTAAAGTCACCCCCAATTAGCGTGGGGAAGGGATTCTGTTGACAAGCAGGCACAAGCTCTGCTAAAAAACCTGCTTTGAAGTCATCTTGCGCCGGTCCGTAGACCGCCATAAGGATCCATTTGAAATTATCCTCCTTGTTGTGTAGATGGAATTTAACATAAAATTCCCCTTCCACAATCAAAGATAAATCAAAAATGGATGCATTAATCCCGAGTAGAACACCACCGGATCTGCCTCGAGGAGGTAGGCAATGCCAAACGAAATATGCACCTCCAGAGAGTCGGTTAAGATTTGTTTTTGACATGTCACTCTTCCCTGACTCTAGTAAGGCAACGAAGTCAAGGTTATTGTCCCTGATGCCATCAGCAACATACCGATATTTAGCCAAGGATCTACAAGACCTATGATATTCCGTAATATACCTTTCATCAGGAAACTATTTTTTTTCTTGTTACTCTTGTCCTTCTTTTTTGAAGCCGACTTAGATTTCCGAGGGGTAGCTATTAGGTCACAAATTTTTGTACTCAGGGTCCGCATCATCTAAATCAACTTCAGAAACATCTTTGAGCAAGTGAGCGAGCAGGGGCGCCACCATCAGGTGTAGCGTCCTCGTCATCACTTTCAAAAGGATTTTGTTAACATGCAGAGCTTGCATTTTTATTCTTATTGGTATTGGCTGCTACCCTGAACCTATCAAACTCCATGTGTTTAATTGTATTAACAGAGAATTCAACTTTTTGAACACCATCACCCAAAGAAACCCCTAAGTTACTCAAATTTGATGTAAAACGATCATTGGGTAAATGAATAATAGAATTGATAGGTGTGGAAGATGTACCTATTGAGGCGTCACAAAATGGTGTAGACGAACAAGTGGGCGTAGCTGGAAACACCGTCTTGGACACCACTGGTTCGTCGAGGTTCTTTTTTGCTGCCATCCCATCCTCATCGCCTTAGACAACGAATCATCAACAGCTGCAGCGACACCATTGGCAGAAGTAACCACATTGCAGCGAGCACTACGGCGGAACACCATAGACTCCTCAAGTGGGCCCCCCGTAGTGTCCTACTCGCCACTTGAGCGCACTGTCGAAGAGCATGGGGAGGCCGCCGGAGAAGGCAGTGGCCGACGAGGCGGCGTCGGTGCACTTCGCGACACCTGCTGGTCCACTTTGTAGAGCACGCATGCTACACAGGAGAGGCAGGGACGTCGGTGCCAGCGAACCACAGGCATTGCAGCGCCATGGCCGCTGGCAGACCCACGCCGGGGTCGCACGTGAGGAGCCTCTCTAAAACCTCGAACCCGTCGCGCTACAGGCGCTCCTCGGGAGCCATGTACCAGAGCGTGTCCGCGCGGCGGCGATGCGCCCGCCATGTTTCCGGGCTTGATGTCCCGGTGGACGATGCCACGCTCGTGCAAGGCGACGACGGAGGGGTGGCCGCAGCACGCCGCGAGGTAGCACGCCTCACGCAGCAGGTTGCGCTGGAGCACGAGGGCGCGGCGCCTCGTCTTGACGCTGCCGTCGTCGGGCGAGCGGGTGAGGCATTTCAGGGCGACGTCCACGCCGGTGCCGCCGTGGCGCACCTTGACGACGACGCCGAAGCCGCCCTTCCCGAGCACGTGCGTCAGCTCATGATCGTCGGTGCTCCTGTTGCGCCGTTTCTTGCGGGAGCCGGCGGCATGGCCGTGCATATGAATTATGATACGCGTTTGCCGCTGTTGAATCGGATTCCGTCCGACTAGAGCGAAACGCGCTTCCGAATTCGACCAGGAGCTCGCCGGGAGATATAAGCTCACCAATTCTTCGTTCCCCAATGCACCATCCCATCCTCCTCCTCCCCACTTCCCCATCCAATCTCAAATCGATCACAGATTTGCAGGAGCTCGCCGAAAAGCCGCCGCCATGGCCGGGCAGATGCTCCGGCGGTGGAACACCTTGTACGTCGCCTTCGACGCCGTGGACGACGCCATCGAAGCCGCCGACCCAGTCCAGTTTTCACGCCACGTGTTCCGGCGCGCGAAGGGAGACCTGGTGGGGCGGCTCTGCAGCGCCGCCGACGACGACGAGGCGGAGCGTCTCTGCGGGATTCTCGACGACGTCATGGCAGAGTCTCTCGAGACGCTCAGGCTGGTGCCGGAGGCGCCCATCTCCAAGGAACTCGCCGAGGCTGTGCGCGCGCTGCGGGAGCACGACTCGGAGCGCGTCCGCCTCCTCGCGCGCGGCATCGTGAGCGGATGGGAGGCCTCCGTCCAGGACGACGTCGCCGAGGTCCCGCCAGCCACGCCCATGAACAAGCTGGAGAACGTCGCCAAGGTCACACCAGCCATGCCCATCAAGAAGCTGCCGCAGTCCAAGGCGGCCGTCGGCCAGCATCAGGACATCTCCGTCAACCCTAACGCGGAGACGAAGCGACCTCCCAAGAAGGCGTCCGATCCTGCCGCCGGCTTTGTCGACGGTGACCGTGCTGTGCTCAGCTGGGAGGACAAGATGGAAGCCGCGAAGCGAAAGCTCCGCCAAGGTTACCAGGAAGCAGAGGACGCGAAACGGCGGCGCAGGACGCAGTTGGTGCCGACGCCCAAGATGATGCAGCCCGCGTCTCAGATGCAGCCAATCAGGAGGCGCACCAGCTCCATGGTCAAGAAGACCTTCGCGGTCAGGACGCAGCTTCACATGGCTTAGGGCTCTAGTCAAGACTCGAACACGGCATACTGGAGTTGTAACACTACTGCACTGCAGTGCAGTTGCTCGTATGCATGTTTTGATGCATGTGATCGGAAGAAGTTGATTAATTGAAAGTAAGATTTAGTGTTACAAATCGCATGTGTTGATGTATGTGAATTGTGATCGGAAGAAGTTGATTAATTGAAAGCAAGATTTAGTGTTACAAATCGCATGTTTTGATGTATGTGAATTGTGATCGGAAGAAGTTTATTAATTGAAAGCAAGATTTAGTGTTACAAATCTCTGAAATCTGCAAAGAACTTGGAAAGAAATTGCTCGTCGTGTTGGGAAAGATGTAATTCTGCACGCATCTGAGCAATAAACAAAACTCTCCTTTTACAATTTTGAGTTCTCATATCCATGTTCCGAATAATTCTCCTCTTGTTGTAAGACAGACTGTCATACTCATATACATTCATAAAAAGATAAATCCTTTTCTGAGGTTTGCAAGTTGGATTGTACTCAACACAGGTTGCATAAAAAGCAGCAGCAAAATCTGGGCTAGCGCATATCAGCTTTTCCCTTCTTCTGTTTACAGCAAGGTATTTTAATTTTAATGCAGAAAAGGCTATTTTACAAAGAACAAAATGCAAGCTCGTGCCATCTTATCTTTCATGTAGAAGTAATATTTACAAGTGTACATGATTCCCCTTCTATACATGACGTGGCGGCAATGTTCGCATTCCAACCCCCGCAGATCAAGAGAGCCAATCATCGCACTCCATGGTCACCACTGATAAACAAGGGCACAGAGATCCACAAGTACATCTCGTTATCCTTTTCTATCACCAAACGGTCCGCGATACCTGGGCTTCAAACTAGAGACGCAGTGTCCCACCATAATGTTGAGTGATGGAATCCTACAAAAAGGATGAAACAGTTACTGGGACGGACTTCCACTTGATCGGTTTGACAAGTTTGTGGACAAAAATGTCTAGAATCTGAATTGCTGGGTCGATGTGTCTACTAGCATCCACCTTGCAAACTTATGCATATGCAGCGCAATTTACTCAAATTTCAAAATGTAGGGGACCTTTATTAAAACTTAAACTGAAACAACTAAAAACTTTATAATCAGAACAAAGATGAAGGTGGACAAATCCCTGGTTCCATCTAAAAACTAAGGTGGTTTATCCCTCAAGTTTGAGAAAGCCAAAAGTGATGAAGCAAAGGACTCGAAGGTCAACCATAACAAGTACAGAGGTAAATCCTAACAATGTCGTCCACGACCCAAATGATGATAACTGAACATGTAAATTTTACCTGCAGTAAAGGAAGAACGCTATTGTGCAATTCCAGAAAAAGCTCAGATGCTGACGAGAACCTACAATGGGAAAGTTCAGTGATTAACAATAAGAACCTGGTTTCATGAGGGAGACTAACTACAACATTTATACCAATTCATCTTCACCAAGTATGCACATCTTGATTTGCAACAATTTCCCAACAAATCCATATCTAATAATGGTTAAATGACTATGATTTACCATTTTTTTTCTCAAACACTACGCTTTACCTTTTCAAAAGAAGAAAACATTTGTACAGCTCTTCAATATCAGAATCAACTTTCAGGTGTATATACTCTGTAAGAAGAACAGAGAGTCGGGAGAGTGTGTCGTTCCATTCTTCGCCACCTAAGGTAGGACACAGAGGGAGGAGGGAAGCAGCATGCTCCAAAATTGAAGATAAAGGTTGACAGGAGATAGAATTTGCATGTTGCTGTGCAATAGCTTTCAAGAGTAGGGAACTGCTAACTCTGAACTGTTCGACCCATTTCTCAGAATTTCCTGGCAGAACACAGATCACTGGATTTTTTGGATCATCAGTTCCTCCATTCTTCAGAGATTTATTTTCAGTAGCATTTGAAATGTGGCGTGTAGGATCTATTGACCTATGTAATGGAAGCACATTGAACAAATCAGCCTTGACATCCTCGGGTAATTCCTGCAAAACTGTGAAGTCTGCCTGGCTTAGAGAATTAGGCATGAAATCAAGCCGTGTTACACTTTCCGTATCAATCAATTCATTGGCTCTTGAGCACGAAGCATGGGCAGTTTGAACTTCCTCGTCTGACGGCCCCTATGGGAATAATGGCAACAATTAGAATACTCGAGGAGTGGTTTAAAATAGGAATAACAGAGTAGCAGATTTGACTAGTGCTTCCACTTTGTTTCCAGTTTTAGTTTACTGATCATCTCACCTTAATATTATTCCACCTTTCCAAATGCATGGAGTCAGTGCGCTCCCCATATTGGGGCAACCTTGCATTACTAACAGGTACAGAGTTCTGGTTGACGGCAGGTAAAACACGAGATTTTGAATTGCTTTCCTTGCCTTCATTGTTGTTTCTCCTACCCAGAAAACCATGCAATTCTCCCTTGTACATGTCATTCATTTCAGATATTATCTCTGGAGGAAGGTTCTTGAGGACCTCCAAATCAAGTTCGGATAGTGGTGGCAACTCAACAGCATGAACTCTGGTAGACCTACCACTTGTAAGGTTCACCTTTGACGACTGGGATTTAACACCTGTAAATAATGGTCTGGAGCTTCCGAGATTTCGAACCTCACTGGTTCCTACAAGATCTTTCGCAAGTCAAAATCTTTTAAACAGATCCGTAGAATGAAAAATTTGCAAATTCAACACTAAGTAAGCATGTAAAGCAACATCAAAATAATGCATTTGCTACACGATGGAAAACGACACTTCCATATGATAAACAGAAATGCCCAATACCTGCATCATCACTGTTCCCAAGAAAGCAGGTTCTCTCACTGCCCTGCTTCTTGAGCTTCTCAGATGATGAACCAAGCCATGATTTAAGCATATTTCCTTGTGGTGCTTCATTAAAAATAAAAAATATAAGGAAATAAGCATTAGTAAAACCAGGTAAGCAACAGGGAAAGAAGAACATGAAGCACGCTTATCATTTGGAAGAAATTTATCAGCATTGCAACCTGGAGATAGTATTTGAACTGCTTTGTCAATGTTATTTTAGCACAAATCATTTGAGACGTACTGGGGCAAGCTATCATAAGGGTGGTGGAGGAGATAAACGTTATTGACTTATTGCATTAGTGCCCTGAAAGGAATCTTTGATACTTGTCTTATAACTCTTAAAACCAATACTACCAGAGAGTACCTTGAGAAAACATTGTTAAATAAGCACTGTGCCTTCTTGCCGTTCTAATACACAACAACACGCATTTAGAAACGTGTTAAGAGAATAAAGTAGTTACATAAACAGTGCAGCAACATGTATACCGTGCCCAAAAGGGTGTTAAGGAATTAAATAGTTAGAAGATACCTCCCCGAACTAAATCTGCATGCTCAAGCTTCGACATTTTTAGTCCAACTCCCCTAACTTCCTTCACATCTAGAAAATGGCATTACAGAACTTAGTCATCAACAAAGTAACCGCAAAAAAAGGCTACTTAAACAGACTCATATGGCAGTGTACAGCAGTGTATATAAGATATGAGGAGAATATATCGAACTTACCAACATGCAAAGCTGCAAACAATTGCCTTGCAATTCTCTGAAGGGTGACTAAATTGTCAGTTGCACCTGTGATCTTTGAAACAGCAAAGGAGAAGAAAGGAAGGTAAAATAGTAGCGATCAAATAAATCACATGGTGCAAAATACAATAGCAGGCACATATGCAATAAGAACTGATTGTCAAATCCTTGCCGAAAATGGTCAACATTACAACACAATGAGACAGAATAGCAAGTTCAAAACAGAAAGACCAAAGAAAACTAAGACTAGAATACAATGACACAACTCTATATACTCAAATGTACTATTTAACCCTTACCGTGGTAGAACGACTCATGGTTTCGCAGTCACCACACCCCATAAATTTTAGTGGTTCTCCAGCTCCTTTCCTTCTTGTTTTCACCTTCAAGGCAGAACATATGGTTATGAACCTTTGACGGTTTGACCAACTGGCGAGAAATGGAGAGAAGCACGTAGAGTCAGCCCAAAGAACCTTAAGGGTAATAGTACGGCCCTGTAGTCCACATCCTTGTAAGCGTAAAGAAACCTCCTTGCTGAGGTTGACTAGAAAATTATCAGCCTGCGAATAAACATAAAAATATCAAACACGAAAAGGTGCAGAATTGAAATATTACACAGGAGAAAAATATAAAAAGGGCATACATCTTTATTCTCATTAAATCTGACTCCCCAATTGACTTCGGCACCCACAGATTTTGTTTCCTGTATTATTTGGGTGCCAAATAAGTTTAAATATATCAGATTATTCAATTCCAAAAGAAAAATACTACCAAAAAATAGTGCCAGTTAGGTATCAGTGATAAATAAAATCGAACTTTGAATCCCGATAAGAAGAATGTGCCCATGTCAACAGCTAACGCAATTCTAAAGAAGAAACAACTAGTCCCTCCTTCCGGAAATACTTGTCGAAGGAATGAATGTATCTAGATGTATTTTAGTTCTAAATACATCCATTTTAATCAATTTTTGCAACAAGTAATTCCGGACGGAGGGAGTATTATTTTTGGAGACCATGGTAGTCCTAGCATGTCTTATTGTGCCCGCTATCTCAAGCTATTAGTGAAGCAATGCCATATGACACAGTTGTATTTACATTATAAATAATCCATTTATGCAGGAGGCACATGTTAGAGTTATAATATAAGTCATGTACCCTTTTGTATTTATCCCAATATATAAGGGGTTTCCTGCATATAGTCCATCGCCTGTACGTGTATATATACTGGCCAATGGCCTCATGGGAATACAAGTTGCTTATTCCTAACATGGTATTACAGCTAGGTTAACTTTCGCACGCCGCAACTCGTGTTGTTGATCCGCTCCTCCTCGTCGTTGGATCCCGTCCAGATCGAGGCGCCGCTGTCCCTCTCGTCTCGTGGCTCACCAAATCGATCCCTCCACTGGGCGTGCCAGCGCCGCTGTTCCCTCGGTGCCGTTGTCCCTCTCGTCCCGTGGTTCCCCAGATCGACCGAGCCGCTGTTCCCTCGAGCCAGATCGAGGCTTCCCAGGCCGCTGTTCCCCTCCAGTAGCCGCGGTTCCCAGGTGCCGCTGTTCCCTCGAGCCAGATTGAGGCTTCCCAGGCAGATCGCGGCTGTTCTCTCCGCGTCAGCCGGATCGAGCAGCCCCTCCTGCCGCCGCCACGAATCCGGATCGAGGGCCGCTGAAGATCCACACGCCGCCTTGCCTCGGATCGAATACTGATTTCCTTCCCCTCCAAAAAAAAAGGAAAAAAGGAAGAAAAAAAATGTCTGCTTCATCCGGCTACGCTGCTGGTCCTCGTTGTCCGGTGATCTTTGATGGCACTAATTACACCGAGTTCATTGGCTTCATGCGCATTCACATGCGTGGCATCCGCCTATCCTCCCTTCGATCGCTTGATTCTCCTGTTCATGTCCTCACCGCTGATGGTACTCCCCTTCCTGTCGTTACTAGAGGCACTCTTACCACTCCTTATTCTGTTCCAGATATTGCTCATGTTCCTCGACTTACCATGAATCTGTTTTCCGCTGGTCAACTTGTTGATTCTGGTTGTCGTGTCATCCTTGACCTTGACTCTTGTTCTGTCCAGGACCGTCGCACGCACACTCTGGTTGGGGCTGGTCCTCGCCGCCGTGATTCTGAGGGTCTTTGGGAGCTGGACTGGCTTCATGTTCCTTCCGCTGCCCGCTCTATCGCCAGTTCTTCCGCTTTGGTCGCCTCGGCTACCGGTTCCTTCCAGCAGTGGCATCATCGACTTGGTCATCTTTGTGGTTCTCGTTTGTCGTCGTTAGTTCGTCGAGGTCTTCTGGGGTCTGTCTCAGGAGATGCCTCTTTAGAGTGTCAGGGTTGTCGTCTTGGCAAACAGATTCAGTTACCATATCCACATAGTGAGTCAGTGTCTAAGCGTCCTTTTGATTTAGTTCATTCGGATGTATGGGGTCCGGCTCCCTTCGCTTCGAAAGGGGGTCATAAATACTATATTATTTTCATAGATGACTTCTCTCGTTACACATGGCTTTATTTCATGACTTCTCATAGTGAGGTGTTGTCCATTTATTTGTTGCCATGGTTCATACTCAGTTCTCTTCTCCCATTCGTGTGTTCCGTGCTGACTCCGCTGGCGAGTATATCTCTAAGATGTTGCGTGGTGTTCTTGCTGAGCAAGGGACTCTCTCTCAATTCTCTTGTCCTGGTGCTCACGCTCAGAATGGCGTGGCTGAGCGCAAGCATCGTCATCTTCTTGAGACAGCTCGTGCATTGATGATTGCTGCCTCTCTCCCACCTCATTTTTGGGCTGAGGTCGTCTCCACCTCCACCTATCTCATCAATTTCCAGCCTTCCGCTGCCCTACAGGATGGTGTTCCTTTCGAGCGTCTTTTTGATCGTTCTCCCGATTATTTGATGCTTCGCTTGTTTGGTTGTGTTTGCTATGTTCTTCTTGCCCCCCGCGAACGCACCAAACTGACCGCTCAGTCTGTTGAGTGTGTCTTCTTAGGCTATAATGATGAGCATGAGGGCTATCGTTGTTGGGGTCCTATCGGTCGTCGGATGCGTATCTCTCGGGATGTGACTTTCGATGAGTCTCGTCCCTTCTACCCACGCCCATCTTCCTCGACTTTGGAGGATATCTCTTTCCTCACTTTTCCTGGCACACCTATCACACCCGTCGAGCCTTTGCCTATTCGCTCCGCTCCCTCTGCTTCTCCACCTCCAGTCGATTTGTCGCCACCATCTTCCACGGTCTCCTCGTCTAGCATGTCACCGGATTCTACACCTTCATCTCCGGTGACTTCTTCGTCGCCACTCCCCGATTCTACATTGGCGATGCCTCCTTCCATTGTTCCATCTTTTCCTCAGTGTTACACTCGTCGTTCACGTTCCGTGGATGCCTCTGTGGATGTGTTATCCTCCTCGTCTCAGCCTACTTATGGCTTGCGTTCTCGTCCTCGTCCACCTGTTGATCGTTTTGGATTTTCCACCGCTGATGCTGCTGTTCTTGAGCCGACTACTTATCATCATGATGTTGTTCATCCTGAATGGCAGTTTGCGATGGCAGAGGAGATTGCTGCTCTTGAACGCACTGGTACGTGGGATCTTGTTTCCCTTCCTCCCGAAGTCCGTCCCATCACTTGTAAGTGGGTCTACAAGGTTAAGACTCGCTCCGATGGTTCTCTTAAGCGTCACAAAGCTCGTCTTGTGGCTCGTGGTTTTCAGCAGGAGCATGGTCGTGATTATGACGAGACGTTTGCTCCTGTGGCTCATATGACCACTGTTCATACACTTCTTGCCGTGGCCTCTACACGCCACTGGTCTATCTCTCAGCTTGATGTTAAGAATGCTTTTCTTAATGGTGAGCTGCATGAGGAGGTGTACATGCAGCCACCACCTAGGTATTTTGTTCCTGATGGCATGGTATGTCGTCTTCGTCGCTCTCTCTATGGCCTTAAGCAAGCCCCCCGCGCCTGGTTTGAGCGTTTTGCCTCTGTGGTGACTGCCGCTGGTTTTTCACCCAGTGTTCATGATCCAGCATTGTTCATTCACCTTTCTCCTCGTGGTCAAACTCTTCTTCTACTCTATGTTGATGACATGGTCATCACTGGGGATGACCCCGAGTATATTGCTTTTGTTAAAGCCCGCCTTAATGAGCAGTTCCTTATGTCTGATCTTGGACCTCTTCGCTACTTTCTTGGGATTGAAGTTTCTTCTACCTCTGATGGCTTCTTTATATCTCAGGAAAAGTATATCCATGATCTTCTTGCTCATGCTGCTCTTACTGATGAGCGCATTGTTGAGACTCCTATGGAGCTCAATGTTCACCTCTCTGCTACTGATGGTGATCCCCTGCCTGACCCGACGCGTTACCGTCATCTTGTTGGCAGTCTTGTTTATCTAGCTGTCACTCGTCCGGATATCTCTTATCCGATACATATTCTGAGTCAGTTCGTCTCTGCTCCCACATCGGTTCACTATAGTCATCTCCTCCGTGTTCTTCGATATCTTCGGGGCACGATCTCTCACCGTCTATTCTTTCCTTGCTCCAGTTCTTTACAGCTTCAGGCCTATTCGGATGCTACGTGGACTAGTGATCCTTCAGATCGCCGTTCACTTTCTGCTTACTGTGTTTTTCTTGGTGGTTCTCTCATTGCCTGGAAGACGAAGAAACAGATTGCAGTTTCCCGTTCGAGTGCAGAGGCTGAGTTGCGAGCGATGGCTCTTTTGACGGCAGAGGTGACTTGGTTACGGTGGTTACTTCAGGATTTCGGTGTTTCTGTCACTACACCGACTCTGCTCTTATCTGACAGTACAGGTGCTATTAGCATTGCGCGCGATCCTGTGAAGCATGAGCTCACCAAGCATATTGGTGTTGATGCTTTCTATGTGCGCGTTGTTGTGCAGGATCAGGTTGTTGCTCTTCAGTATGTGTCTTCCGAGTTACAGTTGTCGGATTTCCTGACGAAGGCCCAGACTAGAGCACAACATGGCTTTTATCTCTCCAAACTCAGTGTTGTTCATCCACCATGAGTTTGAGGGGGGTGTTAGAGTTATAATATAAGTCATGTACCCTTTTGTATTTATCCCAATATATAAGGGGTTTCCTGCATATAGTCCATCGCGTGTACGTGTATATATACTGGCCTATGGCCTCATGGGAATACAAGTTGCTTATTTCTAACAGCACATAATACTGTAAAGTAAAATAAATAATATTTACATTATATTTGATTTCCCTTATGACTTTTGTATCCAATAGAAGCAATCGATAAGAGAAGGAACATTAGGACATTTTGTACATCTGTAAGAAAAAATTATCTTCAGCATTTTAGACATGCACGAAATTAGCAATATTAATCTGAATTCACACTGAAGGCATGCATCCTTGACGTAATTAATTATCCAAAAGACAGGACACGTACGAAACAAAAACAGTTCTTAGATTTTTTTTGAATAAAACAGTTCTTAGAATTTCAGGAGGGTTGTTGTTCCTGATGGATAAGTCTATGTACTAGGGTCTTTGTGGGGCTGCAGCACATGCTCTTTGTGGCTGTTCGGATAGAATCCTTGACCATCAAGGACTGACAATTAGGATAGCATCTTAGACTAGCATCTTAGCATATGCTTGGCTGGCTAGCAGCCTATAAATATGTATCCCCAACCCCTCAGGTTAGCATGGCATTGTGTGAGAAATAAACCAACGAAAATTGTCCCAACTCTCCTAGTGTCATCCACAACCATCAATGCTCAGGCTGAAAGGTCTAACAAGTGGTATCAGAGCCTCGTTATCTTGCACCCTGAGCATTTCCTGCTCACCTCTCTCACCGGGAGCTGAGCAGCCCAAGCCGGTAGCAGCAGTTGCTCCGACTGCCCCTGGTAACCTCCCTCCCTCCGGACTGTCAAGCAACAGCTCGTCAGTAGCAGCCTCTTCTTCACGCAACAGCCCCCCTGCAGCAAGCCATGTCTGCAGGTCGCTCTCAGCACACGGCTACCTCGAGCACGCGGCGTCGGCAGGAGGCCGAACGCCCCGTGGCAGAGGAGCGTGAGCGAGCAGCTACAGCAGTCGCTGTTGCGGTAGCAAGGGCGTCGAGGTTGGCTGTGGCGGAGCTGGCAGCAGCCAGAGCGGAGGTAGAAGTTGTTAGGAAAGCAACTTATGTTTATTGAAGGCCCAAGGGGCATATATATATTACACAAGACTTGAGGTGCAAGCAAAGTAAACATAGACTAATAAGGACTCCTAGACTAATACTAATAGACTAATAATGACTCCTAGACTCCTAGACTAATACTAATACTTCCTAACACCCCCCTCAAATGCAAAGCGTATGCAATAGCATTGCATTTGAAGAAGTGTAATACTAAAAAAAAAACAATGATAATCCAAATCCGCGTCTTGAGAGTGTCGTCGTAGCATGAAGAGTCTTCAAAACTTGTCGAGTCGCCGAAGGAGAGAACGAAGAGATGGCACATCAGAGGTAGACACCGCATCACTTGAAGATACAACATAAGTATCAAGAGAAGATGGGTTGTCAAAAGAAGATGGCACATCAAGAGGAAGACACCGAAGAGATGGCACATCAGAAGAAGACAACGCATCACTTGAAGATACAACATAAGTATCAACAGAAGATGGGTTGTCAAAAGAAGATGGCACATCAAGAGAATAAAGCATTGTGCAGAAAATCATAGTCCACGACAACCGCCGGCGAAAGAAGCTCGGCGGATAAGGCACGATGGACGTAGATCGACAATGCAAAAGAAGTCCAGAAAATCCTATAGAAAACAACAAGGGCAAATAGGCCACAAAAGTTGCATAGAAAGGATCAGGACCAAAGAAAAGGCTGACGGACAAAGGTATGGTGGACTCGCATGGCATGAGAAAACACAAAATATTAACGGATTTGGTGGACGCAGCGGGAAAAAAAACTGAAAAGCATATATGAAACTAGATGCGGTAGCAGAAGAAGAGAACCATGACGGAAAACAGCAGACTAGCAGCAGCAGGCCAAGTGCCCACGTACAGATGGAATCACACGCACACAGAATCAGGCAACAGCACCAGCTAGCTGCAGTACGTAGAGCAGCCGAACGAGGAGAGCAACACGTGAGCAGCCACAATAGGCTGGAGGAGCAGGAGCTGTCTGGGCCAGCAACAGGGAGGTTGAGCAGCGTGGAGGTGGATGGCAGGCACGGCCATGTTAGGAAAGCAACAACACCTGTACTAGATGCTTGTCCGTTGCCTATAATCCTGTTGGAGACGAGACACCGCGATCTGCTGGAAGATCCGGCTGGAAGCGGTGGAACACGGCGGCCGGCGACGGAATCCGATTGAAGATCACGAGAGACGGTGGCCGGCGACGGGATCCGGCTGGAGGACAGCAGATCGAGCCCAACGGCCAGATCGCGAGCACAGCTGACGGGACGCCTGCGAATCTGAACAAAGCAGCCAGGGAGTCAACGGAGCAGAAGCACGGCTGACGGGAAGGAGCCTGCTGCGATCTGGATTCAATCGGGGTGATGGATTCAGCAGGACGAGACGGGATCCAGCGACGGGAACGGGAATTATTTTTTTTGGATCGTGAGGACGAGTTGCGGCGTCCGGAGACCTAAACCTAGGTTCTAATACCATGTTAGGAAAGCAACTTATGTTTATTGAAGGCCCAAGGGGCATATATATATTACACAAGACTTGAGGTGCAAGCAAAGTAAACATAGACTAATAAGGACTCCTAAACTAATACTAATAGACTAATAATGACTCCTAGACTCCTAGACTAATACTAATACTTCCTAACAGAAGCAGCAGGAGCGGCGAAGGCAGCACGTGAGGCTACGGCGGATGTCAAGGCACTCCGCGGCGGCTCCGGCAGCTCCATCGCCGCGGCACGCATCGGCAGCGACTGTGCTTGCAAGTCCACACTGCAGGCACTTCGTAAGGAGTGGGAGAGCCTAGCCTTCAAGCCAGGTGAGGACGTTGATGACTTTGCTCCCCGTCTCAACACTCTGCTGCAGAAGATGGTGAAGTTCGACGATGCCACTTACACCGAGGAGAGAGCTGTCGAGAAGCTTTTTCGGTGCATCCCCGAGAAGTACAAGCAAATGGCTCGCTCGATCGAGTCTTTGTTGGACCTCTCCACGATGACGATTGAGGAGGCGATAGGCCGCCTCAAGGTCATCAACACCGACAAGCCACAGCATCTCTCGGGGCCCATCACCACCGGCGGGAAGCTGCTCCTATCTCGGGAGCAGTGGGATGCCGGCCTCGGTGACAGGAAGAAGGGGGAGCCTTCTTCCACGACAGGTGGCCACAGGCGCGGCAAGCAACGCAAAGCACAAAGAGGCCCCCCGGGCAAGGCACAAGGACGTGCCGAAGGTGACGCACGCGGAGGCGCCAAGGACGGCGCCGCTGGCAAGCCCAAGCCGGCACAGGACAACAGTTGCCACAACTGTGGCCGGCTTGCCCATTGGGCCAATGAGTGTCGGCAGCCACGACACGGCCAGGCTCACGTCGCTCAGGCGGAGGAGGAGGAGACGGCTCTGTTCATGGCGCAAAGCATCGAGCTACCTTCAGCGACACCAGCCGCAAAGGCTCTCCTCCACCTCGACGAGCCAAAAACGCACGCTCTTCTCGGCGATGGATCCGAGAAGGACAAGACTGCGGGGTGGTGCCTCGATACCGGCGCCACCCACCACATGACCGGTCAAAGGGAATTCTTCACCGAGCTCGACTCCGACGCGCGAGGCTCCGTCAAGTTTGGGGATGCCTCTGCTGTGGAAATTAAGGGCGTCAGCTCCGTCATCTTCACCACCAAGACGGGAGAGCACCGGCTGCTCACCGGTGTCTATTACATCCCCGCGCTAAGGAACTCCATCATCAGCTTGGGACAGCTGGATGAGAACGGCTCACGCGTGCTGATTGAGCATGGGGTCCTACGCATCTGGGATCGCCAGCGTCGCCTTCTCGCCAAGGTACCCGGAGGTGAAAATTGTCCTTGATGTGCAGGTGGCACAACCGATCTGTCTCGCTGTCCGTCGGGACGACGAGGCGTGGCAATGGCATGAGCGCTTTGGGCACCTTCATTTCGAGGCCCTGAAGCGTCTAAGTGCCAAGGAGATGGTGCGAGGCCTGCCATGCCTCGACCATGTGGAGCAGTACTGCGACATCTGCGTGTTGACGAAGCAGAGACGACTCCCCTTTCCCCGGCGGGCGAGTTTCCGGGCCAAGGAGAGGCTGGAGCTCGTGCACAGAGATCTGTGCGGCCCGGTGACACCAGTCACACCAGGAGGTCGACAATACTTCCTGCTGCTCGTCGACGACCTCTCTCCCTACATGTGGGTGATGGTCCTCAGCGGTAAGGGAGAGGCGGCGGACGCCATCAGGCGCGCGCAGGTTGCTGTGGAGGCGGAGAGCGGTCGCAAACTGCGCGTGCTGCGCACTGACAACAGCGGCGAATTCACGGCGGCTGAATTCGCGTCGTACGACGCTGATGAGGGCATCCAGCGCCACTACTCCGCGTCGTACAGCCCGCAGCAGAACGGCATCGTCGAGCGGCGCAACCAAACGGTTGTGGGGATGGCTCAGTATCTCAAGCAGAGAGGGATGCCGGCTGTTTTCTGGGGAGAGGCGGTGCTAACGGCCGTCTACATCCTCAACCGCTCGCCTACTAAGGCACTCGACGGCAGGACGCCGTACAAGGCCTAGCATGGGCGGAAGCCGGCGGTATCCCACTTGCGGATCTTTGGCTGCCTTGCGTTCGCCAAGGAGCTCGGCCACATCGGCAAGCTCGACGACAGGAGTACTCCGGGAGTCTTCATCGGCTACACGGAGGACTCAAAGGCCTACCGCATCCTCGAACCAAAGACACAGCGTGTGCGCACGGCGCGAGACGTCGTGTTCAACAAAGGGCGAGGGTGGAAATGGGACAAGGCGGTGGACGACGGCTCGACGCCGACGTATGACGACTTCATTGTCGAGTACGTCCACTTCAAGGAAGCCGGGGGAGCAAGCAGCTCCTCTTCGCCGAGCACGTCTACCCCAGCCCCAAAACTCCAACCCCGGTGCCTGCTACACCAATAGCACCACAACCGGCGACGCCGCATACTCCAGCCCCGGCAGTCACCACTCCGGGCTCGACTTCATCAGCACCAGCTCACGCAGAGCACAGCCCGATGAAGCGAACCGCTGCGATACCGTACGATGGATAATCTACTCGTCGACTAGCCGGTGTCGGGACTGGTGCCACGCGACCTGGAGGCGCAGCTACAACTCGTGTGTGAGGACGGCGAACCTCGGTCCTTTGCAGAGGCCGAGAGAGACGCGGCATGGCGCACCGCGATGCAGTTGGAGATGGATGCGGTCGAGCAGAACTGCACCTGGGAGCTCGCTGACCTCCCTCGTGGTCACCGCGCAATCACCCTTACGTGGGTGTTCAAGCTGAAGAGGGATGGAGCCGGCGCCATGATCAAGCACAAGGCTCGCTTGGTGGCCCGAGGCTTCTTGCAGCAGGAAGGAGTCGACTTCGACGACGCTTTCGCTCCCGTGGCACGGATGGAGTCCGTGTGACTTCTCCTTGCGCTAGCTGCCCAGGAGGGCTGGCATGTCCATCACATGGATGTCAAGTCGGCATTCCTCAACGGCGACTTGAAGGAGGAAGTCTACGTGCATCGGCCGCCGGGATTTGCGATCCCTGGCCAGAAGGGCAAGGTACTCCGCCTGCGTAAGGCTCTCTATGGCCTACGGCAGGCACCTAGAGCGTGGAACGCCAAGCTGGACTCCACGCTAAAGAAGATGGGCTTCGAGCAAAGACCGCATGAGGCGGTCGTCTACCGACGGGGCAGTGGAGGAAATGCCCTGCTGGTGGGCGTTGCTGGTGGGCGTCTATGTTGACGACTTGGTGATCACCGGCATCAAGGATGCAGAGGTGGCGGCGTTCAAGGAAGACATGAAGGCCACCTTCCAGATGAGTGATCTGGGTTCCTCTCCTTCTATCTAGGGATCGAGGTGCACCACGATCACTCCGGGATTGCGCTTCGACAGTTCGCCTACGCCAAGCGCATCGTTGAGCTAGCTGGGCTCACCGACTGCCACCCAGCTCTCACTCCGATGGAGAGGCTGAAACTGAGCCGCGACAGCACGACGGAGAAAGTGGACGCTACGCAGTACCGACGCCTTGTGGGGAACCTTCGCTACCTCGCCCACACACGGCCGGACTTGGCATTCTCCGTCGGCTATGTCAGTCGGTTCATGGAGCGACCGACGACGGAGCACCAGCAGGCAGTGAAGAGGATCATCCGCTACGTGGCGGGGACCCTCGACCACGGCCTCCACTACCCTAGGTGTCGGGGGCGGCACACTTCGTCAGGTACAGCGACAGCAACCACACCGACGACATCGACACCAGCAAGAGCACGAGCGGGATCCTCTTCTTCCTCGGCAAGTGTCTCGTGAGCTGGCAATCGGTCAAGCAGCAGGTGGTGGCCCTGTCCAGCTGTGAGGTCTAGTACATAGCGGCCTCCACCGCCAGCACTCAGGCGCTCTGGCTTGCTCGACTGCTTGGTGATCTCCTCGTCCGAGACACCAGAACGGTGCAGCTCCTGGTGGACAACAAGTCCGCCCTGGCCCTGGCAAAGAACCCCGTTTTCCACGAACGGAGCAAGCACATCCGACTGAGGTATCGCTTCATCCGAAGTTGTCTGGAAGAAGGGAGCATCGAGGCAAGCTACATCAACACCACGGACCAGCTAGCAGACCTGCTCACCAAGCCTCTTGGGAGGATCAAGTTCCTCAAACTCTGCTCCAGGATCGGGATGATTCGACTCTCCCACAAGACGACGTACAAGACTTAGGGGGAGAATGATGGATAAGTCTATGTACTAGGGTCTTTGTGGGGCTGCAGCACATGCTCTTTGTGGCTGTTAGGATAGAATCCTTGACCATCAAGGACTGGCAGTTAGGATAGCATCTTAGACTAGCATCTTAGCAGCATCTTAGACTAGCATCTTAGCATATGCTTGGCTGGCTAGCAGCCTATAAATATGTATCCCAACCCCTCAGGTTGGCATGGCATTGTGTGAGAAATAAACCAACGAAAATTGTCCCAACTCTCCTAGTGTCATCCACAGCCATCAATGCCCAGGCTGAAAGGTCTAACAGTTCCTTGTATTCACAAGGCATAATTCCTGTCTACGAAATCAATTTGGGAGAAAACAACAAAATAAATGAAGTTAGTTTGAGGGGTTTGCAACAATGAGTTAACAGTGTGCCGTTTCAAGATATCATTCTTAGATATACAACCTTATCACAAAACTGGCATCAAATTTGCATGTCTCCCTGCAAGAAAATTACGACCTTGACAATACAGGTGCAGGTTCTCACAACAGAAAGTTAACTAGGATGCTTCTACCTGAACAAATTCAACAACTGAATGATCAATTCCTCTGCAATAGTTCCATAGCATATTACTGATCTTTTTTCCGAAGTCCTTATGGAGAGCATCCTACAAAAGAAGTGATTGCACGGTAGTAAAGTTAATTGAATGAAATCAGTAAAGAAACCATATGTAGAAAGCTCCAAATCACAGATATGGTAATGCGAAATATAATCTTTAGGTAGCAGATCCTAGATAAACTGATAAATAGTTTCTCGTTAAAACTGTAAAAGATGGAACAACTGATATTCATTCGATTCCACATTCATAAATTTAGTCAAACATGGTACCAAACTTGTAAAAATAAGGATCACTTGACTGTGCCCCTGTCAGTTTCCTTGTGAAGAGAAGGGACAATATACAAAAGTTACACAGATACGATGTTGACAAACCTTTGAAATGTTGCGAAGCTGACCACAGTGTTCAACTTCTTTGCTTTTCAGTTTATCAGAAACAGTATAACCAATGCCTGGAAGTGCTTTGACAGGGAGGGTACTCAAATAATCATCAACCTGGAACAACGTTGCTCTTAGACAAAACAATAGTTGATTAAGCAAGTCAAAAGAAACTGTGCCATGATGACCAAAGCAAATACTTGCACTAATTAAATGTCTCGAACCTATGATGGTATAGGTGTATAGGCATCGCAGTCTGCTATCTGATACGCCGGATGGGGCAGTGTTTTTAAGAGATCATTTATTTTTGCCATTTCCCTTTAGAATTACAGACTTATTTGGACCTATGATGGTATTTTCCATCTTTATTAATAATATGGCTGCATGCATCAATTGATGCAGAGGCCGGGGGCTTTCCTCCTATTCCAAAAAAAAATGTCTTGAATTATATTGAACTGTATGCAAAGACTAAAGTAAAATCAGTAACCTGAAGTTGTGAAGCAGATCAGAAATATTTTGCACAAACGATTTACATGGCACACAGTTACAGACTCTCAAGATTGTTCTCTTTTTCTTTTTTTTTTGGGAGCAACTGGCAGGAGCGCTGCCTTTTCATTAAGGAGGAAATATTTACAGGTTGGCATGTTAAAATGTGACATGCCGGAAACCCCACAAGATTGTTCATTTATCTCATACTCTCCAGCTGAATAGCCATTAGCATATTACAGTGTAGTTACATCTAATATACCCATAAACAAATTACAAGTGAAATTTTCTAAACAACAGAACATGCACTTTCTTAGTCAACAAGCTTGTGTAGTTGACTACACAGTTGTAATCAACTTTGATGGCTCGTTTTTGAAGTGCCAGAAATATGTAAGAAACAGGGCAATTCCTTCATATTCCTACAAAATTGTTGTTCTAAACAGGAACTCATTTAAACTAACCTGGTACATGGAATGGAACTATCTTACAAATCTAAGGATGGACGCGATTAACATGGACGCATACCTTCTCAGATGAAATAAATAACTGCCCATTCGGCTTTGCAGATCTGGTGGCTAATCGGGCTAGGAGCCTGTTTTCAGCAATACCTGCACTGGCAGTGCATTTCGTTGTACCAAAAATCTCATTTCGCATTCTCTCTGTAACTTCCTCTGGATTATCGTGTGAGCATTCCGTCATATCCAAAAAAGCTTCATCACAGCTCAATGCCTAAATAACTTTGTTAGACTTCTGGATGCAAGTGTGGCAATCCCAGTGCCAGGATTGTATCGACATGAATACATGCTGAGTAATCATGGGATAATACAGTACAAACCTGAACCTTGGTGCAATATTTATGCAAAATACCATAGAATTGGTCCGCAACCTACAATAGTTCCATACCAACATGTCAATTATAACAAAAGGCAGTGTCGGGACAAAAGTTGAAGGTGAACTGACCATCATAGCAAACTATATACCTCCCCATATGCATCAAAGTTATAAGGAACAACCGTTAGGTGAGGGCACCGAGCTTTGGCATCTCTGACAAACATGCCAGCCTTTATCCCTGGAACCCACGAAAGAAGACACATAAGTACTCAGATGTGTCCATAGTAACAAGATTTTAAGCTCCGGTCATGATATCCAATAAAAAATAAAAGCACCATAGTTTCGTGCAGGGTAGTTTGCAGATGATATTTCTGCAGTTCCTTTAGGATTGTCAGAATGACAAACTGCTACTGGCTTATCTTGCAGCTCTGGCCTATTTCTGATGACGACCGATACAAAAAAGCAATCCTGGAATTGCAGGGAAAATGAGTAAAATGTCAAGATAACAACTATGACGCAGATAGCTCTGGCATACGTCTGACAACAGCAGATACCAAAATACAGTAATGAATCTGCAGAAACGTTATGCCCAGGATCAAAATAAGCAACTGAGAAAATGTTGATCTTCAATCTTCTGTGAGTATTAAGTAAACTACTGACTAAAATGTGTAGCTTGGAGCCTTGGATTGAAGTTTCAAGGATCTAATTTGCTGCTTACCTGCTAGTCTATGTGGATGAAAAAAAAAATCATGGAATCCAATGACATGGAGAACTACTCCATGGTTAGCTGTATTTACCTCTTTTTCAGCACATTCCTCTCAAAACATGGTGTGTCTTTCACAAGGAGAATTTCAATTTACCACGTTATTCATTATTATATTTAAAAACCAAATTGCAAAACTTTGACTGGTCACTGATCAGGGATTCCTAACTCACAAGCATGGCATAATTAAACCTGGATTCTAAAGGTCACAAATTGATATGCCTAATTATACAGCTAAATATAGTGCAAAGCAAAAACAAAATCTTCATGACCAAATTCAGCATTATAGAAGTGCAATTTGTTTGTGCAGCTAGCAAAAAGGATGACATGTTAACAAGATTACCATATCAATATGAATGATTGTTTTCTTCGTCCCTGAATGATCATTGTTGCCCTTACTGCTTTTGGCTCCAGGTAAATTTGAGAAGCGCTTGCGGTAGCGATTTCGCCAAGTCCCAATGAAATGCAGTCGAGAATGCTACGGTGCCAAATAAAGTCATTGTAAAAAAAAGTGTGGCAAAAAATTGCAACATCACAGTTATGATAAGATATCTGATATTCTAATGAAATAGAAGCAGCAAAGCATTTCAGTAATTGCAAGCTTCAAATTTTATTAATGAAACCTCAAACCACACCTTCATATACACTTACTGCTCACAATATTGCATTCTGTCCAATCCTTACCAACACAAGAACAGGATTTGGACATAAACGTTATTCCTTTAAAAGAGAATATTTTCGACTCCAGTGGCAATGCCTTGAATAGTGTAACAATTATCAAAAACAATTTTAAATCACAGCATGCCAAGAATAGTGTAACAATTATGAAAACAATTTTAAACCACAGCATGCCAAGAATAGTATAATGATTATGAAAACAGAACATCGATTATGCTAAATTGTTTCAGTAACATGCCTTGAAATAATTCTCTACAAAATTAGGATCTGTCAGGGTTGAATGTGACCGGCTAGAAGATTTAGCTGTATCTTTCTCCAATGAACCAATTGGCAAATGGCTGCCCACAGAGCCTGTACCGCATACATCTGAACACCTTGAAGTAGCATCAGGAGACTGAGCCACATGAAGTTCAGCATCCATGTCATTATCCATACTTTCTGAAAATGCGATTTGACAGGCATTATCATCCTCATCCACTGCAATATCTTCACCATCTCGTTTTTCAAATGTTGAAACTCCATGTTCATCTGAGGATAGTGAGTCCTCTGCTACCTCCACATTCATTAATGGAACTCCATGTTCATCTGAGGATAGTGAGTCCTCTGCTACCTCCATATTCATTACTGGAACTCCATGTTCATCTGAGGATAGTGAGTCCTCTGCTACCTCCACATTCAGTAATGGCCCTTCCTGTTCACAAGACTCGGTTTGATCACGTGATCCCTCCTGACCAGAAGAAGTTTGGAACTCAGGGTCTTTGTTTTCATCATTTTGATTGCCCTGATACTGTATTCCATTTTGTTTCCCCGAAAAGAAAGCAGAAAGCTTCATCTGCTTTCGGCTTGAAGAATTATGCTGACTTATTTGATATGGAACCCCTAAATGAAAAAGAAGAAAACAGAAACATAATTACATAGAAGAACAAATGAGGTAATACAAACTATAGGCGTCATAAAAAAATCAGACTATAAATGTGCTCTACAGAATTAACATTGTGTTCAATTAACAAATTTTGCTAATTGTGCTAGCACCTGCTATTTATTGGGAAATATGGCTGCCTGTTCATCATAGATTAAAATTTCGAACAAAAGGAATTTGCTAATTGCATTTGCACCACAGCTAAGGGAAGATGTGCACGTAAGTAACTAGGCAAAACTGTAGGATCTTCACGATTTAACATAGTTCTGGATTTCTAGCGAATAGACGACCGTGCAGGGCTGCCTATCTTAAGCTTAAAACAACGTTTCCAGGAATAGTTCGTTCATTAGAGAAAAATAATACAATAATTTAGCAAAGTACCCTCTATTTCATCACAGGCATTGTTTGAGTTCCTGTACACTGAAGCAACTCACAACTCAACCAAACCTATTACTCCCTCCGTTCCTAAATATAAGTCTTTCTAGAGGTTTCAATAGTGGATTACATACGGATGTGTATAGACATATTTTAAAATGTAGATTCACTCATTTTGCTCCGTATGTAGACGACTAGTGAAGTCTCTTAAAAGACTTATATTTAGGAACGGAGGGAGTAGTATACAAAGAAAGAAAAAACTAGCAACATGGTTTAACTGAACACTTAGGCCTCGTTTGGTTAAGGGGGATTGTGGAGGTTTTGAGAGGGAGGGATTTCACGGGATTGGGTGAATCCCTTTGTTTCACCCAATCCTCTCAAATCCCCGGGGTTTTGCTTCCACTAGTCCCCCGAGGAGGGTTTTAAAACACATGGATAGAAAGGGATTGAAGGGGAACGGAGGGGATTGGGCTAAGCAAACCCCTCCTACCAAATGGGCGCGCGAGGATTTGTGGGGTTTCTGGACCCCCCAGGGATTTTCCTCTCAAACCCTCCCCAATCCCCCTTAACCAAACGAGGCCTTAAGGGAAAGCTACAACGATAAAGCAGATCATTCAGCACTAACAGGCTTGTTACAAAAAAGGAAGGAGGAAAGGAAGTACAGCTGAGGAGCCGGTTCTCTGCAAGGGAATCCACCACCCACCCCGGCTTCACAACAGGAAGCCCCTTACTGAATGCTCTGGATTAAGCAGCAACAATATCAGGGACAACCCACATAAAAAATGGCATGGTTATTACGCGCATCCGTAGACAGGCACAGAAAGTGAACCTCCATTTGTATTACCTCATATTCCGCATTTTGCTCTCCGGGAGGTGCGTGCAGATGATGTGCGTCACCGTGTGCCTCGAGAAGTAGTTGACGAACCGGCCTCCGTTATTCAGCATAATCTCCTTCAGCTCCTGCCAATCCCCAAACAATAATAAGATTGGAACAAATCGACATAGCATCCACTGATGAAGCTACAACAAAATCAGACGGCTACAGTATGAGCCGGCGGCGAGCGGTGGGGCACCTGGCTAGAGGGGACGGTGAACCCGTCGACGAAGATGGAGACGCCCGCGAACAGGGCCCCGGGCGCCGCGGCGGCGGAGGTGGAGGCGTCGGCGTCGAACTGCGCGGAGAGCTTGCTGTTCTTCGCGGACATGTAGCTCCCGAAGTCGGCGAACGGGGAGGAGGCGAAGGCGCGGCGAGGGTTCTGGGCCGGGGCGGGGGCGGGGGCGGGGGCTGAGTCGGGGTTGGAAATGGAAAGCGATGTGCCGGGATCATCGTCGCCCCTCGCCCGCTTCTGTCCGGACGAGGAGGCCAGCGGCCTCGCCGGCGGCGAGGGGCGGCGGCCGGAGGAGGAGCTCATGGCGGGAGGAAGGGGCGATTGAGGCGGGGAATTTTCGGGAGCGCGCGAGCCGAATAGCGGGGCGGTCGAAAGTGAACCGGTGCGGTGGATTGGGTCTGCCGCTGTGTGCGGCAAATTTCCGTGTTTTGACTCTTCTGTAAAAGTTTAGCCGGATCATATATATATACTCCCTCCGTTCATAAATATAAGACCTTTTAAAGATTACATTATAAACTATATACGGATATACTTAGACATATTTTAGAGTGTAGATTCATTTATTTTGCTTTGTATGTAGTCTGTTGGTGAAATCTCTAAAAGGTCTTATATTTTGAAATGGAGGGAGTATTATTTAATTTTTTTCATACGGTTGGGTCCATGACTACAGATATAACACTCTATCTTTAAGGTCAATTTATCCACATTAGCGCAGGGCACACTCTACCGTCATAAAGGTTGGCGGTCGTCTGTGCAACCATTCCGCTCGGCACCTCAACGGTAGGTGAGCACATGCATTGTACTCCCTCTGTATCTTAATACTTGTAGTTGAAGAGAATTAATCTAGTTCTCCGCAACTACAGATATTTGGATACAGAGGGAGTATCTGATACTTAGATTTTTTTATTTTTGCGGTAGGACGTGCATCCTAATGCCAGGTGTCTCGGCGATAGGCTGGTATACGTTACCGTCATCGATCCTGATAGTAGGAAAAGGGTCGGATCCTGAAATACTTTTGAACGGGGTCATGTTCTGAAATTTCGTACTGCATCCGTACGCGGGCAGGGATGCAGTGCGGACACGGATGATAGAGGGCGTCATCCAACGCTAGCCGCACGCATTTTCACAACAACACAAATCAACCGGACGAAATTCGTGCAAACACGGCTAAATTTTGTGCAAACATGATGGATTTCATACAAACACGGTGAATTTCATTACATTCCGAACATTTAGAAAAAAAGAAGATCCGCCCCTAAACCTATCCTACAACGACTGTGCTCGGCTTCCAAACCCGTGTCGTCCTCCATCCGCCGTCTCCATGAGCACCGACGATAAGGTCGATGAAGTGAAGGTGCAGTTTCCGACGATGAAGACTAGAACGAGGGAGACGGACTAGCCCACATGAGACATCGGGCCATACCGCCTCTTGTGCCCTGCTCATCCTCGAAGGAGCGTGCGCCCTGTCCGCCGCCGGTGGACGTGGGGTCCACGAGGGAAATGGTGACACCTTAGGTGTCGTCGTCCCGTCGGGCCACCTAATGGTTACTCGGTGGCGCGTAGGAGGCACGGCTCGCATTGTCCTCCTCCGCGGTCGCTTGCAATTGCGCCTCCACGGCGAGCGCTTCCTAGGGAGCGGTGACTTGAGCGCAGATGGCATCGTAGATAGCACGCTGCTTGATACGTCCATTTTGCATCATGTTCTCATGTTGATATTTATCGCTTCTTTAGCTGTTATTTCACTTCACGGTACTATTCTTATGCCTTTTCTCTCTTATTTTGCAAGGTTTACATGAAGAGGGAGAATGCCGGCAACTGGAATTCTGGTCTGAAAGTGGAGCAAAGTTGAGATACATATTCTGCGCAACTCCAAACGCCATAAAAATCAACGGGGATTTTTTTCCGATTTATCAAAAATATTGGGCCTAAGAAGTGCCAGAGGGGCACTAGGGGGTGCACACAAGCCTGCACGGCGCGCCCCCCCCCCCACACACACAGGTCGCTCCATGGGGGCTTGTGGGCAGCCCACTGGCCCACTTGCTCCCCTCTTTTGCTATATGGAGGGTTTCGTCCAGAAAAAATCACAAAGGAGTTTTTTCGTGGTTTCGCCGCCGCCACGAGGCGGAACTTGAGCAGAACTAATCTAGAGCTCCGGCAGGACGATCCTGCCGAGGAAACTTCCCTCCTGGAGGGGGAAATCGTCGCCATCGTCATCACCAACGCTCCTCTCATCGGTGGGGACTCGTCACCATCAACATCTTCATCAGCACCATCTCATCTCCAAACCCTAGTTCATCACTTGTAACCAATCTTTGTCTCGCGACTCTGATTGGTACTTGTAAGGTTGCTAGTAGTGTTGATTACTCTTTGTAGTTGATGCTAGTTGGATTATTTGGTGGAAGAGTTTATGTTCAGATCCTTGATGCATATGATTATGCTTTGTGAGTAGTTACTTTGGTTCCTGAGGACATGGGATAAGTCATGCTAATAATAGTCATGTGAATTTGGTATTCGTTCGGTAATTTGATGCGTTGTATGTTGTTTTTCCTCTAGTGGTGTTATGTGAACTTAGACTACATAACACTTCACCATTATTTGGGCCTAGAGGAAGGCATTGGAAAGTAGTAAGTAGATGATGGGTTGCTAGAGTGACAGAAGCTTAAACCCTAGTTTATGCGTTACTTGTAAGGGGCTGATTTGGATCCACTAGTTTAATGCTATGGTTAGACTTTGTCTTAATTATTCTTTCGTAGTTGCGGATGCTTGCGGGAGGAGTTAATCATAAGTGGGATGCTTGTCCAAGTAAGGGCAGTACCCAAGCGCCGGTCCACCCACATATCAAACTATCAAAGTAACGACTGTGAATCATACGAACATGATGAAACTAGCATGACAGAAATTTCCGTGTGTCCTCGGGAGCGTTTTTCCTCCTATAAGACTTTGTCCAGGTTTGTCCCTTGCTACAAAAGGGATTGGGCCACTTTACTGCACCGTTGCTACTTTTGTTACTTGTGGCTTGCTACGAATCATCTCACCACACAATCACTTGTTACCGACAATTTTAGTGCGTGCAGATTTTACCTTCCTCAATACCGTCAATGCTCATATTGACTGCGAGAAGCAAACTGTCACTATTGGCTTTGAAGGTGTGTCACATGAGTTCAATTTCTCCAAGTTTGGTAGACAACCTCATGAAAAGGAGTTGCCTAGTAGGGATGAAACCATTGCCTTAGCCTCTATTGTCGTGCCTCCTACTGATCCCTTAGAGCAATACTTGCTTGAGCATGAAAATGATATGCATATGGATGAAAGGGATGAAATAGATAGAGTTGTCTTAGAAAAATATCATATCCTTAAGAATAACTTGCCTGTTGAACTGCTTGGGGATCCACCCCCACCAAAGGGTGATCCTGTGTTCGAGCTTAAACAGTTGCCGGATACTCTTAAGTGTGCCTATCTTGATGAAAAGGAGATATATCCTGTCATTATTAGTGCTAACCTCTCGGAGCATGAAGAAAAGAAGTTACTAAAAACTCCGATGAAGCACCGTGCTGCAATTGGATACACTCTTGATGATCTTAAGGGCATTAGTCCTACTCTATGCCAGCACAAGATTAAAACTGATCCTGACTTCAAACCAGTTGATGATCATCAAAGGAGATTGAATCCTAAGATGAAAGAAGTAGTGAGAAAAGAAATACTAAAGCTCCTGAAAGCAGGTATCATCTATCTTGTTGCTCATAGCGATTGGGTGAGTCTGGTGCATTGCATCCCTAAGAAGGGAGGCATTACCGTTGTCCCTAATGATAAAGATGAATTGATCCCACAGAGGATTATTACTGGCTATAGGTGTTGGGTAACATCGCATGGGAAACAAAAAATTTCCTACGCGCACGAAGACCTATCATGGTGGTGTCCATCTACGAGAGGGGATGTGTGATCTACGTACCCTTGTAGACCATACAGCAGAAGCGTTAGTGAACGCGGTTGATGTAGTGGAACGTCCTCACGTCCCTCGATCCGCCCCGCGAACCGTCCCGCGATCAGTCCCACGATCTAGTGCCGAACGGACGGCACCTCCGCGTTCAGCACACGTACAGCTCGACGATGATCTCGGCCTTCTTGATCCAGCAAGAGAGACGGAGAGGTAGAAGAGTTCTCCGGCAGCATGACGGTGCTCCGAGGTTGGTGATGATCTTGTCTCAGCAGGGCTCCGCCCGAGCTCCGCAGAAACGCGATCTAGAGGTAAAACCGTGGAGATATGTGGTCGGGCTGCTGTGGCAAAGTTGTCTCAAATCAGCCCTAAAACCCCACTATATATAGGAGGAGGAAGGGGGAGCCTTGCCTTGAGGTCCAAGGACTCACAAGGGGTCGGCCGAACCAAAGGGGGAAGGTCTCCCCCCCCCCCCAAACTGAGTCCTACTTGGTTTGGAAGGTGGAGTCCTTCTTCCCTTTCCCACCTCCTCCTTTTTTTTCTCTTTGATTTTTCTTCCAATGCGCATAGGGATCTTTTGGGCTGTCCCACCAGCCCACTAAGGGCTGGTGCGCCACCCTCAATGCCTATGGGCTTCCCCGGGGTGGGTTGCCCCCCCCCCCTCCCGGTGAACTCCCGGAACCCATTCGTCATTCCCGGTACATTCCCGGTAACTCCGAAAACCTTCCGGTAATCAAATGAGGTCATCCTATATATCAATATTCATTTCCGGACCATTCCGGAAACCCTCGTGACGTCCGTGATCTCATCCGGGAACCCGAACAACATTCGGTAACCAACCATATAACTCAAATACGCATAAAACAACGTCGAACCTTAAGTGTGCAGACCCTGCGGGTTCGAGAACTATGTAGACATGACCCGAGAGACTCCTCGGTCAATATCCAATAGCGGGACCTGGATGCCCATATTGGATCCTACATATTCTACAAAGATCTTATCGTTTGAACCTCAGTGCTAAGGATTCATATAATCCCGTATGTCATTCCCTTTGTCCTTCAGTATGTTACTTGCCCGAGATTCGATCGTCAGTATCCGCATACCTATTTCAATCTCGTTTACCGGCAAGTCTCTTTACTCGTTCCGTAAGCCACAAGGCCGCCACCATCCACGAGCCTGCAATCTGGAGCTGAGCCACAGACTCGCCCAGAGCGCGGAGGCGGGCCCGAAGGCCCACCCCGATCTCCTCCACGCTCCAGCCTGAGGTAGTGTCTACCTCCTGCCCGGCCGCGCGGCGCTCCTTGCGGCTCACCTCAACGGCGGTGTCGGCCGCGATCTGGGTCTCAAGAAAGAGACCTGGAAGGGCGACATCCAGGACGTAAGAGCACAGTAAAAAGAGGAGACGGCCAAAAAGACCAAAAACAAGACAAGGAAGAGAGACTCACGATGGAAGGCGCCATCGGTCTCGTGGGAGCTCTCGAGGACCTCGAGCTCCCGCACCTTACTTGCATGAGTAAGCGGGCAACCTCCTCCTGGAGAGTCGCCGCATACTCCAAGGCCTTGGCCAGCTGTGATTGCTTCTGGACAAGGGCCTCCTCCTTCTCCCTCAAGGCGGCGTCCTTGAGGTTCATCTCCTCAAGATGAAGCGACGCGAGGCGATCCACGTCGGCAGAGTAGGAGGCCTCCTTCTCCTTCAGCGTATCAGGCAGTCGCTCCAGCTCGACCCGGCTGGCCGCCTCGAGCTCCTTCTTCTCCGTCTGAAGAAGGGCCAGCTGCTCCTGGAGCCGGTTGCCGGCACTATGCACGGCATACCGCTCCGTGGCGGCTTTGCCCAGCCGGACTTCGAGCTCGGCAATCCGGCCATCAGCTCCCAGGTGCTGGGTCCGCAGCTCATTATAAGCCTGCGCCCGAGCATCGTAAAGCTCCTGCCAAAAAGCAAACATGATTAAGATTCGGCCTGGTTAAGACTTAACCAACCCGATTCTTGGGGGCTACACCCAGTGGGTGTGCTAGCGCGCCCCCACTGAAGAAACAATACAGGGAAAAGGAGCTCCAAGAGATTCGGACCGGCCGACGATCGACCGGCCCGATTCGCGGGGGCTACACCCAGTGGGTGCGCTGTCGCGCCCCCACTAATGCGAAAGGAAGAAAAAAGTTCAAAAAGCCAAAGAGGAAACACCTACTTGGGTGCGGGCCTCCAGGCGCTCCATGTCGCTGCACACCACGCGGGCCGACTGCTCCACCTTGGACCGGCTGCTGGTAAACATCGACACCAGCTCCGGGACGCCGAAAAGCGCGGTGCCGGCGGGCAGTCGCAGGTGGGCCAGGTTGGCCGCCCGCCATGTCTTCATGGGCCGGCTCCCAGCCCGACCCCCAGCTCCTGGCGCAACAGGGCCATGCTGGGGAATGACGATGGCACCGGCTCCTGGTGTCGGCTCGGCTGCCGGCTCTGGCGCCGTCCCGGCTGGCGCTATCTCCTCTGCGGGAGGCGGATGGGCCGCGTCTGACGCATCCATGGCCGCCCCTGGAGCGTCAGGGGCCGTGTCCGACGCAGCCAGGTCCAGCTCCAGTGCGTCGGGTGCCGCCTCGGCCCTGGGGGGGTCAGGGACCGTTTCTAGGTCCACCTGCGCCGAGGCTTCCGGCCCTGAAGGTTGGGCCCCCTCAGCCCTTGGGGCCGGCCTTGAAGCGGCCTCGCTAGCTGGCTCCTCAGTGCGAACATGTGCGGAGGGGTCATGTCTAGCCTTCGCACGCTTCTCCACCGCCCTCTCGTCCCGGCTGGGGCGAGACTGGCCCACGGCCGCTTTCCCCGCAGCCACGTCCCACCGGCGCTTGGACTCTGTCTCAAGCTCCCTCTGGGCAGCATCGGCTGCTGCCCAGCCAGCCTGCTCGGCTGCGGAGGCGGTGTACTCTTCCACATCCTCCGCCTCCCTGTCAAGCAAGGCTCCTAAGGAACAAAGCTCCTCGCAAGATAAACGAAGAAAAAGGGGAGGAAACCTTACCCCGCTACCACAGGGACCTGCCTCCGGCCAGCGCCCCGGCGTCTCTTTGCCGCCTGCTTGCTGTCCGGCTGGAGGACCCGGCGCCTGATACGTCTCCAACGTATCTACTTTTCCAAACTCTTTTGCCCTTGTTTTGGACTATAATTTGCATGATTTGAATGGAACTAACCTGGACTGACGCTGTTTTCAGCAGAATTGCCTTGGTGTTATTTTTGTGCAGAAATCAAAGTTCTCCAAACGTCCTGAAAATTTACGGGGAGCAGTTTTGGAAAATATCAAAAAAATATGCGCCAAGTTCCACCTCAGGGGGTGGGCAAGTGGGCCACAAGACCCTGCCCCGCCACCACCCCCCTGGTGGCGGTGGACAGGCTTGTGGGGCCCACATGCACCTGTTGCCCCCAACTCCAGCTCTATAAGTTGTCTTTCGTCCCAGAAAAAATAAAAAGAGAAGTTTTCATCGCGTTTTCGATACGGAGGCGCCGCCACCACTTGTTCTTCATCTGGAGGGCAGATCTGGAGTCCGTCTTGGGCTCCGGAGAGGGGAAATCATCGCCATCATCATCATCAACCTTCTTCCCGCTCCAATTCCATGAAGCTCTTCGTCGTTCGTGAGTAATCTATTCGTAAACTCGCTGGGCGGTGATGAGTAGGATGAGATCTATCATGTAATCGAGTTAGTTTTGAAGGGGATTGATCCCTAGTATCCACTATGTTCTGAGATTTGATGTTGCTACTACTTTGCCATGCTTAATGCTTGTCACTAGGGCCGAGTGCCATGATTTCATATCTAAAATTATTATGTTGTCACCAATACATGTGTGTTTTAGATCCGATCTTGCAAGTTGTAGTTACCTACTATGTGTTATGATCCGGCAACCCCGGAGTGACAATAACCGGAACCACTCTCGGTGATGACCATAGTTTGAGGAGTTCATGTGTTCACCAAGTGATAATGCGTTGGTCCGGTTCTTTATTAAAAGGAGAACCTTAATATCCCGTAGTTTCTTTTTGGACCCCGCTGCCACGGGAGGGATGGACAATAGATGTCATGCAAGTTCTTTTCCCTAAGCACGTATGACGACACACGGAATGCATGCCTACATCACATTGATGAACGGGAGCTAGCCACTTATCTCTCCGTGTTATAGCTATTGCATGATGAATATCATCCAAACAAATCACCGACACATTGCCTACGAGTTTGTCCTACTGTTTCTACTGCTGTTACTTGTCTTGCTCTGCAGCTACTACTGTTGCTACTGCTGTTACTTGTCTTGCTCTGCTGCTACTACTGTTGCTACTGTTGTTACTTGTCTTGCTGTGCTGCTACTGTTGCTACTAATGTTGCTTGCTACTGCTATCACTACTGCTGTTCCTTGCCACTGCTATTGCTCGTTACACTGCTGCTACCTGCTACACTGTTGGTTCACCTACCATTGACTGGAATTGACAACTTCCGTCAACGCGGCAACGAAGGCGCCATTGATACAATCGTTAGGAATAGTCTGTCGTCAACATATCATTTATGACATCGTTGTTATCATATTACTTTGTTGTTACTACTGTGCTTGCAGATACTAATCTTTCAGGTGTGGTTGAATCTGACAAATTCAGCTGCTAATACTCGAGAGTATTCTCTCACCTCCTTTTGGCGATCTACAAATTTGGGTCGAATACTCTACCCTCGAAAACTGTTGCGAACCCACGTGCTGGTGGGCCATCAACAACATTCTTCCAGTTTCATTGCCGGGGAGTGCTAGCAGCATTCTTCTGGTGCCGTTGCAGGAGAAGGTTCGTTGTCATAAGCATTTGTCTAGCTAACACTAGAGATTGCAGGATCATCACTTTTCTGGCGCCACTGCCGGGGAAGCACAGCTGACATCAGCGCCGACCGCTTAGGAGACTGTCGGGAAGCTGTGGCACCCTTGCCCTTCTTCCCGGCTACCTCGTCAGCAGCGGTCGCTCCGCCCCTTTGGCGCCTGCCACGCGTCAGTGGCGGGCTGGTGACCTCTTCCACCCCATCAGAGTCCTCCTCGAAGGCTGCACCAGAACATAATGAGGCTATCTCGTCGTCGTCCGTCCAGTCTGCAACGAAGGGTCGTGCGTACTCACCAGACGGGTCTGTCCCTTCCGACTCCAAGGGATTCTCCGAGCCGGCGGAGGAGTCCGAGCGGGATTCAATCATGCCCCCGTCCTCAATCTCCTAGGCGTCGGACACATCCACGTCGGGAGCGGGCGGACGGAGGGACCCCTGCAGCTTCTCGTACAACTGCAAAAAGAGATTCGGTCGTCGGCTCAGCAACACGACCGGCTACAAGACAAACAACAAATAGTAAAGAGGCCGCTTACCATCGGAGGCAGACGGGTCCTGTTGAAGGGGGACATCCCCCACGTCCATTCCCCGCTCTCATCCATGCGGGCGGTGGAGATCAGATTCACCCTTCGCGCTACTGCGCCAGGGGTGAACCTTTTGGTGGATAGCCGGCATGGATCATGTCGGCCGCTCATCTGGCAGACCAGATGAGGCCGCCTCTGCAAGGGCAGGATCCGGCGGGCCACCATGGTGGTACGCAGGTCGCGGCCAAGGAGGCCGCCCTTCTCCAAAATATCGAGGTGGGCGCAGATCAGCGCCACCTCAGAAATCGGCTTGGGGGTCTTCGCATCCCAGTTCAACCTCGTCGGCGGGGCGATGTCGAACGGGGGCATGTTGAGGACGTCCACGGCCGGGTCAACATTCTTCACATAGAAGAAACCCTTGTGCCAATGCTTGATGGATTCTTGCAAAGGCATCTTGGGGAAACCCGACTTCAAGCGATGGTGCACCAACGCAGCCCCGCACGGCGTCATCGGGCGCGGCCCCTTGAGCTTCTCCACCTCAGATTTCTCCATGGCGATGGATTGCTGTTTGAAGAAGAACATGCTGCACCACAGATCGACGCGGGGCTCGATCCCCACAAAGCCCTCGCACAGGACCAGGAAGGCCGCCAGCTGCAGAATGGCGTTCGACGCCAGGTGATGCGGCTGCAGGCCAAAGAAGTGGAGCCATTCGGCGAGGAAAGAGCTGGCCGGAAGCCCGAAGCCCCCGTAGAAATGCTCAACGAAGACCACGACCTCTCCCACGGCGGGCGTGGGAGTGGTCTCGGCGCCAGGGAGTCGCACCAGCGCTTAGGAGGCCGGGGGCAGTAGTCGGTGGTGACGGAGCGCCTCGATGTGGCCCTCGCCGACATCAGTGCTCAGCCAGGCTCCCTGCGAGGACGCCTTCTGCGCCGAGGGCCTCTTCGAGGAAGAACCACCGGCCATGGTTGCGGGTGATAGGAACCCGAAGGGGTTGGCGACTTCGTGGCGACGAAGACGAAGAAGACAAAGGATGCGAGCTCTTTCTCTCTAGGCGCAGGGAGGAAGAGAGCGCGGATGCGGGGCAAGAAGGGGGGGTGAATGGCCTCCTCAGAACCCCGCATCCCATTTAAACCCCCACGAAGCATCGTGGGGAGGGGATCCGGTGCGCTCTGGACCCCCATTAACCCCGTGTATTATGGGCGGTAACGCTTCCCTAAGCCCAACCGTCGCGGAGTAAATCCACACAGGATCTCCCGCGCGGAGGCCGAGGGGGCGTCGTGGCAGGACCCAGGGCCCAGGGCCGGTCCCGTCATCAGTAATCACCATCATGACGCTAGGCGGGGCCTGGCACGTGGCGTTCTCCTAGCGAATTGCGATGAGGCCGAGGCGTCGCTTCGAAGCCAATCGGTTTCAAAGCCGGCGCCCTTCGTCGCAAGTGGCGGCAAAAATATCAAGACAAATCGACAAGCCGGTGAGGCCGCTCGCCCGCAGGCGGCAGACTGCGCCAGCTTCGGGGACTACTGTCGGGGGGATAACCCCGGGGTAGGCTCATCAAGCCTGCTCCTTCATTTCCGGCCCAAAGGACATGAACGTATACAGATTCCCAAGGCCCAAGTCTTCTGGCCGGCTAGGTAGCGCCTATCGGCTAGAGGACGAGGCGGCCATCCCTCTGGCCGGCCAGGCAACCCTCGACGGCTAGAGTCGAGGTGGCAACCTCTTCTGAGCTGGCCTGGTCCCACCAGCCCGGCTAGGAATGAGGCGGCCGCACACAAGCCGGCTAGCCAAGCAGGCTAGTCGACCGAAGATCACGTCACATCAGATCGTAGGTCAGGATAGGACCTTACGATTAAAGGTAGCTACGCGTCAGCAAAGGTACTGGATCGGGGCGACCGGCAGGTACGAGCATCGGCGGCCATGCAACTGACCTACCCCGGCTCTGATCCATCACCTAGCATAGTGTCGGACCGTCACACTCCCACTCCATTACTGCACTCGGCGTGTGGAACAGTGGAGGCGGCCGTACTACCTGCCCATGACGAATCTCGCGGGGCAACGCTTGACGTACAACGCGTGCTCGGTGTCAACCTTACGCGAGAGCTTCATTGGCCAGCCGGCGGGTCCCACTGCCAATCGAGACCATGCAGCCGGCGGGCCCCTCAAGCGACGCGACAAGACTCTAGTGGGCCCGTGGCCAGCCGGCGAGGCTGCCAGCCGGGTCCCACACTTGTACCCTTTATCCATATTGTAGGCCGGCGGGTTCGTCTATAAAACCCCCCGGTCGCCCTCCATGCAAAGGGGCCGATCATTCCGTAGTCACACAACACTACACGCTCACCAACCACAGAGAGAGAGGCAGAGACGAGTCGGCTGCTCCCCTCTTCCTCCTCCCAACACAGCTCGAGGAGCAACCTTGTACTCTTCTCATACACATCAAACACTCCGGCAGGATTAGGGGTATTATCTCTACGGAGAGCCCTGAACCTGGGTACATCGTGCGTCCCATGCGTGTACCAACCTCGTTCCCAGCGTCCACCTTTGTCCCTTCGGTTCTCACCGACTTTAGCCTACCTATGGCATATGTTGTGAGTATTCACCGACAAGTTGTAAATGGGCAGAGAATCAAGCATTTTATCTCAGGTACCCCCATAAATGTTGAAAGCAATATCATCATTACCATAACTCCGGAGGAATACCTAAGGGATGTTTATCAGCCTGTTTCAGACTCCGAAAACGAAGAGGTATGTGATTCGGTAAGAAAACAGAGTCCAAAACTTTTCCAATAGGAAATTTTCTCCATTTTGGAATATCTGAAAAATACAAAAATTGGAAGTAGTCCAGAAAGTGCGCGAGGAGGCGACAAGCCTGCACAGCGCGGGCCCACCCCCTGACCGCGCCGTGAGGGCTTGTGGCCACCTCGTGCGCCTCCCGGACTCCGTTTTCGTGCAGGGTACTCCTTCTGGTCTGGAAAAAATCATTATATATACTTCCGTTTGGTCTGACCTCTGCATCACGCAGATTTCCTCTGTTTTTAGTTTCGAGCGTGTTTCTATTGCAGATCTAGATCGCTATGACTTCTCCAAAAGCTCTGAAGGACAAGATCTTCGAGAAGGTCATCAATCCCGACCTCACGGAAGTGCTGCAACACCCTCAATCTATCGAGATGCGTGAGGGGATGTTGCACATCCATGATGTTGAGGGGCCTAAGAAGAATGGAAGCATGGAGACGAAGCTCGAAGCAGTGGAGCAACAAGTCTTCAAGTGCCAAGGGATGGTGGAGCGTGGACTCAACGCCAACCACATGATGATCATGGAGTTCACCAGCAAGCACATGATTGATGCCAATGACATTGGGAAGCACCTCTCCAAGCTCTATGATAGGATTGATCATCTCCAGGGCCAGATCTATGACCTGCAGAACCAAAACTGTGAGTATGAGTATAGATTTAAATCAATACGGTGGATTGCAGATTTGAGGATTCCGGAGACTCGTTCATCTTTCCATGATGGAGCACCTATGCCTTGGAAGATGGAGGATCAAACTCATTTTGCAACAACTCCACCATCACCATGAAAGGAAGACAACTGAGCATTGGTATGGGCAATCCCCTTGGCTTGTGCCAAGCTTGGGGGAGTTGCCCCGGTATCGTATCACCATCACATCTTTTGCCTTTACCTTTGTTTTAGTTTTCCTTTTCAGTTTTCTCTTTTTCTAGTAGAGTAAAAGTCTTAGTGTTTTAGTCTTGAGTTTTGCTTTGTGTCACCCCCAATGTATTCTTGCTCGTGAGCCATATAATCAAGAGTGTCTTAGTTGAAGGGCTTTGCCTCTTGCCATGATCAAAAGAGTGAGAATAGAACAAAAGCATGAAAGATCATGTAATGATCTGATGTGAAGTGATGGCTTCACATATAAAAAGAATGAGGATTGAAACTTGTTGAGGGTAGGCAAACGTAGACCTTGGTCATTGTTGCAATTAATAGGAAGTGATAAAGAAGGAGAGGTTCACATACAAATATATCATCTTTGACACCATCTATGATTGTGAACACTCACTAAACTATTGCATGCCTAGAAGTAGATGTTGGACAAGGAAGACAACATAATGAATCGTGTTGCTTGGCTCTGAACAATGTTACATGATTAGAGATCCCTTAGCATGTGACGATTGCTTCCACCTCACATTAGCCAAAACTTCTGCACCAAGTAGAGATACTACTTGTGCATCCATAAACCATCAACCCCAGTTTTGCCATGGGTGTCCACCATACCTACCTATGGATTGAATAAGATCCCTCAAGTAAGTTGTCATAGGTGCAAGCAATAAAAATTGCTCTCTAATATGTATGATCTATTAGTGTGTGGAAAATAAGCTTTATACGAACCTGTGATGAGGAAGACATAAAAGCGACATACTGCATAATAAAGTTTTTTATCACAGGAGGCAATATAAAGTGACGTTCCTCCGCACTAAAAGGACACGCATCCAAACCTCAAAAGCGCATGACAACCTCTGCTTCCCTCTGCGAAGGGCCTATCTTGTACCTTTACTTTTTCCCTTGAAAGAGTCATGGCGATCTTCACCAATTCCTTATTTCACCTTTATCTTGGCTACCGTCATATGCTTGGGAAAGATCTATATTCATATGTCAACTTGGAGGTGAGTATTCATGAATTATTATTGTTGACATTGCCCTTGTGGTAAGCAGTTGGGAGGCAAAACTATAAGCCCCTATCTTTCTCTATGTCCAGGTGAAACTTTGATCTCATGAGTACCACATGAGTTGTAGCAATTGTAGAGAACGAAAGGATGATTGAGTATGTGGATTTGCTTTACAAACTCTTATTTGACTCTTTCTGATGTTGTGATAAATTGCAATTGCTTAAATGACTAAAGGTTATCGGTTGTTACTTCTTGGTAAGGTTCTTGATCCATGCTTTACTTTGTGAAGGAATTATCACTTTAGCATGAGAGATTATAAGTTGGTATTGTTGTTCTGATCATGATCATGATGCATGCATGTGTTGGGGAACGTCGCATGGGAAACAAAAAATTTCCTACGCGCACGAAGACCTATCATGGTGATGTCCATCTACGAGAGGGGATGTGTGATCTACGTACCCTTGTAGACCGTACAGCAGAAGCGTTAGTGAACGCAGTTGATGTAGTGGAACGTCCTCACGTCCCTCGATCCGCCCCGCGAACCGTCCCGCGATCAGTCCCACGATCTAGTGCCGAACGGACGGCACCTCCGCGTTCAGCACACGTACAGCTCGACGATGATCTCGGCCTTCTTGATCCAGCAAGAGAGACGGAGAGGTAGAAGAGTTCTCCGGCAGCATGACGATGCTCCGGAGGTTTGGTGATGATCTCGTCTCAGCAAGGCTCCGCCCGAGCTCCGCAGAAACGCGATCTAGAGGTAAAACCGTGGAGATATGTGGTCGGGCTGCCGTGGCAAAGTTGTGTCAAATCAGCCCTAAAACCTCCGTATATATAGGGGGAAGAGGGGGAGCCTTGCCTTGGGGTCCAAGGACCCCTAAGGACTTCGGCCGAGCCAAGGGGGGAGTTCTCCCCTTCCAAACCGAGTCCAGCTAGGTTTGGAAGGAGGAGTCCTTCCCCTTTTTCCCACCTCCTCTTTTTTTTCTCTTTGATTTTTCTTCCTATGGCGCATAGGGCTCTTTTGGGCTGTCCCATCAGCCCACTAAGGGCTGGTGCGCCACCCCCAATGCCTATGGGCTTCCCCGGGGTGGGTTGCCCCCCCGGTGAACTCCCGAAACCCATTCGTCATTCCCGGTACATTCCCGGTAACTTTGAAAACCTTCCGGTAATCAAATGAGGTCATCCTATATATCATTCTTCGTTTCCAGACCATTCCGGAAACCCTCGTGATGTCCGTGATCTCATCCGGGACTCCGAACAACATTCAGTAACCAACCATATAACTCAAATACGCATAAAACAACGTCGAACCATAAGTGTGCAGACCCTGCGGGTTCGAGAACTATGTAGACATGACCCGAGAGACTCCTCGGTCAATATCCAATAGCGGGACCTGGATGCCCATATTGGATCCTACATATTCTACGAAGATCTTATCGTTTGAACCTCAGTGCCAAGGATTCATATAATCCCGTATGTCATTCCCTTTGTCCTTCGGTATGTTACTTGCCCGAGATTCGATCGTCAGTATCCGTATACCTTTTTCAATATCGTTTACCGGCAAGTCTCTTTACTCGTTCCGTAATACAAGATCCCGCAACTTACACTAAGTCACATTGCTTGCAAGGCTTGTGTGTGATGTTGTATTACCGAGTGGGCCCCGAGATACCTCTCCGTCACACGGAGTGACAAAACCCAGTCTCGATCCATACTAACTCAACGGACACCTTCGGAGATATCTGTAGAGCATCTTTATAGTCACCCAGTTACGTTGCGACGTTTGATACACACAAAGTATTCCTCCGGTGTTAGTGAGTTATATGATCTCATGGTGATAGGAACAAATACTTGACACGCAGAAAGCAGTAGCAATAAAATGACAGGATTAACATGCTACGTCTATTAGTTTGGGTCTAGTCCATCACGTGATTCTCCTAATGACGTGATCCAGTTATCAAGCAACAACACCTTGTTCATAATCAGAAGACACTGACTATCTTTGATCAACTGGCTAGCCAACTAGAGGCTTGCTAGGGACAGTGTTTTGTCTATGTATCCACACATGTATATAAGTCTTCATTCAATACAATTATAGCATGGATAATAAACGATTATCTTGATACAGGAATTATAATAATAACTATATTTATTATTGCCTCTAGGGCATAATTCCAACAGCATGTTCTTATCTTGTTTTGTCGACACCTTGCTCCCTAAACATGTGGACATATTTATTGAGCTAGGCTTTCGCTTGACGACAAGCAAGGTCTAAGCTTGGGGGAGTTGATACGTCCATTTTGCATCATGACTTCATGTTGATATTTATCGCTTCTTTGGCTGTTATTTCACTTCACGGTACTATTCTTATGCCTTTTCTCTCTTATTTTGCAAGGATTACATGAAGAGGGAGAATGCCGGCAACTGGAATTCTGGCCTGAAAGTGGAGCAAAGTTGAGATACCTATTCTGCACAACTCCAAACGCCGTAAAAATCAACGGGGATTTTTTCCCGATTTATCAAAAATACTGGGCCGAAGAAGTGCTAGAGGGGTGATACGTCTCCATCGTATCTACTTTTCCAAACTCTTTTGCCCTTGTTTTGGACTCTAATTTGCATGATTTGAATGGAACTAACCCGGACTAACGCTGTTTTTAGCAGAATTGTCATGGTGTTGTTTTTGTGCAGAAATGAAAGTTCTCAGAACGTCCTGAAAATTTACGGAGAATATTTCTGGAAAATATGAAAAATACCTACACAAAGATCCACCGGAGGGGACGGGCCAGTGGGCCACAAGCCCTGACGCCGCGCCCTCTGGCCGCGGCAACCAAGCTTGTGGGGGCCACGTGTCTCTGCCGCGCCCAACTCGAGCACTATTTATTCCCTTTTGTCCCGAAAAAAATCAAGAGAGAAGATTTCATCGCGTTTGCGATATGGAGGCGCCGCCACATCCTGTTCTTCATCTGGAGGGCAGATCTGGAGTGCGTTTTGGGCTCCGGATCAAGGAGATCGTCGCCATCGTCATCATCAACCTTCTTCCCTCTCCAATTCCATGAATCTCTTCATCGTTCGTGAGTAATCTATTCGTAGGCTCGCAGGGCGGTGATGAGTAGGATGAGATCTATCATGTAATCGAGTTAGTTTTGACGGGGATTGATCCCTAGTATCCACGATGTTCTGAGATTGATGTTGCTACTACTTTGCCATGCTTAATGCTTGTCACTAGGGCCCGAGTGCCATGATTTCAGATCTGAAATTATTATGTTGTCACCAATATATGTGTGTTTTAGATCCGATCTTGCAAGTTGTAGTTACCTACTATGTGTTATGACCTGGTGATCTGCAATCTCTGGCGTTAGCTAGACGAATGCTTATGACAACAAACCTTCTCCTGCAACAACACGAGAAGAATGCTGATAGCACTCCCCATTAATGAAACTAGAAGAATGCTGTTGACGGCCCACTAGCGCGTGGGTTCGCAGCAGTTTTCGAGGGTAGAGTATTCGACCCAAATCTGTTGATCGCCTATAGGAGGTGAGAGAATACTCTCGAGTATTAGCAGCTGAATTTGTCAGATTCAACCACACCTGAAATATTAGTATCTGCAAGCACAATAGTAAGAGCAAAGTAATATGATAACAACGGTGTCAGAAACGATTAGTTGACGACACACTATTCCTAACGATTGTATCAATGGCGCCTCCGTTGCCACGTTGACGGAAGTTATCAGTTCCCGTCAATGGTCAGTGAATCAACAGTGTAGCAGGTAGTAGCAGTGTAACAAGCAATAGCAGTGACAAGGAACAGCAATAGTGACAGCAGTAACAAGTAGCAACAGCAGCAAGCGACAGTAGTAGCACCAGCAGAGCAAGACAAGTAACAACAGTAGGACAAACTCGTAGGCAATGGGTCGGTGATTTTTTTGGTTGATATTCATCATGCAACAACTATAACACGGTGAGATATGTGGCTAGCTCCCGTTCGTCAATGTGATGTAGGCATGCATTCCGTGTGTCGTCATACGTGCTTAGGGAAAAGAACTTGCATGACATCTATTGTCCATCCCTCCCGTGGCAGCGGGGTCCAAAAGGAAACTACGGGATATTAAGGTTCTCCTTTTAATAAAGAACCGGACCAACGGATTAGCACTTGGTGAACACATGAACTCCTCAAACTATGGTCATCACCGGGAGTGGTTCCGGTTATTGTCACTCCGGGGTTGCCGGATCATAACACATAGTAGGTAACTACAACTTGCAAGATTGGATCTAAAACACACATATATTGGTGACAACATAATAATTTCAGATCTGAAATCATGGCACCCGGGCCCTAGTGACAAGCATTAAGCATGGCAAAGTAGTAGCAACGTCAATCTCAGAACATAGTGGATACTAGGGATCAATCCCCATCAAAACTAACTCGATTACAAGATAGATCTCATCCTACTCATCACCGCCCAGCGAGCCTACGAATAGATTACTCACGAACGACAAAGAGCTTCATGGAATTGGAGAGAGAAGAAGGTTGATGATGACGATGGCGACGATTTCCCCTCTTCGGAGCCCAAGACGGACTCCAGATCTGCCCGCCAGATGAAGAACAGGTGGTGGCGGCGCCTCCGTATCGAAAACGCGACGAAAACTTCTCTTTTTATTTTTTTCTGGGACGAAAGGGATCTTATAGACCTGAGATTGGGGGCGGCAGAGCCGTGTGGGCCCCACAAGCCTGCACCACGCCACCAGGGGGGTGGTGGCGGAGCAAGGGCTTGTGGCCCACTGGCCCACCCCCCGAGGTTGAACTTGGCGCATATATTTTTCTTATTTTCCAAAACTGCTCCCCGTAAATTTTCAGGACGTTTGGAGAACTTTGATTTATGCATAAAAATAACACCAAGGCAATTCTGCTGAAAACAACGTCAGTCCAGGTTAGTTCCATTCAAATCAGGCAAATTAGAGTCCAAAACAAGGACAAAAGAGTTTGGAAAAGTAGATACGATGGAGACGTATCACCCGGCAACCCCGGAGTGACAATAAGCGTGACCACTCCCGATGATGACCATAGTTTGAGGAGTTCATGTGTTCACCAAGTGCTAATGCGTTGGTCCGGTTATTTCTTAAAAGGAAAACCTTAATATCCCGTAGTATCCTTTTGGACCCCGCTGCCATGGGAGGGATGGACAATAGATGTCATGCAAGTTCTTTTCCCTAAGCACGTATGACTACACACGGAATGCATGCCTACATCACATTGAAGAACGGGAGCTAGCCACATATCTCTCCGTGTTATAACTGTTGCATGATGAATGTCATACAACGAATCGCCGACCCATTGCCTACGAGTTTGTCCCACTGCTGTTGTTACTACTGTTGCTGCCACTGTTACTTGCTCTGCTGCTACTGTTGTTACTACTATTGCTGCTACTGTTACTTGCTCCTACTGTTACTTGCTTTGTCCTGCTGCTGCCACTACTGTTGCTACTTGCTACTACTGTCACTACTGCTGTTCTTTGCCACTGCTATTACTCGTTACACTGCTGCTACCTGCTACAATACTTATTCTAGCACTGTTGCCGGGAAAAGACTATTTCCCGTCCACGGGCAACTTACTGCGCCATTGATACAACCGTTAGGAATAGTCTGCCTCGTCAACAGATTGTTTCTGGCACCGTTGTTATCATACTACTTTGTTGTTGATACTTTTCTTGCAGATACTAATCTTTCATGTGTGGTTGAGTTGACGCCTCAACTGCTAATACTTGAGAATATTCTTTCACTTCCCGTCGCGCGAACCAACAAATTTGTGTTGAATACTCTACCCTCGAAAACTACCGCGATCCCACGCGCTGGTTGGCTATTGCAAGACAATCTCTAATTGTTGAGCAACTGGGAGCAGCTCTTTTCTGTCTCCTTTGCCATGGAGGCATCAAGTCAGGAATAGTTGCACGTCAACAAGGGGCACCACGGGGTGCCCACAAGCCTGCACGACGCGGCCACCCCCGAGGCCGTGCCATGGGGGCTTGTGGGCAGCCCACTGGCCCACTTGCTCCCCTCTTTTTCTATGTGGAGGGTTTCGTCCAGGAAAAAATCACAGAGGAGCTTTTTCGTGGTTTGGCCGCCACCACGAGGCGGAACTTGAGCAGAACCAATCTAGAGCTCCGGCAGGACGATCCTCCCGGGGAAACTTCCCTCCCGGAGGGGGAAATCATCGCCATCGGCATTACCAACACTCCTCTCATCGGAGGGGACTCGTCACCATCAACATCTTCATCAGCACCATCTCATATCCAAACCCTAGTTCATCACTTGTAACCAATCTCCGTCTCGTGACTCTGATTGGTACTTGTAAGGTTGCTAGTAGTGTTGATTACTCTTTGTAGTTGATGCTAGTTGGATTATTTGGTGGAATAGTTTATGTTCAGATCCTTGATGCTATTCATTACATCTCTGGTCATGAATATGATTATGCTTTCTGAGTAGTTACTTTAGTTCCTGAGGACATGGGATAAGTCATGCTAATAATAGTCATGTGAATTTGGTATTCGTTCGGTAATTTGATGTGTTGTATGTTGTTTTTCCTCTAGTGGTGTTATGTGAAAGTCGACTACATAACACTTCACCATTATTTGGGCCTAGAGGAAGGCATTGGGAAGTAGTAAGTAGATGATGGGTTGCTAGAGTGACAGAAGCTTAAACACTAGTTTATGTGTTACTTCGTAAGGGGCTGATTTGGATCCACTAGTTTAATGCTATGGTTAGACTTTGTCTTAATTCTTCTTTCGTAGTTGCGGATGCTTGCGAGAGGGGTCAATCATAAGTGGGATGCTTGTCCAAGTAAGGGCAGCACCCAAGCGCCGGTCCACCCACATATCAAACTATCAAAGTAACGAACGCGAATCATACGAACATGATGAAACTAGCATGACAGAAATTCCCGTGTGTCCTCGGGAGCGTTTTTCCTCCTATAAGACTTCGTCTAGGCTTGTCCCTTGCTACAAAAGGGATTGGGACACTTTGCTGCACCGTTGCTAATTTTGTTACTTGTTGCTTGCTACGAATCATCTCACCACACAATCACTTGTTACCGACAATTTCAGTGCCTGCATATTTTACCTTGCTGAAAACCACTTGTCAGATTCTTCTGCTCCTCGTTGGGTTCGACACTCTTACGTATCGAAAGGACTATGATTGATCCCCTATACTTGTGGGTCATCACTGCTCTGTGACGAAGTCCCGGCTCGTCGCGGTCATAGACGCTAGGGCCTCATGGCTCCCGCGCTCGCCGTTGATGTGACGCAACGCGAGCCGATGTTGCTCCAGTTGTCGGTGTTAAAACCGGTTGATCTTGAATAGGGGGGCGAACTGTGGATCTTGTATCGATGGTTAGCAAGGGACATAGGAAACGATGTTTACCCAGGCTCGGGCCCTCTTGGTGGAGGTAAAACCCTATGTCATGCTCTTGTTGATATTGATGATGAAGTATCGAGTACAATGTTGATCTACCTCGAGATCATATGTTGTGGTCTAAATCCTAACGATGTAGGCATTATGTCTAATGAATATCTATCAACTAGCCTGGCCTCAACTTATATAACACATCGGAGGCCTAGGATAACGAGAGTCATATTCGGCTATGTTGGCGGAGAGGAGTCCTTGTCTTGATCACCAAGTCTTGTGGAATCTTCCTCGTATATGCCTTCGCTTGTCCGAACTAGCCCAGGAGTCCGGCCCGTAGATATAGGTCGATGGTTCGAGGACCCCTTAGTCCTGGACTCCCTCAATAGCCCTCGAACTGGCCTCCAATGTCGTAGTCTTGATACCCAACTGCTTCTCGTACCCAAAGTCTTTGGATTGCGGGGCGAGTTCTTCTCCCCATCTATGTTCGGCCAACACCAGTTAGGCCGTTGATGACTTCCCGATTTCCGAGCATAGGTCTTTGCTAGCAGTCCCCGGCAACGTCGCCAGAAAAGAGCTGCTTCCAGTTGCTCAACAATTAGCAATTGTCTTGCAATGGCCCACCAGCAATGAACAATTAGTGGGATCGCGACAGTTTTCGAGGGTAGAGTATTCAACCCAAATTTGTTGGTTCAACACGATGGAAGTGAAAGGATATTCTCCAGTATTAGCAGTTGAGTTGTCGGCTCAACCACACCTGAAAGATTAGTATCTGCAAGCAGGATATAAGCAGCAAAGGTAGTATGATAGCAACGGTGCCAGAAATGATCTGTTGACAAGGCAGACTATTCCTAACTGTTGTATCAATGGCGTCAGAAAAGTATTGTAGCAGGTAGTAGCAGTGTAACGAGTAACAACAGTGGCAAGGAACAACAATAGTGACAGCAGTAGCAAGTAGCAACAGTAGCAAGTAACAACAACATCAAGTAATAGTAGTAGCAACTGTAGTGGCAGCAACAGCAGCAGGACAAAGCAAGTAACAATAGCAACAAGTAACAGTAGCAGCAACAGTAGTAACAGCAGCAGAGCAAAGCAAGTAACAGCAGCAGTGGGACAAACTCGTAGGCAATGGATCGGTGATTTGTTGGATGACATTCATGATGCGACAGCTATAACACGGAGAGATATGTGGCTAGCTCCCGTTCGTCAATGTGATGTAGGCATGCATTCCGTGTGTAGTCATACATGCTTAGGGAAAAGAACTTGCATGACATCTATTGTCCATCCCTCCCGTGGCAGCGGGGTCCAAATGGATACTACGGGATATTAGGGTTCTCCTTTTAATAAAGAACCGGACCAACGCATTAGCACTTGGTGAACACATGAACTCCTCAAACTATGGTCATCACCGGGAGTGGTTCCGGTTATTGTCACTCCGGGGTTGCCAGATCATAACACATAGCAGGTAACTACAACTTGCAAGATCGGATCTAAAACACACATATATTGGTGACAACATAATAATTTCAGATCTGAAATCATGGCACCCGGGCCCTAGTGACAAGCATTAAGCATGGCAAAGTAGTAGCAACATCAATCTCATAACATAGTGGATACTAGGGATCAATCCCCGTCAAAACTAACTCGATTACATGATAGATCTCATCCTACTCATCACCGCCCAGCGAGGCTACGAATAGATTACTCACGAACGATGAAGAGCTTCATGGAATTGGAGAGGGAAGAAGGTTGATGATGACGATGGCGACGATCTCCTTGATCCGAAGCCCAAAACAGAATCCAGATCTGCCCTCCAGGGCAAGAACGGGATGTGGCGGCGCCTCTAGATCGTGAAACGGGATGAAATCTTCTCTCCTGATTTTTACCGGGACGAAAGGGAATAAATAGCGCTGGAATTGGGGGCGGCAGAGCCACGTGGGCCCCACAAGCCTGGTAGCCGCGACCAGGGGGGAGGCCGCGGCTACAGGGCTTGTGGCCCACTGGCTCGTCCCCTCCGGTGGATCTTTGCGCAGGTATTTTTCATATTTTCCAGAAATATTCTCCGTAAATTTTCAGGATGTTCCGAGAACTTTCATTTCTGCACAAAAACAACACCATGGCAGTTCTGCTGAAAACGGCGTCGGTCCGGGTTAGTTCCATTCAAATCATGCAAATTAGAGTCCAAACAAGGGCAAAAGAGTTTGGAAAAGTAGATACGATGGAGTCGTATCAGTCTTCAAGTTGGGGTCGCTCCTCGGTTCTTCTGAACTGTTCTTCATCTTCGATAGTCGGTCTTGAATACTAATTCAACAAATCTTCACATCACTGATCTTGAGGATAGTCGGGGTGAATCCGAAGAGTTTCACACGTTGGGCATCCAAGGAGCCCCTTTAAGTTATCGGCCTTTATTCATGCCTTGTATTTTTTCACGGCATACCTCGGGTTTGAAATGTTTCCGGTGCCACGATATCCTCTTGCGTCCGAGCTCCAACGCCGAATTGTATCCGAGGTGTATTTTTGTGCATTCAAGCTCTGATGAGGGTCGATGTCCAAGGTATCATAGATTACCTCAGGCTTTAAAGGAGTAGAAGGAATTCAGCCGAGCTTAATGCCGGAAATGCTCTCTATGAAGCCAACCACTTGTGCCCGAGCTGTATGCCGAACTGCTTCCGAGGTGGTGCATCACCTTAGCCGTGGGCTGATCTTTGCGGAATTTATTTTCGATCATCATAATTTATTTACTCCTGATATGTATAGCCAGTATCCCTCAAGGTGCATGTCGGTTCGAAACCCGAGATGCACGTGAAGGAAAGAAAAACCTCTGATCCTAGTAGCCCGTGAGATGAGTTTCTCTTAATGATTATTCGGCCCTCGCGATGCCGAACTCTTGGTCGGCTGACTGAGATGATGACCCGATATGGTTGTCCTTGGCTCGATAGAGCGACGACGCAGTCGATGCCGACACAACTAAGAAGTCGCGGAACGAGATTATTCGGCCGATTTGACACCCACACGACGATGAAGATTGCCTTGGAAAAAGCTCAAAAATTAAGGGCATATGTTTTAGAACAACACATAATATCTTAAAAATCCTTCAAAAAGGATGTCCGAAACCTGATACGTCTCCATCGTATCTACTTTTCCGAACTCTTTTGCCCTTGTTTTGGACTCTAATTTGCATGATTTGAATGAAACTAACCCGGACTGACGTTGTTTTCAGCAGAATTGCCATGGTGTTGTTTTGTGCAGAAATGAAAGTTCTCGGAATGTCCTGAAAATTTCCGGAGATGTCTCTGAACGCTAGGATGAAATACGACCCGAAGTTTGCCACTTCGCCTATCTTTGTGACCGATAAGGATTATGAATTCTCTGTCGACCCTGAGTTAATCACTCTAGTCGAATCTGATCCTTTTCATGGTTATGAGTCTGAAACGGTTGTAGCCCATCTTACCAAACTGCACGATATAGCCACCCTATTCACTAGTGAGGGATAGATCCGCCACTACTATATGCTCAAGCTGTTTCCTTTCTCGTTAAAGGATGATGCTAAGACTTGGTTCACTTCTCTTGCTCCTGGATGTGTGCGTAGCCCCCAGGATATGGTCTACTACTTCTCTGAAAAATATTTCCCTGCCCATAAGAAGCAAGCTGCCTTGCAGGAAATATACAACTTCGCTCAAGCTGAAGAAGAGAGTCTCCCACAAGCTTGGGGGAGGCTTATCCAGCTACTGAATGCTTTGCCTGATCACCCTCTTGAGAAGAATGAAATACTTGATATCTTCTATAATGGACTTACCGATGCTTCCAAAGACCACTTAGATAGTTGTGCCGGTAGTGTTTTTATGGAACAAACTGTAGAACAAGCTGAGATTCTACTAAATAACATCTCGTGCAATGAGAATGCTTGGACTATTCCCGAACCACCTCCTAAGCCAACTCCGAAGAAAAGAGGTATTCTATTCCTCAGTCGTGAAGATATGCAAGAAGCCAAGAAATCTATGCGAGAGAAAGGTATTAAATCTGAAGATGTCAAAAATCTACCACCTACCGAAGAGATCCATGGTCTCGATAACCCGATACAGGTAGTAGAAGTAAATTCTCTGCGTAGGTTTGATGAGAGTGATATTCCTTTTGATAAACCTGCTAGCTTATGTCTGGATGAATTTGATAACTTCGTTGCCAAACAACAGAGTTTCAATGATTATGTTAGCAGATAATTGGAAAAGAATGCTCGTATGCTTAGTCATTTAAGTGCTTGTGTGGACAGAAATGTCAATGATCTTAAGCTTCTGAGTAAACATGCCTCTATGGTTACTACTCAAGTAGAACAAGTACTTAAAGCTCAGAATGACTTGCTCAATGAGTTGAATGACAATGCTGTCAGAGTCGTTACTAGAGGCGGTAGAATGACCCAGGAACCTTTGTATCCTGAGGGTCATCCGAAGGGAGTAGAACATGAGTCTCAAGGAGTTAACACTGATGCACCTAGTCATCCTAGAAAGAATAAGAAAGATGATAGGAACTTGCATGCTAGCAACCCTGTTGCTGCTACACCTGAGAGTCCAAACGATGCCTTTGTCTCTGATGCTGAGACACAATCTGGTGATGAACATGAGCCTAATGATAATATCAATAGTTATGTTCATGTTGATGCTCAACCTAGCAATGATAAGAATGCGAAGATTGAACCTGTTAATCTTGATAACCCACAACCTAAGACTAAGAGATACGATAAGAATGACTTCACTGCTAGGAAGCATGGTAAAGAAAGGGAACCATGGGTTCAGAAACCTATGCCCTTTCCTCCCAAACCATCCAAGAAAAAGGATGATGAGGATTTTGAGCGATTCATTGAAATGACCAGACCTGTCTTTCTGCAGATGCGTTTGACAGATATGCTCAAAATGTCTCCGTATGCTAAGTACATGAAAGATATTGTGACTAATAAGAGGAGGATACCTGAGGTTGAGATTTCCACCATGCTTGCTAATTATACCTTCAAGGGTGGAACTCCTAAGAAACTAGGTGATCCCGGTGTGCCCACTATACCTTGCTTCATTAAAGGTAACTACGTTAGAACTACTTTATGCGACCTTGGAGCCGGTGTTAGTGTTATGCCTCTCTCTCTTTATCGTAGACTTGAACTGGATAAGTTGACACCCACTGAGATCTCTCTGCAAATGTCCAACAAATCAACTGCTTTCCCTATCGACATTTGTGAGGATGTGCCTGTTGTGGTTGCTAATGTCACTATCTTAACAGTCTTTGTTATCTTGGATATTCCTGAGGACGATGCCATGGCGGTCATCCTCGAAAGACCCTTTTTAAACACTACATGGGCTATTATAGATTGCAACAAAGGCAATGTCACTTTCCATGTTAACGGTAATGATCATACGGTACACTTTCCGAAGAAACAATATCGAGTACATTGCATCAATGCTATCAAAAAACTTCATCGATTCTTATTGGGAGCTTTGAATGCCCTATACCTCCTGTTAAGGTGAAGTATGATTTGCTTGTTGGGGATATACACATCCCCATTGAGGTGACCTAGTGACTATTCAAAAATTCTCCGTCTTATTTTGTGATTCGAAAAGTTTTGTCGAGAAGGCTTGATCAACCCCATTGACGGATTTCTTTCGATGACCATGAGATGGATGAATCGAGGAGTCACAAACCTTTGTTCCAAGCTTTCACCTTCGGTTGATTAGAAGAAAAATTATAGGTTTAGATTAGTTTTCCTTGTTTTCTGTTTTAGCGTCCGGTAGAAAAGTACCCCGAAAATGAAAGTTCTCCGAACGCCGTGAAAATCAAGTATGATTTTTTCTGGATTTTTTGAAAAATACTGGGACAAAGAGCTTATGTGGGGCCCACACCAGTGGGCCACAAGCCCTAGGGGCGCGGGCACCCCGTGACCGCGCCACCTAGGCCTGTGGGGCCCACAGGCACCCCCTCCACTCATTCTTGCTCTCATTCGCTTCTCCTACATCCAGAAAAAATCGTTTCGCAGCTCAAACCCGTGTTCTTGCTCCTTTTGCTGGGATTTTCGATCTCTTTGCTCAAATCACCGTTCTCCGAACTGTTTTGGGAAAATTACTCCTTGGTAAGTGACTCCTCCATTGGTACAATTAGTTTTTGCTCTAGTGCCTTATACTCCGCGTAATTTTGTTGCCTTGGTGACCATGTTCTTGAGCTTTGCATGCTGATTCTAGCTGGTCCCAAGTAGTTTTGATGCGTAATATGGTCTCTAGGCACTTGTGGGAGTAGTTGCTACGAGTTTCGTTGAGCCTTATTCACTTTTCCTTAGAATCACTAAAAAAATTAGAAATTTTGAGAGATAGAAAAGGGAAAAGATGAGGAGGTTCTTAAGAGGCTCTTCAAGCCGTGACCCCAAGGATGATGGGAGTGAGAAGAAGCCCAAGTATCAGGTCCCTCGAGTCGCAGAAGTTCGAGCGTGCGAGTGGCCAAGCGACGTGTTCTTACGCGCCGCTGGAATTTATGAGGACTTTTATCACTTGGTGGAAAACGCAGGCCTTACCGCCTTCGTTGAAGATAAGTATTCGCAATACCTCCTCCTCACTAATATCTTCGTACAAAACTTTAACTTCTATCCGAGGAAGAATCCTCCTATGGTTGAGTTTAAACTTTATGATATTCACTAGTGCATGTCACTCCAGGATTTTTGCAATGTTTGCAAATTACCTTACGTTGGGGATATTCATGAACCTCATCCACGGGACTTGGAAGCTTTTATTAGTACAATTGCTATAGGAGAGGAGAGAGAAGTTCTTGCGCTAGAGCTGCTAGCATTCATTTTCCCGTGCTATGGTACTTCTCACTATTTGTGGGAAAATGTTTGATTGGCCGTGGGAAAGCTGGGTCACTTAGTTCCCCAGCTCTTGCGATCTTGCGCGAAGCCCTTTATAACGATAAAACTTATATCTTGGGCGCTATAGTAGCTCAACGGTTGAACCTGAACCGTTCTAAAGGTGTTGTCTATGGAGGTATCTATGCTACCCGTCTTGCCACACACTTTGAGATACCCATTATACTTGAGGAAGAAGAAGATGTTCTTCTTCCCGAGAGATATCTAGATTACGATAGCATGGTTCGCCATGACTTTCTTGATAGAGATATAAGTAGAAGGATGATTTATAACCTGGTATTTAGTCAGGGTACTCGTGAGATTATTACTTTGCCTGCTCCTTATTTGTTCAATCTTCATGCAGGCAGGTACACTATTATGCCCTTGGACATCTACGCATATTGGGGCTTAGCCCAACCACAGGTGACCGTGCCCGAGCCACCAGTCGAGTACCAGACGCCAGTTTATTAGTGGGAGCCGGAGGAGCTCACACAGCAGTGGCATCCTCAGTCCACTCCGGAGTACCCCGGATCTGGTTATTTCCCTCCTTGGGAATAGACCAACTTAGGCCAAAAGCCTAAGCTTGGGGGAGTACGTGTTCTCACCGACTTTACATTCTTGCTTATGCTTTCACTTTGTTAGCCGGTGTTCACACTTTGGCACTGTATCATCCATGTTAGCTTATTTTATTTTTCTCGTTTTCTTTTCGTATGTCTGTCTAGTTTGAGAAAAACCAAAAAGATTTTCTTTTTTTCTTTTGCTTGTTGGGAGTTTTTCCGTGTAGATAGTTTTCTTTTTCTTTGGGTCAAGGTAGAAGATATTGGTTACAATGTTTAGTGGCTCTTGCATGCATACTTCTTTAGCTTTCAAAGAGCCATATTACTTTGTCTTCTCCTTTGTGTTTGCCTGTAGATTCCAGCTTTAGTCCAATGCACGAGCACGCTTATTATTGTTCACATCATTCGGTCGTGCAAGTGAAAGGCAATAATGACGATATATGATGAAGTGACTGAGCCTGGAAAAGCTGGTATGAACTCGATGTATTTTGTTTTTGTAAATATGACTAGCTCATCATGCGTGATTCAACTTTGTTGTGAGAGAAACATGTTTGCAATGACAACTTAGAGATCATAGTTGCTTATGCCATGCTTACTTAGCAAGGATCTTATAATGGTTTGTCTTGGATGCCCACATGAATGTTGAGATGACTATGATGTAGTATGATAGGATGGTATCCTCCTTTGAATGATTCAAGTGGCTTGACTTGGCGCATGTTCACGCATGTAGTTGAAACCAAAAAGATTTATGTCCTAATCATGCTTGCACTCAATGTTAGTTAATCTCAATGCATTTTGATGACCTTTGTCGCTCTCTAGTTGGTCGCTTCCCAGTCTTTTGCAAGCCTCCACTTGTACTAAGAGGGAATACTGCTTGTGCATCCACTTCCATAAACCCAAAGTTGTGCCATATGAGTCCAGCATACCTACCTATGTGCGGTATCTACCTGCCGTTCCAAGTAAATTTGCATGTGCCACTCTCTAAACCTTCAAGAAATAATCTGTTTTGCATGCCCGAACAGCTCATGTGGTGACAGGGGGCTATTGGTATCTTCCATGCTAGGCGTGTTATCCTCGATATGTGTTTATTCACTATCATTCACGAGAAAGGGGCTGGTAATTGGAATTCCCAGTTCCATACTCAAATTGAAAAGATAATTGCAAACAAAATTCCCCCAGGATTGATGTTGGTATGGACGGTACCCGAGGATTCGGCTAGCCGTGGAGTGTGATTGATTGGTGGTGGGGGAGTCAAAACTTTACTTTTCTGTTTGGGAACCGCCTATAGCATGTGTAACGTTGAAGATGTTGAGAACTCTTAGTCATTGCGTTGACAATGAAAGCATGCCACCCAAAATTATTATCTCTGTTTTCAAAGCTTGAGCTCTGGCGCCTCTGCAAATCAATGCTTCCCTCTGCGAAGGGCCTGTCTATTTATGTTCCTGTTGGGTCATCCTCCTCTTACAAAAGCACCAATTAGAGAGCACCTTTGTCATTTTTATGCTTTTGCTTTTAAATGTGTTGAGTATGACTATGACTGGATATTCATTGCCTTGAATTACAATGTTTAGTCAGCCCTTGGTCTTTTAAGGTGCTCTGCATTTATGTTTTGCGGTTTCAGAAAGAGCTAGCGAGATACCATCTATTCGTACTGCTTCATGTTGTTTTGATTGAAGTGTTGACGTTTGAGACTTATTATTATTTGCTCGCTAGCTGATTATGCCATTGATATGAGTTTACCGTGAGACCTAGATGTCATTTGCTTATGTGGTTTGCTTGTGATGTTGCTGAAATTATGGTTGTGGGTTAGACATAGTTGCAACAACAAGATCAAACAGAGTTCGTCAAAGTTTTTCTTTTGTCTCTCTCAGTTTGTCAACTGAGTTGCTTGAGGACAAGGAAGGCTTTAATCTTGGGGGAATTGATATGTCTCCGTCGTATCTACTTTTCCGAACTCTTTTGCCCTTGTTTTGCACTCTAATTTTGAATGAAACTAACCCGGACTGACGCTGTTTTCAGCACAATTGCCATGGTTTTGTTTTTGTGCAGAAGTGAAAGTTCTCGGAATGTCCTGAAAATTTATGGAGATTTTTTTGGAATAAAATAAAAACACCTACGCAAAGATCCACCGGAGGGGGCGTGCCAGTGGGCCACAAGCCCACAGGCTGCGACCACCCCCCTAGGCCGCGCCGTGCAGGCTTGTGGGGCCCACATGGCACCACCGCCCCCAAACTCAGCTCTATATCTTCCGTCTCGCCCGGAAAAAATCAGAGAGAAGGTTTCATCGCGTTTTGCAATACGGAGGCGCCGCCACATCCTGTTCTTCATATGGAGGGCAGATCCGGAGTCAGTTTTGGGCTCCAGAGAGGGGAAATCGTCGCCATCGTCATCATCAACCTTTCTCCATCGACAATTCCATGATGCTCTTCATTGTTTGTGAGTAATCCCATCGTAGGCTTGCTCGACGGTGATGAGTTGGATGAGATCTATCATGTAATCGAGTTAGTTCTTGACGGGGATTGATTCCTAGTATCCACTATGTTCTAGATTGATGTTGCTACTACTTGGCTATGCTTAATGCTTGTCACTAGGGCCCGAGTGCCATGATTTCATATCTGAACCTATTATGTTGTCGCCAATATATGTGTGTTTTAGATCCTATCTTGCAAGTTGTAGTCACCTACTATGTGTTATGACCCGGCAACCCCGGAGTGACAATAGCCGAAACCACTCCCGGAGATGACCATAGTATGAGGATTTCATGTATTCACCACGTGTTAATGCGTTGGCCCGGTTCTTTATTAAAAGGAGAACCTTAATATCCCGTAGTTTTTGTTAGGACCCCGCTGCCACGGGAGGGATGGACAATAGATGTCATGCAAGTTCTTTTCCCTAAGCACGTATGACTACATATGGAATACATGCCTACATTAGATTGACGAACGGGAGCTAGTTACTTATCTTCGTGTTATAGCTGTTACATGATGAATCACATCCGTCACACTCATCCATCACCGATCCACTGCCTGCGAGTCTTTTACTACTGGTCCTTGCTACGTTACTTTGCTTAGGCTTGTCCCTTGCTACAAAAGGGATTGGGCTACTTTGCTGCTACCGTTGTTACTCTGCTGCTGCTGCCACTGCTGTTCCTTGCTACTTCGCTGTTACTTTTTGCAAGATCTTTTCCGACACCGTTGCCGGGGAAGAATATTTCCCGTCCATGTGCATCCTACTAGCGCCATTGATACAACAGTTAGGAATAGTTTGCCGTCAACAAATCGTTTCTGGTACCGTTGCTATCATACATTCATACTACTTTGCTACTGATACTTTGCTTGCAGACACTAATCTTTCAGGTGTGGTTGAATCTGACACATTCAGCTGCTAATATTTGAGAATATTCTTTCGCTTCCCGTCTTGGCGAATCAACAAATTTGGGTCGAATACTCTACCGTCGAAACTGCTGTGATCCCATACGCTTGTGGGTCATCAAAACCCCATTCATCAAGAAAGATGAACTCGGATCTGATTCGTTTTCGTGAAGAAAACACATCCAAAAAATTGATGCACTCAAGGAACGTTTCCGGAGTTTGAATGGCCGAATCGAGTTGAATTTTTGAGGGGTGATCGATATAAGAATTCCATATCCGATGAATGGTGGGATTTTCCAAACGATGTCCGAGTTTGACGCTGGACCCCTCTATTGGAAATATGCCCTAGAGGCAATAATAATTAGTTATTATTATATTTATTTGTTCATGATAATCGTTTATTATCCATGCTATAATTGTATTGATTGGAAACACAATACTTGTGTGGATACATAGACAAAACACTGTCCCTAGTAAGCCTCTAGTTGACTAGCTCGTTGATCAAAGATGGTCAAGGTTTCCTGACCATAGGCAAGTGTTGTCACTTGATAACGGGATCACATCATTAGCAGAATCATGTGATGGACTAGACCCAAACTAATAGACGTAGCATGTTGATCGTGTCATTTTGTTGCTACTGTTTTGTGCGTGTCAAGTATTTGTTCCTATGACCATGAGATCATATAACTCACGGACACCGAAGGAATGCTTTGTGTGTATCAGACGTCGGAACGTAACTGGGTGACTATAAAGATGCTCTACAGGTATTTCCGAAGGTGTTCGTTGAGTTAGCATGGATCGAGACTGGTTTTTGTCACTCCGTGTGACGGAGAGGTATCTCGGGGCCCACTCGGTAATACAACATCACACACAAGCCTTGCAAGCAATGTGACTTAGTGTAAGTTACGGATCTTGTATTACAGAACGAGTAAAGAGACTTGCTGGTAAACGAGATTGAAATAGGTATGCGGATACTGACGATCGAATCTCGGGCAAGTAACATACCGAAGGACAAAGGGAATGACATACGGGAGTATATGAATCCTTGGCACTGAGGTTCAAACGATAAGATCTTCGTAGAATATGTAGGATCCAATATGGGCATCCAGGTCCCGCTATTGGATATTGACCGAGGAGTTTCTCGGGTCATGTCTACATAGTTCTCGAACCCGCACGGTGTGCACACTTAAGGTTCGACGTTGTTTTATGCGTATTTGAGTTATATGGTTGGTTACCGAATGTTGTTCGGAGTCCCGGATGAGATCACGGAAGTCACGAGGGTTTCTAGAATGGTCCGGAAACGAAGATTGATATATAGGATGACCTCATTTGATTACTAGAAGGTTTTCGGAGTTACCTGGAATGTACCGGGAATGACGAATGGGTTCCGGGAGTTCACCGGGGGGGGGGGGGGGCAACCCACCCCGGGGAAGCCCATAGGCATTGGGGGTGGCGCACCAGCCCTTAGTGGGCTGGTGGGATAGCCCAAGAGAGCCCTATGCGCCATAGGAAGAAAAATCAAAGAGAAAAAAAAGAGGAGGTGGGAAAAGGGGGAAGGACTGCTCCTTCCAAACCTAGTTGGACTCGATTTGGAAGGGGAGGGTTCCCCCCTTAGGTTCGGCCGACCCCCTTGGGAGTCCTTGGACCCCAAGGCAAGGGTCCCCCTCCTCCCCCTATATATACAGAGGTTTTAGGGCTGATTTGAGACAACTTTGCCACGGCAGCCCGACCACATATCTCCATGGTTTTACCTCTAGATCGCGTTTCTGCGGAGCTCGGGCGGAGCCCTGCTGAGACGAGATCATCACCAACCTCCGGAGCGCCGTCACGCTGCCGGAGAATTCTTCTACCTCTCTGTCTCTCTTGCTGGATCAAGAAGGCCGAGATCATCGTCGAGCTGTACGTGTGCTGAACGCGGAGGTGCCGTCCGTTCGGCACTAGATCGTGGGACTGATCGCGGGACGGTTCGCGGGGCGGATCGAGGGACGTGAGGACGTTCCACTACATCAACCGCGTTCACTAACGCTTCTGCTGTACGGTCTACAAGGGTACGTAGATCACACATCCCCTCTCGTAGATGGATGCGCGTAGGAAATTTTTTGTTTCCCATGCGACGTTCTCCAACAGTGGTATCATGAGCTAGGTTCATGCGTAGATGTTTTCTCGAGTAGAACACTAAAGTTTTTGTGGGCGGTGATGTGCGTTTTGCTGCCCTCCATAGTCTTTTCTTGATTCCGCAGTATTGTTGGATCGAAGCGGCTCGGACCGACATTACTCGTACGCTTACGAGAGACTGGTTTCATCGCTACGGGTAACTCCGTTGCTCAAAGATGACCGGCGAGTGTCGGTTTGTCCAACTTTAGTTGAATCAGATTTGCCGAGGAGGTCCTTGGATGAGGTTAAATAGCAATTCATATATCTCCGTTGTGGTGTTTGCGTAAGTAAAATGCGATCCTACTAGATACCCATGGTCACCACGTAAAACATGCAACAACAATTAGAGGACGTCTAACTTGTTTTTGCAGGGTATGCTTGTGATGTGATATGGCCAACGATGTGATGTGATATATTGGATGTATGAGATGATCAGGTTGTAATAGTTAATATCGACTTGCACGTCGATGGTACGGCAACCGACAGGATCCATAGGGTTGTCTTTAAACTAACGTTTGTGCTTGCAGATGCGTTTACTATATTGCTAGGACGTAGCTTTAGTAGTAATAGCATGAGTAGCACGACAACCCCAATGGCGACACGTTGATGGAGATCATGATGATGGAGATCATGGTGTGACGCTGGTGACAAGAAGATCGTGCCGGTGCTTTGGTGATGGAGATCAAGAAGCACATGATGATGGCCATATCATGTCACTTATGAATTGCATGTGATGTTAATCCTTTATGCACCTTATCTTGCTTAGAACGATAGTAGCATTATGAGGTGATATCTCACTAAAATTTGAAGACCAAATTGTGTTCTCCCCGACTGTGCACCGTTGCGACAGTTCTTCGTTTCGAGACACCACGTGATGATCGGGTGTGATAGACTCAACGTTCACATACAACGGGTGCAAAACAGTTGCACACGCGGAACACTCGGGTTAAGCTTGACGAGCCTAGCATGTGCAGACATGGCCTCGGAACACATGAGACCGAAGGGTCGAGCATGAATCGTATAGTTGATATGATTAGCATAGAGATGCTTACCACTGAAACTATTCTCGACTCACGTGATGATCGGACTTGAGATAGTGGATTTGGATCATGTACCACTCAAATGACTAGAGAGATGTACTTTTTTAGTGGGAGTTCTTAAGTAATATGATTAATTGAACTAATTGTCATGAACATAGTCTAATGGTCTTTGCGAATTACGATGTAGCTTGCGCTATAGCTCTATTGTTTTTATATGTTCCTAGAGAAAATTTAGTTGAAAGTTGATAGTAGCAAACTTTGCAGAGGATTGTCCTCGTTGCTGCGCAGAAGGCTTATGTCCTTAATGCACCACTCGGTATGCTGCACCTCGAGCGTCGTCTGTGGATGCTGTGAACATCCGACATACACGTTTCTGATGACTACACGATAGTTCAGTGCAAAATACTTAATGGCTTAGAAGCAAGGCGCTGAAGACGTTTTGAAACGTCACAGAACATAAGTGAGGTTCTAAAAAGATGAAATTGTGATTTCATGCTTGTGCCCTTGTTAAGAGGTATGAGACCTCCAACAAGATTCTTTGTCCACAAAGTAAAGGAGAAAAGCTCAATCGTTGAGCGTGTGCTCAGATTGTCTGAGTACGACAATCGCTTGAATCAAGTGGGAGTTAATCTTCCAGATGAGATAGTGATGGTTCTCCAAAGTCACTGCCACCAAGCCGTGAGAGCTTCGCGATGAACTATAACATATCAAGGATAGATACAATGATCCTTGAGCGATTCGCGATGTTTGACACTGCGAGAGTAGAAATCAAGAAGGAGCATCAATAGTTGATGGTTAGTAAAACCACTAAGTTTCGAGAAAGGCAAGGGCTAGAAGGGATACTTCGTGAAACGGCAAAGCAGTTGCTGCACTAATGAAGAGACCCAAGATTAAACCCAAACCCGAGACGAAGTACTTCTGTTATGAGGGGAACGGTCACTGAGGCGGAGCAACTCTAGATACTTGGTAGATAAGAAGGCTAGCAAAAGTCGAAAGAAGTATATTTGATATACATGATGTTGATGTGTACTTTACTAGTACTCCTGGTAGCACGAGGGTATTGGATACCGGTTCGGTTGCTAAGTGATTAGTAACACGAAATGATAGCTACGACATAAACGGAGACTAGCCAAAGGCAAGGTGACGATACGTGCTGGAAGTGTTTCCAAGGTTGATATGATCAAAACGTCGCACACTCCCTCTACCATCGGGATTGGTGTTAAACCTAAATAATTGTTATTTGGTGCTTGCGTTAAGCATGAATATGATTGGATCGTGTTTATTGCAATACGATTATTCATTTAAAGAGAATAATGGTTACTCTATTTGCTTGAATAATCACCTTCAATGGTTTATTGAATCTCGATCGTAGTGTTACACATGTTCATGATATTGGTGCCAAAAGATACGAGGTAATGATGATAGTACCACTTACTTGTGGCACTGTCGCTTGAGTCATGTTAGTATAAATTGCATGAAGAGGCTCCATGCTGATGGATCTTTATACTCACTTGATTTTGAATCACTAGTGACATGCAAATCATACCACATGAGCAAGGCCTTATTTTCATTGAGATGAAACAAGATAGTAACTTGTTGGAAGTAATACATTTTGATGTATGCAGTCCAATGGGTGCTGAGGCACGCAGTGGATATCATTATGTTCTTACTTCAATGACGATTTGAGTAGATGCAAGAGTATTTACTTAATGAATCACAAGTCTGAAATATTGAAAAGTCCAATTCTGTTTTGGAGTGAAGTTCGTCGTAACAAGAGGATAAACGGTCTACGATATGATCATAGAAATGAATATCTGAGTTACGAGTTTTGGTACGCAGTTAAGACAATGTCGAAATTGTTTCGCAGTTCATGCCACCTGGAACATCATAGTGTGATGATGTGTCTGGACGTCATAGCCACACACTATTTGGTATGGTGCATACTATGATGTCTCTTATCAAATTACAACTATTATTTATGGGTTATGCATTAGAGACAACCGCATTCACTTTAAAATAGGGCACCACGTATTTCCGTTGAGATGACATAGTATAGACTGAGGTTTAGAGAAATCTAAACTGTCGTTTCTTGAAAGTTTGGGGCTTCGACACTTATGTGAAAAAGTTTCAGTCTGATAAGCTTGAACCCAAAGCGGATAAATGCATCTTCATAGGATATCCAAAACAGTTGGGTACATCTCCTATCTCAGATCCAAAAGCAAAGTGTTTGTTTCTAGAAACGGATCCTTTCTCGAGGAAAGGTTTCTCTCGAAAGAATTGAGTGGGAGGGTGGTAGAACTTGATGAGCTTATTGAACCATCACTTCAACCAGTGTCTAGCAGGGCGCAGGAAGTTGTTCCTGTGGCGCCTACACCAATTGAAGTGAAAGATGATAACGGTGATCATTGAGCATCGGATCAAGTTACTACAAACCTCGTAGGTTCACAAGGTCGCGTACTACTGTAGAGTGGTATGGTAACCCTGTCATGGAGGTCATGTTGTTGAGCAACAGTGAACCTACGAGTTATGGAGAAAGCAATGGTGGGCCCGGATTCCGACAAATGGCTGGAGGCCATGAAATCCGAGAGAGGATCCATGTATGAAAACAAAGTGTAGACTTTGGAAGAACTACTTGATGGTCATAGGACTATTGAGTAAAGATGGATCTTTAAAAGGAAGACAGACGACGATGGTGATCAGTCACTATTAAGAAAAGCTCGACTTGTCGCAAAGATGTTTCCAACATGATCAAACAGTTGACTATGGTGAGACTTTCTCACTCGTAGCGATGCTAAAAGTCTGTTAGAATTATGTTAGTAGTTGTTACATTATTTTTGAAATATTGCACATAGGATGTCAAAACATTGTTTCCTCAATGGTTTCCTTGAGCAAACATTGTATGTGATACAACCAGAAGGTTTTGTCGATCCTAAAGATACTAGCAAGCATGCAAGCTCCAACGATCCTTCAATGGACTGGTGCAAGCATCTCGGAGTTGGAATATACACTTTGATGAGATGATCAAAGATTTTGGGTTTGTACAAGGTTTATGAGAAACTTGTATTTCCAAAGAAGTGAGTGGGAGCACTATAGAATTTTTGATAAGTATATGTGGTTGACATATTGTTGATCAGAAGTAATGTAGAATTTCTGTAAAGCATACAAGGTTGTTCGAAAGGAGTTTTTCAAAGGAATACCTGGATTGAGCTACTTGAACGTTGAGCATAAAGATCTATGGAGATAGATCAAAACGCTTAATGGAAGTTTCAACAAGATGCATGCCTTGACAAGTTTTTGAAGGAGTTCAAAATATATCAGCAAAGAAGGAGTTCTTGGTTGCGTTGTGAGGTGTGAATTATAGTAAGACTCAAAACCCGACCCCGGCAGAATAAAGAGAATAGACGAAGGTCGTCTTCTATGCCTTAGCCATAGACTCTAAAGTATGCCATGCTGAGTACCGCACCTGATGTGTGCCTTGACTCAAAGTCTGTTGAGAGGTACAGAGAGTGATCCATGATTGAATCACTAGCAGCGGTCAAAATTTATCCTTAGTAACTGATGAACTAAGGAATTTTTCTCGATTATGGAGGTGGTTAAAGAGTTCGTCGTAAAGGGTTACGTCGATGCAAGCTTTGACACTAATCCGAATAACTATGAGTAGTGAAACGGATTCATATAGTAGAGTAGATATTTGGAGCATTTCCAAATAGCACGTAGTAGCAGCATCTATAAGATGACATAAAGATTTGTAAAGAACGCCCGGATCTGAAAGTTTCAGAACCGTTGACTAAAACCTCTCTCAAGAGCAAGACGTGATCAAACCCCAGAACTATATGGGTGTTGGATTCGTTGAAATCACATGGTGATGTGAACTGGATTATTGACTCTAGTGCAAGTGGGAGACTGTTGGAAATATGCCCTAGAGGCAATAATAATTAGTTATTATTATATTTATTTGTTCATGATAATCGTTTATTATCCATGCTATAATTGTATTGATTGGAAACACAATACTTGTGTGGATACATAGACAAAACACTGTCCCTAGTAAGCCTCTAGTTTACTAGCTCGTTGATCAAAGATGGTCAAGGTTTCCTGACCATAGGAAGTGTTGTCACTTGATAACGGGATCACATCATTAGCAGAATCATGTGATGGACTAGACCCAAACTAATAGACGTAGCATGTTGATCGTGTCATTTTGTTGCTACTGTTTTCTGCGTGTCAAGTGTTTGTTCCTATGACCATGAGATCATATAACTCACGGACAACGGAGGAATGCTTTATGTGTATCAAACGTCGCAACGTAACTGGGTGACTATAAAGATGCTCTACAGGTATCTCCGAAGGTGTTCGTTGAGTTAGTATGGATCGAGACTGGGTTTTGTCACTCCGTGTGACGGAGAGGTATCTTGGCGCCCACTCGGTAATACAACATCACACACAAGCCTTGCAAGCAATGTGACTTAGTGTAAGTTACGGGATCTTGTATTACGGAACGAGTAAAGAGACTTGCCGGTAAACGAGATTGAAATAGGTATGCGGATACTGACGATCGAATCTCGGGCAAGTAACATACCGAAGGACAAAGGAATGACATACGGGATTATATGAATCCTTGACACTGAGGTTCAAACGATAAGATCTTCGTAGAAAATGTAGGATCCAATATGGGCATCCAGGTCCCGCTATTGGATATTGACCGAGGAGTCTCTCGGGTCATGTCTACATAGTTCTCGAACCCGCAGGGTCTGCACACTTAAGGTTCGACGTTGTTTTATGCGTATTTGAGTTATATGGTTGGTTACCGAATGTTGTTCGGAGTCCCGGATGAGATCACAGACGTCACGAGGGTTTCCGGAATGGTCCAGAAACGAAGATTGATATATAGGATGACCTCATTTGATTACCGGAAGGTTTTCGGAGTTACCGGGAATGTACCGGGAATGACGAATGGGTTCCGGGAGTTCACCGGGGGGGGCACCCACCCCGAGGAAGCCCATAGGCATTGGGGGTGCCGCACCAGCCCTTAGTGGGCTGGTGGGATAGACCAAAAGAGCCCTACGCGCATTGGAAGAAAAATCAAAGAGAAAAAAAAGGAAGGAGGTGGGAAAGGGAAGAAGGACTCCACCTTCCAAACCAAGTAGAATTCGGTTTGGGGGGGGAGACCTTCCCCCTTGGTTCGGCCGACCCCCTTGGGAGTCCTTGGACCCCAAGGCAAGGCTCCCCCCTCCTCCTCCTATATATAGTGGGGTTTTAGGGCTGATTTGAGACAACTTTTGCCACGGCAGCCCGACCACATATCTCCACGGTTTTACCTCTAGATCGCGTTTCTGTGGAGCTCGGGCGGAGCCCTGCTGAGATGAGATCATCACCAACGTCCGGAGCGCCGTCACGCTGCCGGAGAACTCTTCTACCTCTCCGTCTCTCTTTCTGGATCAAGAAGGCCGAGATCATCGTCGAGCTGTACGTGTGCGGAACGCGGAGGTGCCGTCCGTTCGGCACTAGATCGTGGGACTGTTCGCGGGATAGTTCGCAGGGCGGATCGAGGGACGTGAGGACGTTCCACTACATCAACCGCGTTCACTAACGCTTCTGCTGTACGGTCTACAAGGGTACGTAGATCACACATCCCCTCTCGTAGATGGACATCACCATGATAGGTCTTCTTGCGCGTAGGAAATTTTTTGTTTCCCATGCGACGTTCCCCAACAGTGGCATCATGAGCTAGGTTCATGCGTGGATGTCTTCTCGAGTAGAACACAAAAGTTTTTGTGGGCGGTGATGTGCGTTTTGCTGCCCTGCTTAGTCTTTTCTTGATTCCGCGGTATTGTTGGATCAAAGCGGCTCGGACCGACATTACTCGTACGCTTACGAGAGACTGGTTTCATCGCTACGAGTAACTCCGTTGCTCAAAGATGACTGGCGGGTGTCAGTTTCTCCAACTTTAGTTGAATCGGAATTGACCGAGGAGGTCCTTGGATGAGGTTAAATAGCAACTCATATATCTCTGTTGTGGTGTTTGCGTAAGTAAGATGCGATCCTACTAGATACCCATGGTCACCACGTAAAACATGCAACAACAAAATTAGAGGACGTCTAACTTGTTTTTGCAGGGTATGCTTGTGATGTGATATGGCCAACGATGTGATGTGATATATTGGATGTATGAGATGATCATGTTGTAATAGTTAATATCGACTTGCACGTCGATGGTACGGCAACCGACATGAGCCATAGGGTTGTCTTTAAACTAACGTTTGTGCTTGCAGATGCGTTTACTATTTTGCTAGGATGTTGCTTTAGTAGTAATAGCGTGACTAGCACGACAACCCCGATGGCGACACGTTGATGGAGATCATGATGATGGAGATCATGGTGTGACGCTGGTGACAAGAAGATCGTGCAGGTGCTTTGGTGATGGAGATCAAGGAGCACGTGATGATGGCCATATTATGTCACTTATGAATTGCATGTGATGTTAATCCTTTTATGCACCTTATTTTGCTTAGAACGACGGTAGCATTATGAGGTGATATCTCACTAAAATTTCAAGACGAAATTGTGTTCTCCCCGACTGTGCACCATTGCGACAGTTCTTCGTTTCGAGACACCACGTGATGATCGGGTGTGATAGACTCAACGTTCACATACAACGGGTGCAAAACAGTTGCACACGCAGAACACTCGGGTTAAGCTTGACGAGCCTAGCATGTGCAGACATGGCCTCGGAACACATGAGACCGAAAGGTCGAGCATGAATCGTATAGTTGATATGATTAGCATAGAGATGCTTACCACTGAAACTATTCTCGACTCACGTGATGATCGGACTTGAGATAGTGGATTTGGATCATGTACCACTCAAATGACTAGAGAGATGTACTTTTTGAGTGGGAGTTCTTAAGTAATATGATTAATTGAACTAATTGTCATGAACATAGTCTAATGGTCTTTGCGAATTATGATGTAGCTTGCGCTATAGCTCTACTGTTTTTGTATGTTCCTAGAGAAAATTTAGTTGAAAGTTGATAGTAGCAAACTTTGCAGACTAAGTCTGTAAAACCTAGGATTGTCCTCGTTGCTGCGCAGAAGGCTTATGTCCTTAATGCACCACGCGGTGTGCTGCACCTCGAGCGTCGTCTGTGGATGCTATGAACATCCGACATACACGTTTGTGATGACTACACGATAGTTCAGTGCAAAATACTTAATGGCTTAGAAGCAAGGCGCCAAAAACGTTTTGAAACGTCATGGAACATAAGAGATGTTCTAAAGAGATGAAATTGTGATTTCATGCTTGTGCCCTTGTTAAGAGGTACAAGACCTCCGACAAGATTCTTTGTCCACAAAGTAAAGGAGAAAAGCTCAATCGTTGAGCGTGTGCTCAGATTGTCTGAGTACGACAATCGCTTGAATCAAGTGGGAGTTAATCTTCCAGATGAGATAGTGATGGTTCTCCAAAGTCACTGCCACCAAGCCGTGAGAGCTTCGCGATGAACTATAACATATCAAGGATAGATACAATGATCCTTGAGCGATTCGCGATGTTTGACACTGCGAGAGTAGAAATCAAGAAGGAGCATCAATAGTTGATGGTTAGTAAAACCACTAAGTTTCGAGAAAGGCAAGGGCTAGAAGGGATACTTCGTGAAACGGCAAAGCAGTTGCTGCACTAATGAAGAGACCCAAGATTAAACCCAAACCCGAGACGAAGTACTTCTGTTATGAGGGGAACGGTCACTGAGGCGGAGCAACTCTAGATACTTGGTAGATAAGAAGGCTAGCAAAAGTCGAAAGAAGTATATTTGATATACATGATGTTGATGTGTACTTTACTAGTACTCCTGGTAGCACGAGGGTATTGGATACCGGTTCGGTTGCTAAGTGATTAGTAACACGAAATGATAGCTACGACATAAACGGAGACTAGCCAAAGGCAAGGTGACGATACGTGCTGGAAGTGTTTCCAAGGTTGATATGATCAAAACGTCGCACACTCCCTCTACCATCGGGATTGGTGTTAAACCTAAATAATTGTTATTTGGTGCTTGCGTTAAGCATGAATATGATTGGATCGTGTTTATTGCAATACGATTATTCATTTAAAGAGAATAATGGTTACTCTATTTGCTTGAATAATCACCTTCAATGGTTTATTGAATCTCGATCGTAGTGTTACACATGTTCATGATATTGGTGCCAAAAGATACGAGGTAATGATGATAGTACCACTTACTTGTGGCACTGCCGCTTGAGTCATGTTAGTATAAATTGCATGAAGAGGCTCCATGCTGATGGATCTTTATACTCACTTGATTTTGAATCACTAGTGACATGCAAATCATACCACATGAGCAAGGCCTTATTTTCATTGAGATGAAACAAGATAGTAACTTGTTGGAAGTAATACATTTTGATGTATGCAGTCCAATGGGTGCTGAGGCACGCAGTGGATATCATTATGTTCTTACTTCAATGACGATTTGAGTAGATGCAAGAGTATTTACTTAATGAATCACAAGTCTGAAATATTGAAAAGTCCAATTCTGTTTTGGAGTGAAGTTCGTCGTAACAAGAGGATAAACGGTCTACGATATGATCATAGAAATGAATATCTGAGTTACGAGTTTTGGTACGCAGTTAAGACAATGTCGAAATTGTTTCGCAGTTCATGCCACCTGGAACATCATAGTGTGATGATGTGTCTGGACGTCATAGCCACACACTATTTGGTATGGTGCATACTATGATGTCTCTTATCAAATTACAACTATTATTTATGGGTTATGCATTAGAGACAACCGCATTCACTTTAAAATAGGGCACCACGTATTTCCGTTGAGATGACATAGTATAGACTGAGGTTTAGAGAAATCTAAACTGTCGTTTCTTGAAAGTTTGGGGCTTCGACACTTATGTGAAAAAGTTTCAGTCTGATAAGCTCGAACCCAAAGCGGATAAATGCATCTTCATAGGATATCCAAAACAGTTGGGTACATCTCCTATCTCAGATCCGAAAGCAAAGTGTTTATTTCTAGAAACGGATCCTTTCTCGAGGAAAGGTTTTCTCGAAATAATTGAGTGGGAGGGTAGTAGAACTTGATGAGGTTATTGAACCATCACTTCAACCAGAGTGTAGCAGGGCGCAGGAAGTTGTTCCTGTGGCACCTACACCAATTGAAGTGGAAGCTGATGATGGTGATCATCAAGCATCGGATCAAGTTACTACAAGCCTCGTAGGTTGACAAGGTCGCGTACTACTACAGAGTAGTACGGTAACCCTGTCTTGGAGGTCATGTTGTTGAGCAACAGTGAACCTACGAGTTATGGAGAAAGCGATGGTGGGCCCAGATTCCGACAAATGGCTGGAAGCCATGAAATCCGAGAGAGGATCCATGTATGAAAACAAAGTGTAGACTTTGAAAGAACTACTTGATGGTCATAAGACTGTTGAGTAAAGATGGATCTTTAAAAGGAAGACAGACGATGATGGTGATAAGTCACTATTAAGAAAAGCTCGACTTGTCGCAAAGATGTTTCCGACAAGATCAAACAGTTGACGATGATGAGACTTTCTCACTCGTAGCGATGCTAAAAGTCTGTTAGAATTATGTTAGTAGTTGTTACATTATTTTTGAAATATTGCACATAGGATGTCAAAACATTGTTTCCTCAATGGTTTCCTTGAGCAAACATTGTATGTGATACAACCAGGAGGTTTTGTCAATCCTAAAGATACTAGCAATTGTGCAAACTCCAGTGATCCGTCAATGGACTGGTGCAAGCATCTCGGAGTTGGAATATATATACTTTGATGAGATGATCAAAGATTTTGGGTTTGTACAAGGTTTATGAGAAACTTGTATTTCGAAAGAAGTGAGTGGGAGCACTATAGAATTTCTGATAAGTATATGTGGTTGACATATTGTGGATCAGAAGTAATGTAGAATTTCTGTAAAGCATACAAGGTTGTTTAAAAGGAGTTTTCAAAGGAATACCTGGATTGTGCTACTTGAACGTTGAGCATCAAAGATCTATGGAGATAGATCGAAAGCGCTTGATGAAAGTTTCAATAAGATGCATGCCTTGACAAATTTTTGAAGGAGTTCAAAATAGATCAGCAAAGAAGGAGTTCTTGGTTGCGTTGTAAGGTGTAAATTTGAGTAAGACTCAAAACCCGACCACGGCAGAATAAAGAGAATAGACGAAGGTCGTCTTCTATGCCTTAGCCGTAGAATCTAAAGTATGCCATGCTGTGTACCGCACCTGATGTGTGCCTTGACTCAAGGTCTGTTGAGAGGTACACAGAGTGATCCATGATTGAATCACTAGCAGCGGTCAAAGTTATCCTTAGTAACTAAATAGACTAAGAAATTTTTCTCGATTATGGAGGTGGTTAAAGAGTTCGTCGTAAAGGGTTACGTCGATGCAAGCTTTGACACTAATCCGAATAACTATGAGTAGTGAAACGGATTCGTATAGTAGAGTAGATATTTGGAGCATTTCCGAATAGCACGTAGTAGCAGCATCTATAAGATGACATAAAGATTTGTAAAGAATGCACGGATCTGAAAGTTTCAGAACCGTTGACTAAAACCTCTCTCACGAGCAAGACGTGATCAGACCCCGTAACTATATGGGTGTTGGATTCGTTGGAATCACATGGTGATGTGAACTAGATTATTGACTCTAGTGCAAGTGGGAGACTGTTGGAAATATGCCCTAGAGGCAATGATAAATTAGTTATTATTATATTTCTTAGTTCATGATAATCGTTTATTATCCATGCTATAATTGTATTGACTGGAAACACAATACTTGTGTGGATACATAGACAAAACACTGTCCCTAGTAAGCCTCTAGTTGACTAGCTCGTTGATCAAAGATGGTCAAGGTTTCCTGGCCATAGGCAAGTGTTGTCACTTGATAACGGGATCATATTATTAGGAGAATCATGTGATGGACTAGACCCAAACTAATAGACGTAGCATGTTGATCGTGTCATTTTGTTGCTACTGTTTTCTGCGTGTCAAGTATTTGTTCCTATGACCATGAGATCATATAACTCACGGACACCGGAGGAATGCTTTGTGTGTATCAAACGTCGCAACGTAACTGGGTGACTATAAAGATGCTCTACAGGTATCCCCGAAGGTGTTCGTTGAGTTAGTATGGATCGAGACTGGGATTTGTCACTCCGTATGACGAAGAGGTATCTCGGGGCCCACTCGGTAATACAACATCACACACAAGCCTTGCAAGTAATGTGACTTAGTGTAAGTTGCGGGATCTTGTATTACAGAACGAGTAAAGAGACTTGCGGTAAACGAGATTGAAATAGGTATGCGGATACTGACGATCGAATCTCGGGCAAGTAACATACCGAAGGACAAAGGGAATGACATACGGGATTATATGAATCCTTGACACTGAGGTTCAAACGATAAGATCTTCGTAGAAAATGTAGGATCCAATATGGGCATCCAAGTCCCGGTATTGGATATTGACCGAGGAGTCTCTCGGGTCATGTCTACATAGTTTTCGAACCCGCAGGGTCTGCACACTTAAGGTTCGACGTTGTTTTATGCGTATTTGAGTTATATGGTTGGTTACCGAATGTTGTTCGGAGTCCCGGATGAGATCACGGACGTCACGAGGGTTTCCGGAATGGTCCGGAAATGAAGATTGGTATATAGGATGACCTCATTTGATTACCGGAAGGTTTTCGGAGTTACCGGGAATGACGAATGGGTTCCGGGAGTTCACCGGGGGGGGGGGGGGCACCCACCCCGGGGAAGCCCATAGGCATTGGGGGTGCCGCACCAGCCCTTAGTGGGCTGGTGTGACAGCCCAAAAGAGCCCTATGTGCATTGGAAGAAATATCAAAGAGAAAAGAAAAAAAAGAAGAAGGAAGGAGGTGGGAAAGGGAAGAAGGACTCCACCTTCCAAACCAAGTAGAATTCGGTTTGGGGGGGGGGGGAGACCTTCCCCCTTGGTTCGGCCGACCCCCTTGGGAGTCCTTGGACCCCAAGGCAAGGCTCCCCCCTCCTCCTCCTATATATAGTGGGGTTTTAGGGCTGATTTGAGACAACTTTTGCCACGGCAGCCCGACCACATATCTCCACGGTTTTACCTCTAGACCGCGTTTCTGCGGAGCTTGGGCGGAGCCCTGCTGAGACGATATCATCACCAACCTCCGGAGTGCCGTCACGCTGCCGGAGAACTCTTCTACCTCTCTGTCTCTCTTGCTGGATCAAGAAGGCCGAGATCATCGTCGAGCTGTACGTGTGCGGAACGCGGAGGTGCCGTCCGTTCGGCACTAGATCGTGGGACTGTTCGCGGGATAGTTCGCGGGGCGGATCGAGGGACGTGAGGACGTTCCACTACATCAACCGCGTTCACTAACGCTTCTGCTGTACGGTCTCCAAGGGTACGTAGATCACACACCCCCTCTCGTAGATGGACATCACCATGATAGGTCTTCGTGCGCGTAGGAAATTTTTTGTTTCCCATGGGACGTTCCCCAACAGGCAACCCACCCCGGGGAAGCCCATAGGCATTGGGGGTGGCGCACCAGCCCTTAGTGGGCTGGTGGGACAGCCCAAGAGAGCCCTATGCGCCATAGGAAGAAACATCAAAGAGAGAAAAAAAGAGGAGGTGGGAAAAGGGGGAAGGACTCCTCCTTCCAAACCTAGTTGGACTCGGTTTGGAAGGGGAGGGTTCCCCCCTTAGGTTCGGCCGACCCCCTTGGGAGTCCTTGGACACCAAGGCAAGGCTCCCCCCTCCTCCCCCTATATATACAGAGGTTTTAGGGCTGATTTGAGACAACTTTGCCACGGCAGCCCGACCACATATCTCCACGGTTTTACCTCTAGATCGCGTTTCTGCGGAGCTCGGGCGGAGCCCTGCTGAGACGAGATCATCACCAACCTCCGGAGCGCCGTCACGCTGCCGGAGAACTCTTCTACCTCTCCGTCTCTCTTGCTGGATAAAGAAGGCCGAGATCATCGTCGAGCTGTACGTGTGCTGAACGCGGAGGTGCCGTCCGTTCGGCACTAGATCGTGGGACTGATCGCGGGACGGTTCGCGGGGCGGATCGAGGTACGTGAGGACGTTCCACTACATCAACCGCGTTCACTAACGTTTCTGCTGTACGGCCTACAAGGGTACGTAGATCACACATCCCCTCTCGTAGATGGACATCACCATGATAGGTCTTCGTGCGCGTAGGAAATTTTTTGTTTCCCATGCGACGTTCTCCAACACCGTCGCCCTAAACTCATCTGGATTTCCGTCCACATTCGACATGGCTCCAGTATATCAAAGATTGTTGGAGATCCCTCCATCGGAACGCGACGAAATTTTGCAGAGTTGTTGTAGATACAATTCCACACAATTCCTTCGAAGAAATCGTCAAAATGATGCTCGACGAAATGGGGATGACGAACACAAATTTGTTTTCCAGAAAAAACTGAAATCTGCACACGAGCTATCAATTCTTCATCGCGAAACTCTTAATGAAAGCACCAATGTCGGTGTCAAAATTGGTTGATCTCGAGTAGGGAGTCCAAATTGTGGATCCTCGATTGATGGGTGCTACTGCGACAACAGACCTTCCCTGGCAACGGCGTTAGGAATCCTGCTGCTACGGGCTACGCCTATAGGGACTTCCTTGGCAAATATGCAAAGGATTTCCCCGCGGCCTTGGAGCCTTGCGTTGGTGTTCCCTTGAAGAGGAAAGGGTGATGTAGCACAGAGGCGGTAAGTATTTCCCTTAGTTTGAGAATCAAGGTATCGATCCAGTGGGAGGATCGCGTCAAGTCACAAGTACCTGCACAAACACAAAGAGCTTGCACCCAACGCTATGAAGGGGTTGTCAATCCCTTATAGATTGTTTGCAAAGTGAGAACTGAAAGCAAAAAGTAAACAAAGCAAAGTAAAAGTGAAAGTGGAGACGATAGTTGTGAATAGACCCGGGGGCCGTAGTGTTCCCTAGTGGCTTCTCTCATGAAAGCAAGTAGACGGTGGGTGAACGAATTACTGTCGAGCAATTGATAGAACCGTGCAAAGTCATGACGTCAGCTATGACAATGATTATATCAATAGGCATCACGTCCAAAACAAGTAGACCGATACTTTCTGCATCTACTACTATTACTCCACACGTCGACCGCTATCCAGCATGCATCTAGTGTATTGAGTTCATAAGAACAGAGTAACGCCTTAAGCAAGATGACATGATGTAGATGGACAATCTCATATCTATGATAAAAGCCCATCTTGTTACCCTTGATGGCAACAAAACGATGCGTGCCTTGCTGCCCCTTCTGTCACTGGGAAAGGTCACCGCACGGTATGAACCCAAAACCAAGCACTTCTCCCATTGCAAGAATCATAGACTAGTTGGCCAAACAAAACCCAAGACTCGGAGAGACTTACAAGGATATCAAATCATGCATATAAGAAATCAACAAAGACTCAAATATAATTCATTGATAATCTGATCACAAATCCACAATTCATCGGATCTCAACAAACACACCACCAAAGAGGATTACATCAGATAGATCTCCATGAAGATCATGGATAACTTTGTATTGAAGATCCAAGAGAGAGAAGAAGCCATCTAGCTACTAACTACGGACCTGTAGGTCTGAAGTGGACTACTCACGAGTCATTGGAGAGGCGATGATGTTGATGTACAAGCCCTCCAACTACAAAGTCCCTTCCGGCAGGGCACCGGGAAGGGTCTCCAGATGAGATCTCGCGGAAACGGAAGCTTGCGGCGGCGAAAAAGTGTTTTCGTGGATGCCCTGATTTTTTCTGCGATTTTAGGGAATATATAGGCGAAAGAGCTAGGGCAGGGGAGCTCCAGGGGGCCACAAGCTTGGTAGCCGCCACCCCCCTGGTGGCGGCTACAGGGCTTGTGGCCCCCCTGTGGATCTCCTACCTTGGCCCTCAAGTCCCCCGGTCTTCTTTTGTTCTGGAAAAAAATATTTCAGGGATTTTATTCCGTTTGGACTCCGTTCCAAAATCTGATCTGAAAAGAGTCAAAAACATAGAAAAACAGGAATTGGCACTGTATTAATAAGTTAGTCCCAAAAAAGATATGAAAGGTATATAAAACATCCAAAGTTGACAAGATAACAACATGAAACCATCAAAAATTATAGATACATTTGAGACGTATCAAGCATCCCCAAGCTTAACTCGTGCTTGTCCTCGAGTTGGGAAGTGATAAAGAATGAATTTTTGATGCTTTCATGCTACCTAGCATAGATGTCCTTTGTAACTCCTCTTATGTGACGTGAATGTTCAGATCCATTTGATTCAAAACAATAGTTTGCTATTGACGTGGAGACAATAATACTTCAAGCAAACTAGCAAGGTAATCATGAACTTTCAAAATAACAAGGCCAAAAGAAAGTTATCCCTACAAAATCATATAGTCTGGCTATGCTCTATCTGTCACGCCCAAGATGCGACCCTATCCTCAATTTGGCACGAAGGCCTCATCAGGGATAGAAGCGCATCTCGTCGTGTCGCAAGAATGGATATCGTTACAAGTACATGTACTGAAAAGGAGAGTTATATACAGAGTTGGCTTACACTCTCCACAAGCTACATCAGAGTCACATCAGTACATTACATAATCATCAAGAGCAAGAGCAGGGTCCGACTACGGACGAAAACAAACGAGAAAAATAAGAACGACGTCCATTCTTGCTATCCCAGGCTGCCGGCCTGGAACCCATCCTAGATCGAAGAAGAAGAAGAAGAAGAATCAACTCCAAATGAACAATCAACGCGCTCACGTCAAGGAACCTTTACATGTACCTGCAACTGGTGTTGTAGTAATCTGTGAGCCACAGGGGACTCAACAATCTCATTTCCAAAGGTATGAAGACTAGCAAAGCTTAATGGGTGAGGTATGGTTAGGTGGTGAGGTTGCAGCAGCGGCTAAGCTTATATTTGGTGGCTAACTTACGAGTACAAGAAATAAGAGGGGGCAAAATCTATGCATAACGGACGTGAACTACTCATGATCAAATGAATGATCCTGAACACCTACCTATGTCAGACATAACCCCACCGTGTCCTCGATCGGAGAAGGAACTCACGAAAGAGACAATCACGGTTACGCACACAGTTGGCAAGTTTTAATTAAATTAACTTCAAGTTATCTAGAACCAGTGTTAAACAAAGTTTCCACGTTGCCACATAACCGCGGGCACGGCTTTCCGAAATATTTAACCCTGCAGGGGTGCTCCAACTAGTCCATCACAAATTACCACAAGCCGCATAGAAATCCTCAATCACGAAGCTCGCGATCTCGTCGGATTCCCTAGTGGAAAACCTCAACTCTGAGATTACCCAAAGCATCACCGGAATCCCGATGCACAAGATATCTCGTCAAAGGTAAAACTAATCCAGCAAGGCTGCCCGACGTGTCGACGATCCCGATAGGAGTCGCGTACCTCGTTCTCAGGACACGGCGGATGAGCTAGACGTCGGGATTGCTAAACCTCCGGGTGACCAGAGGGGCGCCGGACATCGCTCAGGTGGGGCCAACACTCATGAGGAGCACTGGCCCAGGGGTTGATTAAATTATCCTCGGGGCCCGGGAAGTCCCTATGCAATTTTATTAGGTGTTTAGGAAAATGTAGTACCAAAGTTGGGCCTTGCCAGACCAGCTTTAATCTAAAAAGAATTATCAAGGGGGTCCCCATAACAACCCCGATCGTGTTAGGAGCGCTCAATTATGGAACATAACACCGGTAGCCGGAAACTAAGGGGGCAAAGGTGGAACAAAACACCAGGCTAGAAAGGCCGAGCCTTCCACCTTTTACCAAGTATATAGGCGCATTAAATTAAATAGCATTTAAATATGGTGATATAACAAGGAACCCATGCTTTCGCATGGAAGCATCTGCACCTGCAACTAGCAATGCTATCAACAGGGTTAAGCAAGCAGTAACATAGCCAATCAGTGGTTTGCTAGGTTGAACAGGTTGAAGGTTAACTTGGCATTGTTGAGAGGCTGATATTTAACAGGTCGTAGGCAACGAGACATAAATGATAGAAGCGATAAAACTAGCATGGCAATGATAGTAATGGTATCTGGGGAAATGATCATCTTGCCTGAGATCCCGCTTGGAAGAAGAATGACTCCGCGAAGCAGACGAACCGACGTAGTCGAACGGGTCCTCACATCCGACACGCTTGCGAAACTCTATCGAGACGGGGAAACGGAAACAAGCATCAACACACGAAATTCACCACACGATGCACAGCACATATGATGCAAGAGCTACTGAATACATGCAAGTCACGGCATGGCAAATCACACAATCAAACACTACACATTAAGTGAAGTTCAAGATGCATGAGTTGCATATTGACGAAACTCCACGTTATTTATTTAGTTCACTCACGGTTATCTACACGGCAATATTAATGTTTTCAAACAAGCAAGAGGTGAAGCAAAAATTAAACTACCTATCTAGGCATTTTAAGTGAGGTCGGAAATGACATATAGCACCTCCGAAACGACCTCACATGTTAATTTACAATTCTGTCCAGATCTGAATTAACAACTTTAATTAGTTGTTAAACAGCAAAACAAATAGGTTCACGTGATTCTACGCGTCAAGGCAAGCAATCTACACATAAAGAACATCTCCAACGGAGCTACGGTTCAAAAGATACAAGCACCGCAAGATATGATGGCATGAATGCAATATGTGTGCAACGGCGGCTACGAGTACTTCAAAACTAACAACCAGCAAGAGAAAATGAAACTACACGAGATTCTAAGCAAGTTTCATATAGGACACGATCAAATCGGAGCTACGGTTTGAAAACTACGAGCAAAACAAGAAAACACTACAATCTGCCAAAATCAGCCACATAGCACTTTCTACACCTCACAACTTCGGCTACACAACTCCGATATGCCCAAGCAAAGCATGGCACGGAAGAGGGCAAGAAGCACTTCTACGAACAACTGACAACAACTAGCATGGCAGCAAGGAGCACTAGGAAAAGAAGACACAAAATGGCATCTCACACACTATTTCAGACTTAGTGAAAATTACACCTCATGAAAGTGCAGTTTTCGATCTGAAGCAATATTGACAGCAGCAAAAACCTAAGCTACAGGACTCCAAATGACATGAAACTTAACAGCATGCTAGAGAAACATAAGGGGTACAACTAACTCCATTGGACCAACCCCAAAAGAGCTACAGATCACAAGATGCAAGCAAGACAAGACAGCAACAAAATAATAACAGATTCCAGACTTAGAAATATTTCAGCTCCTCTAAAACAGCACTATTTCTAGCAACTTGAGAGCAAGCAAAACACACCTAAACATGCATTTCTATTGCAACTAAAAATACCAGAGGCTAAACAAAACATCCAAGATCAACTCTCTAGTTGACCACTAATTCAAACGAGGCACGGAATAAATCCTACGAATTAATCGAAAGGGCAACATAGCAAAATGTCTCACAAACTAACTTCCTCAAAAACTAAAACTAATTGCACAGAAAAATCCATGGGATTTTTCTACCCCGGAAACATATAAAATATGTGGGGTTGCATAACTAAATAAAGCCAGACGAAAATGCGAGAAAAACACCTATATACGGGAAAATAAACTACCGGCAATTCCTACATGCAAAAATACGAATGACAGCTCTAAAATACATGATAAAATGGACCCTAAAACATAGACATTTCTAAAACGACATCCGGGCAATACGGTCTAGCGCGAAAAATAAATACGGCCTAAATCCTATTGGGACAACACGCTAATCTAAGCATACGATATGTCAAACAACGCCAAATAAATATGCAAGTTTCAAATACATATTCTACGCGTAAAACTACCCGAAAAGCATATACAACTCATCGCGATCCGATATACGGATAAAAAGATACGAACGTTTAAATATTTAGCATTATTCTGGAATTAATATATCGCCAGATGAATAGAAAATGCCGCTCGGGCCGAATCTGGAGCTTATCGGGCCTAACAGAGCGGCGCAAATCAGCTAAGCCACGCCTAGGCGGGGAATAGAGGTGACAGCTCACCTTCGGGCCAGACTAGGCCGGCCTGGGGCGACATGGGCCTCGCTAGGTGGCGCTGTTGGGCCGAAGGGGAACTGCGCGGCTGCTGGGCTTCGGCGGGGCGGAAGCTGGGCCGGTGCGGGGCCCACGGGCTGCGCTGGAGGGGGAGGTCGCCTCGGGCGAGCAGCAGGCGGAAGCGCTCGTCGCTGGAGGAAGGTCCCTCCCGATCCGATCTGGATCGGGGCTGACTCCGGCGGCGGTTACCTCGGCGCGACGGGGCGACGACTAAGCAGGTGGCCGGCCTGGCGGGGGTAGCGGACGGCGGCGGCAGGAGGCCGAGGGGCGGCGCTCCGGGATCCGGCGAGGAGGCGAAGTGCAGCCGGCGACGAGGCTCGATCTGGCGCGGCTTGACGACGGTGCTCCGGCGAGGCGAGGGAGCATCGGAGGTCTTTGGCTGCGGCGACCTCGGTCGGCGGGAGCGGCCGACTCGGGCACTCCGGCGAGGGGCAGCCGACGGCGGGGCCTGGAGAGCCTGGTGCGGCGCGGCGGCTCGCCACCAGAGGCACGGGCACGAGAGAATCGAACGGGTGGCGGCGACGGCCGGATGGGCCTGCCCGGGCCCGATCTGGGCTCGGCGAGCCCGCGGCGGCTGGTGGGTGGAGGTGCTGCGGGGGGAGAGAGAGGGCGCGGCGGCTAGGGTTTCGGGCGTGGAAAACGAGGCAGGATTAGGGGGAGGCTGTCTAAATGTGATGGTGGGGTATATATAGACAAACGGGGGGCTCGGTTAACCGGAATCGCGATCCGGATCCAACCGCGGGGTCGGATTCGGACGATTCCGGACGCGGGTATGGGTACGTGGCCGTGTTGTGTAGATATCCGGAGACGAGAGTGGAACGGGCGGCGCAGCAACAGATTTATAAACACCGACAGACGTCCGACGAATAACCGAAGACGGTGCCGCTACGGGCGACCATTCGGGTACCAGACGGTCTCCGATCGCGACAAAATTCGACAGGCGGCCTAGCTAGATTAAAATAAGACCGCACGTCAAATCTCAACCAGATCAGAGAAAGTTTTACGCACACTTTTAAAATAGGGGTTTCGACGGTGCCGCGGACGCGTACGAGTGCGGTCGGGCTCGGAACGGACAACGACGAGAACCGACGACTACTAACGAATGCAAGTTTTGAAAACTGGCGGCAACAGAGATGCCGATGTAATGCTGATGATGCGCATGATGTGATGATGATGCGGCAACTGAAAATACCCACACGACGAAAACGGAAAGAAAAGGGGAAGCTTCTGGAACGTCGGCACCGGGCTGTCACACTATCATCCTTGCACAACGAATTTAAATCATGCACAACCTCGGTATTGGCCAAGTAATTGTTTTCACACCTTTAGTTTCTCAAACCTTTTCAACTCTCATGCAATACATGAGCGTGAGCCATGGTTTTAGCACTATAAGTGGAATGGAGTGTGGTGGAGGTTGCAAGATAAACAAGGAGAAGATGGTCACATTAACTAGGCATATCAGTGAGCTATGGAGATGCTCATCAATATATATCAATGTGAATGAGTAGGGATTGCCATACAAATGATGCACTAGAGCTAAGAGTATGTGAAAGCTCTTAAAGAAAACTAGTGGGTGTGCATCCAACTTGCTTGCTCACGAAGACCTGAGGCAAATTTGAGGAAGCCTATCATTGGAATAAACAAGCCAAGTTATATAATAAAATTTTCCACTAGCTATATGGTGGTGCCAAAATGAGAGACTATCAATCATGAAGATCATGGTGCTTAATAAGCACAAGTGTGGAAGGATAGTAGCATTGTCCCTTCTCTCTTTTTCTCTCATTTTTTGGTGGGCTCTTTGGCCTCTTTTTTTTGGTGGGCATCTTTGGCCTCTTTTTGTAAATGGGATTCACTGGCCTCTTTTATTTCCTCACATGGGACAATGCTCCATCAATGATGATCATCACACTTACAACTCAAAACTTAGAGCAATGATGACTCTATATGGAATGCCTTCGGTAGTGTACTGTGACAATGATCTAGCATGGCATAGACATTAATGGAAACATCATGCTAGCTATCTTACGATCATGCAATGGCAATGTAGAAACTATGGCACATGTCATGGTGGTAGTTGCATGGCAATATATCTCGGAATGGCTTTGAAAAAGGCCATAGTAGGTAGGTATGGTGGCTGTTTTGAGGGAGGCTATATGGTGGGTTTTGTGCCCCGGCGGAAGTTGCACGACACTGAAGAAGATAGTGATGGTGGAAGGTGAAAGTGCATCTAAACCATGGACTCAACATTAGTCATGAAGAACTCATATACTTGTTGCAAAAGTTTTTGATATGGGGTAGCCCGATCTTCTCAGTGAGCGGTAACGTAGATGATGATGGTGGATAGAAAGCTTCGTCTCGCCGATGATCTCTCCTCGCTAGATCCGTGATGCCAATGCAGCAGCTCTCTACCCTTCGGATATTCACAACTTCACACACTTGCGCAACGTAGCCGTCGACCACGAGACAGTAGAATTGCAATATACTAATTCCCAATGGAACAGCAGATCACACTTAACTTGTAGTATATAATCTCCAGATCGATACGAATTGGAGACAAGAATTCAAGATGAATGCTTATAGCAGTCTCATGAACTAGGGTTTATCTTAAACGTGGTCTATCTATCTAATCTGAGAGCAACCCTCAATATAAGAGGGGCTGGGTGATGCGCCCAGGGGAGGGGGCGCTAGGTCTGGTGCGCCCAGCCTGGTCCTCCTGACTTGGTGCAACCTAAACTAGTCGACTCAAAACGTGGTTCGACTCAACTTGATACAAACTGACCCAACTTGGGTTCAGCCCCTTGGCACGCAGGCCATGTACTTGAGGTATGGCGCCGCAACATGGTGTTGGTGCGCCTGGTGTTACTCGACGTGGGGATCCTCCTCCTTGACGTTAACGCCTGACTGCCTCTCCTCCCTCGCGCCCTCTTGCTTGTACTCCACGTCATGCTCCTCTTGCTGCAACTCCTCGCTCCCTCGTGCTATGCCTTCTTCTCCCATGCACCTGAGTATGCAAACACTCAAAGACTTAGGCAGTAGAAAGCTCTCATTAAATTAAATAGCATATTCAACTAAGAGAGAATTCACCTGTTGTTCTATTATCTTTGCACGAGCTCTTGTGATAGGTCCAATTCTGATTTCATCATTGGACGTCTTCTTTGCAGCCACTTGGTGATCATCATCATAGGTTGGAGGTGGGTCAAGTGTAGGGATGTCCTCATCATCTCCCCCCATCAAAAGGCGTTGACCTCGACGCTCCAAGGTCTTCTCCATCATATGGTGACAAGTCAGCAACGTTGAAGCTGTTGCTAACACCACCAAACTCAGCAATAGGAATATCAATCGAGTAGGCATTGTCATTTATCTTGGTTAGCACCTTGTAAGGACCAGCACCACGCGGCAACAACTTGGAACGCTGCAGCTATGGGAACCTATCCTTGCGCAGATGCACCCAAACCATATCTCCAGGCTGAAACAAAACTTGCTTTCTTGATTGGTTTCTTGCAGCAGCAATGTACTTGCCTTTCTTCTCAATAGCCGCTTGTGTCCTCTCATAAATTTTCTTCACATAATCTGCTCTTTTTGATGCCTCCATATTTACTCTCTCATGCAATGGAAGAGGCAGCAAATCTAGCGGTGTGATTGGTTTGAAGCCATACACCACCTCAAAAGGACAAAGCTGGGTAGTAGTGTGCACCGCTCTGTTATATGCAAACTCAACATGTGGCAAACACTCCTCCCACTCACATAGATTTTTCTTGATCATAGCTCGCAGCAATTGGGACAATGTGCGATTCACCACCTCCGTTTGACCATCCGTTTGGGGATGACATGTAGTACTGAACAACAGCTTCGTTCCTAGCTTTCCCCATAGGGTCTTCCAGAAGTAGCTCATAAACTTCACGTCCCTGTCAGAAACAATTGTCTTTGGCACTCCATGCAAGCGTACGATGTCCATGAAAAACAGGTTAGCAATATGCGACGCATCGTCGCTTTTGCGGCATGCAATAAAATGTGCCATCTTTGAAAATCTATCCACTACCACAAATATAGAATCATGACCTCTTTTAGTGCGTGGCAAACCTAACACAAAATCCATACTGATATCTTCCCATGGTGTAGTAGGTGCAGGTAGTGGCGTATACAAACCGTGAGGCTTTAGTTTTGACTTGGACTTGTTACATGTAATGCAGCGCCTAACAAACCTGTCCACGTCGCGCCTCATCTTGGGCCAATAAAAGTGACCAGCTAGCATGAGCAATGTCTTCTCACGCCCAAAGTGACCCATCAATCCTCCTGCATGTGATTCCTGCAACAACAGCAAACGCACCGACGATTCTGGAACACATAGTTTGTTAGCACGAAACAAAAATCTATCATGTATGTGGTACTTGTCCCATGCGTGTCGAAGCATACACAAACGATATGGTCCAGCAAAATCATGATCAGTTGCATACAAATCACACAAGCTCTCTAAACCAGGAATTGTAACGTCGAGATGTGTCAATAACATGTTCTTCCTAGATAGAGCATCAGCAACAACATTATCTTTCCCTTTCTTATGCTTAATTATGTAGGGAAATGACTCAATGAACTCAACCCACTTAGCGAGGCGCCTATGCAAATTAGATTGAGCTTTCAGATATTTTAAAGCTTCATGATCAGAATGTATGATAAATTCTTTTGGCCACAAATAATGTTGCCAAACTTCAAGAACTCTAACAGGCGCATACAATTCTTTGTCATAAACAGGATAATTCAATCTAGCACCAGAAAGTTTCTCGCTGAAATAAGCAATAGGTCTACCTTCTTGCATCAACACACCACCAATTCCTATACCACTAGCATCACATTCAACTTCAAATTGCTTAGAAAAATCTGGTAGTGCAAGTAATGGTGCAGAAGTAAGCAAACGTTTCAGCTCATCAAATGCATGATCTTGTGCAGCGCCCCAAACAAAAGGCACTCCTTTCTTAGTTAATTCATTCAATGGTGCAGCAACAGTACTAAAGTCTTTCACAAAACGCCGGTAGAAACCAGCATGACCGTGAAAACTTCGGACTTGACTAACATTCATGGGAGTAGGCCAATTTTGAATTGCTTCAATTTTAGATGAATCTACTTGTACTCCATGCTTAGATACAACGTATCCCAGAAATATGACCTTATCTTTTGCAAATGTGCACTTCTCAAGATTAGCATACAATTTAGCATCAAGCAACACTTGCAAAACTTGTCTAATATGATCACAATGTTCAGATTCATTGCGGCTGTAAATAAGTATGTCATCAAAATATACAACCACAAAACGACCAATAAACTCTCTCAAAACATGATGCATTAATATCATGAATGTACTAGGTGCATTAGTAAGACCAAAAGGCATAACTAGCCACTCATATAAACCAAATTTAGTTTTGAAAGCAGTTTTCCATTCATCCCCTTCTTTCATCCTAATTTGATGATAACCACTACGCAAATCAATTTTAGAGAAAACAGCAGCACCACTCAACTCATCGAGCATATCCTCTAAGCGTGGAATAGGATGACGATATCGAATAGTGATGTTGTTAATAGCTCTACAATCGACGCACATACGCCATGTACCATCTTTCTTAGGCACCAAAATAACAGGAACCGCACAAGGACTAAGAGAAACACGAATATACCCTTTGTCTAGGAGTGCTTGCACTTGCTTCTGTATTTCCTTCGTTTCTTCGGGGTTGGTCCTGTATGGCACTCGGTTGGGGAGGGTAGCGCCTGGTATGAGATCAATTTGATGCTCAATTCCATGCAATGGTGGTAGCCCCGCTGGTACCTCCTCCGGAAACACATCGCCATATTCCTGCAAAACAGCAAACACACCAAGAGAAACAGGTTGCATATCATTAGAAACTAAAACCTCGCCTTTGTACATAAGCACGAGAGGCATGGCTGTAGGATCCTCTCTAAATTCTCTCATGTCTTCTTTGGTGGCTAATAGAAGCAAACTAGTCTCTCTCGCACTTTTCGTTATATTGGCACTCATGGGGTTCTCTCGTGCAGGTGGCTGGTCGATATTCACTTCTGTTTTCTCACGAGACTCATTCACAATTTGCTGTGGTGACATAGGCTGTAGATTTATTTTCTTGCCCTTGAACTCCAAGTGATAAGTGTTGGCGCGGCCATTGTGTTGCACATGGCGATCAGACAACCATGGCCGACCCAACAATAGATGGCAAACAGTCATAGGAACCACATCAAACTCAATGGAATCCGTGTATGGTCCTATTTTAAAATTCACACGCACCATATGATTCACTTTCATCTCTCCATTGTCACTCAGCCATTGTACGTAGTATGGGTTTGGATGAGGCAAATACTTCAATTTCAGCTTGGCACATAATTCTTTGCTTGCAAGATTACGGCAGCTACCTCCATCAATGATCACCTTACAAGCTTTGTTGGGGCCAACTAGTGCTTTGGTTTGGAACAGATTGCAGCGCTGTGAATCAGCATGTGGCTGCACACTAAGGGCACGCTGCTTGACAACAATAATGGGCGCGGGAGAAGCAAAAGCATCGATGCCGCCCTCACTTGCGTACCCATCACCATCGGAAGCATATGGGTCAGCATCATCTCCAGTCTCATATTCATTGTCATCGTTCACAATCATCACTTTTCTGTTTGGGCACTGTCTCTTGAAGTGTCCCTTGCCTCCACATGTATGACAGAGCATATCTCGGTTACGGGCTGTAGACATGTTGGAACCGGAGCTAGCAGCAGGAGCAGCAGGTTTCCTTGATTGTGAAACAGTGGAGGCTGATTTTGTTGCAGAAGAAGAGGGGCGGCTGGCAGCGCCCTCACTAGGCGTGTAAGGAGGCGGCTATGTTCTGTTGGAGAACCGTCTCGCTGTAGCATAACGGGCTTTAATTTGAGCTTCTTCGGCCAACTGGGACTCAACTTCTGTTGCATGGTGTAGCAGCTCGTTCATTGTATTGTATTGGTGATGCCTAACAATACCCTTGATGTTATATTTCAGCCCATGGAGAAAACGTTGCATAGTCATCTCAGCAGATTCTCTAACTCGTGCACGCTTCAGCAACATCACCATCTCCATGTAATATGCATCAACCGTCAGGGAGCCTTGCTTCAATTGTGTCAATTTATCATAAACTGTCTGCAAGTAATTAGTGGGAACAAAACGAGCTCGCATGATCTCCTTCATATGGCGCCAAGTAAGAATAGGTAACGCATTGTCTTCTCGTCGTTCGCGCACAATGCTATCCCACCAACGCAAAGCATAACCATCAAATTCTGAGGAAGCAAGCTTGATCTTCCTATCTTCAGTGTAATCATGCAAACGCCATAATTTCTCCATCTTGAGCTCCCATCTGAGGTACTCTTCTACATCAGTGGAGCCTTCAAATCTGGGAATTGTGAACTTAGGCTTGCCCAAACCATCATCCTCCTATAGTGGTACACGTCGAGCACCAAGTGGTGGTGGGCGACCAGACCCTTGCAAGCCACGCCGACGGCCGTTATTTCCCATCATGTTTTCATTGTCTCCATGGACATTATCATCATCTCCATGGCCCTCATGTTGGCGTTGCTCAATAGCTACAAGCAGCCCATGGACTGAAGTTGTCAATTGTTGTATGCTTGTGTGGAGATCATTGACTTGTGTTTGCATAGCATTGACTGTAGTTTCAGTTGCATCCACTTTCATGTGTATAGCTTGAATATCAGCATCAATATTGTCAGTGGATCTATGGATAAGCCCTGTCAAATGATCACGAAGAGCTTCATATTCCTTCCATGTAACACACTCGTCACCATCCTTTTTCTGCATCACATCAACACCATTCTCAGACATGATTAGCAGGTTAGTGCACTAAATCAAAAATCGTTTGGGTGGAACACTCACAACTCACTGAACTGACAAGAAAAGGGAATCTTACCGTTCCAAAGTGAATAGCAATGCACACTTACCAGGTCGGATAGAAGGCTAGTGCACGGATGTGATGAAGTGAATACCAGGGTATAAGAGCTACCACATGATTGAGCAGGATTAAATTTGGTGGAGCTGTAGGTATGGTACCCTATCTACACCGAAGACAAGTCCTAGTGCTGATCGTGTGAGACCCAAAGAAACTCACGCAGTGGAGATAAATGGGGCAATTGCAACTATGAAAATGAGCGTAGATTTGATGTATGTGTCGGAGTAATGCTCGTGTTGCAATGCACAGGGAGAGACGCTAGCAAAAAGCTCAGGGTATACAGGCACAAGATTGCTCAGTACTAGTGCAAATACAAGATAATACAATGCCAGCAATAGATAGCAGCAACTTCTGGCCAATGTCTCTCTCTTTTCTTTCTTTTCTCTGTGTTTTTTTTGATTCACTCTTTTTTTTTGTTTTTTTTTGTTTTTTTTGATTCACTCTTTTTCTCTCTCCTCTTCTCTTGTGGCCACAAACGTCGCACCGTGGATTTTTTTTTTCAACGAGGCGGAAACAATTTGCACAAGAAAAACCCTAATCAGAGCAGCCCGATGAGCACAAGGACAAGCTAGTCTCAATGGATAGGCTCCTAACACCTTGGTATAGAATGGCTGTGGCTAAAGTTGGGAAAGACACCAAACTAAACTCTTTGTGGACTCAGACAAGCAAACTCAGACGCACGCGGATAGCAGCAACAACGGCCGAAGTAGCTAGGGTTTCAGCCAAGAAAGTTGACAAAGACTCAAACTGACACAAAGATCAAAAGAAAACAACTAGAAAGACAAACCCTAGACTCCTACTAGCAAAATCGAAAGGATCAAAAGGATGAACACAACTGACCAGCAACTAGAACGAAGCTATGATGCAATCTAGGCTATGGCAAAAACTACGAACCCTACTATTTTTGGCTTTTTCTGGATAGGAATAAGAACACAAATTAATCTACGGGGTGGATTTGTGGATGCTCACCGAGTAAACGCTAGAAATCTGATACCAAGATGATATGGGGTAGCCCGATCTTCTCAGTGAGCGGTAACGTAGATGATGATGGTGGATAGATAGCTTGGTGTCGCCGATGATCTCTCCTCGCTAGATCCCTGATGCCAATGCAGCAGCTCTCTACCCTTCGGATATTCACAACTTCACACACTTGCGCAACGTAGCCGTCGACCACGAGACGGTAGAATTGCAATATACTAATTCCCAATGGAACAACAGATCACACTTAACTTGTAGTATATAATCTCCAGATCGATACGAATTGGAGACAAGAATTCAAGATGAATGCTTATAGCAGTCTCACGAACTAGGGTTTATCTTAAACGTGGTCTATCTATCTAATCTGAGAGCAGCCCTCTATATAAGAGGGGCTGGGTGATGCGCCCAGGGGAGGGGGCGCTAGGTCTGGTGCGCCCAGCCTGGTCCTCCTGACTTGGTGCAACCTAAACTGGTCGACTCAAAACATGGTTCGACTCAACTTGATACAAACTGACCCAAGTTGGGTTCAACCCCTTGGCACGCAGGCCATGTACTTGAGGTATGGCGCCGCAACATGGTGTTGGTGCGCCTGGTGTTACTCGACATGGGGATCCTCCTCCTTGACGTTAACGCCTGACTGCCTCTCCTCCCTCGCACCCTCTTGCTTGTACTCCACGTCATGCTCCTCTTGCTGCAACTCCTCGCTCCCTCGTGCTATGCCTTCTTCTCCCATGCACCTGAGTATGCAAACACTCAAAGACTTAGGCAGTAGAAAGCTCTCATTAAAATAAATAGCATATTCAACTAAGAGAGAATTCACCTGTTGTTCTATTATCTTTGCACGAGCTCTTGTGATAGGTCCAATTCTGATTTCATCATTGGACGTCTTCTTTGCAGCCACTTGGTGATCATCATCATAGGTTGGAGGTGGGTCAAGTGTAGGGATGTCCTCATCAGTTTTAGTAGTAATCGGAACAAAGCATTCAACGCATACTCCTAGGGGAAGGGTTGGTAGGTATAAACCATCGCGCGATCCCGACCGCTACACAAAGGATGACAATCAATAAAATAATCATGCTCAAACTTCATCACATAGCGGTTCACCATACGTGCATGCTAGGAGAATCACTAACTTTAGCACAAGTATTTCTAGATCCACAACACCATACTAACATAACTTAAATATTGCCACAACCACATCTCAAAACTAATTGAGAGGAATCAAACTTCTCTAACTATTCAATGCACATGGAGATGGCAGTTTTCATATCCCTTTGGGTAACTACCCCTTTTGAGACTACTTTCATAGCATAGATCAACTACCAAGTCACGCGCTTCCGTGCTCTAAAAGATATAAGTGAAGCACATAGAGCAAAATCAACTAGCTCAAAAGATATAAGTGAAGCACATGTGAGCTGAATTGTCTAACCAAAGGATATAAGTGAAGCTCGACAAAATCACGGTGAGTGCATGTCTCTCTCTCTAGGTGTGCACCAAGGAAGATTGTGACAAAAAAAATAAAAGACTCCTATGATACAAGACGCTCCAAGCTAAACACATAACATGTGGTGAATAAAAATATAGCCCCAAGTAACGTTACCGATGGATTGAAGACGAAAGAGGGGATGCCTTCCCGGGGAATCCCCAAGCTTAGGCCTTTAAGACATCCTTGAATCAACTTGGGGTGCCTTGGGAATCCCCAAGCTTGAGCTCTTTCCACTCTTTATCTCTTTGTCCATAAGAACTTCACCCAAAACTTGAAAACTTCACAGCACGAAACTTAAGCAGAAACTCGTGATATCATTAGTATAAGAAAGCAAACCACCACTTCCTTAGGTACTGTAGAAAACTTAGATTCTACTTATGTTGATGTTGGGTTACTGTATTTTCAATCTTCCATGGCTAATACCCCCCGATACTATCCATAGTTTCATCAAAATAAGCAACCAACTCAACAAAAACAGAATCTGTTAACAGCAGACCAGTCTGTAGCAATCTGTATACTTCGTATACTTCTGGTACTTCACAAATTCTGAAAAATTACGACAGTCTGAAGAATTTGCGTAGCAATCAGAAGCAAAAAGAATTAACTCAAAAGATCTTACAGAAAAAATGAAAATTCTTTTCGTGAGCAGAAAGTTTCTGTCTTTTCGAGCATGACCAAACGATCATCCCCAAGACTAATCATAACGGTTTTACTTGGCACAAACGCAAAAAGAAATACAAAAAACACAATCATAAGAGAATTATGAAAGTGTGGAAAACACAAAATAGAAAGAAAAAGGATAGATTCGTTGGGTTGCCTCCCAACAAGCGCTATTGTTTAACGCCCTTAGCTAGGCATTGATAATTCAATGATGCTCACATAAAAGGTAGCAATCGGACACGAAGAGAGCATCATGAAACATGTGAAAATCACATCTAAGTCTAACATACTTCCTATGCATAGGCATTTTATAGGAAAACAAATTGGCAAGATAACCAATAGTTACCAAATGCAAGGAAGAAGGAAGAGACAATAGCAATCTCAACATAACGAGAGGTGATTTAGTAACATGAAAGTTTCTACCACCATATTTTCCTCTCTCATAATAATTACATGTGGGATCATATTCAAATTCAACAATATAGCTATCCCATAGGATATTCTTTTCATGATCCACATGCATGCAAAGTTGACGCTCTTCAAAAATAGTGGGATTATCATCAACTAAAGTCATGACTTCTCCAAATCCACTTTCAATATTATTGCAAATATCATATTCATCATGAGGCTTAAACAAATTTTCAAGATCATAAGAAAAATCATCGCCCCCATCATGATTATTGCAACAAGTAGTGGACATAGCAAAACTAGCATCCCCAAGCTTAGGGTTTTGCATATTTTTAGCATGATTGTCATTAATAGAATTTATATTGAAACCATTGCAATCATGCTTTTCATCCAAGGAGCCCTCGTGAATCACTTCATAAATTTCATCACGATTTTTAGATTCACACATCTCAAGCAAAACTCCATAAAGATAGTCAAGTGCACTCAACTCACTAGCAATTGGATCAACATAATTGGATCTCTTAAAGAGATTAGCAAGTGGATGAGGATCCATATCACTAGATTTTTAGCAAGTGAAGATGCAAGCATATTGAAGGCACATAGCACACAAGCGAACAGAAAGCAAGCGAAAGAAAAGGGTGAACAAAAAAGGTAAACGAAAAAGGCAAATGAAAAAGGCAAATGAAAACGACAAATGTGAAGTGGGGGAGAGGAAAACGAGAGGCAACTGGCAAAAAAGGTAAATGCAAGAGATGAGTTTGTGACACCTACTTGGATAGATCTTGACTTGATCTCTCCTCCCCGGCAACGGCACCAGAAATAGGCGTGTTGACGGGAGATTATTCTTGTCTTGATCTTCCTCGGCAATCGATCCTCCTCCCCGGCAACGGCGCCAGAAATCCTTCTGCTACAGCGACAACAGACCTTCCCTAGCAACGGCGCCAGGAATCCTGCTGCTACGGGCTACGCCTATAGGGACTTCCTTGGTAAATATGCAAAGGATTTCCCCGCAGCCTTGGAGCCTTGCGTTGGTGTTACCTTGAAGAGGACAGGGTGATGTAGCACAACGGTGGTAAGTATTTCCCTCAGTCTGAGAATCAAGGTATCGATCCACTGGGAGGATCGCGTCAAGTCACAAGTACCTGCACAAACACAAAGAGCTTGCACCCAACGCTATGAAGGGGTTGTCAATCCCTTATAGATTGTTTGCAAAGTGAGAACTAAAAGCAAAAAGTAAACAAAGCAAAGTAAAAGTGAAAGTGGAGACGATAGTTGTGAATAGACCCGGGGGCCGTAGTGTTCACTAGTGGCTTCTCTCATGAAAGCAAGTAGACGGTGGGTGAACGAATTACTGTCGAGCAATTGATAGAACCACGCAAAGTCATGACATCATCTATGGCAATGATTATATCTATAGGCATCACGTCCAAAACAAGTAGACCGATACTTTCTGCATCTACTACTATTACTTCACACGTCGACCGCTATCCAGCATGCATCTAGTGTATTAAGTTCATAAGAACAGAGTAACGCCTTAAGCAAGATGACATGATGTAGATGGACAATCTCATATCTATGATAAAATCCCATCTTGTTACCCTTGATGGCAACAAAATGATGCGTGCCTTGCTGCCCCTTCTGTCACTGGGAAAGGTCACCGCACGGTATGAACCCAAAACCAAGCACTTCTCCCATTGCAAGAATCATAGATCTAGTTGGCCAAACAAAACCCAAGACTCGGAGAGACTTACAAGGATATCAAATCATGCATATAAGAAATCAACAAAGACTCAAATATAATTCATTGATAATCTGATCACAAATCCACAATTCATCGGATCTCGACAAACACACCGCCAAAGAGGATTACATCGGATAGATCTCCATGAAGATCATGGATAACTTTGTATTGAAGATCCAAGAGAGAGAAGAAGCCATCTAGCTACTAACTACGGACCCGTAGGTCTGAAGTGGACTACTCACGAGTCATTGGAGAGGTGATGATGTTGATGTAGAAGCCCTCCAACTCCAAAGTCCCTTCCGGCAGGGCACTGGGAAGGGTCTCCAGATGAGATCTCGCGGAAATGGAATCTTGCGGTGGCGGAAAAGTGTTTTCGTGGATGCCCTGATTTTTTTTGGGATTTTAGGGAATATATAGGCGAAAGAGCTAGGGTAGGGGAGCTCCAGGGGGGCCACAAGCTTGGTAGCCACCGCCCCCTGGTGGCGGCTACAGGGCTTGTGGGCCCGGTGTGGCTCTCCTGCCTTGGCCCTCAAGTCCCCCGATCTTCTTCTGTTTTGGAAAAGTTTATTTCGGGGATTTTATTCCGTTTGGACTCCGTTCCAAAATCAGATCTGAAAAGAGTCAAAAACACAGAAAAAACAGGAACTGGCACTTGGCACTGAATTAATAAGTTAGTCCCAAAAAAGATATAAAAGGTATATAAAACATCCAAAGTTGACAAGATAACAACATGAAACCATCAAAAATTATAGATACGTTTGAGACGTATCAATGGGTAACAAGGGACAAAGGAGATGATGTTTACCCAGGTTCGGACCCTCTTGATGGAGGTAAAACCCTATGTCCTGCTCTTTTGGATATTGATGATGAAGTATCGAGTACAAAGTTGATCTACCTCGAGATCGTATGTTTTGGTCTAAACCCGAATTATGTAGGTGTTGTGTCTCATGAATATCTATCAACTAGCGTGGCCTCGGTTTATATAACACACCGAAGGACTAGGATAACAAGAGTCCTAGTCGGCTACGTTGGCGGAGAGGAGTCCTTGTCTTGATCATCAAGTCTTATGGAATCTTCCTCGTGTATGTCTTCGGTTGTCCGAACTGGCCAAGGAGTCCGACCCATAGATATAGGTTGGCGCCCCGAGGACCCCTTAGTCCTAGACTCCCTCACTAGAGCCCGTTGTAACACCGACGTACGCGCCGGCGCATGCTGCCCCTCCGCCATGGCGGTGTTGTAGTGCGCATCCGCCATGATGTGGACGGGGTGCATAGGAGGCGCGGAAGCCGGGGCGGTATCATCGGAGCCCATCTCCATCGCGGTGCCATGCACGTCGTCGTCAGAGGCCTTGGGCGAGCTGGCCGTCAAGCAAGCCTCAATCCGCTTGGCACGACGGCTCTACCAAGCGGCGGCTAGGGCGGGTACTCTTGCTTCATCTCCGAGGAAAGGTTGTCCCATGGAGCATCGCCGCGTGCAGTCATGGCGGATGTGGTGCACGGGAGGAGGATGTGAGTGATGCATTGTATTGTGGAGATTGTCGGGCGTGGCCGCCCTAAAATAGGAAATTTTGGTGATTCCGGCGAGTCTTCTTAATGAAGACATACACATGAACGGGACATTGAACGAGCATGGTAGACATGTGTGCCTGATACGTCCCAAACGTGTCTACTTTTCTAAATACCTTTGCTCTTGTTTTGGACTCTAATTTGCATGATTTGAATGAAACTAACCCAAACTGGCGATTATTTTAGTAGAACTAACATGGTGTTATTTTTGTGCAGAAATAAAATTTCTCGGAATTGAACGAAGTTTTTGTGGATTTTTCTCGAATATAAAAAAATGGAGCGAAGACCCACTAGAGGGGGTCCACGTGTTGGTGTCAAGCCAATAGGGTGCACCCTAATAGCTTGGGGCCACCTCATGGCTCGTGCGACCCTAATTCCAGTCCTATAAATTTCTAATTCCAGAGAAAAAATGAGAGAGAAGTTTTCATCGTGTTTTACAATGCATAGCTGCCACCACCTCGTGTTCTTCTACGGGAGGACTCATTTGGAGTCCGTGTGGGGCTCTGGAGAGGGGGATTCATCATCGTCATCATAAGCAACCCTTCTTCTTCAACACCATCATGATCAAACCACGATGAGAATTCATAACGCCTAGTGACCGATGATGCTCTCCAATCACCCGCCTCACCCTGCCGGCGATCTCCTAATTTGACCACCAACTAGTGGATCTCATCCGATCAATCTCTCCGGCATCTCCTGCGGATCCTGGGAATACCCATCTCCCATGGGTACTCACGATGGATCAACCCTTGGTTTGGATTTCTCCAAGGGATTGGAGTTTGCGGATAAGATTTATAGATATACTAGTTTTTCGGTGCATCCCATGGAGGGCTTTGGTTCATTCACAATGATTGTCTCACTTAGCAGGCATTGTTTTCGTCTCAATGAGGATTATGTGGTGATGGAAATATGCCCTAGAGGCAATAATAAAGTTGGTTATTATTATATTTCATTGTTCATGATAATCGTTTATTATCCATGCTAGAATTGTATTGATTGGAAACTCAAATACATGTATGGATACATAGACAACACACTGTCCCTAGTGAGCCTCTCAAGGACTACTCGTTGATCAAGGATGGTCAAGGTTTCCTGGCCATAGACATAAGATGTCGTTTGATAATGGGCCCATATCATTAGGAGAATGATGTGATGGACAAGACCCAAACTATGAATGATCGTGTCAGTTTATTGCTACTGTTTTCTACATGTCAAAGTATCTATTCCTATGACCATGAGATCATGAAACTCCCGGACACCAGAGGAATACCTTGTGTGTATCAAACGTCACAACGTAACTGGGTGACTATAAAGGTGCTCTACATGTATCTCTGAAGGTGTCTGTTGGGTTGGCATGGATCAAGACTAGGATCTGTCACTCCGTGTGATGGACAGGTATCTCGGGGCACACTCGGTAAAGCAACATCACAACAAGCCTTGCAAGCAATGTGACAAGAGAGTTAGTCACGAGATTTTGTATTACGGAATGAGTAATGAGACTTGCGAGTAAAGAGATTGAACTAGGTATAGAGATACCAACGATTGAATCTCGGGCAAGTAACATACCGATGGACAAAGGGAATAGTATATGGGATTAACTGAATCCTTGACATATAGGTTCAACCGATAGATATCTTCGTAGAATATGTAGGAGCCAATATGGGAATCTAGGTCCCGCTATTGGTTATTGACCGGGGAGTGTCTCGGTCATGTCTACATAGTTCTCGAACCCACAAGGTCTTGACACTTAAGATCCGGTGACGTTTCAGTATAGTTGAGTTATCTATGTTGGTCACCAAAGGTTGTTCGGAGTCCTAGATGAGATCCCGGACGTGACGAGGAGTTCTGGAATGGTTCGGAGACGAAGATTGATATATAGGAAGAGGGTATTTGGGTCTGGAATGATTTCATGCATTTCCGGTAGTGTATTGGGAATGGCGAATGGAATATGGGGTTCCATCGGGAGAGATCCACCCACGCCTGGGGCCACTTGGGCCTAAGAGGTGGCGCACCAGCCCTTAGTTGGCTCGGCAACCATCCCCTAAAGGCATGTGCACCAAGGAGGTGGGATGAGGCCAAGTGGGGAGGGAATGCTACTAGGAGTAGGACTCCACCTCTCTTGTTGGAGATGGATCCCTCCTCTTTGGGTTCGGCCGGTCAACCCTAGGGGAAACCCAAGGGCGCCACCACTTCTCCCTCCCTCCTATATATACACTAGAGGGGACAGAGGGCAGCTTACACATATTCTAAGGCGCAGCCCCTCTCCCTCCCTCTAGTTCGTTCTTCCTCTAGAATAGGTTCGACAATGCATGCCGAAGCCGTGCCGGATCAGCTCCACCATCATCGCCGACACGCCATTAGGCTGTCGGAGAGCTCAACTACCTCTCTGCTCCCTCTTGCTGGATCAAGAAGGCGGAGATCGTCATCGAGATGTACGTGTGCTGAATGCGGAGGTGTCGTGTGTTAGACACTAGATCGGGATGGATCGTGATGAGATCGTGGGACGAATCGTGATAAGATCGCCGGACGAATAATGGTGGGATCACGGGACGGATTGCGATTTGGAGCACGAAGATGTTCAACTACATCAACCTCGTTATATACGCTTCCGCTTAGCGATCTACAAGGGTATGTAGATGCACTCTCTCCTCTCGTAGATGGTCATCACCATGGATAGATCTTGTGTGCGCATAGGATTTTTTTTGTTTCCCATGTGACGTTCCCCAACAGTGGCATCATGAGCTAGGTCTATGCATAGATGACATCTCAAGTAGAACACAAAGGAATTTGTGGGCGTTGATATTCAGATTGCTTCCCTCCTTAGTATTTTCTTGATTTGACGGTATTGATGGATGAAGCGTCCCGGACCAACATTACTCGTGCGCTTACGAGAGACCGGTTTCATCGACTAACATGCAACTTGTTGCATAAAGATGACTGGCGGGTGTCTGTTTCTCCTACTTTAGTTGAATTGGATTTGACAAAGGCGATCCTTGGATAAGGTTAAATAGCAACTTGTATATCACCGTCGTGGTTTTGCGTAAGAAGATGCGATCATAATAGACATTCATAGCAGCCACGTAAAACATGCAACAACAAATTAGAGGACGTCTAACTTGTTTTTGCATGGTATGTTGTGATATGATATGGCCAAAGACATGACATGGTATATGTGATGTATGAGATGGTCATGTTGTAATAGTTAAATATCGACTTGCACGTCGATGCTATGGCAACCGGCAGGAGCCATAGGGTTGTCTTTAATTATTTTGCGCCTCGTGATGCTTTGCTTTATCGCTAGTTCAGTAGCTTTAGTAGTAACAACATAGTTTGCGTGACAACCTCGATGGCAGCACAATGATGGAGATCATGATGATGGATATCATAGTGTGGCACCAGTGACGATGGAGATCATGCCGGTGCTTTGGTAATAGAGATCAAAAGCACAAGATGATGGTCATATCATGTCACTTATTATTTGCATGTGATGTTAATCCTTTTATGCATCTTGTTTTGCTTAGTACGACGGTATCATTATAAGGTGATCGATCACTAAAATTTCAAGATAAAATTGTGTTCTCCCTGAGTGTGCACTGTTGTGACAGTTCGTCGTTTTGATACACCATGCGATGATTGGGTGTGATAGACTCTACGTTCACATACAATGGGTGCAATACAGTTTTGCACACGCGGAACACTCAGGTTAAACTTGACAAGCCTAGCATGTACACACATGGCCTCGGAACACAAGAGATTGAAAGGTCGAACATGACTCATATAGTAGATATGATCAACATAGAGATGTTCACCATTGAAGCCAACTCAACTCACGTGATGATCAGACTTGAGTTAGTGAATTTGGATCACGCGACACTCGAATGACTAGAGGGATGTCAACTTGAGTGGGAGTTCTTAAGTAATATGATGAATTGAATTCATTATCATGAACATAGTCCAAATATCTTGCAAATTATGTTCTAGCTTGCGTTGTAGCTCTACTGTTTTTTATATGTTCCTAGTGAAGACTTAGTTGAAAGATGATAGTAGCAATTATGCGGACTGGATCCGTAAACTGAGGATTTTCATCATTGCTGCACAGAAGGCTTATGTCCTTAATGCACTGCTCAGTGTGCTACCCCCCGAGCGTCGTCTGTGGATGTTGCGAACATCTCACATACACGTTTCTGATGACTACGTGATAGTTAAGTGTGTCATGCTTTACAGCTTAGAATTGAGGCACCCATGACGTTTTGAACGTCGCGAAGCATATGAGATGTTCCAAGGGATGAAATTAGGATTTCAGGCTCGTGCCCATGTTGAGAGGTATGAGACCTCCGGCAAGATTCTTGGCCTGCAAAGGAAGGGAGAGAAGCTCAATCGTTGAGCATGTGCTCAGATTGTCTGGGTACTACAATCGCTTGAATCGAGTGGGAGTTGATCTTCCAGATAAGATAGTGATTGACATAGTTCTCCAAAGTCATTGCCACCAAGCTACTCGAGCTTCGTGATGAACTATAGCATATCAGGGATGCATAAGATGATCCTTGAGTTATTCGCGATGTTTGACACCGCAAAAGTAGAAATCAAGTAGGAGCATCAATTGTTGATGGTTAGTGAAACCACTAGTTTCGAGAAGGGCAAGGGCAAGAAGGGATACTTCATGAATGGCAAACCAGTTGCTGCTCTAGTAAAGAAACCCAAGGTTGAACCCAAACTCGAGACTAGGTGCTTCTATTATGAGGGAACGATCACTGAAGCGGAACTACCCTAGATACTTAGTAGATAAGAAGGTTGGCAAAGTCGACACAAGTATATTGGATATACGTGATATTGATGTGTACCTTACTAGTACTCCTAGTAGCACCGGGGTATTAGATACTGGTTCAGTTGCTAAGTGTTTGTAACTCGGAATTATAGCTACGGAATAAACGAATACTATCAAGGGTGAGGTGAGGATGTGTGTTGGAAGTAATTCCAAGGTTGATGTGATCAATCATCACACGCTCCCTCTACCATAAGGATTAGTGTTGAACCTAAATAAAGGTTATTTGGTGTTTGCGTTGAGCATGGACATGATTAGTTCGTGTTTATTGCAATACGATTATTCATTTAAAGAGAATAATGATTACTTCGTTTACTTGAATAGTACCTTCAATGGCCATGCACCTAATATGAATGGTTTATTGAATCTTGGCCGTAGTGATACACATGTTCATAATATTAGTGCCAAAAGATACAAAGTAGTAATGATAGTACCACTTACTTGTGGCACTGCCGCTTGAGTCATATTGGTATAAAACACATGAAGAAGCTCCATGCTGGTGGATCTTTGGACTCACTCGTTTTTTAATCGTTTGAGACATGCGAACCATGCCTATTGGTGTAAACACATGAAGAAACTCCATGCAGATGGATCATTTAGACTCACTTGATTTTGAATCACTTGAGACAAGCAAATCATGCCACATGGGCAAGATGACTGAAGGCCTCATTTTCAGTGAGATGGAACGAGCAAGTGACTTGTTGGAAATAATACATTTTGATGTAGGCAATCCAATGAGTTTTTATGCACGTAGTGGATATCGTTATGTTCTTACTTCACTCATAATTTGAGTAGATACATGTGTATTTTCTTGATGAATAACAAAGTCTGAAATATTGAAAAGTTCAAGCAATTTCATAGTGAAGTTGAAGATCGTCATGACAACAGGATAATATGTCTACGATGTGATCGTGGAGGTAAATATATATCTGAGTTGCGAGTTTGGTAAACATTTAAGACAATGTGAAAATTGTTTCACAACTCATGCCACCTCGAACACCATAGTGTGATGGTGTGTCCGAACGTCATAGCCGCGCCCTATTGGATATGGTGCATAATATGATGTCTCTTATAGAATTATCACTATCGCTTTGGGTTAGGCACTAAAAACAACCACATTCACTTTAAATAGGGCACCACGTAATTCTGTTGAGATGACACCGTATGAACTATGGTTTGGAGAAACCTAAGTTGTCGTTTCTTAAATGTTGGGGCTATGATGCTTATGTCAAAAGGCCCCAACCTGATAAGCTCGAACCCAAAGCGGATAAATGCATCTTCATAGGACACCCAAACAGTTGGGTATACCTCCTATCTCAGATCGGAAAGAAAAGTGTTTGTTTTTGGAAATGGGTCCTTTCTTGAGAAAGAGTTTCTCTCGAAAGAATTGAGTGGGAGGATGGTGGAACTTGATGAGGTTATTGAACCATGACTTCAACCAGAGAGTGGAAGGGCGCATGAAGTTGTTCGTATGGCGCCTACACTAGTTGAAGTGGAAAGCTGATGATGGTGATCATGAAGCTACGGATCAATTTACTACCACACCTCGTAGGTCGACAAGGAAACGTACTGTTCTAGAGTGGTGCGGTAATCCTGTCTTGGAGGTCATGTTGCTGGAAAATAATGAACCTACAAGCTATGGAGAAGCGATGGTGGGCCTGGATTCTCACGAATGGCTAGACGCCATGAAATCCGAGATAGGATCCATGTATAAAACAAAGTGTAGACTTTGGAAGAACTACTCGATGGTCATAAGGCTATTAAGTAGAAATGTATCTTTAAAAGGAAGACATGCGATGATGGTGAATGTCACCATTTAGAAAGCTCGACTTGTTGCAAAGAGGTTTCCGACAAGTTCAAGGAGTTGACTACGATGAGAATTTCTCACCTGTAGCGATGCTAAAGTCTGTTGGAATTATGTTAGCAGTTGCTGCATTTTTTCAATTATGAAATCTTGCAGATGGATGTCAAAACATTGTTTCCTCGACGGTTTCCTTGAGGAAAGGTTATATGTGATACAACCAGAAGGTTTTGTCGATCCTAAGGATGCTAAATAGTATGCAAGCTCCAGCGATTCTTATATGGACTGGAGCAAGCATCTCGGAGTTGGAATATATGCTTTGATGAGATGATCAAAGTTTTTCGGTTTATAGAAAGTTTACGAGAAACTTGTATTTCCAAGAAAGTGAGTGGGAGCACTATATAATTTCTGATGAGTATATGTGGTTCACATATTGTTGATCGGAAATAATGTACAATTTCTGTAAAGCATAAAGGGTTGTTTGAAAGGAGTTTTTCAAAGGAAGCTTGAAATAAGCCCACTTGAAATAAGACACTTGATAAAACTTTCGATGAATGCATACCTTGACAAGTTTTGAAGGAGTTCAAACAGATCGGTCAAAGAAGGAGTTCTTGGTTGTTTTGTAAAGGTGTGAAATTTGAGTAAGACTCAAAGCCTGACCACGACAGAAAAAAAGAGAGAAAGGATGAAGGTCATCCCCTAAGCCTTAGCCGTAGGCTCTATAGTATGCCATAATGTGTACCACATATAATGTGTGCCTTGCCATGAGTTTGTCAAGGGGTACAAAGAGTGATCCAGGAATGAATCACTGAACAACCGTCAAAGTTATCCTTAGTAACTAGTGGACTAAGGAAATGTTTATCGATTATGGAGGTAATAAAAGAGTTCGTCGTAAAGGGTTACGTCGATGCAAGGTTTGACACTAATCCGGATGACTCAGAGTAGTAAACTGGATTTGTATAGTGGAGTAGTCGTTTGGAATTGTTCCAAGTGAAGCGTGGTAGAAGGATCTACATCATTACATAGAGATTTGTAAAGTACACACGGATCTGAATGTTTCACACCCGTTGACTAAAAACCTCTCTCACAAGCAAGACATGATCAAACCCCGGAACTGTATGGGTGTTAGATTCATTACAATAACATAGTGATGTGAACTAGATTATTGACTCTAGTGCAAGTGGGAGACTGTTGGAAATATGCCCTAGAGGCAATAATAAAATTGGTTATTATTATATTTCCTTGTTCATGATGATCGTTTATTATCCATGCTAGAATTGAACTGATTGGAAACTCAAATACATGTGTGGATACATAGGCAACACATTGTCCCTAGTGAGCCTATGAAGGACTAGCTCGTTGATCAAAGATGGTCAAGGTTTCCTGGCCATAGACATAAGATGTTGTTTGATAACGGGACCATATCATTAGGTGAATGATGTGATGGACAAAACCCAAACTATGAACGTAGCATATGATCGTGTCAGTTTATTGCTACCGTTTTCTACATGTCAAAGTATCTGTTCCTATGACCATGACATCATGCAACTCCCAGACACCGGAGGAATACCTTGTGTGTATCAAACATCACAACGTAATAGGGTGACTATAAATGTGCTCTACAGGTATCTCCGAAGGTGTCTATTGGGTTGCAATGGATCAAGACTCGGATTTTTTACCCGTGTGACGGAGAGGTATCTTGGGGCCCACTCGCTAAAGCAACATCACAACAAGCCTTGAAAGCAATGTGACTAAAGAGTTAGTCACGAGATTTTGTATTACTGAACGAGTAAAGAGAATCGCGAGTAACGAGATTGAACTAGGTATAGAGATACTGACGATTGAATCTCGGGCAAGTAACATACCCGTGGACAAAGGGAATAATATACAGGATTAACTGAATCCTTGACATAGAGGTCGATCGATAAATATCTTCATAGAATATGTAGGAGCCAATATGAGCATCCAGATCCCGCTATTTGTTATTGACGAGAGAGTGTCTCGGTCATGTCTACATAGTTCTTGAACCCGCAGGGTCTGCACACTTAAGGTTCGGTGACGTTTCGGTATAGTTGAGTTATGTATGTTGGTGACCAAAGGTTGTTCGGAGTCCTGGATGAGATCTCGGACATCACGAGGAGTTCTGGAATGGTCCGAAGACAAAGATTGATATATAGGAAGAGGGTATTTGGTCTCCGGAAAGGTTTCGGGCATTTCCGATAGTGTACCAGGAATGACGACTGGGTTCCGAGGGTCCATCGGGAGAGATCCACCCACCCAAGGGGCGACATGGGCCTAAGAGGTGGCGCACCAACCCTTAGTAGGAAGGACAGCCAGCCCCTAAAGGCTCTTGCGCCTAGGAGGTGGGAGGAGGCCAAGTGAAGGGAATACTACTAGGAGTAGGACTCCACCTCCCTTCTTGGAGGAGGATTCCTCCTCTTTTGGTTCGGTCGGCCAACCCTAGGGCACCACCACTTCCCCTCCCTCCTATATATACTAGAGGGGAGAGAGGGCAGCTTACACATAATCTAAGGCGCATCCCCTCTCCCTCCCTCTAGTTCATTCTTCCTCTAGAATAGGTCCGGCATAGCACGATGAAGCCGTGCCGGATCAGCTCCACCACCATCACCACCACGCCATTAGGCTGTCGGAGAACTCAGCTACCTCTCCGCTCCCTCTTAATGGATCAAGAAGTCGGAGATCGTCGTCGAGCTGTACGTGTGGTGAACGGGGAGGTGCCATCCATTCAACACTAGATCGGGATGGATCGTGAATGAGATCACGAGACGGATCGTGATGAGATCGTGGGACAAATCGCGATGGGATTGCGGGACGGATCGCGGGAAAGATTGCGATTTGGACCGTGAAGATGTTCGACTACATCAACCGCGTTATACACGCTTCCGCTTAGCGATCTACAAGGGTATGTGGATGCACTCTCTCCTCTCGTAGATGGTCATCACCATGGATAGATCTTGTGTGTGTGTAGGATTTTTTTTGTTTTCCCATGCGACATTCCCCAACATGTGGCGACGGATCTGGTGTGGGCCATTGGTGAATCTGCTAATGAGCTTGGAGTTCTTCATGTTAAAGATAATGTGTTCTCTTTTAATGTCTCATCAAACGAGGTTGGATTTATGATCTATCATCTTAGGTTATTTACCTGCATGGAATTCAAATGTTTCTTCCATCTTTGGGGAAATGGTGGTCCTAATTGGATTCGAGAGCTCAAGATTTGGAGGAAGGAATGTGATGTAGAATGGATTTTAATTAGCCCCTCCAAGAGAAGAGCTGCCATGGGACTTCTTGCTATGCATAAACCTCCTTCGAGATCATCTAAACGTGACCGCTCAGTCAGAAAGAAGTTACCTTTTTCTACTTTTCACAATTATCATGTGTGTCAAGGTTACAGATATGAAGAGTCCCAAAAGGAAATTGGCATTCTTTCCAAGGATGTAGGTTACTCAATTTCATCTCATGAACGAGTGATTATTCATCCTTTGTCATCGTCGGAGATGCATTTCACGATGGCCCCGCCACCTATTGTTTCTGGTATTGTACACTAGTTCAACTCCGACGACCTCAACATTGGCCGGCATCCATTCGCTGCAGGATCATGAATGTGCTGATTTAGTAGCACCTCTCATGCCCGATGTTTAGGGTGGGAATTCCGGATTTTCAAACAACTAGCATGGCAGCCTAGCGGGGCCTAATTCCAGATCTTATGGGCCGGCCCATTCTTCGGATTGCTTGTACTCAGCCCAAACACGGCTTAATTTTGAAATCACTTCTACCTAGGAGGCCGAGAATTCTTTTAATAATCTGATAGATGTTATGGTTGACGAAATTTGAACGTGTCAGAATTGTTCTACGGTTGGTCATTTTGTAGCAAATTGCCCTGCAGTTATGATCTGCCTGGCATGTTTAAGGGAAGGCCATCATCGGCGGGATTGTGTGGCGCTGGCTCGGAAATAGGGTTTATTTTGGAGGAGAAAATCTCCCAACACAGATTTTTCTGGACCCACTACTTGCATTGATGCAGTTAACCCCACCAAGACTTTGGTTGATGCCTCGTGCTCTCCTGCAGCCCCTGTCTTGTATAGTCCCATCAGTGCCCGACCAAAAACCCCCTTTTGTTCTCCGCCGGCAACTCCTCCACCGCCTTCTCCATTGGCACCCTCGTAGCTTTGGTCCAGACCAGTGTCCAACTTCCCCCGTGATCCTCTCCGGTACATCCCTGCTAGTCACGAGATTGTGGATGGAGGTAATCTCCGCCTCCTGTGGACCTTCGTCACACCGCATACTACTATCAACCATCACCACAAGGAGTTCATGATTGATGAGGTCATGCCTATCCCCGAGCCAAATGAGATAGGGCAAATGTGGGAAGCTGTGGCCGATCTTCTAGAGCAACATGGTGTGCAGGTGATGTCAGCTCAACCTTGGATTTCTGGTGTGGGGTTATTTCGTCTTTGAGATGCTGGAGTTCGTTTTACTCTGCTACAACTTCCTCCTCTGCCCCTTGGCAATGATAGATTTGTGAGATTCATGAAACATGATGAGGGCAATGGCTTTCATGGGGCTCATGATTTTCATGATGTATGTTTAATGTTTTTTGGGTATCCCAGTAGATCTACGTAACACTGAAAATATTAAGGACATGGTGAATATATTTGGGAAATTTCACCATTGGGTGAGCGATGATCTTATCTGGTTAGAAGCATTGTGTTTGCATCATCTTCAGAGAATATTTTGGTCCCACAAGATGTGGTCTTTTTAGATTATGCTAATAGGGGATGATCAAAGGTATCTTGGACTATGCCTTGTTATATTTTGGGAGCGATTTTTGCTGAACAAATGCGAGAGGATGAAGATCCTATGCCTATAAATGGCAATCTGCACCCTGTGCGTGTAGAGTTGATGCGTGAAGAACACAACTTTGTTCTGCCTCCCTACCCAGAAATTGGGTGGAATGATTTGCCTCTTGTCCTGCCACCTATGGAGGATCATGTGGTTGTGGATAAATGGGGCCATGGCCATTAGGGAGATGATGATCGAGTTCAGCCACAAGCGGATGTTTCTCCTGTACAAGACCAGTAATCCATTGTCATTGATCAACCATCAGGTGCAGCCTCAGTTAATGAAGTCATTCAACAACAACAAGTCCTAGTTCACGAGGAGGAGGGGGTTTGTCACGCCCAAGATGCGACCCTATCCTCAATTTGGCACGAAGGCCTCGTCAGGGATAGAAGCGCATCTCGTCGTGTCGCAAGAATGGATATCGTTACAAGTACATGTACTGAAAAGAAGAGATATATATACAGAGTTGGCTTACACTCGCCACAAGCTACATCAGAGTCACATCAGTACATTACATAATCATCAGGAGTAAGAGCAGGGTCCGACTACGGACGAAAACAAACGAGAAAAATAAGAACGACGTCCATCCTTGCTATCCCAGGCTGCCGGCCTGGAACCCATCCTAGATCGATGAAGAAGAAGAAGAAGAAGCAACTCCAAATGATCAAACAACGCGCTCGCGTCAAGTAACCTTTACCTGTACCTGCAACTGGTGTTGTAGTAATCTGTGAGCCACATGGGACTCAGCAATCTCATTTCCAAAGGTATCAAGACTAGCAAAGCTTAACGGGTGATGTATGGTTAAGTGGTGAGGTTGCAGCAGCGGCTAAACATATATTTGGTGGCTAACTTACGAATACCAGAAATAAGAGGGGGAAGATCTACGCATAGCGGACGTGAACTACTGATGATCAAATGAATGATCCTAAGCACCTACCTACGTCAGACATAACCCCACCGTGTCCTCGATCGGAGACGGAACTCACGAAAGAGTCAGTCACGGTTACGCACACAGTGGGCATATTTTAATTAAGTTAACTTCAAGTTATCTAGAACCAGTGTTAAACAAATTTTCCACGTTGCCACATAACCGCGGGCACGGCTTTTCGAAAGATTTAACCCTGCAGGGGTGCTCCAACTAGTCCATCACAAATTACCACAAGCCGCATAGAAATCCTCAATCATGAAGCTCGCGATCTCGTCGGATTCCCTAGTGGAAAACCTCAACTCTGAGATTACCCAAAGCATCACAGGAATCCCGATGCACAAGATATCTCGTCAAAGGTAAAACTAATCTAGCAGGGCCGCCAGGCGTGTCGACGATCCCGATAGGAGCCGCGTATCTCGTTCTCAGGACACGACGGATAAGCACAGCATACGGTGGCCTGATAGAAATCTCCCGAGTTGCCCCGGGTTGGCCCCGCAAACGGCTCTAGTTTTGGACCAGCACCAACAGCACTGCCCCCCTGTATTATGTAGAATTACTCCTGGGGTAGCGCTAACTCCCTATGCATTTCAATTTAACAGAATTATTATGTTGGGCAAATAGTACCAATGTTGGGCCTTGCCAGACCAGCCTTAATCTAAAACGAATTATCAAGGGGGTCCCCATAACAACCCCGATCGTGTTAGGAGCGCACAATTATGGAACATAACACCGGTAGCCGAAACTAAGGGGGCAAAGGTGGAACAAAACACCAGGCTAGAAAGGCCGATCCTTCCACCTTTTACCAAGTATATAGGTGTATTAAATTAAATTGCATTAATATGGTGATATGACAAGGAACCCATGTTTTCACATGGAAGCAACTGCACCTGCAACTAGCAACGCTAACAACAGGGTTAAGCAAGCGGTAACATAGCCAATCAGTGGTTTGCTAGGTCGAACAGGTTGAAGGTTATCATGGCATTGTTGAGAGGCTGATATTTAACATGTGGTAGGCAACGAGACATAATCGATAGAAGCGATAAAACTAGCATGGCAATGATAGTAATGGTATCCGGGGAAATGGTCATCTTGTCTGAGATCCCGCTTGGAAGAAGGATGACCCCGTGAAGTCGGTGAACCAATGTAGTCGAACAAGTCCTCACATTCCGACACGTTTGCGGAACTCTTTCGGAATGGAGCAAACCGGAAACAAACGTCAACACAAATATTCACCATGGCAAATGCAAGACATGATGCATACCCTAATGTGATGCATGATCAGTTCAATGATGCAGGCATGGCATGGCAATTCACCTCACACAAACTCTACACACTAAGTGAAGCTCGATATGCAATGGGTTGCATATCGACGAAACTCCATGTTTAATTATTAGTTAACTCCCGATTATTTAACACACAATATTAAATGTTGTTAACATGGCAAGGGGTGAGCGATGATCCTACATGACATCCTAGTCGGGTAACACGCGAAACATAGATCAGAGCTACGGTAGAAGAAACATGCAACACACGATTATATGCCATGAATTCATTTTGCATGCAAGTTCAACCATGGCAAGAAGGGAGAGAAGCAGGTGTCGCCACGGCGAGCGAAAGGGAAACTGTGTCGGCAAGACGGAAACGATGCCACGGCAACGTACCTATACCGATACTCAACGAGATATCGGTGCCACGATCTGGAAGCGTGTGCGGGAACGCTAAATAAGAATGGGGTGATCCCGTATATCGGGCATGTGTTGAGGCACGACGAAAGAAGACAACGGGCAACGGGCAACATACGGTGCATACATATATTCAACTCATACATCATATGTGTTCGGTACACGACACGTTCTCACGGTATACCTTCGACGCATGCGAATCGGAGCGGTTCGGGTCGTAGCGGACCAACGGTCATCGTGGAAGTCGCGGTCGTCGTGGAAGTAGTCGTTCGCTCGGCGTCGTGGTTCTCGGGTCTTCGACGTCGGTAGTCGATCACGTCTCCGTCGATGTTCGGGGTTCGTCGAGGACGTCGTTGTCGTCGATCTTGTCGATGACTCACGATAGGCGGGGATGGTCTACGTGCGACGGCAAGCGGCAGCACAAGCAACAAAATGCAAGCCTCACGCAAGGCAATCGGCATGCAGCAGCCAGGGCAATAGCTATAGCAACTACGACGCTACGCAACAACAAACACAACTATGCTTCTACAGCACGCATGCCAAGCACGGCAACCTAGCCTAGCAAGCAAAACGGCAAGCGAGCACACAACACCAGCAACTAAGCAACCTAAGCAGCAGCTAGCACTAACCTAGCAACTAACAACAACTAACCTAGCATCTACGGCAGCACGAACAACAGAAACAGCAACTAGCCAACTTCAGCCAACAACACCCATGGCGGCAGCATCAGGCAGAAGCAACAGCGCAACAACAATACACGGCAGCGGTGCAGCAGCGGCAAGCTCGGCAGTGACAGCAGCAAAACGACACGAGGAGGCCGGGTCAGGGCAACGAGCTGGGGACGGCCACGGCGGGCAACGCGGGCAGGGCACCGGCGGCGAGCTCGGCTCGATGGGGAACGCGGCCTGCAGGCAGAGGCGAGCAACACAGCGAGGCCAGGCGCGCGGCGGCAAGGTCGGGTTCCGGCGGCTGCGCGGGTGCAGGGGACGGGGAGCAGAGAGGCGGCTCGCGAGTAGGGAGGCGGCCGGCGGGGCTGTCGAGCACGGCGGCGGCGGGGCTCGGTGCTGGTGCGGGATCCAGGCGGTGGGGCGGCGCGGCTAGGGAGACGGCGAGGCGGCTCGGGGCACAGCGAGGAGGAGAGGGGCAAGGCGGCCGGCGGCGCGCATGGCGGGTCGAGGCCGAGGCGAGGAGACCAGGGCGGGGAGCGGCGACGCTCGGGGCTGGTGGCGGCAACCGGCGGCGAGGCAGAGGAGGAGCATGGAGGAGGGAGATGGCGTGGGAGGACTAGAGGGGATCGATGGGAATCTCGGGGTGGCTGACGGTGCAAGGGGGAGGACGTGGGGCGAGGGGAGACTCGCTAGGGCAGAGGAGCCGGTCCAGCTGGGCTTGGCCGGCTGGGCCTCTCCCTCATTGGTTTTTTTAAAACGAATAAAAACTAAGACCTTTTAAAGAATTAAAAATTTAAACCCTTTTGAAGAATTAAAATAAAACTCTTTTAACAAGAAAATAAAAATAACCCCTTTTCTTGCAAAAGAATAAAACCAAACCCCTTAAATAAAATGGGTCTCTTGTTTTAAAAATAAACAAAAGGTAAAATAACGAAACCCAGAGGGGTTGCCCCCACATTTAATAAAATGACTTTCTTTAAAAGAAGACGAATATTTTTTTAAAAGGGTTAAAACGGAAACTTTAGCAAACCGCAAAACAAATAAAAGAGGGGTGAGAAGGTTTTAGGTCCGCGGTTGTCGTGGTTTTGTCACGGCAGATGTCCTCGTGAAAGGACTTAGTACTGGAGCCATCGCACCTTGGTGGCAACTCAAAGGGGTTAAGCGGGAGAGACACGGCGATCTACCCAGGTTCGGCCCCTCGAGAAGAGGTAATAGCCTACGTCCTGATTTGTGTGTATTGACGTGGATTCGATTACAAGGAAAGCGTAAATCGCCTAAACCTAGCACTCGATGATTTCTAACCCGTCTCTCCCCCTCCAGACTCGCCTTTATATATAGGTCGAAGCCTTAGGGTTTACAAGAGTCCCTTCCTTTTTACAAATCGTGACCACCGCGGTCTCTAAGTCGCCATCTTGTCGAACCCAGAGTCCTTCCATAAATTATAACCATCCTGCAACTTCGAACCGCCCGGGCAGAGGCCCAACTAGCCTTAAAGGATGAATCGCCTTAACAGTAACCCGGCCCATATTTGGCGGGTCACAACTGCAGGCAATATCCCCAACATTAGGCCCCAAATTGACTTGAATCTTCGTGCCAATGCCTCCATTTTAGTCGAAGGCGATTCACTCTTCTGTGTTCCTCCTTGCACCAGAAATCTTAACTCGCCAATTGGTGCCGGAAAAAGTCTCTGAGCCGCCAACGCATTTCCCATCAGTACTCTCCTTAGCCCTCGATTTTCGGGAACTCCAACACAATCTCAACGGATCTTTTGGGCGCATCATTATCCCAAAATTTTCGGATGTCATCATGGCGAATCTTTTCCTTCTCAACGGTTCCCGCTCACGGCGCCTCGATCCCCGCGCCCATCCTGATAAATAGGTGGAGGGGACAGGGCTGACACCGTCCACCTACCAGTCCCGTTGATTTCTCCACCATCATCACAGCGAGAAAAGACGCTCCGCATCCCGAAGGCTCCGCCGCTGGCCGCAATCTCTGCCTCCATCCGAAGAACTCCGGTGCTGTTCGCGAACAGTCGTCGCCCGAGGAACTCCGGCGCCGCTCGCAAACCGTCACCGCCCGAAGAGCTCCGGTGCCGCCCGCAAACCGTCGCCGCTTCGAGGAGCTCTGACGCCGCCTGCAAGCCCTCGCCGCCGTCAGGCTTTGTCGCTGCCGAGGGTCCCTGCAACTCTCCTACAGCCTCGGCCATCGCCGGCCTTCCCCGACCAGGATCTTCAGGTTAGGGCACCATTTCCCCTCCTTTTAAGGGTAGATTTATCCCCTGTTCTTGCTTCCGCCATTGCCATGCTCCCGAAAACCTTTGCTCGCAACAAACTATCACCTCCGAACTGATTAGTCCGAACGCCATTAGGGCACCCAGCGCTTTGAACAGCTTTATCCATCTGCGCCCTTGCGGATTTTCTAAATGTACTAGTTTCTTTAAGCACGAGGCACCACCCTGATAATACATCGCTCATGTTTGAGCCACACCGGCGAGCCCTTATAACTGTCCAACAGATCCATTCCTCATTTACTGTTTGTAAAAAGCTGTTTTGGAAACCTCGTCCTTCCCTTAGTGTTTCGGAAAGAATAAACTTTACCACCCAACGTAGCGTCGCTTCCGGGAATAGCCCTGCTCCGATAGGTCGCCAAATCAACTCAACCCGGCCTCCCAGACTGGCGGGTTAAGCAGGAGCTAGTCCCGACTCACATAGTAAATGTTCGAGACATGTAACACTAGTTTCTTGCCTATTTGTAGCATGGGTGCCGTTTTCAAGAGCGATTAGCTTCCTACCAAAGTCGATGATGCTATCTTGGCGAATTACGTGAAAGCGGGCTGCTTGGATCCTCAAGACGTCATTGGATGGCGCTCCGGGTTAGGAGAAGACCTCCCCAACCCCAAGGAAGGGGAGATAGTAGTTTTTGTGGAACACTTAGAACGGGGTTTTAAGCCGCCCGGATCTAAATTCCTTAGGGACGCTCTGCACTTCATGAATGTCCGACTCCAACATTTGGGACCCAATTCCATAAGCAACCTAAGTCAATTCCAAGTCCTTTGCGAAGCTTATTTGCGGATCGAGCCTTCCGTCCCTCTGTTTTGGTACTTTTTCCACTTGAATCGCCAGACGGAATTCCATAATGGCCCCAGTTTGGAACTCGGCGGGGTCAACGTTCAGCGTCGCAGGGACAGTCCGTTTCCTTCGCTCACCATGCCTAGCCACCCCAAAGGCTGGGGTGAGTCTTGGTTTTACTGCAAAGAGACATCCCCTGCCGGCGAGAACAAACTTCTGGGCTACAGGCCAACCCGCCTTCCGATCAACTTTAAGCTCCCTGACAAGCTCACCGAGGAAGATGAGTCGGACTTCATCCCGATTCTGTCTGAGCTGAGATCCTTGACGAACAACGGTCTCACCGGGGTTGACTTGATCCGCTGCTGGGTCGAATGGCGGATCCTTCCTCTGAGCCGCCGAGATGGCCTGATGTGCGAATTCGACGATACTCTGGACCACCCCCAATGCTACTTCCACATAGCATTAACGGAAAAAGACATCGTTGCCATCATTAGGAAGCTAACCGGTGAACCTGGAGCAAAATGCGGCCAAATCGGCCTTAAGCCCTTCTGCAAGATTAACCCGGCACCCAAGGTAACCAAAGCTAACTCGCCCTCAACTTTTATTTCATCTGCTTTACTTTCGTCATGACTTCATGCCTCATCCCTTTCCAGAAAGGCGACAAGTTCTGGTCTAGGAGACCTAAGAAACAAGCCATGAAGAGCGCTAAGCCGCCTTCCAAGAAAAACAAAGGCAAAGGTAAATCGGCTGCGGCCGAGCCATCGGAAGTCAACGAATCTCAAGCTGGCGATGCACTCTTAGAGGTACCAATGCGTCCTCATTTTCACCCGCCGCTTATCACCTTTTAACTTTTATTTATCTCTTGTTCTTCTTATAATAGAATGAAGATAACGAAAGCCAGGAAGACTCTGTCGAGGTAATTTCCGTCTCCTCCGATTCATCTCCTTCTCCACCTAAGCCGGCCCGGCGAGTATGTGGGAAAGTATCTCTCTCACATCCAAATGCCCATTTGGACCCAAATTTCTTACTGAAGAAAACGCAGCACGCCTCGAGACGGAAAACGCGAAGTCATTCTGGCGACCTAACACCTGGCTTGCCAACAACGAACAAAAGGAAACCAAGCGAGGTACCTCCTTTTTCTTTATTTGAGCAACCATTGTTCGTGCTGTTTTGGATCACAGTCATAACCCGCCTGTATTATCGATGTAAAAATTCTGCAGGATTCTCCCCCTACTTCTGGCGACTCAGTGATGTCGACTCTTCCACCAATGATCCGCGTCCCGGGGTAAGTGTCTTGCCCTGATCCTTGAGAATAGCGCTTTTTTCAATGTTTTAACACACCTATCTCTCCCATTAGGGCGCAAGCCAAAAAGAGGAAGACCAGTGGATCAATCCCTGACGCCACTTCTGAGCTTCCAAGGAAAGCTACTCCGACTCAAGAAGAGCCGAGTCAAAACGAACCGACAGTTCAAGCAAACCTTCCTGAGTCGCCCAAAGGATCAACAGATGTCCCTAGATCACCGGTCGTAATGGCGACAGCTGATGACCCAGATGCTGTAGTCATTACCGGTTTTGGTTTCTCCAAGCCGGCAGAGACAATCCTCTCCAAGCATACAACATCCCCTTCTCCATCATTTCCCGAGTCTGGGCCTTCCAAGGCGAAACTTTCTAACTATGCAGGTCTGGAGTTTAAAGAACTCTGTTCTGGCTTCGCAAGTCGCCTGGAAGCGTGTTACGAGATGGAAAAGAATCTGCTGAAGATGTTAAATAACAAGCATGAGGTAAACTTTATATTCTATTATTATTCCCAGTAACCCCCAAGGGCCGGGTCATCAATAAAATGATGAGCCGGGTCTTTTAAAAGCTTCGCGACCAGTAACCCCCAAGGGCCGGGTCATCAGTAAAATGATGAGCCGGGTCTTTTAAAAACTTCGCGACCAGTAACCCCCAAGGGCCGGGTCATCAGTAAAATGATGAGCCGGGTCTTTTTAAAAGCTTCGCGACCAGTAACCCCCAAGGGCCGGGTCATCAGTAAAATGATGAGCCGGGTCTTGATTTCTGTATAATTTCCCTTGAGAAATTATACATTAGCCCCCAAGTGTCAGGGGTATTGCCTTGCAATAATTCTGAGACTTGTCTTTGGTTTAAATTTCGAACAGGAAAGCCTTGCCCAGACCGAACTAGCCCTGGGCGACTTAAGGAAAAACCTGGCTGTCCAACAAGATGCCCGAACTCAGTCAGAAGACAAATATAAGCTGGCTCTGGTTGAACTGGAAAAGCTCAAAGTCGAGTTAGAAAGAACTCAGGCTGACCACAACGCGGTTTTGACGAGAGCCGAAAAAGCAGAAGCAAAGCTGGCAACTGTGCAGCAGGAGCTATCCAGCTTAAAGCGCCATATTTCCAACATGACACAAGCCATCTTTGGTAAGCTTTACCTAACTCGCCAATCTTATCCTCTTCCGTGGGCGAATCCCTTAATGTTTAACTTACCGGTTTATTTAATCACAGGCTCGAGAGTCGCCAATCTGCAAGACGACAGCATGTTGATGCTGAAGGCGATCTATACACTGACGGAACAACTGTACACAGGCAGTGTGCTGACCGTCAAAGCTGTGATCGGTGCAAAGGAGCCCATAACTTCTATCAAGAAGGTGCTTGGATATCTATCCACACTGCCTCCCCAGATCGGCGAGTTAACCCGATCAGCCGCCCGGAAGGGTGTCCTGACGGCTCTAAGTCGCTGCCTGGCATACGCTCCAGAAATTAATTTGGAAGAAGTAGCTGCCGGCTTCCCTTAGCTTAAAGATGACGGCTCGGAATTCGTGGAAGAAGACTACCAGAAGGTTGTCAAGGATTCTCGACTGGCCGCGACTCAACTCGCCGCCAGCCTTGACTTGACAAAATATCAGGCGGCTTACGATGACAAGAATAAGAAGATCAGCCCGCCAACCTTCGTGGTGACCAACCTTATCCCTCGGCGACCCAAGAATCCCTTTGACTGGGAAACAGACCTGGCATCAATCTTGACCGATGAAGACGATTTTGCCTCTTTATCCAGATGCAATTGGGTCTTGGGCGATTTACAAATCGAAGCTGGTCAGAGCTCATGCCAGAACTTAGCGGAATAGGTTTTCCTTGAATTTGGCCCAAGAGCCATGTAATAGTCAGTACTATCTTTTGATGACATCTTCTTTATCAGAATCGCCTGAAATGCTCAACCCGCCAAGGATGAAAACCTTGAGCACATTATCTGTGAAAATAAAAGAGACACAAACAGTTTCAACGAGTAAGCAGTGAGGATAAAAATTTCCAAAGTCAAATCATAACACGAGCAATTTTGTTGGCTCATACGGTCGCGACAGGGGGGGGGGGGCGAGTCAGAAAGCTCGTGCACCCACCCTTAATGCAGGTTTCGTCGGCTCATACGGTCGCGACAGGGGGAGGCAAGTCAGAAAGCTCGTGCACCCACCCTTAATGCAGGTTTCGTCGGCTCATACGGTCGCGACAGGGGGAGGGCGAGTCAGAAAGCTCGTGCACCCACCCTTAATGCAGGTTTCGTCGGCTCATACGGTCGCGACAGGGGGAGGCGAGTCAGAAAGCTCGTGCACCCACCCTTAATGCAGGTTTCGTCGGCTCATACGGTCGCGACAGGGGGAGGCGAGTCAGAAAGCTCGTGCACCCACCCTTAATGCAGGTTTCGTCGGCTCATACGGTCGCGACAGGGGGAGGCGAGTCAGAAAGCTCATGCACCCACCCTTAATGCAGGTTTCGTCGGCTCATACGGTCGCGACAGGGGGAGGGCGAGTCAGAAAGCTCGTGCACCCACCTTTAATCCAGGTTTCGTCGGCTCATACGGTCGCGACAGGGGGAGGCGAGTCAGAAAGCTCGTGCACCCACCCTTAATGCAGGTTTCGTCGGCTCATACGGTCGCGACAGGGGGAGGCGAGTCAGAAAGCTCGTGCACCCACCTTTAATCCAGGTTTCGTCGGCTCATACGGTCGCGACAGGGGGAGGCGAGTCAGAAAGCTCGTGCACCCACCCTTAATGCAGGTTTCGTCGGCTCATACGGTCGCGACAGGGGGAGGCGAGTCAGAAAGCTCGTGCACCCACCCTTAATGCAGGTTTCGTCGGCTCATACGGTCGCGACAGGGGGAGGCGAGTCAGAAAGCTCGTGCACCCACCCTTAATGCAGGTTTCGTCGGCTCATACAGTCGCGACAGGGGGAGGGCGAGTCAGAAAGCTCGTGCACCCACCCTTAATGCAGGTTTCGTCGGCTCATACGGTCGCGACAGGGGGAGGCGAGTCAGAAAGCTCGTGCACCCACCCTTAATGCAGGTTTCGTCGGCTCATACGGTCGCGACAGGGGGAGGCGAGTCAGAAAGCTCGTGCACCCACCCTTAATGCAAGTTTCGTCGGCTCATACGGTCGCGACAGGGGGAGGCGAGTCAGAAAGCTCGTGCACCCACCCTTAATGCAGGTTTCGTCGGCTCATACGGTCGCGACAGGGGGAGGCGAGTCAGAAAGCTCGTGCACCCACCCTTAATGCATGTTCTGTCGGCTCATAAGGCCGCAACAGGATGCCATGAAATTGCTCTTTCTTTTTCTTAAAGAAGAAGCCCCCCGAGTCAGGGAAACATTATATTATTTCATAATGAAAAACTGAAAAACTTACAAAGCATGGAGTTTTAAGAACTCAAGTGTAATAAGGACGCAAATGGGCAATATTCCAAGGGCGAGTTGACTCAGCCCCCGTAGTCGGTCGATCAGACCGAAGATCCATCAAGTAGTAAGAACCATTCCGGAGGTTCTTGCTGACAACGAAAGGTCCCTCCCAAGGGGGCGAAAGCTTGTGCATGCCTGCCCTATCTTGTATCAGTCGAAGCACCAGATCGCCTTCCTGGAAGGTCCGACTCTTCACCCGGCGACTATGATAACGCCGCAGATCTTGCTGATAGATCGCCGAACGAGACGCTGCTAAGTCACGTGCCTCTTCCAAGGCGTCCAAAGAGTCCTGACGCGCCAGCTCGTTGTCCTGCTCCACATATGCGGCGACTCTAAGAGAATCATGCCTTATGTCAGTAGGGAGGACGGCCTCTGCACCATAGACCAAGAAGAAAGGGGTGAACCCCGTGGAGCGATTCGGGGTGGTTCGGATGCTCCATAATACCGAAGGTAACTCCTCCACCCAACATCCTGGAGTTCTTTCCAGGGGAATTATGAGCCGAGGTTTGATCCCTCGCAAAACTTCCTGATTCGCCCGCTCGGCCTGTCCGTTTGACTGCGGGTGAGCAACCGCAGATATATCAAGTCGGATATGTTCACGGCGACAGAAATCCAGCATCGCTCCTTGGGATAAGTTAGTACCATTGTCTGTGATGATACTGTGCGGATATCCAAAACGGAAAATCAGCTTCTTCAGAAATTTTACCGCAGTCTCCGCGTCGCAAGCCCCAACTGGCTCCGCCTCAATCCACTTAGTGAATTTATCAACCGCCACCAACAAGTGAGGTTTCTTGTTGGAGGACATCTTAAAGGGACCGACCATGTCGAGCCCCCAGACTGCGAAAGGCCAAGTAATGGGGATCATCCTCAATTCTTGAGCCGGCACATGAGCCTGTCTCCCGTATCGTTGGCACCCCTCACACCGCCGTACTATATCTTCTGCATCTGCGTGAGCCATCAACCAGAAGAAACCGTGTCGAAAGGCTTTTGATACCAAAGAACATGACCCGGCGTGATGTCCGCAGTCTCTAGAATGGATGTCATTAAGGATCGTGCATCCTTCCTCGGAGGAGACGCACCGCTGAAAGACCCCTGAAGCACTTCGTTTATATAGCTCGCCATTAATGATGACCATGGACTTGCTACGCCGAACAATCTGGCGAGCCAAAACTTCGTCAGTGGGTAACTCGCCACGGGTAAGATAAGCTAGATAAGGAAGAGCCCAATCCGGAGCGATATGGAGAGCCGCCACAAGCCGAGACTCGGGATCTGGTATCGCCAATTCCTCCTCCGTGGGTACAGTCACGGACGGTTTATGCAAGATATCCAAGAAGACATTAGGGGGGACCGGTTTTCTCTGTGAGCCGAGTCGCGAGAGGGCATCAGCTGCTTCATTGAGTCGCCGATCAACATGATCAACCTGGTATCCATGAAAATAGCCCGCCACGTCAGATACGGCTCGCCTATAAGCCGCCATCATAGGATCTCGAGAGTCCCAGGTGCCCGAAACCTGTTGCGCCACCAGATCTGAGTCCCCAAAACATCTGACTCGGGTTAGGTTCATCTCTTTTGCTAGTCGCAAACCATGGAGCAGAGCTTCATACTCTGCCGCATTATTTGTACAAGGGAACATGAGCCGGAGGACGTAGCAGAACTTATCTCCTTGATGGGATATCAACACCACACCAGCCCCCGAGCCCTCCAACTGCCTGGATCCATCAAAATAAATAGTCCAATAGGTAAGGTCAGGGCGATCTTCCGGAGCCTGAAGCTCCGTCCAATCATTGACGAAATCAACTAGTGCCTGGGACTTGATGGCCGTGCGGGGGGTATACTGGATGTGATGTGACCCAAGTTCTATCGCCCATTTGGCGATTCGCCCTGTTGCCTCACGGTTTTGGATGACGTCGCCGAGGGGCGCGGAACTGACCACTGTGATTGGGTGTTCTTGGAAATAATGTTTAAGCTTCCGACTCGCCATGAACACCCCATAGACCAGTTTTTGCCAATGGGGGTATCGTTGTTTGGAGAGAGTTAACACCTCACTGATAAAGTACACCGGGCGTTGTACCGGGTATTCCTTTCCTTCCTCCTTTCTTTCGACGACCACAGCCACGCTGACCGCTTTGGAATTTGCGGCGATATACAGGAGCATAGGCTCCTTTTCAGTCGGGGCCGCCATGACCGGCGGGTTAACCAGTTGATGTTTCAAGGCCTGAAGTGCCTCGTCGGCTTCCTCTGTCCACACGAATCGGTCAGACTTCCTCAGCAATTGATAGAGCGGAATCGCCTTTTCTCCGAGGCGGCTTACAAAACGACTGAGAGCCGCGATACGACCCGCCAATCGCTGAACTTGGTTAACATTCGTCGGCTTGCCGAGGGAGGCAACCGCTTCAATTTTGTCCGGGTTAGCCTCAATGCCGCGCTCCGATACCAAGAAACCCAGTAGTTTTCCCGCAGGTACGCCGAAAACGCACTTGGTAGGATTTAGCTTCATCTGATATACCCGTAAATTATCAAAGGTTTCCTTAAGGTCTTCCAGAAGTGTCTCCTCCCGGCGGGTCTTGATCACAATGTCGTCAACATAAGCATGGACGTTGCGGCCAATTTGGCTGTGAAGACAATTCTGGATGCAACGTTGGTAAGTCGCCCCTGCGTTCTTGAGCCCGAACGGCATGGACACATAGCAAAAGGCCCCGAAGGGGGTTATGAAAGCAGTCTTTTCTTGATCTTCCACAGCCATTTTGATCTGATGATAACCTGAGTAAGCGTCCACAAAGCACAATCGTTCGCATCCCGCCACCGAGTCAATGATTTGTTCGATGCGGGGAAGAGCGAAAGGATCCTTGGGGCAAACTCTGTTGAGGTCCGTATAGTCAATACACATACGGAAAGTGCCATTCTTCTTGAGTACTAACACCGGGTTAGCTAGCCATTTGGGGTGAAAGACTTCCACGATGAACCCGGCGGCTAAAAGACGGGCGACTTCCTCTCCAATCGCCTTCCGTCGCTCCTCGTTAAACCTGCGGAGGTATTGTTGGACATGTTTGCATTTTGGGTCAATATTAAGATGGTGCTCAGCGAATTCTCTCGGTACACCCGGCATGTCAGAGGGTTTCCATGCGAAGATGTCCCGATTCTCACGGATGAATTCGATGAGCGCGCTTTCCTATTTGGGGTCCAGACCCGTCCCAATGGTAAACTGCTTGGATGAATCGCCAAGGACGAAGTCGACTGTCTTCGTGTCATCCGTTGGTTTGAACTTGAGGGGCGACTCGGAATCTGTAGTCGGTTTCTTGAGTGGTGTCATGTCCGCCGGGTCAACATTGGCCCGGTGGTTTTTGAGCTCTTCCGCCGCACAGGCGACTTCCGCGTAGGCCGCGTCTCCTTCCTCACACTCCTTTGCAATCCTTCTATCTCCGTCGACCGTGATGGGCCCTTTAGGGCCAGGCATTTTGAGCTTGAGGTAGACGTAGCACGGGCGGGCCATGAAGCGAGCGTAAGCCGGTCGTCCGAACAGCGCATGGTACAGGCTTTTTAATTTGACCACCTCGAAGACCAGAGACTCCGACCTGTAGTTCTGTGCAGTTCCAAACGCTACTGGGAGCCTGACCCGGCCAATCGGATAAGCGGATTTGCCCGGGACGATGCCGTGGAAAACTGTGGTTGAAGGCATCAAGTCTTTCTCTAATAGATTCATCCTCCGGAAGGTGTCGAAGTATAGGATATTAATGCTGCTGCCGCCATCCATCAGTACTTTCGATAGAGTGTAGCCCGCCACTTGGGGAGCCACGACCAAGGCCAGGTCCCCCGGGTTATCTATTCTCGGCGGGTGATCCTCTCTGCTCCATGTTATGGTCTGTTCGGACCAGTGGAGATATCTGGGAACTGCCGGCTCAATTACGCTGTACGCCCGGTGATTTACCTTTTTATCACGTCTGCAAGCATTAGTGGTGAAAACATGGTATTGCCCATTATTTAGCTGTTTAGGATTGTTGCGGAAGCCCCCATGGTCATCCTGGTCCTGCGGAGCCCCCTGCGGGGGCGGCTGCTGGAAGACTCCTGGCGGGTTGTACCGCCGGTGGTGGTGCACCGGGTATTGGCCGCCGCCTGGCTGCGCCCCCCCTGAGCCTCTTGTTCGGGAAAACCGCCGAAGGGGTTGTGCCTTTGGTTGGGCGCGGCGAGTTGGTCTTGGCGACGGTTCGGGTCTTCGCTCTGGCTCTTCTTGATCGCCTCGGCCCGAAATTCCCGCATCACGAAGCAGTTCTCCCAGGAGTGGCCCGCCGGGCCGTCGGCCATGGCGTGGTGCGGGCAAGGGCCTTTGAGCAGCTCTTCGTAGTTACGCGGTCTTTTTCCGCTGAAGCCTCGATTCTTCTTTTTCCCGTCATTGGCGTTGGTGTTGGCGACCAGATCCGAGGGTTCCTCATGCGGCCTACGCTTGCCGTTGGTCCCCTGGTTATGACGGTTGCGGCCTTGGAGGCGGGTATGCTTATTCGTTGAATCGTCCTTCTTGGGCGAGTTACCCTTACCATCCTCGCGCGGGATCCTTGGTATCATCGGCTTCAGCGTACCTAGTGAGGGTATCCATCAGCTCGCCCATATCCTGAACTTTTCGTTTGAGTCGCCCCAGCTTCTGGACCAGCGGTTCGTAGTGGCAGTTGTGCTCGAGGATAAGCACAGCTTGCGCTGCCGTGATGCCATCCGATGAATGGATGATTTCCGCGACTCGCCGCGACCAATGATGCGCCGACTCATCCGGGCGTTGCATGCAGTGTTGTAAGTCGACGATTGTCATCGGTCGTTTGCAGGTTCCCCGGAAGTTTTTGATGAAACGTTCCTTTAACTCGGCCCAGGGCTGGATAGAATTGGGGGGTAAATTCTTCAACCAAGTGCGTGCCGATCCCTCGAGCATCATGGTGAAATATCTGGCGCAAACCGCCTCGTTTACGTCGAGCATGTCCATGGCGATCTCATAGCCCTCGATCCAAGATGTTGGTTCGAGGTCTGGTGTGTAATTAGGCACCTTTCTTGGTCCTTTGAAGTCCTTGGGCATTCTTTCGTTTCGAAGGGCCAGGGACAAGCAGGGCACCCCAACTCGCCCTCCGGTCCCTGCGGGAGGAGTCTGAGCCTCTTGAGTGTTGGGTGGACCTCCGCCCGGCGGGTCCCGCTCGGGCGGGTTGTCCTGCGGGAGGTGTCGTGGGGCGCTGTTTACGGCTGGCTGATCCTCCGTCCAACCCCTGGTGTAGCTCGCCTGGGGGGTGGAGTGTAGCCGTTTGGGGCTGTGTGAGAACTGCGCGTTTTGGACCACCGCCGTTTTCAACATCTCAATGGCGTTCCTTGCTTCGATCTCAGCTGGGGTGTTGGCGTGGATCGGGAGAGACTCCAGATGGCGAGTTGCGGCAAGCACGTTGTCCACCGGGTTAGAGAAGTGGCCTCGGGGGGTACGGAAACGAGGGATTTGACCCTCAGTCGGCTGAATCGGCGGGTTAGGAGGGCGGCCCATCCCTCCTGCCGGAGCGGCTCCCATCCCGGGCGTTTGGGGAGTGTCGAACAGGCGAGTCGGATTGAGACCATGGGGCAGGCGTCCCTGGTGCCTCCGCTGATGGACGGCGTCGGATGCGCGCTGCTGTCTTTCGATCCGCCAATTGTCGGTGTTCAACCGCATCCTTTCGGCCGTAATCTGGGCCTGTCGAGTTTCCATCCTGGCGGACTCCGTCTCAGCATCCTGATGGGCCTTTGCCACCGCCTCCCTCATTTTTGCTATCTCCGCATTTATCTCTCCTTGGTTCTCTGGCGTGAGGGGGGTTGACATTAGTCTTGTGATTTCCGCCGCTAAATCCACCAGGACTGTTGACGCACTTCTGGACGTCCCGCCGGTTCCATCGCCCCCGGCGGGGTTCGGTGCGGGTTGAGTCGCCCCAGCCATGTAGATGGCGATCTGGCAGCGGGTTCGATCGAGGATTTCCGGATCCATGGCCAATGACAGGCCCCCAAGACCGTCTCCGTGGAGGGACTGGATGGAATCGGAATCGCCCATGGATGACTCGTCGTCAGAGTTGACGGGGGTGACCTCCTGAGCCGCCGCGCGCTCTGGCTCCTCCGACCCCTGTGTGAAACCCACAAAGACTGGGCGGGTCAGATTCCGGGTTATGACTGGATGAACGTACCTGGCCGGCTCGACGATGTCGGAGGAGGTGTCCGGCTCAGGAACGGATGACCCGATCATGCCGATGAAGACGTTGATCTTGCCGAAGGGGACCCTGTAGCCTGATTCGAGAGAATTTGCTTCAGGTCCCCATCGCCGGTTGTCGATGTAGGCTATGCCGCGTCGGCTCCAAGTCATGAGCGCCGCCGCATAACTCCCAGACCCTGGTAGGGCTCCCTTTGAGAACTCAACTCCACCGTGCGCAGGCCCCACGGTGGGCGCCAACTGTCGTGGTTTTGTCACGACAGATGTCCTCGTGAAAGGACTTAGTACTGGAGCCATCGCACCTTGGTGGCGACTCAAAGGGGTTAAGCGGGAGAGACACGGCGATCTACCCAGGTTCGGCCCCTCGAGAAGAGGTAATAGCCTACGTCCTGCTTTGTGTGTATTGACGTGGATTCGATTACAAGGAAAGCGTAAATCGCCTAAACCTAGCACTCGATGATTTCTAACCCGTCTCTCCCCCTCCAGACTCGCCTTTATATATAGGTCGAAGCCTTAGGGTTTACAAGAGTCCCTTCCTTTTTACAAATCGTGACCACCGCGGTCTCTAAGTCGCCATCTTGTCGAACCCAGAGTCCTTCCATAAATCATAACCATCCTGCAACTTCGAACCGCCCGGGCAGAGGCCCAACTAGCCTTAAAGGATGAATCGCCTTAACAGTAACCCGGCCCATATTTGGCGGGTCACAACTGCAGGCAATATCCCCAACAGCGGTGCAACAGGGTTTAGCGGTGGTTCTCACGCACCCTCTCTCAACACTCCAATAAAACAACGCCGCTCCCAAGGCACTAACACCCAACAACACGGCAACAAGCAACACCGACAAAACTCAGGTGACATGATGCCATGCATGATGTGACGATGCAAACTAAATGACAATGCAGCCAACAAAAATAAAATAGCCACATGACAGAAATGGAATAGAAGGGGAATCTTCTGGGTGTCGGTCTCGGGCTGTCACAACTCTCCTACACTACAAGAGGATCTCGCCCCGAGATCCAAGAATGAAAGGGGGGAGAGGATGAGAAAGAACAAGAGGTAAAAACTTAGTCGCTTCTTTGACAAACGAGTGAAACCAACGATCCTTGAAGGTTGCAACAAGATGAGGAGTGATATGGGAAATAAGCAAGAATTCACGGAAAATTTCGGCAGCACTTCGGTAGGAAAATGGGACAAAAAATTCGATACGAAGAGAGAATTAGACAATATTCACAACAAAGAAGTAAATAGAACAAGGGAACACCATGATCTTGAAAGAACAACATAATAGACCCAAAAGAGCAACATCACAATGCCTCCAGACAAGAGAATAGGAACTAGCTCATACGGAAGAAGAGAATGACAACTACTAACTCCAATGAACTTGACAAGCATCCTTGCGAGAAGAATTGGACGAAGTTGTTGGAAAAACAACAACGAAAGAACAAGATAGTAGTGGGCTTAAGGAAATCATCTCACATTTATAAGGTGACAACCAACCACCAAAAGAAACAAGGAAGATTGGGAGAAACAAGATATGACCAATTCTTACAGCAAGAGGATACATTGAGAACTTGGATTAATGACAAGCACCATGATAGCAACAAACCATAGGAAAAGCTTTAGGTGAAATCCAAACCAAGATAGCTCAATGAAGAAATCATGGGTTGAAAATATCTCAAGATCATAGAATTCATGGGTTTAATTATCTCATTCTTGAAAGGAAAACTTTTCGAAGCTCCTACACTAACAAGAATGCCATAATACCACCTTAAAGGATGAAGGAAGAACAAATGCACTGGAGATGCAAGAGAAAGAAAAACTTGAGGAAAGAATTGATATCATGAGTCCTTCGGAAGAAGAATTGAAATCTCTTGGAGGAAGGAAGGACAATAATAAGAATTATGTTATGCTCATCCTTCATCAAGTTTAATTGATGACAAGCAACGGATTTATCATACCACTTATTCTTATAGAAATGAATCTTGAAGAGGCAGAGAGATAAGCACCACTTGAAGTAAAATTAGGGAAGCACCGGTAGAATTCACAATTAAATGGGGATACCAAGAATGCATGGAAACACATGAGAATGAAGACATCATGATCCACCTAATAGAAAACTTGAATAAGGCACCGGAATAATTGAGAGACGAACGAAGAGACAACAATGGAGAAGAATTGAGGATGAAAGCTGAAAGCTGAGAACGAAGAATCTTCTAAAATGACGGCCTTCGGAGGAATGAGAATGAAAACAACTCAGAAATGCACCGGATAGCAAGAAAGGGATTACTCATGATTGACAACAAATGAGAGGATACACGAAGCTGAGATGACAATCTTCACAAGAATGGAACAAGACTGAGAGAAACACTCCTTCGAATTTGCAAGCTGAGAATGATGACGAGAACAACACCACCAAAAATTAATGAGACACTCCGGGATAAAGAAGAATGAAAGGTTGAGCCAAAATTATGAGAATTAACTCAAATAGATCTTGAAGAAGGAATAAGACTGATGAAATTCACACTTACGTCATAGATGAAAGAATTAGAGATCTCCGGAAAGATTAAAAGAGCTATAACAGATCCTGGGAAAAACCTGTGGGTTATCGGCCCACTCAAAGAAATCACCGTTGAAACAACTGATTATAAGGAGAGATATTGCACCGGTATGAAGAGAACTAGATGAGGTTGAGCACCTCGAAATACTTAAAGAATTGAAAACAAGAAACTCTGAGACATCTTCAACGCTTCGGATGGAATAGAGATAACTGAATAAACAAGATAGGCTGAAACGAATCTCCAACATAGGAAAGAATTACAAGCACGAAAAGGATATGATGAACACGGACAAATGAATTAAATTCACCGGAAAAGATGACAAGAATGAACAAATATGACACGAATCTCCTGAGAATCTTCACAATGAATCACCAGGTAAAAGAGAAAGAACAGACAGCGGAAGCACAATGAAAAGAAAACTCTTGGATAAAAAATGAATCACTGAAGAAAAGGGTGGGAGGGCGGGGAAAAAACAAAGACAACTTGGGACAGATGAGATGAACTCCGGATGGGATAAGAGAATGATCTGCAAAAATTAGAGAGGATTGAATTCACTGAAGAGAAGCACACCAGTTGGAAAAGAATTGATATGACAACTCCGGTAGACAAGAATTGATATGAAAATTTGGACGAACAAAAGAATTTGCATTCCCACATAAAAAATATGAGAACACCACTTAGGAAAGATCTGAAATCACCACTTGACATTGAAGCAACTTGAACTACCATATTCAGCAAAACAAAGGATGAGGATTTGTTGGAAGATTGTCCTATAAGCAACTACTTGAATTCCCACCTATGAATTCCCGAAATATCTGGTCATGCAATCTGGTACACGGATACAAGGAGTAATATCACACAACTCCTATACTAACCCGTCACCTGTATCACATCTGTTAACACACAACCAGAATCTCGGACCTTCATCTACAACAGACCCTCGTGATCACAATGATAGAAAGTATGGCAGTACTCCCGAACAATCTGCACCAGTACTGGGGACATCGGGGTTATCTCGCCACTACTAGTATTGAAGCAATTACGAACATCCTTCGTTCTGAGATACTAAGAAATCTGAATGATAACGATGTGCTCAAGAATCCCCTGGAGCTCAACTCCCCTGAGACTTAGAGAAGATAGGAGGCACCAAGACAGAACTCCGTCACATCGGCATCATATAGATTCCAAAATATACGCGTGATCCAAAAAAAAATTTGGACTGAGAAGAGGAGTAGAATTAAAATATTACGTCAAGATTCCTCACCAGAGCATAGAAGAGGAGAAAAAAAGAATCCTACTCGATATATAACTAGACTCAAATAGTTTTTTACTAGACTCGACTCGGCCATGTTCGATCAATCAAGGGGGCTCCTAGGTTGGTACTGGTCTGATACCAACTTGTCACGCCCAAGATGCGACCCTATCCTCAATTTGGCATGAAGGCCTCGTCAGGGATAGAAGCGCATCTCGTCGTGTCGCAAGAATGGATATCGTTACAAGTACATGTACTGAAAAGAAGAGATATATATACAGAGTTGGCTTACACTCGCCACAAGCTACATCAGAGTCACATCAGTACATTACATAATCATCAGGAGTAAGAGCAGGGTCCGACTACGGACGAAAACAAACGAGAAAAATAAGAACGACGTCCATCCTTGCTATCCCAGGCTGCCGGCCTGGAACCCATCCTAGATCGATGAAGAAGAAGAAGAAGAAGCAACTCCAAATGATCAAACAACGCGCTCGCGTCAAGTAACCTTTACCCGTACCTGCAATTGGTGTTGTAGTAATCTGTGAGCCACAGGGGACTCAACAATCTCATTTCCAAAGGTATCAAGACTAGCAAAGCTTAATGGGTGATGTATGGTTAAGTGGTGAGGTTGCAACAGCGGCTAAGCATATATTTGGTGGCTAACTTACGAATACCAGAAATAAGAGGGGGAAGATCTACGCATAGCGGACGTGAACTACTGATGATCACATGAATGATCCTGAGCACCTACCTACGTCAGACATAACCCCACCGTGTCCTCGATCGAAGAAGGAACTCACGAAAGAGACAGTCACGGTTACGCACACAGTGGGCATATTTTAATTAAGTTAACTTCAAGTTATCTAGAACCAGTGTTAAACAAAATTTCCACGTTGCCACATAACCGTGGGCATGGCTTTCCGAAAGATTTAACCCTGCAGGGGTGCTCCAACTAGTCCATCACAAATTACCACAAGCCGCATAGAAATCCTCAATCACGAAGCTCGCGATCTCGTCGGATTCCCTAGTGGAAAACCTCAACTCTGAGATTACCCAAAGCATCACAGGAATCCCGATGCACAAGATATCTCGTCAAAGGTAAAACTAATCTAGCAGGGCCGCCAGGCGTGTCGACGATCCCGATAGGAGCCGCGTATCTCGTTCTCAGGACACGACGGATAAGCACAGCATACGGTGGCCTGATAGAAATCTCCCGAGTTGCCCCGGGTTGGCCCCGCAAACGGCTCTAGTTTTGGACCAGCACCAACAGCACTGCCCCCTGTATTATGTAGAATTACTCCTGGGGTAGCGCTAACTCCCTATGCATTTCAATTTAACAGAATTATTATGTTGGGCAAATAGTACCAATGTTGGGCCTTGCCAGACCAGCCTTAATCTAAAACGAATTATCAAGGGGGTCCCCATAACAACCCCGATCGTGTTAGGAGCGCACAATTATGGAACATAACACCGGTAGCCGAAACTAAGGGGGCAAAGGTGGAACAAAACACCAGGCTAGAAAGGCCGATCCTTCCACCTTTTACCAAGTATATAGGTGTATTAAATTAAATTGCATTAATATGGTGATATGACAAGGAACCCATGTTTTCACATGGAAGCAACTGCACCTGCAACTAGCAACGCTAACAACAGGGTTAAGCAAGCGGTAACATAGCCAATCAGTGGTTTGCTAGGTCGAACAAGTTGAAGGTTATCATGGCATTGTTGAGAGGCTGATATTTAACATGTGGTAGGCAACGAGACATAATCGATAGAAGCGATAAAACTAGCATGGCAATGATAGTAATGGTATCTGGGGAAATGGTCATCTTCCCTGAGATCCCGCTTGGAAGAAGAATGACCCCGTGAAGTCGGTGAACCAATGTAGTCGAACAGGTGCTCACATTCTGACACGCTTGCGGAACTCTTTCGGAATGGAGCAAACCGGAAATAAACATCAACACAAATATTCACCATGGCAAATGCAAGACATGATGCATACCCTAATGTGATGCATGATCAGTTCAATGATGCAGGCATGGCATGGCAATTCACCTCACACAAACTCTACACATTAAGTGAAGCTCGATATGCAATGGGTTGCATATCGACGAAACTCCACATTTAACACGCAATATTAGATGTTGTCAACATGGCAAGGGGTGAGCGATGATCCTACATGACATCCTAGTCGGGTAACAAGCGAAACATAGATCGGAGCTACGGCAGAAGAAACATGCAACACACGATTATATGCCATGAATGCGTTTTGCATGCAAGTTCAACCACGGCAAGAAGGGAGACAAGCAGGTGTCGCCATGGCGAGCGAAAGGGAAACTGTGTCGGCAAGACGGAAATGATGCCACGGCAACGTACCTATCCCGATACTCAACGAGATATCGATGCCACGATTTGGAAGCGTCTGCGGGAACGCTAACTAAGAATGGGGTGATCCCGTATATCGGGTTCCCATGTGTCGAGGCACGACGAAAGAAGACAACAGGCAACGGGCAACATACGGTGCATACATATATTCAACTCATACATCATATGTGTTCGGTACACGACACGTTCTCACGGTATACCTTCGACGCGTGCGAATCGGAGCGGTTCGAGTCGTAGCGGACCAACGGTCATCGTGGAAGTCGTGGTCGTCGTGGAAGTAGTCGTTCGCTCGGCGTCGTGGTTCTCGGGTCTTCGACGCTGGTAGTCGATTACGTCTCCGTCGATGTTCGGGGTTCGTCGAGGACATCGTTGTCATCGATCTTGTCGACGACTCAAGGTAGGCGGGGATGGTCTACGCGCGATGGCAAGCGGTAGCACAAGCAACAAAATGCAAGCCTCACGCAAGGCAATCGGCATGCAGCAGCCATGGCAATAGCTATAGCAACTACGGCGCTACGCAACAGCAAACGCAGCTATGCTTCTACAACACGCATGCCAAGCACGGCAACCTAGCCTAGCAAGCAAAACGGCAAGCGAGCACACAACACCAGCAACTAAGCAACCTAAGCAGCAGCTAGCACTAACCTAGCAACTAACAACAACTAACCTAGCATCTACGGCAGCACGAACAACAGCAACACTAGCTAGCCAACTTCAGCCAACAACACCCATGGCGGCAGCATCAGGCAGAAGCAACAGTGCAGCAACAATACACGGCAGCGGTGCAGCAACGGCAAGCTCGGCAGCGACAGCAGCAAAACAACACGAGGAGGCCGGGCCAGGGCAACGAGCTGGGGACGGCCACGGCGGGCGACGCGGGCAGGGCACCGGCGGCGAGCTCGGCTCGATGGGGAACGCGGCCTGCAGGCGGAGGCGAGCAGCGTGGCGATGCCATGCGCGCGGCGGCTGCACGGGCGTAGGGGACGGGGAGCAGAGAGGTGGCTCGCGAGCAGGGAGGCGGTCGGCGGGGCTGTCGAGCATGGGGGCGGCGGGGCTCGGTGCTGGCGCGGGATCGAGGCGGCGGGGCGGCGCGGCTAGGGAGACGGCAAGGCGGCTCGGGCACAGCAAGGAGGAGAGGGGCGAGGCGGTCGGTGGCGCGCATGGCAGGGCGAGGCCGAGGCGAGGAGACTAGGGCGGGGAGCGGCGGCGCTCGGGGCTGGTGGCGGCACCCGGCGGCAAGGCAGAGGAGGAGCATGGAGGAGGGAGATGGCGACAGGAGAACTCGAGGGGATCGATGGGAGTCTCGAGGTGGCTGACGGCGCAAGGGGGAGGACGTGGGGCGAGGGGAGACTCGCTAGGGCAGAGGAGCCGGTCCAGGTGGGCCTGGCCGGCTGGGCCTCTCCCTCATTGTTTTTTTAAAACGAATAAAAACTAAGACCTTTTAAAGAATTAAAAATTTAAACCCTTTTGAAGAATTGAAATAAAACTCTTTTAACAAGAAAATAAAAATAACCCCTTTTCTTGCAAAAGAATAAAACCAAACCCCTTAAATAAAATGGGTCTCTTGTTTTAAAAATATACAAAAGGTAAAATAACGAAACCCAGAGGGGTTGCCCCCACATTTAATAAAATGACTTTCTTTAAAAGAAGACAAATCTTTTTTTAAAAGGGTTAGAACGGAAATTTTAGCAAACCGCAAAACAAATAAAAGAGGGGTGAGAAGGTTTTAGGTCCGCGGTGCAATAGGGTTTAGCGGTGGCTCTCACGCACCCTCTCTCAACACTCCAATAAAAAACGCCACTCCCAAGGCACTAACACCCAACAACACGGCAACAAGCAACACCGACAAAACTCAGGTGACATGATGCCATGCATGATGCGACGATGCAAACTAAATGACAATGTAGCCAACAAAAATAAAATAGCCACATGATAGAAACGGAATAGAAGGGGAACCTTCTGGGCGTCGGTCTCGGGCTGTCACAGGGTTGTACAAGAGCAATATAATATGTTGGCAATCATCCCATATCAACCACCAATTGTGCATGTTGAACAAGTGATTGTTGGAGATGTGAGGTTGGTTTATGGTCCTCCTCTGCAGCCTGAATTAGCATGGAGATATTTTCAGACTTTGCTACAAGGAGAGATGGTATATGAAATTAAAAAATCTCTTTCAGTAAAACCCTTGCAGTCTATGGTTCTATCAAAAAGGTCTTGGGCCCTTGACTTTGATGAAGTGAATGTGCTTTCGAGGCTTCAGTGGGTGGAGGTTGGCCCAAGCAGGCCCATGAGGCCCATAACACGTACTCTGCTTCCTCAGCTCGATTCAACGTGTGATAACCCTGCAATTCTGGAGGATATGGACTTTTCTCAGCAGGTGTAGAGCAATAACCCCCCATTGCAGTGGGGTTTTCCTTTTCGGCCCCCGCAACTTCTAAAGGTGCTCATGTCGAGCATAAGCCAATGATCCCCACCCCGGTGATTGAATCAGAGGTTCGTCGTTGCATGATTGGATCTGCAAAGAGGGATGGGTCTAAGCCTATCTTCCACGAGCTAAAAACAGAGCCAAAGAAGAACAAGCCTTGCTGCAAGCCTTTCCCGGAGTCTAGCACGTTCCAGCAAGAAACTGGCGATAGCTATATTGTGGCCCCTCCAACACTGATCAGGGAGATCCAGAGGATGGGGGAGGACCTCAAAATTGACGCTGAGACGCTAATGGTGGAGAGGCTTATGACTGAGCCAACTAAGGAGCACCCTGTTGCTTCTGATGATTAGTCATTTCTTCATGCAGTGGATTTGGCACGCCCCTAAGTTAGCCCATGAACATTTTTTATCTCATCTTGTTGGATCTTTTGTATTAATGTGGATACTTGTGATATTATCTTTTGGGTTTGTAAATACATCTTATGTCATGTGTTATTCTTTGGGATGGTTTGTTACTATGTAGCATACCTTTATGATCATCTTCTTATTGGTTTAAATGAGTAACAATTACCATAGAAAATGGGACGTTCTCTATTGGAATGTTCATGGACTTAATTCTGCTGCTCGACAAAGATCAGTAAAGTAGAAGATGTGAAAGTGCGTTATATCGACTAGAGTGGGGTGAATAGGCGATTTCTACAAATTTGTCACTAAGGGATTACTTGTTTAGGAAATTGCTAAGCGACAAAATACAAGCACTGGATTAAGTACTCAAATGCATGCGAAACATAGCAACAACATATTCATAGTGATGAAATGAAACATACACAGAGGAGAGATAGCATGTAAATAGGATAGGCAGGTGAAGAACAAGGCAACTGAAGAACCTGAGATAAGGAAATTGAGAAAATCTTCAGTCAAAGTCTTCAAACAACAACGATCAGTTCCATCAACAAGTACATGAGGAAATAGATGAGTTGAGGAAATAGAACCAGGAGCTCGATGAAGACAGTGATTTGATGACCTGGTTCCAATTGACGTGACAGTCGTACATTTGGTTTGGAATGGCTTGGTATTTAAACCAAAGGACACACAGTCCTAGGACACACAGTCCTTACCATATTCTCCTTTAGCTAAGGTCACACAGACCTCGCCCAACCACTCGTGATAAGTCTTCAGGGCAAACTTCCAAACCCTCACAAACTCGGTCATGCGGCAATCCACAATTTACTGCTGGATGCTCTAGACCAGTGATACCTAACTCTCTAGAAGATACGCAGTCTTCAAAGGTAACAAGTGTTGGTTCCACACAGGAACAATATCTTCAGTGATGCTCAATCACTTTGGGTTTTGGTTTTGATTTGGGTGTTTGGGTTTTGGTTTTTATTTGGGTGTTTGGGTTTTCCTCACAGATGATTTTCTTTCAAAGTCCTGAGAGGATGGGATGCTCTCAAATGACAAATTTCAAGTTCTCTCTCGGAGCATCCAACCAACTAGTGGTTATAGGGGGCAGCTATTTATAGCCTGGGAGCAATCCCGACATAATATGACATAAATGCCCCCTAATGATATGACCATTATGTGGATAAGGTTTTGGGATAGCTGGCGCAAAGCACAACAATGGTCGGAATTTTCGAACTATGAAAATCCTCAGATCTATCATGTTCCTCACTTGTAGGCAATTCGCACTGGCAAAATCCTAACTCCTCGGTCAGAACAATTTCCTGAGAGACTAGAAGAACTTTGTGTGTGTTCCATAAGCAATCTACTTGCGCTCTTCTTCGATACTTTTTGTGGGAATTACTACTTGGTAGATTTGTTCTTGACACTATCACCAGGGGAAATTTCTTAAGTTGTCCACCCTCTGATGCTCTCAATGCCATTGGGAGTCTATTGGGTTCTCCACCTATCATTATAAATGAAACTTTTTTAACTCTTGAGCATGTTATACAAAGGATAGATGTTATTGAAAAGAAAATTCTTACCAAATAGCATGTTGAATTTTTTTATAAAAGGGTGCAAGATCTTGTTAATCGTATTTGTTCGAAGATGGGAGAGGCTGTGAAGATGCTAAAAGAGAACCAATCGATAACTAATGAAAGGGTAGTACAGAGCCCCGCTCAAATTGATAAATTAGAGGAAATTTTCAATAACTTGAGGTCAGCTTTTTCTTCCATTGAAACTATTGAGAAAACTCCCCTTGGAAAGAAAAATACCCACTCCCAAGAACAAACGTGCCTCTTCTAGCAACAACATAGATATTAGGATGATTAGGGCTCACTTCTAGTTGAATGAACCTCCTCATATGAATGAATTCTTTAACATTATCCCTAGGAGTGAATTTTTTGAGAATATGCATGCTATATCTCTAAGAAATCAGGGATGTGTGATTGAGGAGTTGGAAACTAAAGATGATAATACCCGAATCTATGCTATATGCCTAGCTAGGGGCGTAAAGCGACAACGCTTGTTTTTTTGACCAACACTGCAAGGGAAAAGCCCCCCCACAGCCACACACCTTTATTATAATGAAATTACAGTATGTACATGGTTACCTCGGTAACCGAAATAAAAGAAGAAAGAAGGGGATTAGGGGCCTAACCTAATGAGAGGCTACATTTAAGGTGGTAAGACAGAGACCCATTTCAGCACGTCTTCTTTAAACTTAGGCTTGATCCTGTGTGCCATAAGAGACATTTCAGTTATAAATCCTCACTTCCAGACAACAAATCTAGGCTGAACATTCTGTAAAACCTTGGCATTTCTCACAAGCCAAATGTTCCAACAGGCAATGAACACCATCTTAGAGAAAAAAGGGTGCTGAAAAGAGCTTTTAGCATGGGAGACTGTAACTGCCATATCGTTTGTATCACCCCAGTCAACTTGCAAATAGCTGCAAATTCTATTGCTGAAGAGTCAGATGAAGAACAAATGATCCCTATCTTGTGTGGCTTGTGCATGGCAGATTCTGCAATTAACCCCATCATCCATATGCCAATGTCTTCTTTCTACGATATCCTTGGTATTCAATCTGTCCATGACCAGCATCCAGGAAAATACCTTGATCTTCAAGGTGCAATAACTAGCCCATATCAAATTCAGCAAAGGGTTAAAAGTTTGCTCCCTTGCACATGGGAATAGGAAGCCTTTGGGGGTATAATGTTTAGTTGTTTCCATCCGTGACCACACATCATTCTGGCTTGTACTGGGCTCAAAATCCCTTATGAAAGCTTGGAGTGTGGACAACTCCAAGAAGGCCTGCTCAGAGAGAGGCAAATTAAACCAGGGGGACAGATCATCAGTGTTCAATCCATCTTTGACCATTGTCCAAGGATCCTTAACATATGAAAACAGTCTAGAAAATCTGTCTTTTAGAGGAATGACTGAGTTGCCAGTGTTCCATTTATCATGTCAAAATAGGGTAGTATCTCCATGCTTGACTTGCACCCAAGCGACCTCCCTAAAATTGTCCAATGACTTCAGGATACTCCTCCACCAATATGACCCACATGGCTCAGTTCCTTGTGGTACTCTGTCATGTTAGTATGTGTTTGAGATCAGCTGAACCCAAGGCATATCCATTCTCTTAAGAAATTTGTTGGCATGTTTCAAAAGCAGAGCTGCATTTTGTAGTCCTAGGTTTAGAATACCCAGTCCACCCTTGTTCTTAGGTCTGTAGATCAACTCCCAAGCAGCAAGGGATGGTGAATGTTCCTTTCTATTCCTTCTCCATAAACATTGCCTCTAAATCCTTTCCAACCATTTGAGAATTCCTGGAGGGATAGAAAGACTGTAGAGGAAAAAGATTGGCAAAGAGGATAAATAAGAATTCAGGTATTGCAGCCGTCCTCCTTGAGCTAGGAAAGAAGAACTAGAAGACATCCTTCATTCCATGCATGAAACTAGAGGCATCAGGTGCTCCATCTTGGGCGGTGAGGTGCCAAACGACAGTCCAATATTTGTAAAAGGCATAGTACCAACTTTACATCCAAAGACCTGAGCAAGTCTCGCAAATTCTTCTAAGGAGACATTGATTGGCACCATTGATGATTTCTCAAAGTTAATCTGTAGACCTATTGATCTAGTGAAAACTTGGAGCATCTCTTTCAGAGCCTTCATCTGTCCTTCCTCAGCAGGAAAAACAATCAAAGTATCATAAGAATATTGGATAATAGGAAAATCCTTGTCATGGCATGGAATTGGCAGCTGAATGTGTTCCTTGGCTAGCGTATCATTAACAACAAACTGGAGCAAATCTGGGGCTAGAACAAAGAGTAAAGGGGAGATGGAATCTCCGTGTCTGACACCAGCCTTGCAATGAAAATGCTTTTCACACACACCATTAAGAAGGATGGAGGAGGACCTAGAGGTGAGGAATTGATGAATCCATCCTCTCCATTTGCTGTTGAACCCTTTATACTTTAGTATATCGAGGATGACCTCATGTTCAATAAAGTCAAAAGCTTTTTCAAATTCCAGTTTAAGAATGAGAATTGGTCTTTTGGACCGATGGCATTGATAAAAGTACTCAAGGGTCCAACTAATGCAGTCGTGAATGGTTCTAGTCTTGATAAATCCATACTGATTTTTATGAAAACAGTCAAGAATGACAGCTTGCAATCTATTAGCAGCCATCTTGGTTAGGAATTTAATACCCAAGCATGTCAAAGATATGGGCCTATAATCCCCAACATACTCTGGTGAGGCTTTCTTTGGAACGAGGGTGATGAGTGAATTATTCAAACTTTCTAGATTTGCTTTCCCTTCAAAAAGGTGATTAGCAAGTGCATGAAATTCTTTTCTAATTATATGCCAACACTTTTTAAGGACCAACCCATTGAAACCATATGGACCCGGTGCCTTGTCCATAGGCATGCATTTGACCACCTGGTCCATTTCCTCCTGGGTGAAGGGTTCAGTCAACACATGTAATCCCCGCACTCGCTTAATAAGATTAGGCAAATCAAAACCCATAGTAATTCCTTTAGCTGTGCCCATTCAATGTTTATACAAAGACCAAAGAATCCCCTCCATTTGACTATGCTCTGAAATCACTATGCCATCAGCCAGGGTGAGGTTGGCAATAGAATTCCTTTGATGTCTCTCAAATGCCATGGCATGGAAGAACTTAGTATTCTCTTCCCCTAACTTGATGGATCTGATAGTACACCTCTTTTTCGAGTAAACACACTGCAAACGTAACAAATGATGTAGGTGTGCATGGACAATCTTTCTGAAATTAAATTCATGTCTGAATAGAGATATCAGCTCCTCCAAACTATCAATCCATTCAATCACCTCATTACATTTGTCTATGAAAATTTTCATACTAGAGATTACCAATTTCCAATGTTTAAGATCATGTCTCAGGGTTTTAAGCTTGTGAGTGAGAATAGTTGTAGGTTCTCTCTTATAAGAAGGCTTATTCCATGATTTGGTAACACATTCCAAGAAACCCTCCACCTTGGTCCAATAATTGTCAAATCTAAAGATATTGGTTTTGGGGATTGAGGTGGTGATGACAACCACACAAGGCACATGATCAGAGGCACTTGTGGCCAAAGCCAAAACTTCAGTCAGGGGGTAACATGTGATCCAGTTGGTGGAAGTAAAAAACCAATCTAGTTGATCTAGAAGTGGGTTATCTTGCATATTATACCAAGTGTAGGATCTCCCTTTAATAGGTAGTTCAACTAAACCCAAATGCCCAATGATTTCATTGAAGATGAGCATATCGTTCATATCCCCACCTGGTAGATTTCTGTTATCATGTGATCTAATGAAGTTGTAATCTTCCAACAAAAGCCAATTCTCCTCAAAAGCAATCTGCAAATTATGTAGCCACTCTACAAAAATGTCTCTTAATTCCCCCTGACATGGTCCATAAACATTGACTAATGTCCAAACATCAACAATCACTTTGGAGGTGAACTTAATTAGCATTCTAAATGGTTCTATCTCCATTAAATCACCATGGAGAATTAAAGAGTTCCATACCACCAAAAGACCCCCCAAAGCGCCATGAGAAGGGGCAAAAGCAAAATGATCATACTGTCTTGGGCAAAAAGACCGAATCTCCTTGAGTGTATACGAACCACACTTAGTTTCCTTGAAGCACGCGACAGTACATTGGATCTCCTCCCTTTTTGGCGTACGACTCTCTGCCTAGCCAGAGAATTCAGCCCTCGGACATTCCAACATAGTACATTCCAGTTTCTATGCTTATGAATATGCATTAATAACCCAGGTAAGTAGCAACCATTGGCCAGTTACATAGTAACAAGTGACATATAGATACACCAAAAGATAACATGTCGCAAAATAGTACTGACATAAACTTACAAGACAACACAATAAGACATAGTTTTCGACCATAGAGACAAATCAGACATATAGAGGCAGACTTATGGGCATGCCAAACCCGTTGGAGAGTAGCTAGATTAATCATCAACAACCACGTCTGGCTTGGTTGCATGAGTGATGTCTACGCACGCTTCTATTCTTGTATACTATGTTGGGCCTCCAAGTGCAGAGGTTTGTAGGACATCAACAATTTCCCTCAAGTGGATGACCTAAGGTTTATCGAACTCAGGGAAGTAGAGGTTGAAGATGGTATCTCTCAAGCAACCTTGCAATTAAGAAACAAGAAGTCTCTTGTGTTCCCAACACGCCTATTACAATGGTAACTTATATAGGTGCACTAGTTCACCGAAGAGATGGTAAAATATGGGTGATAGGTGTGGCAAAGCAAGGTAATATAAATCTATAATAAAAATTACAGCAAGGTAGCAAGTGAGCATAAACGGTGTAACAATGGTGAGAAACAAGGCCTAGGCTTCATACTTTCACTAGTGGCAACTCCCAACAACATTAACATAGTCTAATCACATGATATTTCCACTAAAACTTGCAATGGTGACGTACTCGGAGGTCATTCCTTTGTGACCAAGAGAGGACGAGAATTATGTAGGGCTACAAAAGTACACCTCAGAGTTCGTAGTTCTCATCTATGGATTTCCCAATGTCACCGCGACCATCCAAAGAGAGTACCACAATCACCATAACGTATCTCAAGGATAGTCAAAGACAAGCACCAAGAGACTCACAATCTTCAATGAATTCACAAAAGATGACATCACTCATGAAAATATTCTTCTAATCCATGTCCAATAGACCGCTGTCACCATGGTCTCAGGGATTATACTAGATAACTTCAAGTGAGTACATCAATCCAATACATATAAGAAGGGGAAACATCATGGGATCACCCTAGGTTAAGATAGCATATGATCACAATCAAGATCACATAATGGGAGAGAGAATTAACCACATAGCTATTGTAGAAGACCTCAACCCCGAGGAGGAACTACTCCCGCTTCATGGAGGGAGGAAGCAAGGTCGATGGAGATGAATCCGGGGGCACTTCCCCGTCCCGACAGGGTGCCGACTGATACGTCCATTTTGCATCATGTTTTCATGTTGATATTTAACGCTTCTTTGGCTGTTATTTCACTTCAGGGTACTATTCTTATGCCTTTTCTCTCTTATTTTGCAAGGTTTACATGAAGAGGGAGAATACCGGCAACTAGAATTCTGGCCTGAAAGTGGAGCAAATTTGAGATACCTATTATGCGCAACTCCAAACGCCGTGAAAATCAACAGGGATTTTCCCAATTTATAAAAAATACTGGGCCGAAGAAGTGCCAAAGGGGCACGAGGGTGTGCCCACAAGGCTGCACGAGGCGGCCTGATGTCCCACAAGCGTATGGGATCGCAACCGTTTTTTAGGGTAGAGTATTCAACCCAAATTTATTGATTCACTCACAAGGGGAAGCTAAAGAATATTCACAAGTATTAGCAGCTGACTTGTCAATTCAACCACACCTAAAAGATTAGTGTCTGCAAGCAAAGTATCAGTAGCAAGGTAGTATGATAGCAACGGCACCAGAAAAAGCTTTGACAACCCTGGCAACGGCGCTAGAAAAAGCCTTGTTGACGGGATGTTAGCGCCAACAAAGTCTTGCAACAAGTAACAACGGAGTAGCAAGGAACAGTAGTAGTAGCAGCAGCAAAGTAACAAGTAACAACAGTAGCAACAGCAGCAAAGTAACAGTAGTAGTGACAACATCAAAGTGGCCCAATCCCTCTTGTAGCAAGGGACAAGCCTAGGCAAAGTAACGTAGCGAGAACCAGTAGTAAAAGATTCATAGGCAGTGGATCGGTGATGGATCAGTGTGACGGATGTGATTCATCATGTAACAACTATAACACGGAGAGATATGTGGCTAGCTCCCGTTCGTTAATCTAATGTAGACATGTATTTCGTATGTAGTCATACGTGCTTAGGGAAAAGAACTTGCATGACATCTATTGTCCATGCCTCATGTGGCAGCGGGGCCCTAATGGAAACTATGGGATATTAAGGTTCTCCTTTTAATAGAGAACCGGACCAACGCATTAACACGCGGTGAATACATGAACTCCTCATACTAAGGTCATCTCCGGGAGTGGTTCCGGCTATTGTCACTCCGGGGTTGCCGGGTCATAACACATAGTAGGTGACTACAACTTGCAAGATAGGATCTAAAAGACACATAAATTGGCGACAACATAATAGGTTCAGATCTGAAATCATGGCACTCGGGCCCTAGTGACAAGCATTAAGCATAGCCAAGTAGTAGCAACATCAATCTAGAACATAGTGGATACTAGGGATCAATCCCCGTCAAGAACTAACTCGATTAAATGATAGATCTCATCCAACTCATCATCGTCCAGCAAGCCTACGATGAGATTACTCACGAACGATGAAGAGCATCACGGAATTGTTGATGGAGAAAGGTTGATGATGACGATGGCGACGATTTCCCCTCTCCGGAGCCCGAAACGGACTCCAGATCTGCCCTCCAGATGAAGAACAGGATGTGGCAGCGCCTCCGTATCGCAAAACGCGATGAAACCTTCTCTCTGATTTTTTTTCCACGCGAAACGGAAGATATAGAACTGAGATTGGGGGCGGTGGTGCCACGTGGGCCCCACAAGCCCTCATGGCGCGACCATAGGGGGTGGCCGCGGCCCAGGGGCTTGTGGCCCACTGGCACGCCCCCTCACATGGATCTTTGCGCAGGTATTTTTCTTTTATTCTAGAAAAAATCTCCGTAAATTTTCAGGATGTTCCGAGAACTTTCATTTCTGCACAAAAACAACACCATGGCAATTCTGCTGAAAACAGCGTTAGTCCAGGTTAGTTCCATTCAAATCATGCAAATTCGAGTCCAAAACAAGGGCAAAAGAGTTCGGAAAAGTAGATACGACGGAGACGTATCAACTCCCCCAAGCTTAAAGCCTTGCTTGTCCTCAAGCAAGTCAGTTGGCAAACTGAGAGAGACAAAAGAAAAACTTTGACGAACTCTGTTTGATCTTGTTGTTGCAACTATGTCTAACTCACAACCAGAATTTCAGCAACCTCACAATCAAACCACAAAAGCAAATGACATCTAGGTCTCACGGTAAACTCATATCAATGACATAATCAACTAGCGAGCAAATAATAATAAGTCTCAAGCGTCAACACTTCAATCAAAACAACATGAAGCAGTACAAATAGATGCTATCTCGCTTTCTCTTTCTGAGACCGCAAAACATAAATGCAGAGCACCTTAAAAGGCCAAGGGCTGACTAAACATTGCAATTCAAGGCAATGAAGATCGAGTCATAGTCATACTCAACACAGTTAAAAGCAAAGCATAAAAATGATAGAGGTGCTCTCTAATTGGTGCTTTTGTAAGAGGAGGATGACTCAACAGGAACATAAGTAGACATGCCCTTCGGAGAGGGAAGCAGTGATTTGCAGAGGTGCCAGAGCTCAAGCTTTGAAAACAGAGATAATAATTTTGGGTGGCATGCTTTCATTGTCAATGCAATGGCTAAGAGTTCTCAACATCTTCCATGCTACACATGCTATAGGTGGTTCCCAAACAGAAAAGTAAAGTTTTGACTCCCCCACCACCAATCAATCACACTCCACGGCTAGCCAGATCCTCGGGTACCGTCCATACCAACATCAATCCTGGGGGAGTTTTGTTTGCATTTATCTTTTCGATTTGAGCATGGTACTAGGAATTCCAATTACCGGCCCCTTTCGCGTGAATGATAGTGAATAAACACATATCGAGGATAACACGCCTAGCATGGAAGATACCAATAGCCCCCTGTCACCACATGAGCGGTTTGGGCATGCAAAACAGATTATTTCTTGAAGCTTTAGAGAGTGGCACATGCAAATTTACTTGGAACGGCAGGTAGATACCGCACATAGGTAGGTATGGTGGACTGATATGGCACAACTTTGGGTTTATGGGAGGTGGATGCACAAATAGTATTCCCGCTTAGTACAAGTGAAGGCTAGCAAAAGACTGGGAAGCGACCAACTAGAGAGCGACAACAGTCATCAAAATGCATTGAGATTAACTAACATTGAGTGCAAGCATGTGTAGGACATAAATCACCATGAACATGAACATCATAGAGGCTATGTTGATTTTCTTTCAACTACATGCGTGAACATGCGCCAAGCCAAGCCACTTGAAACATTCAAAGGAGGATACCATCCTATCATACCACGTCATAGTCATCTCAATATTCATGTTGGCAACCAAGACAAACCATTATAAGCTCCTAGATAAGTAAGCATGGCATAAGAAACTATGATCTCTAAGTTGTCATTGCAAACATGTTTCTCTCACAACAAAGCTGAATCAGGCATGATGAGCTAGTCATATTTACAAAAACAAAATAGATCGAGTTCATACCAGCTTTTCCACGCTCAGTCACTTCATCATATATCGTCATTATTGCCTTTCACTTGCACGACCGAACGATGTGAACAATAATAAGTGTGCTCGTGCATTGGACTAAAGCTGGAATCTGCAGGCAAACACAAAGGAGAAGACAAAGTAATATGGCTCTTTGAAAGCTAAACAGGTATGCATGCAAGAGCCACTAAACAATGTAACCAATATCATCTACCTTGGCCCAAAGAAAAAAGAAAACTATCTACAAAGGAAAGCTCCCAACAAGCAAAAGAAGAAAAAGAGAATCTTTTTGGGTTTTTCTCAAACTAGACAGACACACGAAAAGAAAACGAGAAAAAGAAAATAAACTAGCATGGATGATACAGTGGCAAAGTGTGAACACCGGCTAACAAAGTGAAAGCATAAGCAAGAATGTAAAGTCGGTGAGAACACGTACTCCCCCAAGCTTAGGCTTTTGGCCTAACTTGGTGTACTCCCAAGGAGGGAAATAAAAAGCTCCTAGGTACTCCGGGTGGACTGTGAATGCCACTGCTGTGTGAGCTCCTGTGGCTCCCACTGATAAACTGGCGTGTGGTACTCGACTGGCGGCTCGGGCACGGGTACCTGTGGTTTGGCCAAGCCCCAATATGCATAGATGTCCGAGGGCATAATAGTGTACCTGCCTGCATGAAGATTGAACAAAGGAGCAGACAAAGTAATAGTCTCACGAGTACCCTGACTAAATACCAGGTTATAAATCATCCTTCCACCTATATCTCTATCAAGAATGTCATGGCGAACCATGCTATCATAATCTAGATATCTCTCGGGAAGAAGCATCTCTTCTCCTCCTCCAGTCTAATGGGTATCTCAAAGCGTCTTGCAAGACGGGTAGCATAGATAGCTCCATAGACAACACATTTAGAATGGTTAAGGTTCAACCGTTGAGCTACTATAGCGTCCAAGTTATAAGTTTTATCATTATAAAGGGCTTTGTGCAAGACCGCAAGATCTGGGGATCTAAGTGACCCAGCTTTCCCACGGCCAATCAAACATTTTCCCACAAATAGTGAGAAGTACCGAAGCATGGAAAATGAATGCTAGCCGCTCTAGCACAAGACACTCCTCTCTCCTCTCCTACAACAATTGTATCGATAAAAGCTTCCAAGTCCCGTGGACGAGGTTCATGAATATCCCCAACGTAAGCTAATTTGCAAACATTGCAAAAATCCTGGAGTGACATGCACTGGGGGACATCATAAAGTTTAAACTCAACCATAGGAGGATTCTTCCTCGGATAGAAGTTAAAGCTTTGTACGAAGATATTAGTGAGGAGGAGGTATTGCGAACACTTATCTTCAACGAAGGCGGCAAGGCCTGCGTTCTCCACCAAGTGATAAAAGTCCTCATAAATTCCAGCGGCGCGTAAGAACACGTCGCTTGGCCACTCGCAGGCTCGAACTTCCACGACTTGAGGGACCGGATACTTGGGCTTCTTCTCACTCCTATCATCCTTGGGGTCACGGCTTGACGAGCCTCTCAAGAACCTCCTCATCTTTTCCCTTTTCTATCTCTAAAATTTTCTGAAATTTTTTGTGATTCTAAGAAAAAGTGAATAAGGCTCAACGAAACTCGTAGCAACTACTCCCACAAGTGCCTCCAGACCATATTACGCATCAAAACTACTTGGGACCAGCTAGAATCAGCATGCAAAGCTCAAGAACATGGTCACCAAGGCAGCAAAAATACGCGGAGTATAAGGCACTAGAGCAAAAACTAATTGGACCAATGGAGGAGTCACTTACCAAGGAGTAATTTCCCCAAAACAGTTCGGAGAACGGTGATTTGAGCAAAGAGATCGAAAATCCCAACAAGAGGAGCAAGAACACGAGTTTGAGCTGCGAAACGATTTTTTCTGGAGGTAGGAGAAGCGGATGAGAGCAAGAAGTAGTCGAGGGGGTTCCTGTGGGCCCCACAAGCCTGGGTGGCACCGCCAGGGGGTGCCCGCGCCCCTAGGGCTTGTGGCCCACTGGTGTGGCCCCCGGACAGACTCTTTGTCGCAGTATTTTTCAAAAATTCCAGAAAAAATCATACTAGATTTTCACAGCGTTCGGAGAACTTTTATTTTCGGGGTATTTTTCTACCGGACGCTAAGACAGAAAACAGGGTAAACTAAACTAAATCTATAATTTTCTTCAAAGCAACCTATAGTGAAATCTTGGAACAGAGGTTTGTGACTCCTCGATTCATCCATCTAATGGTCATCGAAAGAAATCCGTCAATGAGGTTGATCAAATCCCCTCGACAAAACTTTCTCGAATCGCAAAAGAGAACGGAGAATTTTTCGAACAGTCACTAGGTCACCTCAATGGGGATGTGTATCTCCCCAACAAGCAAGTCATACTTCATCTTGACACGAGGGATAGGGCATTCAAAGCTCCCAATAAGAATCGATGAAGTTTTTTTGATAGCATTGATGCAATGTACTCGATATTGTTTCTTCGGAAAGTGCACCGTATGCTCATTACTGTTGACATGGAAAGTGAAATTGCCTTTGTTGCAATCTAAAACAGCCCATGCAGTGTTTAAAAAGGGTCTTCCGAGGATGACCGCCATGGCATCATCCTCGGGAATATCCATGATAACAAAGTCTGTTAATATAGTGGTGTTAGCAACCACAATAGGCACATCCTCACAAATGCCGATAGGGAAAGCAGTTGATTTGTCGGCCATTTGCAGAGAGATTTTAGTGGGTGTCAACTTATCCAGTTCAAGTCTACGATAAAGAGATAGAGGCATAACATTAACACTGGCTCCAAGGTCGCACAAAGCAGTTCTAACGTAGTTGCCTTTAATGGAGCAAGGTATAGTGGGCACACCGGGATCACCTAGTTTCCTAGGAGTTCCACCCTTGAAGGTATAATTGTCAAGCATGGAGGAGATCTCAAGATCAGGTATCCTCCTCTTATTAGTCACAATATCTTTCATGTAGTTAGCATACAGAGACATTTTGAGCATATCTGTCAAACGCATCTGCAGAAAGACAGGTCTGATCATTTCAACGAATCGCTCAAAATCCTCATCATCCTTTTTCTTGGATGGTTTGGGAGGAAAGGGCATGGGTTTCTGAAGCCATGGTTCCCTTTCTTTGCCATGCTTCCTAGCAGTGAAGTCATTCTTATCGTATCTTTTATTCTTAGGCTGTGGGTTATCAAGATCAACACTAGGTTCAATCTCCACATCCTTATCATTGCTAGGTTGAGCATCTCCATGAACATCACTATTGATATTATCATTAGGCTCATGTTCATCACCAGATTGTGTCTCAGCATCAGAGATAGAGGCATCGTTTGTACTCTCAGGTGTAGCAGCAACAGGGTTGCTAGCGTGCAGGTTCCTATCATCTTTCTTATTTCTAGGATGACTAGGTGCATCAGTGCTAACTCCTTGAGAATCTTGTTCAACTCTCTTCGGATGACCCTCAGGATACAAAGGTTCCTGGGTCATTCTACCACCTCTAGTGACGACTCTGACAGAATTGTCATTCAACTCATTGAGCAAGTCATTCTGAGCTTTAAGTACTTGTTCTACCTGAGTAGTAACCATAGAGGCATGTTTACTCAGAAGTTTAAGATCATTGACATTTCTGTCCACACAAGCACTTAAATGCCTAAGCACACGAGCATTCTTTTCCAATTGTGTGCTAAGATAATCATGGAAACTTTGTTGTTTGGCAACAAAGTTATCAAATTCATCCATGCATAAGCTAGCAGGTTTATCAAAAGGAATATCACTCTCATCAAACCTACGCAGAGAATTTACTTCTACTACCTGTATCGGGTTATCGAGACCATAGATCTCTTCGATAGGTGGTAGATTTTTGACATCTTCAGATTTAATGCCTTTCTCTCGCATAGATTTCTTGGCTTCTTGCATATCTTCAGGATTGAGGAATAGAATACCTCTTTTCTTCGGAGTTGGCTTAGGAGGTGGTTCGGGAATAGTACAAGCATTCTCATTGCACAAGATGTTATTCAACAGAATCTCAGCTTGTTCTACTGTTCGTTCCCTAAAAACACTACCAGTACAACTATCTAGATGGTCTTTGGAAGCATCGGTAAGTCCATTATAGAAGATATCAAGTATCTCATTCTTCTCAAGAGGGTGATGAGGCAAAGCATTCAGTAGCTGGATGAGCCTCCCCCAAGCTTGTGGGAGACTCTCTTCCTCAGCTTGAGCAAAGTTGTATATTTCCTGCAAGGCAGCTTGCTTCTTATGGGCAGGGAAATATTTTTCAGAGAAGTAGTAGACCATATCCCGGGGACTACGCACACATCAAGGAGCAAGAGAAGTGAACCAGGTCTTAGCATCATCCTTTAGCGAGAAAGGAAACAGCTTGAGCATATAGTAGTGGCGGATCTTTTCCTCACTAGTGAATAGGGTGGGTATATCGTGCAATTTGGTAAGATGGGCTACAACCGTTTCAGACTAATAAGCGTGAAAAGGATCAGATTCGACCAGAGTGATTAACTCAGGGTCGACAAAGAATTCATAATCCTTATCGGTCACAAATATAGGCGAAGTGGCAAACTTCGGGTCGTATTTCATCCTAGCGTTCAGAGATTTTTTCTTTCCACTTGCACAGAAGTTTCTCAACATCATAGCTATCCTTACACGCAAGAAAGTCATCAGCTATCTCTCCCTCCATAACATAGCGCGTATCAGGCATAACAGGCAATTCAGGCATAGTAGCAGGTTCTACTTCAATAGTATCAGTAGTTTCAGAAGTATCATCACATCTAGCAGCAACTCTAGCAATATGTGCATCAAGGGCACCAAGTGGCAAAGCAGTATCAGGCATAGTAGGCATAGTATCTAACATAGCATCATCAGGCATAGTATCAACCATAGCATCATCATGCATAGTATCAAGCATAGCATCATCATGCATAGTATCAAGCATAGCATCATGGGCTGCAGAAGTAGCATCATCAAGCACATGCGACATATCAAGATTTCTAGCAGGAGGCAAAGTCGGAAACTTACTCAGAACTGAAGGTGAATCAAGTGCAGAGCTAGATGGCAGTTCCCTACCTCTTCTCGTAGTGGAAGGTAGGAATTTAGTTCTTGGATCTTTCGGATTCCTCATAGTGACCAGTAGACGTAAATCCCAAGTGACTCAGAGAATATAGCTGTGCTTCCCCGGCAACAGCGCCAGAAAAAGCCTTGATGTCCCACAAGCGTATGGGATCGCAACAGTTTTCGAGGGTAGAGTATTCAACCCAAATTTATTGATTCACTCACAAGGGGAAGCTAAAGAATATTCTCAAGTATTAGCAGCTGAGTTGTCAATTCAACCACACCTGAAAGATTAGTGTCTGCAAGCAAAGTATTAGTAGCAAGGTAGTATGATAACAACGACACCAGAAAAAGCTTTGACAATCCCTGGCAACGGCGCTAGAAAAAGCCTAGTTGACGGGATGTTAGTGATCTGCAATCTCTAGCGTTAGCTAGATGAATGCTTATGACAACAAACCTTCTCCTGCAACGGCACCAGAAGAATGCTCATAGCACTCCTCAGTAATGAAACTAGAAGAATGTTGTTGATGGCCCACCAGCGCGTGGGTTCGCAGCAGTTTTCGAGGGTAGAGTATTCGACCCAAATTTGTTGGTCGCCTATAGGAGGTGAGAGAATACTCTTGAGTATTAGCAGCTGAATTTGTCAGATTCAACCACACCTGAAAGATTAGTATCTGCAAGCACAGTAGTAACAACAAAGTAATATGATAACAATGGTGTCAGAAACGATCTGTTGACGGCAGACTATTCCTAACGATTGTATTAATGGCGCCTCCGTTGCCGTGTTGACGGAAGTCGTCAGTTCCCGTCAACGGTCAGTGAATCAACAGTGTAGCAGGTAGTAGCAGTGTAACGAGCAATAGCAGTGGCAAGGAACAGCAGTAGTGATACCAGTAACAAGTAGCAACAGTAGCAAGCGACAGTAGTAGCAACAATAGCAGCAGAGCAAGACAAGTAACAACAGTAGCAACAGTAGTAGCAGCAGCACAGCAAGACAAGTAGCAGCAGTAAGACAAACTCGTAGGCAATGGGTCGGTGATTTGTTTGGATGATATTCATCATGCAACAGCTATAACACGGAGAGATATGTGGCTAGCTCCCGTTCGTCAATGTGATGTAGGCATGCATTCCGTGTGTCGTCATACGTGCTTAGGGGAAAGAACTTGCATGACATCTATTGTCCATCCCTCCCGTGGCAGCGGGGTCCAAAAGGAAACTACGGGATATTAAGGTTCTCCTTTTAATAAAGAACCAGACCAACGCATTAGCACTTGGTGAACACATGAACTCCTCAAACTATGGTCATCACCGGGAGTGGTTCCGGTTATTGTCACTCTGGGGTTGCCGGATCATAACACATGGTAGGTAACTACAACTTGCAAGATCGGATCTAAAACACACATATATTGGTGACAACATAATAATTTCAGGTCTGAAATCATGGCACTCGGGCCCTAGTGACAAGCATTAAGCATGGCAAAGTAGTAGCGACATCAATCTCAGAACATAGTGTATACTAGGATCAATCCCCATCAAAACTAACTCGATTACATGATAGATCTCATCCTACTCATCACCGCCCAGCGAGCCTACGAATAGATTACTCACGAACGACGAAGAGCTTCATGGAATTGGAGAGGGAAGAAGGTTGATGATGACGATGGCGATGATTTTCCCTCTCCGGAGCCCAAGACAGACTCCAGATGTGCCCTCCAAATGAATAACAGGTGGTGGCGGCGCCTCCGTATCAAAAACGCGACGAAAACTTCTCTTTTTATTTTTTCTGGGATGAAAGGCAACTTATAGACCTGAGATTGGGGGCGGCAGAGCCGTGTGGGCCCCACAATCCTGCACCATGCCACCAGGGGGGTGGTGGCGGAGCAAGGGCTTGTGGCTCACTGGCCCACCCCCTGAGGTGGAACTTGGCGCAGATATTTTTGATATTTTCCAAAACTGCTCCCCGTAAATTTTCAGGACGTTTGGAGAACTTTGATTTCTGCACAAAAATAACACCAAGGCAATTCTACTGAAAACAGCGTCAGTCCAGGTTAGTTCTATTCAAATCATGCAAATTAGAGTCCAAAACAAGGGCAAAAGTGTTTGGAAAAGTAGATACGATGGAGACGTATCAACTCCCCCAATCTTAAGACCTTGCTTGTCCTCAAGCAACTCAGTTGACAAACTGAGAGAGAAAGAAAAACTTTGACAAACTCTGTTTGATCTTGTCGTTGCAACTATGTCTAACTCATAACCATAATTTCAGCAAGATTACAAGTTAACCACATAAGCAAGTGACACAAAGGTCTCACGGTAAACTAATATCAACTAGTCGTCAACCCGTGCGTTCGCACGGGCTAGTCCGATTCAACATAACATTGTTATTTTGTGATATATCAATAGATTTGTGTTGTCTTTTATTTTTAATTCATGAATGATTTGTATGAGACTCTTAGCTTGTAAGCTAACTTTAGAACTTCAGATTTAAAAAGGATATTATTTACAACATGTAATTATTTCCCTTACTCTAGCTTTTGTAAATGGTGATGCATTCCTGCTGATAAGAAATATATGCATCTAAATTTAGGTAAATGTGTACGACATAGTTACAACATGGATAAAATTGTTAGTCACATTTCCAAGTGTGAAATAAAAATATATTGTTCTAAACCTCGAGTAGTGGTTAGCACCAACACTTTGAGTTAAACAAACCACGGGTGATTAAATCAGAGTAATGTTTTGGGGAAAGTTTGCTTAGTGTTTAGCCAATGATGTACTTTTTCTGACGCAAGCAATGGATTATAAATTCATTGTTGAGGACAATGGTTAAATGCATTAATATTTAGAGAATCCTTGTCTCTTTTATGCAATAGAACTGTCCATGACTCTAATGAGAAAAATAAAAGAAATCAATACATAAAACGTGTTCGTGTATGCGAATTTAGTATTGATGAGGAAATAGAAATTGCATCATCCATCTTACTCAGCTTCAAAAACTAAAGAATCTAGAAGAAATTTGTTTATGGAAGCTTCTCTAAACTAATGTAGGTAATGATTTTAATGATAAAGCGAAGGAAATTTCTGCAATCATCCTCGACACAAAATCTGTTTAATCCTAGACCGCTCATCTTGGCATTTGTACCACACAACCCATGCATCTGCATGGGCCATTATTAAAAAAATACGTGACTGTGAATCATATTGATCAATATTATTTTTATGAATAAATTTCAGAATTTTAAATATAGGAGAAAAGCCCTTCTAAAAGCCTTGTAATAAATTAAAAAAACAATACCAAACAAATGAATAATAAATGATGATTACTTGCAAATTTACATTGTTGATGAATCCTTAGAATTGAGAGCAAGCCTGCAATATGGCACAAAGTGGAGATAGTACTCCCAGCATTATAAATTTCAGTTCTATTACTTCATCCTTCCACAGGGGCGGCGCCAGCGTGGGGTCGTGTAGGGGCGGCCGTCCCGGGTAAAATTTTCGTACCTAGGTACGTCTTACTACTTGACTGGTGCCACGTCATGGCAGCTAGACGCGAGATCTGTTTCAACCATAGCCTGTGAGGTCTGACTCGAGAAGGACGATGAGAAAGAGAAGAAAACGTTTCATTATACTTAGAGATGGGCCAATTATAAAGTGAGTGTAAATTGGTAGTAAAGGCTCAATTAGTTAAGTGCCCTTTATTCTTTGTAGGCCTTTGAGTCTGAATGTTCCCAATTCCTAATCCAACCCACAATCGATCTATCACGCTCTGCTCCCAAAAAAATGATCACGCCTCCGCACACGTTGGCTCGCCGCTACTGCCCAAGTCCAACAGCTGACGCAACAACGCTAGGTGGAGATTTCACTGTATATACAGATCATGTCCATGTTTTCTATAAAGTTCCTGGATCCGCCTCTGTCCTTCCAGTAGTATAGACCTCATATGTGACTAATTGTAAGTGCGGGAAAATGGGAAACTATTCAAACTAAAAATTCAGCAAGTCAAATATAGAAACTTTGAAAGATGATAACATGTGTTTTATTTGGTTGCGCAAAGGGACAGGTGTTGATTCCGTCAGCTTTCTCCTTGTTGTATTTCTTAGCATGTCGTTGGTGTCAGACCTGGTGGGAGGAATCCGAGGTAGTTCTTGATGATGTCAACAGTACCTCAACTTATGCGCCACAACAAGTGTCACAATTTAGAAGAAAATAAGAAAATATTTATAAGGAAGTTTGAATGAAAATTACCAATTACACTATAAGAAAAATATAGTAATGTCTTCCTCACATATTATTATAAGAAGCTTAAACTGTACGTACAACTTCCCAGCCTTGCTCTCAAAATGATGAAAATGCCATAACGACTACCATCAGCATCTTAATCACTCAATTCAGAGAATCACTCAATATAGGAGATTTGGAGTGCGTAATTTGAAGAATCGACATATCTCTGCATAGGACATAAGAACTGATTGTCCATGCAAAAATATCCGTAATCATGCTTGATCGAAATAACAGTGCACTGTACGGGCGCCGTTTGATTTGATAATTTCACCAACGAAGCACTATTGTTTGAATTTTGTGATGCCAATGTAGACGAAGTAGAGAGCACCTCAGCTAGCTTTCTTCCGCTCTTTACTACAGTGCCCTGTGCAACTGCAAGGGTTAGATATTTCTCAAAATAATGATACCACTTTTGCAATTTTTCTTCTATATTTGTTTTAGTTAAATATTTTAAGGATCTTCCTAAGGATGAAATATGAAAGTTACACCTTAGTGAATTTACATAACCAAATATATTTTTTACTCGGACCTCAGAGCACAGTTTAAGGACGAAAGATATGTTTTAACACATGTTACCATGTTTCACAAAGAACACCAGTAAGCATGAGCAGATGATGTATGTCTGCCAAACTTATAAATCCTTGAATTTACCTGGAAATAGATAACTGCTTGTATTGTTATCCTGAAATGTGTACATATGTACTTCAGGAATAAGCCACATCGTCAACAGAACTAAGGCTCTAGCAGTACAAACAAAGTAACACTCCTCCCTTGAAATACCACGCTTTGGTTGTTGATCAGTGATCAAGCCAAATTAAACAGGACAACAATTTTGATATATCATTATGTGGTTTTGATTTAATTTTTTTATAAAAGTATCAGGCTAGATTCCTTCTATCGTACTGACTTACTCGACATATGGAATTGTCAAAAAAGAATAGTAGTGTGCCTTAGTCCTCATATGATAGCCTCATTTGGTGCTTTGTACGTCCACCCTTTCACCACACTTCTTCTCCTTGCGTCTAGTCGAACATAGTTTAACGACAGAGTAAATGGAGACATATCCGCAAATACTTTTAGCTTAAATAATTGAATGAAAGACATCAATCAGTTTAGTAAAAGAGATTGGAAATATAATGTTATCACGTACAAATCTAAGTCATAGTGATTCTAAATGAAAACTGGTAGTAAAGTATAATTAGTACAGTGCTAAGACAACCCCATTCACATGAATGGAGCAATAAATAGCATGATAAAATCTAAAAGTTGACGGAAAAAGAAGCAATAGTATAGTATGACAGTAGGATGAAGACTGCACTAAAAATTGTTTCTGCAATTAAGAAAGACCGGACTGATCATACATTAGGAATATTTTTAAAGCGTTTTATTTTCTTCGACAAATTTAATACACCGGTAATATTATTTGAGATAACTAAATAACAGTAGACAATTCCTATATAAATGAAATAACACAAAATTAGTTGAAATAGATACAATATAATAGAATACCAATGTACCTAATATAAATATTTGAGTAAGGAATGGCTAATTTTGGTAAGGAAATCAAGATATAACAATAATATGGGAGGAAAAAATGCACATCAATAGGCAGGCCACATAATATGTCGGTTTAAGTGTTCTTTCTCGTTCTTGCATCAAAGTACATGATGTGTATAGTTAGAGGATGCTGTAGAGATGAGCCTAATAGGTAACTTACTGAACCTGTTGTAGCCTTGTAGGGAATGAAAACTTTCGTAATGATCGCAGGTCAGAAGCTAGGTGACCACATATCTAACGCTGGTATCACTGCACCATGGAGCTTAGCGTTGCGCCTTGCATACACTGAAGGTGTAGATCAAGACGCAAATGGACATGTTTGTGTGTTACTAAGTACTGGCCAAACAACTACCAACTGGGTGTCTCACTGTACAGCTTTTTCTCAGTCCACGTCATGTTCAAGGTAAGTCTAAACATGGTCATGGACTCATTATGGTTTAGCAATCTTACAGGTTAGTAACAATAAGTAATATGCATATAATAATTCTAGAAGGGTCCAAAGATAGGAATAACCTTTGAACATGGGAAGAAGAATAATCCAAGATGCTGAAATACATGAAATTAGATCCAATTCTACAGAATTGGGGCAACATTAATACTTTGGAATAGAAAGGAGTTTCAGCCGCTTTATGCTTATAGCTGCACCATAAAATCACAACTGGCCGAATAAATCATGTCACATATGAAAGAAACAACCCAAGTAGTTAGCTTTTCCTTGGAACGACAATGCCACCAGAATCACCATTGATGTGATTATCCAAGTAGAGGAAAAATACAAACACCCCACTTCTTACTTGAATGTACCGAGGAACTAATCTTATCAGATATGTATGTTTTTGACACTGAGAGGTCTGTGTGAAGGTGATCCCTAACCAGGGCGCTAAGATAGATGAGGAACTGATTAGTACATGAGAGATCTTGCCGGATTCTTCCTCCCGTCTTCCCACCCATCATAGCTCGCCTCTCGACTCCTCCTTGCCGTTTAGTGCTGCATGGTTTAGATCGATCAGAACCATTGATGCAGTTTGGCAGTTTGAAGACAAACATGGAGAGGAAGAGGGGATACGATGTGATGGGATCAGCTTTTACATCTTGAGAAAAGATCAATCAGGTGCTGGTATCTGTCGCCCGGAACTCATTGGCAATAACATCAGGAGGACCGCCGACGGCATGGCTCGGATTGAGCGTTTAGAAGGAGAGGATTATGCAGAGATGGCGAGGTTAAGGAGGGGCTGGGATTGAGCGTTTATTTTCGTAGGGTTAGGGTGATGGTAGTTTTTTTTCTTTTGCACAGGGCTGGGGTGTACTACGTACGTAGTTAATCAACATAGCGGTTTTTAGGGAAGTTAATTAACCTAGTATTGTTTTGATTCTCTGTTTCTGTTATATGCTGCCGCATGAATGCCCCAGGTAAAAGGATTTTTGGAGCGTGGTTTTTATCTCTACAACCTTTAAAGTATGGCGGGCCCTATGATTTTTTTGGAAGATTATATGAGTTAATCTACACCGTAATAATTCGGTTCCACCGGATGAACGGTCATTATTTTCTAATTAACGTGGTAATTTCTTGAGAGTCTCTAATTAGTATAAGTATAGATAGATGGCATAATCAGCTAACGAGCAAATAATAATGAGTTTCAAATACCAACACTTGAATCAAAACAAGCATGAAGCAATATGAATAGGTGGTATCTCGTTGGCTCTTTCTGAGACCGCAAAACATAAATGCAGAGCACTTTCAAAGATCAAGGGCTGACTAAACATTGTAATTCATAGCAACGAAGAACCAATCATAGTCATAATCAATATCAATCAAAAGCAGAGCATAAAAATGACAGAGGTGCTCTCTAATTGGTGCTTATATAAGAGGAGGATGACTCGATAGGAAAATAAATAGACAGGCCCTTCACAGAGGGAAGCATTGATTTGCAGAGGTGCCAGAGCTCAAGCTTTGAAAATAGAGATAATAATTTTGGGTGACAGGCTTTCATTGTCAACGCAATGACCAAGAGTTCTCAATATCTTCCATGCTACTCATGCTATAGGCGGTTCCCAAACATAAAAGTAAAGTTTTAACTCCCCCACCACCAATCAATCACACTCCACGGCTAGCCGAATCCTCGGGTACCGTCCATACTAACATCAGTCCGGGGGGAGTCTTGTTTTACAGTTATGTTTTCGATTTAAGCGTGGAACTGGGCATTCCAAATACCGGCCCCTGTCTCGTGAGTGACTGTGAATAAACACATGTCGAGGAGAACACTCCTAGCATGGAAGATACCAATAGCCCTATGTCACCACATGAGCGGTTCAGGCATGCAAAACAGATTTATTTCTTGAAGTTTAGAGAGTGGCACATGCAAATTTACTTGGAACGGCAGGTAGATACCGCAAATAGGTAGGTATGGTGGACTCTCATGGAAAAACTTTTGGGTTTATGGAAGTGGATGCACAAGAAGTATTCCGCTTAGTAAAAGTGAAGGCTAGCAAAAGACTGGGAAGCGACCAACTAGAGAGCGACAACAGTCATCAAGATGCAATGAGTTTGACTAACATTGAATGCAAGCATGAACAGGATATAAATCACCATGAACACGAACATCAAAGAGGCTATGTTGATTTTGTTTCAACTACATGCATGAACATGCGCCAAGTCAAGCCACTTGAAACATTCAAAGGAGAATACCATCCTATCATACTACATCATAGTCATCTCAAAATCTATGTTGGCATTCAAGACAAACCATTATAAGCTCTCAGCTAAATAAGCATGGCATCAGAAACTATGATCTCTAAGTTGTCATTGCAAACATGGTTCTCTCACAACAAAGCTAAATCTGGGTCGAGAAGCTAGTCATATTTACAAAAACAAAATAGATAGAGTTCATACTAGCTTTTCAGTCTCAGTCACTTCATCATATATCATCATTGTTGCCTTTAATTTGCACGATCGAATGATGAAAACGATAATAAGCGCATTGAACTAAGCTGAATCTGCAGGCAAACACAAAGGAGAAGACAAAATAATATGGCTCTTTGAAAGCTAAACAGGTAAGCATGCAAGCACCAATAAACATTGTAACCAATATCTTCTACCTTGACACAAAGAAAAAGAAAACTATTTACACGGGAAAGCTCCCAACAAGCAAAAGAAGAAAGAAAAATCTTTTTGGGTTTTCTCAAAAGGACACAAAACAAGAAAACAAGAAAACGAAAAGAAACTAGCATGGATAATACAGTGGCAAAGTGTAAACACCGGCTAACAAAGTGAAAGTATAAGCATGAATGTGAAGTCGGTGAGAACACGTACTCCCCCAAGCTTAGGCTTTTGGCCTAGATTGGTCTACTCCCAAGGTGGGAAATAACCAGCTCCAGGATACTCCGGAGCAGACTGTGGATGCCACTGCTGTGTGAGCTCCTCTGGCTCCCACTGATAAACTGGTGTCTGGTACTCGACTGGCGGCTCGGGCGCGGGCGCCTGTGGTTGAGCCAAGCCCCAATATGCGTAGATGTGCGCGGGCATAATAGTGTACCTGCCTGCATGAAGATCAAGCAAAGAAGGAGTAGGCAAAGTAATAGTCTCTCGAGTACCCTGACTAAACACCAGGTTATAAATCATCCGTCTACTAGCATCTCTATCCATAAAATCATGGCGAACCATGTTGTCATAATCGAGATATCTCTCAGGGAGAAGCATCTCTCCTTCCTCTCCGAGTCTAATCGGTATCTCAAAGTGTCTGGAAAGACGGGTAGCATAGATACCTCCATAGACAACACCTTTAGAACAGTTCAGGTTCAACCGTTGAGCTACTATAGCGCCCAAGCTATAAGTCTTATCGTTATAAAGGCCTTCGCGCAGAACCGCAAGGCCTAGAGAACTAAGTGATCCAGCCTCCCCACGGGCAATCAAACATTTTCCCACAAGTAGTGAGAAGTACCGAAGCACAGGAAAATGTATGCTAGTAATTCTAGCGCGAGACACTCCTCTCTCCTCTCCAACAACAATAGAACCAATGAAATCCTCCAAGTCCCGTGGACGAGGGTCACGGATATCCCCAACATAAGGTAATTTGCATACATTGCAAAAGTCCTGCAACGTCATGCCCTGGGGGACATCATATATCATGAACTCAACCATGGGAGGATTCTTCCTCGGATAAAAGTTGAAGCTTTGAACGAAAATATAGGTGAGGAGGAGATATTGTGGGCACTTATCTTCAACGAACACAGTAAGACCTGCGTTCTCCACCAAGTAATAAAAGTCTTCATAAAGTCTAGCGGCACGCAAAAATTCATCACTTGGCCACTCGCACGCTCGAACTTCTGTGACTCGAGGGACTACGTACTTGGGGTGGTTCTTCTCATCCTCCTTGGTGTTACGGCTTGAAGAGCCTCTCAAGAACCTCCTCATCTTTTCCCTTTTCTAGCTCTGAATAATTCTGAAATTTTTAGAGACTTCGAAAGAAAAGTGAATAAGGATTAACCCAACTTGTAGCAACTACTCCTACTAGTGCCTAGAGACCGTATCACGCGCTAAAACTACTTGGGACCAGCTAAAATCAACATTTCTAGCTCAAGAACAGGGTCACCAAGGTAGCAAGAATTCGCGAAGGATAAAGCACTAGAGCAAAAACTAATTGGACCAATGCAGGAGTCACTTACCAAGGAGTAATTTCCCCAAAACGGTTTGGAGAATGGTGCTTTGAGCAAGGAGATCGAAAATCACAGCCAAATGAGCAAGAACACGGGTTTGAGCTGAGAAACAATTTTTTCTGGAGGTGGAAGAAGAGGCTGGGAGCTGGAATGAGTGGAGGGGGTGCCTGTGGGCCCCACAAGCTTGCACCACGCCACCAGGGGGGTGGTGGCGGAGCAAGGGCTTGTGGCCCACTGGTCAGGCCCCCACGCCAGCTCTCAGGCCCATAAATTTTCAAAAATTCCAGAAAAAATCATACTAAATTTTCAGGACCATCGGAGAACTTTTATTTCCGAGGTATTTTTCTCGTGGACGCTAAAACAGAAAACAGGAAAAACTAAACTAATTCTATCATTTTTCTTCTAAGAAAAAGAAAAGGAAAACTTAAAAGACAGGTATGTGACTTCTTGATTCATCTGTTTCATGGTTATCGAAAGAAATCCGTTAATGGGATTGATCAAGTCCTTATGACAAAACCTTCTCGAATCGCAAGAGAGAACAGATAATTTTAGAATAGCCACTAAGTCACCTCAATGGGGATATGTATCTCCCCAACAAGCAAATCATACTTCATCTTGACACGAGGAATAGGGCATTCAAAGCTCCCAATAAGAATCGATGAAGTCTTTTCAATAGCATTGATGCAATGTACTAGGTATCGTTTCTTCGGAAAGTGCACTGTGTGCTCATTACCGTTGACATGGAAAGTGACATTGCCTTTGTTGCAATCTATAACAGCCCCTGCCGTGTTTAAAAAGGGTCTTCCGAGGATGATAGCCATGGCATCGTCCTCGGGAATATCCAAGATAACAAAGTCTGTTAAGATAGTGGTGTTAGCAACCACAACAGGCACATCCTCGCAAATGCCGATAGGGAAAGCAGTTGATTTGTCGGCCATTTGCAGAGAAATTTCAGTGGGTGTCAACTTATCCAATTCAAGTCTACGATAAAGAGAGAGCGGCATAACACTAACACCGGCTCCAAGGTCACATAAGGCAGTTCTTACGTAGTTTCCTTAATGGAGCAAGGTATAGTGGGCACTCCGGGATCACCAAGTTTCTTAAGAGTTCCACCTCTGAAAGTGTAATTGGCAAGCATGGTGGAGATCTCAAGATCTGGTATCTTCTGTTTATTATTCACAATATCTTTAATGTACTTGGCATACGAAGACATCTTGAGCATATCAGTTAGCCGCATCTGCGGAAGGACGGGTCTTATCATCTCAACAAAGCGCTCAAAATCCTCATCACCCTTTTTCTTGGATGGCTTAGGAGGAAAGGGCATAGGTCTCTAAACCCATGGCTCGCTCTCTTTACCATGCTTCCTAGCAGTGAAGTCATTCTTGTCATATCTCTTAGGTTGTGGATTATCAGGATTAACCATAGGTTCAATCTCCACATCCTCATCATGGCTAGGTTGAGCATTATTATGAACATCACTGTCCATATTGTCACCAGGTTCATGTTCATCACCTGATTGTGTTTCTGCATCAGACGCAGAAATATCATTAGGTTCTTTAGGTGTGACAGTATTTGGTGAACTGGCATGCAGGTTTCTATCATCCTTCTTCTTCTCCTTAGGATGACTAGGTGTATCAGCATTGATTCCTTGAGAATCTGGATCAATTCTCTTAGGATGACCTTCAGGATACAAAGGTTCCGGAGTCATTTTGCCTCCTCTAGTAATGACTCTGACAGAGTTGTCATTTAGTTCATTGAGCAAGTCATTCTGAGCTTTAAGTACTTGTTCTACCTGAGTAGTAATCATAGAGGCATGTTTACTCAGACGCTTCAGAGCATTGACATTTCTGTCTACACAAGCACTTAGATGGCTAAGCATACGAGTACTTTGTTCCAAATGTCTGCTAACATAATCATTGAAACTCTGTTGTTGGCAACAAAGTTGTCAAATTCATCAAAGCATAGGCTAGCAGGTTTATCAAAAGGAATATCACTCTCATCAAACCTACACAGAGAATTCACTTCTACTACCTGTATCGGGTTATCGAGACCGTGGATCTCTTCGATAGGTGGTAGATTTTTGACATCTTCAGATCTAATGCCTTTCTCTTGCATAGATTTCTTGGCTTCTTGCATATCTTCGGGACTGAGGAATAGAATACCTATTTTCTTAGGAATTGGCTTAGGAGGTGGTTCGGGAATAGTCCAAGCATTATCGTTGATCAAGAGGTTATTCAGTAGGGTCTCAGCTTGTTCTACAGTTCGTTCCCTAAAAACACAACCGACACAACTATATAGGTGGTCTCTAGAGGCATCGGTAAGTCCGTTATAGAGGATATTCAAGTATCTCGTTCTTCTTAAGAGGGTGATCAGGCAAAGCATTTTGTAGCTGGACGAGCCTCCCCCAAGCTTGTGGAAGACTCACTTCTTGGAGTTGAGCAAAGTTGTATATTTCCTGCAAGGCAGCTTGCTTCTTATGGGCAGGGAAATATTTCTCACAGAAGTATTAGACCATCTCCTGGGGACTGCGCACACATCCAGGAGCAAGAGAGGTGAACCCGACTTTAGCGTCATCCTTTAGAGAGAAAGGAAACAACTTAAGGATATAGTAGTGGCGCATCTTCTCCTCATTAGTGAAAAGGTTGGCTATTTCGGATAGTTTGGCAAGATGGGATATGACCATCTCAGACTCATAACCGTGAAAAGGACCAGATTAGACTAGAGAGATTATCTCAAGATCGACAGAGAATTCATAGTCCTTATCGGTGACAAAGATAGGTGAAGTGGCAAACTTCGGGTCATTTTTCATCCTAGCTTCCCGAGATTTTTCCTTCCACTTGAGAAGTAATTTCTCAGCATCATAGGCATCCTTACACGCAAGAAAAGCCTCAGCTATCTCTCCCTCCATAACGTAACCCTCAGGTATATCAGGCAATTCATATCTAGGAGAGCTAGATCTAGCAGGAGCAAAAGCAGGTTCTATCTCAATAGTATCGGCAGTATCAGAAGCATCACGAGCATTTGCAGTAACTCTAGCAATATGAGCATCAAGGAACACCCCTAGTGGAACATCAGGCAAAGGAGTATCTCTAGCAGTATCAAGCATAGCATCATCAGGCAAAATAGCATCTCTAGCATCATCACGCAAATCAGTATCAAGCATAGCATCTCTAGCAGTATCAAGCATAGCATCTCTAGCAGTATCAGGCATAGTATCTCTGGCAGTATCAGGCAAAGCAGTATCAGGCATAGTATCAAGCATAGCATCTCTAGAAGTAGTATCACAAGCATCATCAAGAACATGCGACATATCAAGATTTCTAGCAGGAGGTGATGTCGCAAACTTACTCATAACTGAAGGTGAATCAAGTGCAGAGCTAGATGGCAATTCCTTACCTCCCCTCGTAGTTGAGGGCAAGACTTTGGTCTTCGGGACCTTCAGATTCTTCATAGTGATCAGCAGATATAAATCCCAAGTAACTCAGAGAATATAGCAATACCTCCCTGGCAACGGCGCCAGAAAAATGCTGATCTGCAATCTCTGGCGTTAGCTAGACGAATGCTTATGACAACAAACCTTCTCCTGCAACGGCACCAGAAGAATGCTGATAGCACTCCCAAGTAATGAAACTAGAAGAATGTTGTTGATGGCCCACCAGCGCGTGGGTTTGCAGCAGTTTTCGAGGGTAGAGTATTCGACCCAAATTTGTTGATCGCCTATAGGAGGTGAGAGAACACTCTCGAGTATTAGCAGCTGAATTTGTCAGATTCAACCACACCTGAAAGATTAGTATCTACAAACACAGTAGTAACAGCAAAGTAATATGATAACAACGGTGTCAGAAACGATCTGTTGACGGCAGACTATTCCTAACGATTGTATCAATGGTGCCTCTGTTGTCGTGTTGACGGAAGTTGTCAATAACCGTCAACGGTCAGTGAATCAACAGTGTAGCAGGTAGTAGCAGTGTAACGAGCAATAGCAGTGGCAAGGAACAACAGTAGTGATAGCAGTAACAAGTAGCAACAATAGCAAGCGATAGTAGTAGCAACAGTAGCAGCAGAGCAAGACAAGTAACAACAGTAGCAACAGTAGTAGCAGCAGCACAGCTAGACAAGTAGCAGCAGTAGGACAAACTCGTAGGCAATGGGTCGGTGATTTGTTTGGATGATATTCATCATGCAACAGCTATAACACGGAGAGATATGTGGCTAGCTCCCGTTCGTCAATGTGATGTAGGCATGCATTCCGTGTGTCGTCATACGTGCTTAGAGAAAAGAACTTGCATGACATCTATTGTCCATCCCTCCCGTGGCAGCGGGGTCCAAAAGGAAACTACAGGATATTAAGGTTCTCCTTTTAATAAAGAACCGGACCAACGCATTAGCACTTGGTGAACACATGAACTCCTCAAACTATGGTCATCACCGGGAGTGGTTCCGGTTATTGTCACTCCGGGGTTGCCGGATGATAACACATAGTAGGTAACTACAACTTGCAAGATCGGATCTAAAATACACATATATTGGTGACCACATAATAATTTCAGATCTGAAATCATGGCACTCGGGCCCTAGTGACAAGCATTAAGCATGGCAAAGTAGTAGCAACATCAATCTGAGAACATAGTGGATACTAGGGATCAATCCCCATCAAAACTAACTCGATTACATGATAGATCTCATCCTACTCATCACCGCCCAGCGAGCCTACGAATAGATTACTCACGAACGACGAAGAGCTTCATGGAATTGGAGAGGGAAGAAGGTTGATGATGATGATGGCGACGATTTCCCCTCTCCGGAGCCCAAGACGGACTCCAGATCTGCCATCCAGATGAAGAACAGGTGGTGGTGGCGCTTCCGTATCAAAAACGTGATGAAAACTTCTCTATTTATTTTTTCTGGGATGAAAGGCAACTTATAGACTTGAGATTGGGGGCGGCAGAGCCGTGTGGGCCCCACAAGCCTGCACCATGCCACCAGGGGTGGTGGTGACGGAGCAAGGGCTTGTGGCCCACTAGCCCACCCCTTGAGGTGGAACTTGGCGCATATATTTTTGATATTTTCCAAAAATGCTCCCCGTAAATTTTCAAGACATTTGGAGAACTTTGATTTCTGCACAAAAATAACACCAAGGCAATTCTGCTAAAAACAACGTCAGTCCAGGTTAGTTCCATTCAAATCATGCAAATTAGAGTCCAAAACAAGGGCAAAAGAGTTTGGAAAAGTAGATACGATGGGGACGTATCAGTTAGCACCAACAAAGTCTTGCAACAAGTAACAACGGAGTAGCAAGGAACAGTAGTAGCAGCAGCAACAAAGTAACAAGTAACAGCAGTAGCAACAACAGCAAAGTAACAACAGTGTGACAGCAGCAAAGTGGCCCAATCCATCCTGTAGCAAGGGACAAGCCTAGGCAAAGTAACGTAGCGAGAACCAGTAGTAAAAGACTCGTAGGCAGTGGATCTGTGATGGATGAGTGTGACAGATGTGATTCATCATGTAACAGCTATAACACGGAGAGATATGTGGCTAGCTCCCGTTCGTCAATCTAATGTAGGCATGTATTCCGTATGTAGTCATATGTGCTTAGGGAAAAGAACTTGCATGACATCTATTGTCCATCCCTCCCGTGGCAGCGGGGTCCTAATGGAAACTACGGGATATTAAGGTTCTCCTTTTAATAAAGAACCGGACCAACGCATTAACACGCGGTGAATACATGAACTCCTCATACTAAGGTCATCTCCGGGAGTGGTTCCGGCTATTGTCACTCCGGGGTTGCCGGGTCATAACACATAGTAGGTGACTACAACTTGCAAGATAGGATCTAAAACACACATATATTGGCGACAACATAATAGGTTCAGATCTGAAATCAAGGCACTCGGGCCCTAGTGACAAGCATTAAGCATAGCCAAGTAGTAGCAACATCAATCTAGAACATAGTGGATACTAGGGATCAATCCCCGTCAAGAACTAACTCGATTACATGATAGATCTCATCCAACTCATCACCGTCTAGCAAGCCTACGATGAGATTACTCACGAACGATGAAGAGCATCATGGAATTGTCGATGGAGAAAGGTTGGCGATGACGATGGCGACGATTTCCCCTCTCCGGAGCCCGAAACGGACTCCAGATCTGCCCTCCAGATGAAGAACAGGATGTGGCGGTGCCTCCGTATCGCAAAACACGATGAAACCTTCTCTCTGATTTTTTTCCAGGCGAAACGGAAAATATAGAACTGAGATTGGGGGCGGTGGTGCCACGTGGTCCCCACAAGCCCTCATGGCGCGGCCATAGGGGGTGGCCGTGACCCAAGGGCTTGTGGCCCACTGGCACGCCCCCTCACGTGGATCTTTGCACATGTGTTTTTCTTTTATTCCAGAAAAAATCTCCGTAAATTTTCAGGACGTTCCGAGAACTTCCATTTCTGCACAAAAACAACACCATGGCAATTCTGTTGAAAACAACGTCAGTCCGGGTTAGTTCCATTCAAATCATGCAAATTAGAGTCCAAAACAAGGGCAAAAGAGTTCGGAAAAGTAGATACGACAGAGACGTATCAACTCCCCCAAGCTTAAATCCTTGCTTGTCCTCAAGCAACTCAGTTGACAAACTGAGAGAGACAAAAGAAAAAATTTGACGACCTCTGTTTGATCTTGTTGTTGCAACTATGTCTAACTCACAACCAGAATTTCAGCAACATCACAATCAAACCACAAAAGCAAATGAAATCTAGGTCTCACGGTAAACTCATATCAATGGCATAATCAACTAGCGAGCAAATAATAATAAGTCTCAACCGTCAACACTTCAATCAAAACAACATGAAGCAATACGAATAGATGGTATCTCGCTAGCTCTTTCTGAGACTGCAAAACATAAATGCAGAGTATCTTAAAAGGCCAAGGGCTGACTAAACATTATAATTCCAGGCAATGAAGATCCAGTCATAGTCATACTCAACACAGTTAAAAGCAAAGCATGAAAATGACAGAGGTGCTCTCTAATTGGTGCTTTTGTAAGAGGAGGATGACTCAACAGGAACATAAGTAGACAGGCCCTTCGCAGAGGGAAGCAGTGATTTGCAGAGGTGCCAGAGCTCAAGCTTTGAAAACAGAGATAAAAATTTTGGGTGGCATGCTTTCATTGTCAACGCAATGACTAAGAGTTCTCAACATCTTCCACGCTACACATGCTATAGGCGGTTCCCAAACAGAAAAGTAAAGTTTTCACTCCCCCACCACCAATCAATCACACTCCACGGCTAGCCGAATCCTCGGGTACCGTCCATACCAACATCAATCCTGGGTGAGTTTTGTTTGCAATTATCTTTTCCATTTGAGCATGGAACTGGGAATTCCAATTACCGGCCCCTTTCTCGTGAATGATAGTGAATAACACATATCGAGGATAACATGCCTAGCATGGAAGATACCAATAGCCCCCTGTCACCACATGAGCGGTTCGGGCATGCAAAACACATTATTTCTTGAAGATTTAGAGAGTGGCACATGCAAATTTACCTGGAACGGCAGGTAGATACCGCACATAGGTAGGTATGGTGGACTCATATGGCACAACTTTGGGCTTATGGGAGGTGGATGCACAAGTAGTATTCCCGCTTAGTACAAGTGAAGGCTAGCAAAAGAATGGGAAGCGACCAACTAGAGAGCGACAACAGTCATCAAAATGCATTGAGATTAACTAACATTGAGTGCAAGCATGAGTAGGACATAAATCACCATGAACATGAACATCATAGAGGCTATGTTGATTTTGTTTCAACTACATGCGTGAACATGTGCCAAGTCAAGCCACTTGAAACATTCAAAGGAGGATACCATCCTATCATACTACATCATAGTCATCTAAACATTCATGTTGGCAACCAAGACAAACCATTATAAGCTCCTAGCTAAGTAAGCATGGCGTAAGCAACTATGATCTCTAAGTTGTCATTGCAAACATGTTTCTCTCACAACAAAGCTGAATCAGGCATGATGAGCTAGTCATATGTACAAAAACAAAATAGATCGAGTTCATACCGGCTTTTCCACGCTCAGTAACTTCATCATATATCGTCATTATTGCCTTTCACTTTCACGACCGAACGATGTGAACAATAATAAGCGTGCTCGTGCATTGGACTAAAGCTGGAATCTACAGGCAAACACAAAGGAGAAGACAAAGTAATATGGCTCTTTGAAAGCGAAACAGGTATGCATGCAAGAGCCACTAAACAATGTAACCAATATCTTCTACCTTGGCCCAAAGAAAAAGAAAACTATCTACACGGGAAAGCTCCCAACAAGCAAAAGTAGAAAAATAGAATATTTTTTGGTTTTTCTCAAACTAGACAGACACACGAAAAGAAAACGAGAAAAAGAAAATAAACTAGCATGGATGATACTGTGGCAAAGTGTGAACACCGGCTAACAAAGTGAAAGCATAAGCAAGAATGTAAAGTCAGTGAGAACACGTACTCCCCCAAGCTTAGGCTTTTGGCCTAACTTCGTCTACTCCCAAGGAGGGAAATAACCAGCTCCTGGGTACTCAGGACTGGACTGTGGATGCCACTTTTGTGTGAGCTCCTCTGCCTCCCACTGATAAACTGGCGTCTGGTACTCGACTGGCGGCTCGGGAACGGGCACCTGTGGTTGGGCCAAGCCCCAATATGCGTAGATTTCCGGGGGCATAATAGTGTACCTGCCTGCATGAAGATTGAACAAAGAACGAGCAGGCAAAGTAATAGTCTCACGAGTACCCTGACTAAATACCAGGTTATAAATCATCCTTCCACCTATATCTCTATCAAGAAAGTCATGGCGAACCATGCTATCATAATCTAGATATCTCCCGAGAAGAAGCATCTCCTCTTCCGCCTCCAGTCTAATGGGTATCTCAAAGTGTCTGGCAAGACGGGTAGTATAGATACCTCCATAGACAACACCTTTAGAACGGTTAAGGTTCAACCGTTGAGCTACTATAGTGCCCAAGCTATAAGTTTTATCGTTATAAAGGGCTTCGCGCAAGACCGCAAGATCTGCGGAACTAAGTGACCCAGCTTTCCCATGGCCAATCCTTTGAGGAACTTGTTCGGGGACCAATCTAGAGCTCCGTCAGGACGATCCTGCCGGGGAAACTTCCCACCCAGAGGGGGAAATCGTCGCCATCGTCATCACCAACACTCCTCTCATCGGAGGGGACTCATCTCCATCAACATCTTCACCAGCACCATCTCATCTCCAAACCCTAGTTCATCTCTTGTAACCAATCTCCGTCTCGCGACTCTGATTGGTACTTGTAAAGTTGCTAGTAGTGTTGATTACTCTTTGTAGTTGATGCTAGTTGGATTATTTGGTCGAAGAGATTATGTTCAGATCCTTGATGCTACACATAACCTCTCTGATCATGATTATGATTATGCTTTGTGAGTAGTTACTTTTGTTCCTGAGGACATGGGATAAGTCATGTGAATTTGGTATTCGTTCGGTATTTTGATATGTTGTATGTTGTTTTTCCTCTAGTGGTGTTATGTGAACTTCGACTACATAACACTTCACCATTATTTGGGCCTAGAGGAAGGCATTGGCAAGTAGTAAGTAGATGATGGGTTGCTAGAGTGACAGAAGCTTAAACCCTAGTTTATGCGTTGCTTCGTAAGGGGCTGATTTGGATCCACTAGTTTATTGCTATGGTTAGACTTTGTCTTAATTCTTCTTTCATAGTTGCGGATGCTTGCGAGAGGGGTTAATCATAAGTGGGATGCTTGTCCAAGTAAGGGCAGTACCCAAGCGCCGGTCCACCCACATATCAAACTATCAAAGTAAGGAACGCGAATCATATGAACATGATGAAATTAGCATGACAGAAATTCCCGTGTGTCCTCGGGAGCGTTTTTCGTCCTATAAGACTTTGTCCAGGCTTGTCCCTTGCTACAAAAGGGATTGGGCCACTTTGCTGCACCGTTGCTACTTTTGTTACTTGTTTCTTTCTACGAATCATCTCACCACACAATCACTTGTCACCGATAATTTCAGTACTTGCATATATTTCCTTGCTGAAAACCACTTGTCAGATCCTTCTGCTCCTCGTTGGGTTCGACACTCTTTCTTATTGAAAGGACTACGATTGATCCCCTATAATTGTGGGTCATCAAGACTCTTTTCTGGCGCCGTTTCCGGGGACTGAAGCGCCTTTGGTAAGTGGAACTTGGTAAGGAAACATTCATATAGTGTGCTGAAATTTATTGTCACTTGTCACTACGGATACTAATCCTTTGAGGGGCTTGTTCGGGGTATCTTCACCTTGAACGGAAGCACAAAGAGTTGCTCCTCAAGTTTCTGCACCTACTGAAAATGTTTGCTTTGAATTTCCTTCGGGTATGCTTGAGAAACTGCTGGCTAATCCTTTTACAGGAGATGGAACATCAGATCCAGACTTGCATCTAATCTATGTAGATGAGGTTTGTGGTTTATTTAAGCTTGCAGGTGTGCCCGAGGATGAGGTCAAGAAGAAGGTTTTTCCTTTATCTTTGAAGGATAAGGCGTTGACATGGTATAGGCTATGTGATGATACTGGATCATGGGACTACAATCGGTTGAAATAGGAATTTCATCAAAAGTTTTATCCTATGCATTTAGTACATCGTGATCGGAATTATATTTATAATTTTTGGCCTCGTGATAGAGAAAGCATCGCTCAGTCTTGGGGGAGGCTTAAATCAATGCTATATTGATGCCCCAATCATGAGCTCTCGAGAGAAATTATCATTCAGAACTTCTATGCTCGGCTTTCTCATGATGATCGCACCATGCTTGACACTTCTTGTACCTGTTCTTTTATGAAGAGAGATATTGACCTCAAGTGGAATTTATTGGAGAGAATTAAACGCAACTCTGAAGATTGGGAGCTTGAAGAAGGTAAGGAGTCAGGTATGAATTTCACGTTTGATTGCGTTAAATCCTTTGTTGAGACAAATACTTTTTATGACTTTAGCGCTAAGTATGGACTTGACTCTGAGATAGTAGCTTCATTGTGTGAATCTTTTGTTGCTCATATTGATCTCCCCAAAGAGAAGTGGTTTAAATACCATCCTCCGTTAGAAGTCAATGTAGTTAAACTCACTCCAGTTGAAGAGAAAATCATTGCCTATAATGATCCTGTGGTTCCCAGTGCTTACATTGAGAAACCACCTTTCCCTGTTAGGATAAAGGATCATTCTAAAGCTTCAACTGTTATACGTAAAGGCTACATTAGAACACCTACACCCCCTGAGCAAATTAGAGTTGAAACTAGCATTGCTATTATCAAAGATCTTCTGTCTAAAGAAGTTGAGGAACATAATATTCACTTCTGTGAAGATGCTGCTAGAATTGCTAAACCTCACGTTAGAGACAAACATAGGCCTGTTGTTGGCATGCTTGTGGTTTCTGTTAAGATAGGAGATCATTGTTATCATGGTTTATGTGACGTGGGTGCTAGTCTTAGTGCAATACCTCAATCCTTATACGATGAAATCAAAGATGATATTGCACCTATTGAGATAGAGCCTATTGATGTCACTATTCAGCTTGCCAATAGAGATACTATCTGCCCTGTGGGAATTGTTATGGATGTTGAAGTCTTGTGTGGTAAAACGAAGTATCCTACTGATTTCCTCGTTCTTGCTACCGCTCAAGATAGCTTTTCTCCCATCATATTTGGCAGACCCTTCCTCAATACCTTCAATGCTCATATTGATTGTGAGAAGCAAACTGTCACTGTTGGCTTTGAAGGTGTGTCACATGATTTCAATTTCTCCAAATTTGGTAGACAAACTCATGAAAAGGAGTTGCCTAGTAGGGATGAAACTATTGCCTTAGCGTCTATTCCCATGCCTCCTATTGATCCCTTAGAGCAATACTTTCTTGAGCATGAAAATGATATGCATATGGATGAAAGGGATGAGTAGATAGAGTTGTCTTAGAACAATATCATATCCTTAAGAATAACTTGCCTGTTGAACTGCTTGGGGATCATCCCCAACCAAAGGGTGATCCTGTGTTCGAGCTTAAACAGTTGCCTGATACTCTTAAGTATGCCTATCTTGATGAAAATGAGATATATCCTGTTATCATTAGTGCTAGCCTCTAAGAGCATGAAGAAAAGCTATTGGGTATACTCTTGAATATCTTAAGGGCATTAGTCCCACTCTATGCCAGCACAAGATTAAAACTGATCCTGATTTCAAACCAGTTGCTGATCATCAAAGGAGATTAAATCCTAAGATGAAAGAAGTAGTAAGAAAAGAAATACTAAAGCTCGTGCAAGCGGGTATCATCTACATGTTGCTCACAGCGATTGGGTGAGTCCGGTGCATTGCGTCCCTAAAAAGGGAGGTATTACCGTTGTCCCTAATGATAAGGATGAATTGATCCCACAGAGGATTATTACTGGCTATAGGATGGTGATTGATTTTAGGAAGTTGAATATAGCCACTAGGAAAGATCATTACCCTTTTCCTTTTACCGACCAAATGCTAGAAAGGCTGTCAAACACACACACTTCTGCTTTCTAGACGGTTATTCTGGTTTCTCCCAAATACAAGTTGCACAATCTGATCAGGAGAAAACCACTTTCACCTGCCCCTTCGGTACCTTTGCCTATAGACGTATGCCTTTTGGCTTATGTAATGCACCTGCCACCTTTCAAAGATGTATGATGGCTATATTCTCTGACTTTTGTGAAAATATTGTTGAGGTTTTCATGGATGACTTCTCCGTTTATGGGTCTTCCTTTGATGATTTCCTCAGCAACCTTGATCGAGTCTTACAGAGATGTAAAGACACCAATCTTGTCTTGAATCGGGAGAAGTGCCACTTTATGGTTAATGAAGGCATCATCTTAGGACACAAAATTTCTGAAAGAGGTATTGAAGTCGATAAGGCCAAGGTTGATGCAATCGAGAAAATGCCATACCCCACAGATATCAGAGGTATAAGAAGTTTCCTTGGTCATGTTGGTTTCTATAGAAGGTTCATTAAAGACTTCTCTAAGATTTCTAGGCCTCTTATCAATCTCTTGCAAAAGGATATTCCTTATGTTTTTACGATGATTGTGAGGAAGCCTTCAAAATACTTAAGAGGGCTTTGATAACTGCACCTATTGTTCAACCACCTGATTGGAACTTACCTTTTGAGATCATGTGTGACGCTAGTGATTATGTTATTGGTATTGTCCTAGGGCAAAGAGTTGATAAGAAGTTGAATGTTATTCACTACGCTAGTAAAACTATAGACAGTGCCCAAAGAAACCATGCTACTACGGAGAAGGAATTTTCAACAGTCGTGTTTGCGTGTGAAAAGTTCAGGTCTTACATAGTTGATTCCAAAGTCATTATTCATACTGATCACGCTGCTATTAAGTACCTCATGGAGAAGAAGGACGCTAAACCTAGAGTTATCAGATGGGTTCTCTTGCTACAAGAATTTGATTTGCACGTTGTCGACAGAAAGGGTGCTGATAACCAAGTAGCAGATAACTTATCTAGGTTGGAGAACGTTCTTGATGACCCACAACCTATTGATGATAGCTTTCCTGATGAGCAATTGAATGTCATCAATGCTTCACGTAGTGCACCATGGTATGTTGATTATGCGAACTATATCATTGCCAAATATATACCACCTAGTTTCATGTACCAGCAAAAGAAGAAATTCTTCTTTGACTTGAGACACTACTTTTGGGATGATCCTCTACTTTATAAGGAAGGAGTAGATGGTGTTATTAGACGTTGTGTACCCGAACATGAACAGGGACAGATCCTACAGAAGTGTCACTCCGAGGCCTACGGAGGACACCATGCGGGAGATAGAACTGCACACAAGGTATTGCAATCAGGTTTCTATTGGCCCACTCTCTTCAAGGATGCCCGTAAGTTTGTCTTGTCTTTTGACGAATGTCAAAGAATAGGTAATATCAGTAAACGTCAGGAAATGCCCATGAACTACTCACTTGTCATTGAACCATTTGATGTATGGGGCTTTGACTATATGGGACCTTTTCCAAAATCCAATGGGTATACTCATATCTTAGTTGGTGTTGATTACGTCACTAAGTGGGTAGAAGCTATCTCCACTAGTAGTGCTGATCACAACACCTCTATCAAGATGCTGAAAGAAGTTATCTTCCCTAGATTTCGAGTCCCTAGATATCTAATGACCGACGGTGGTTCGCACTTCATTCATGGTGCTTTCCGTAAAACGCTTGCTAAGTACGATGTCAACCATAGAATTGCGTATCCCTACCACCCTCAGTACAGTGGTCAAGTAGAGCTGAGCAACAGAGAGATTAAACTAATTCTACAAAAGATTGTCAACAGGTCTAGAAAGAATTGGTCTAAGAAGCTCGATGATGCACTGTGGGCTTATAGAACTGCATATAAGAATCCCATGGGCATGTCTCCGTACAAAATGGTGTATGGGAAAGCATGTCACTTACCTCTTGAGCTAGCGCATAAAGCTTATTGGGCAATCAAAGAGCTCAACTTTGATTTCAAACTTGCTGGTGAGAAGAGGTTATTTGACATTAGCTCGCTTGATGAGTGGAGAACTCAAGCATATGAGAATGCCAAGTTGTTCATGTTGGGGAACGTCGCAAGGGAAACAAAAATTTTCCTACGCGCACGAAGACCTATCATGGTGATGTCCATCTACGAGAGGGGATGAGTGATCTACGTACCCTTGTAGATCGTACAGCAGAAGTGTTAGTGAACGCGGTTGATGTAGTGGAACGTCCTCACGTCCCTCGATCCGCCCCGCGAACAATCCCGCGATCAGTCCCACGATCTAGTACCGAACGGACGGCACCTCCGCGTTCAGCACACGTACAACTCGACGATGATCTCGGCCTTCTTGATCCAGCAAGAGAGACGGAGAGGTAGAAGAGTTCTCCGGCAGCGTGACGGCGCTCCGGAGGTTGGTGATGATCTTGTCTCAGCAGGGCTCCGCCCGAGCTCCGCAGAAACGCGATCTAGAGGAAAAACTATGGAGGTATGTGGTCGGGGAGCCGTGAGAAAGTCGTCTCAAATCAGCCCTAAAACCTCCGTATATATAGGTGGGAGGGAGGGGAGGAGGCAGCCTCAAAACCTAAAGGTTTGGCCGAAATTGGAGGTGGAGGAGTCCTACTCCAATCCTACTTGGAGTAGGATTCCACCTTCCCACTTGGAAACTCTTTCCACCTTGTGTTTTTTCCTTCTCAAACCTTATGGGCCTTGGTGGGAACTTATTCCAGCCCACTAGGGGCTGGTTTATCTCTTCCCATAGCCCATGAGACCCCTTGGGGCGTGACACCCCTCCCGATGGTCCCCGGCACCCCTCCCGGCACTCCCGGTACACTACCGATGAGCCCGAAACTTTTCCGGTAATGCACGAAAACCTTCCGGTAACCAAATGAGGTCATCCTATATATCAATCTTCGTTTCCGGACCATTCCGGAAACCCTCGTGACGTCCGTGATCTCATCCGGGACTCCGAACAACATTCGGTAACCAACCATATAACTCAAATACGCATAAAACAACGTCGAACCTTAAGTGTGCAGACCGTGCGGGTTCGAGAACTATGTAGACATGACCCGAGAGACTCCTCGGTCAATATCCAATAGCGGGACCTGGATGCCCATATTGGATCCTACATATTCTACGAAGATCTTATCGTTTGAACCTCAGTGCCAAGGATTCATATAATCCCGTATGTCATTCCCTTTGTCCTTCGGTATGTTACTTGCCCGAGATTCGATCGTCAGTATCCGTATACCTATTTCAATCTCGTTTACTGGCAAGTCTCTTTACTCGTTCCGTAATACAAGATCCCGCAACTTACACTAAGTTACATTGCTTGCAAGGCTTGTGTGTGATGTTGTATTACCGAGTGGGCCCCGAGATACCTCTCCGTTCACACGGAGTGACAAATCCCAGTCTTGATCCATACTAACTCAACTAACACCTTCGGAGATACCTGTAGAGCATCTTTATAGTCACCCAGTTACGTTGCGACGTTTGATACACACAAAGCATTCCTCCGGTGTCAGTGAGTTATATGATCTCATGGTCATAGGAATAAATACTTGACACGCAGAAAACAGTAGCAACAAAATGACACGATCAACATGCTACGTCTATTAGTTTGGGTCTAGTCCATCACATGATTCTCCTAATGATGTGATCCCGTTATCAAGTGACAACACTTGCCTATGGCCAGGAAACCTTGACCATCTTTGATTAACGAGCTAGTCAACTAGAGGCTTACTAGGGACAGTGTTTTGTCTATGTATCCACACAAGTATTGTGTTTCCAATCAATACAATTATAGCATGGATAATAAACGATTATCATGAACTAAGAAATATAATAATAACTAATTTATTATTGCCTCTAGGGCATATTTCAAACAGTCTCCCACTTGCACTAGAGTCAATAATCTAGTTCACATCACCATGTGATTCCAACGAATCCAACACCCATATAGTTATGGGGTCTGATCATGTCTTGCTTGTGAGAGAGGTTTTAGTCAACGGTTCTGAAACTTTCAGATCCGTGCTTTCTTTACAAATCTTTATGTCATCTTATAGATGCTGCTACTACGTGCTATTCGGAAATGCTCCAAATATCCACTCTACTATATGAATCCGTTTCACTACTCATAGTTATTCAGATTAGTGTCAAAGCTTGCATCGACGTTACCCTTTACGACGAACTCTTTAACCACCTCCATAATCGAGAAAAATTCCTTAGTCCATTTGTTACTAAGGATAAATTTTGACCGCTGCTAGTGATTTCAAACATGGATCACTCTCTGTACCCCTCAACATACCTTGAGTCAAGGCACACTTCAGGTGCGATACACAGCATGGCATACTTTAGATTCTACGGCTAAGGCATAGAAGACGACCTTCATCTATTCTCTTTATTCTGCCGTGGTCGGGTTTTGAGTCTTACTCAAATTCACACCTCACAACGCAACCAAGAACTCCTTCTTTGCTGGTCTATTTTGAACTCTTTCAAAAACTTGTCAAGGCATGTATCTTGTTGAAACTTCTATTAAGCGCTTTCGATCTATCTCCATAGATCTTTGATGCTCAACCTTCAAGTAGCATAATCCAGGTACTCCTTTGAAAACTTCTTCCAAACAACCTTGTATGCTTTACAGAAATTCTACATTACTTCTGATCCACAATATGTCAACCACATATACCTATCAGAAATTCTATAGTGCTCCCACTCACTTCTTTGGAAATACAAGTTTCTCATAAACCTTGTACACACCCAAAATCTTTGATCATCTCATCAAAGTGCTTATTCCAACTACGAGATGCTTGCACCAGTCCATTGAAGGATCACTGGAGCTTGCATACTTGCTAGTATCTTTAGGATCGACAAAACCTTCTGGTTGTATCACATACAATGTTTGCTCAAGGAAACCGTCGAGGAAACAATGTTTTGACATCCTACGTGCAATATTTCATAAATAATGCAGCAACTACTAACATAATTCTAACAGACCTTTAGCATCGCTACGAGTGAGAAAGACTCATCATAGTCAACTGTTTGATCTTGTCGAAAACATCTTTGCGACAAGTCGAGCTTTTCTTAATAGTGACTTATCACCATCATCGTCTGTCTTCTTTTAAAGATCCATTTTACCCAATAGTCCCATGACCATCAAGTAGTTCTACCAAAGTCTACACTTTGTTTTCACACATGGATCCTCTCTCGGATTTTATGGCTTCCAGCCATTTGTCGGAATCTGGGCCCACCATCGCTTTCTCCATAACTCGTAGGTTCACTGTTGCTCAACAACATGACCTCCAAGACAGGGTTACCGTACTACTCTGCAGCAGTACGCGACCTTGTCGACCTACGAGGTTTGTAGTAACTTGATTCGAAGCTTAATGATCACCATCATCAGCTTCCACTTCAATTGGTGTAGGCGCCACAGGAACAACTTCCTACGCCCTGCTACACACTGGTTGAAGTGATGGTTCAATAACCTCATCAAGTTCTACTACCCTCCCACTCAATTCTTTCGAGAGAAACCTTTTCTCGAGAAAGGATCCGTTTCTAGAAACAAACACTTTGCTTTCGGATCTGAGATAGGAGATGTACCCAACTGTTTTGGATATCCTGTGAAGATGCATTTATCCGCTTTGGGTTCGAGCTTATCAGACTGAAACTTTTTCACATAAGTTTCGAAGCCCCAAACTTTCAAGAAACGACAGTTTAGATTTCTCTAAACCTCAGTCTATACTGTGTCATCTCAACGGAAATACGCGGTGCCCCATTTAAAGTGAATGTGGTTGTCTCTAATGCATAACCCATAAACGATAGTGGTAATTCGATAAGAGACATCCCAGCATGCACCATACTAAATAGTGCGTGGCTATGACGTTCAGACACATCATCACACCATGATGTTCCAGGTGGCATGAACTGTGAAACAATTTCCACATTGTCTTAACTGTGTACCAAAAATTCGTAACTCAGATATTCATTTCTATGATCATATCGTAGACAGTTCATCCTCTTGTTACGACGAACTTCACTCTGAAACAGAATTGAACTTTTCAATATTTCAGACTTGTGATTCATTAAGTAAATACTCCTGTATCTACTCAAGTCGTCAGTGAAGTAAGAACATAATGATATCCACTGCGTGCCTCAACACTCACTGGACTGCATACATCAAAATGTATCACTTCCAACAAGTTACTATCTTGTTTCATCTCAATGAAAACAAGGCCTTGCTCATGTGGTATGATTTGCATGTCACTAGTGATTCGAAATCAGGTGAGTAAAGATCCATCAGCATGGAGCCTCTTCATGCAATTTATACTAACATGACTCAAGCGGCAGTGCCACAAGTAAGTGGTACTATCATCATTTAACTCGTATCTTTTGGCACCAATGTGTAACACTACAATCGAGATTCAATAAACCATTGAAGGTGATTATTCAAGCAAATAGAGTAACCATTATTCCTTTTGAATGAATAATCGTATTGCAATAAACACGATCCAATCATGTTCATGCTTAACGCAAGCACCAAATAACAATTATTTAGGTTCAACACCAATCCCGATGGTAAAGGGGGCGTGTGACGTTTGATCATATCAACCTTGGAAACACTTCCAACACGTATCGTCACCTCGCCTTTAGCTAGTCTCCGTTTATGCCGTAGCTTTCATTTCGCGTTACTAATCACTTAGCAACCGAACCAGTATCCAATACCCTCGTGCTACTAGGAGTACTAGTAAAGTACACATCAACATTATGTATATCAAATATACTTCTCTCGACTTTTGCCAGCCTTCTTATCTACCAAGTATCTAGAGTTGCTCCGCCTCAGTGACTGTTCCCCTTATTACAGAAGCACTTAGTCTCGGGTTTGGGTTTAATCTTGGGTCTCTTCATTAGTGCAGCAACTGTTTTGCCGTTTCACGAAGTATCCCTTCTAACCCTCGCCTTTCTTGAAACTTAGTGGTTTTTCAAACCATCAACTATTGATGCTCCTTCTTGATTTCTACTTTCGCAGTGTCAAACGTCGCGAATCTCTCAAAGATCATTGTATCTATCCTTGATATGTTATAGTTCATCACGAAGCTCTCGAAGCTTGGTGGCAGTGACTTTTGGAGAACCATCACTATCTCATCTGGAAGATTAGCTCCCACTTGATTCAAGTGATTGTCGTACTCAGACAATCTGAGCACACGCTCAACGATTGAGCTTTTCTCCTTTACTTTGTGGTCAAAGAATTTTGTTGGAGGTCTCGTACCTCTTAACAAGGGCACAAGCATGAAATCACAATTTCATCTCTTTAGAACATCACTTATGTTCCGTGACGTTTAAAACGTTTTCGGTGCCTTGCTTCTAAGCCATTAAGTACTTTGCACTGAACTATCGTGTAGTCATCAGAAACGTGTATGTCGGATGTTCACAGCATCCACAGACGACGCTCGAGGTGCAGCACACCGAGTGGTGCATTAAGGACATAAGCCTTCTGCGCAGCAACGAGGACAATCCTCGGTTTTACAGACTCAGTCTGCAAAGTTTGCTACTATCAATTTTCAACTAAATTTTCTCTAGGAACATAAAAAAACAGTAGAGCTATAGCGCAAGCTACATCGTAATTCGCAAAGACCATTAGACTATGTTCATGACAATTAGTTCAATTAATCATATTACTTAAGAACTCCCACTCAAAAAGTACATCTCTCTAGTCATTTGAGTGGTACATGATCCAAATCCACTATCTCAAGTCCGATCATCACGTGAGTCGAGAATAGTTTCAGTGGTAAGCATCCCTACGCTAATCATATCAACTATACGATTCATGCTCGACCTTTCGGTCTCATGTGTTCCGAGGCCATGTCTGCACATGCTAGGCTCGTCAAGCTTAACCCGAGTGTTCTGCGTGTGCAACTGTTTTGCACCCGTTGTATGTGAACGTTGAGTCTATCACACCCGATCATCACGTGGTGTCTCGAAACGAAGAACTGTCGCAACGGTGCACAGTCGGGGAGAACACAACTTCGTCTTGAAATTTTAGTGAGAGATCACCTCATAATGCTACCGTCATTCTAAGCAAAATAAGGTGCATAAAAGGATTAACATCACATGCAATTCATAAGTGACATGATATGGCCATCATCACGTGCTTCTTGATCTCCATCACCAAAGCACCGGCACGATCTTCTTGTCACTGGCGCCACACCATGATCATCCATCAACGTGTTGCCATCAGGGTTGTCGTGCTACTTATGCTATTACTACTAAAGCTACATCCTAGCAAAATAGTAAACGCATCTGCAAGCACAAACGTTAGTATAAAGACAACCCTATGGCTCCTGCCGGTTGCCGTACCATCGACGTGCAAGTCGATATTTCTATTACAACATGATCATCTCATACATCCAATATATCACATCACATCGTTGGCCATATCACATCACAATCATACCCTGCAAAAACAAGTTAGACGTCCTCTAATTTTGTTGTTGCATGTTTTACGTGGTGACCGAGGGTATCTAGTAGGATCGCATCTTACTTACGCAAACACCACAACGGAGATATATGAGTTGCTATTTAACCTCATCCAAGGACCTCCTCGGTCAAATCCGATTCAACTAAAGTTGGAGAAACAGTCACTTGCCAGTCATCTTTGAGCAAAGGGGGTTACTCGTAACGATCAAACCAGTCTCTCGTAAGCGTACGAGTAATGTCGGTCCAAGCCGCTTCAATCCAACAATACCGCGGAATCAAGAAAAGACTAAGGAGGGCAGCAAAACGCACATCACCGCCCACAAAAACTTTTGTGTTCTACTCGAGAAGACATCTACGCATGAACCTAGCTCATGATGCCACTGTTGTGGAACGTCGCAAGGGAAACAAAAATTTTCCTACGCGCACGAAGACCTATCATGGTGATGTCCATCTACGAGAGGGGATGAGTGATCTACGTACCCTTGTAGATCGTACAGCAGAAGCGTTAGTGAACGCGGTTGATGTAGTGGAACGTCCTCACGTCCCTCGATCCGCCCCGCGAACAATCCCGCGATCAGTCCCACGATCTAGTACCGAACGGACGGCACCTCCGCGTTCAGCACACGTACAACTCGACGATGATCTCGGCCTTCTTGATCCAGCAAGAGAGACGGAGAGGTAGAAGAGTTCTCCGGCAGCGTGACGGCGCTCCGGAGGTTGGTGATGATCTTGTCTCAGCAGGGCTCCGCCCGAGCTCCACAGAAACGCGATCTAGAGGAAAAACTATGGAGGTATGTGGTCGGGCAGCCGTGAGAAAGTCGTCTCAAATCAGCCCTAAAACCTCCGTATATATAGGTGGGAGGGAGGGGAGGAGGCAGCCTCAAAACCTAAAGGTTTGGCCGAAATTGGAGGTGGAGGAGTCCTACTCCAATCCTACTTGGAGTAGGATTCCACCTTCCCACTTGGAAACTCTTTCCACCTTGTGTTTTTTCCTTCTCAAACCTTATGGGCCTTGGTGGGAACTTATTCCAGCCCACTAGGGGCTGGTTTATCTCTTCCCATAGCCCATGAGACCCCTTGGGGCGTGACACCCCTCCCGATGGTCCCCGGCACCCCTCCCGGCACTCCCGGTACACTACCGATGAGCCCGAAACTTTTCCGGTAATGCACGAAAACCTTCCGGTAACCAAATGAGGTCATCCTATATATCAATCTTCGTTTCCGGACCATTCCGGAAACCCTCGTGACGTCCGTGATCTCATCCGGGACTCTGAACAACATTCGGTAACCAACCATATAACTCAAATACGCATAAAACAACGTCGAACCTTAAGTGTGCAGACCCTGCGGGTTCGAGAACTATGTAGACATGACCCGAGAGACTCCTCGGTCAATATCCAATAGCGGGACCTGGATGCCCATATTGGATCCTACATATTCTACGAAGATCTTATCGTTTGAACCTCAGTGCCAAGGATTCATATAATCCCGTATGTCATTCCCTTTGTCCTTCGGTATGTTACTTGCCCGAGATTCGATCGTCAGTATCCGTATACCTATTTCAATCTCGTTTACTGGCAAGTCTCTTTACTCGTTCCGTAATACAAGATCCCGCAACTTACACTAAGTTACATTGCTTGCAAGGCTTGTGTGTGATGTTGTATTACCGAGTGGGCCCCGAGATACCTCTCCGTTCACACGGAGTGACAAATCCCAGTCTTGATCCATACTAACTCAACTAACACCTTCGGAGATACCTGTAGAGCATCTTTATAGTCACCCAGTTACGTTGCGACGTTTGATACACACAAAGCATTCCTCCGGTGTCAGTGAGTTATATGATCTCATGGTCATAGGAATAAATACTTGACACGCAGAAAACAGTAGCAACAAAATGACACGATCAACATGCTACGTCTATTAGTTTGGGTCTAGTCCATCACATGATTCTCCTAATGATGTGATCCCGTTATCAAGTGACAACACTTGCCTATGGCCAGGAAACCTTGACCATCTTTGATTAACGAGCTAGTCAACTAGAGGCTTACTAGGGACAGTGTTTTGTCTATGTATCCACACAAGTATTGTGTTTCCAATCAATACAATTATAGCATGGATAATAAACGATTATCATGAACTAAGAAATATAATAATAACTAATTTATTATTGCCTCTAGGGCATATTTCCAACAGTTCAAAGAGAAGGTTAAGAGGTGGCATGATAAGAGGATACAAAAGCGTGAGTTCAATGTAGGTGATTATGTCTTGCTATATAACTCTCGTTTAAGATTCTTTGCAGGCAAGCTCCTCTTTAAATGGGAAGGTCCCTATGTTGTTGAGGAAGTATATCGTTCCGGTGCTATGAAGATCAACAACGCGGAAGGTAATTGTCTGAGAGTGGTAAATGGGCAGTGAATCAAGCATTATATCTCAGGTACTCTCATAAATGTTGAAAGTGTTGGGGAACGTCGCATGGGAAACAAAAATTTTCCTACGCGCACGAAGACCTATCATGGTGATGTCCATCTACGAGAGGGGATGAGTGATCTACGTACCCTTGTAGATCGCACAGCAGAAGCGTTAGAGAACGCGGTTGATGTAGTGGAACGTCCTCACGTCCCTCGATCCGCCCCGCGAACAATCCCGCGATCAGTCCCACGATCTAGTACCGAACGGACGGCACCTCCGCGTTCCGCACACGTACAGCTCGACGATGATCTCGGCCTTCTTGATCCAGCAAGAGAGGCGGAGAGGTAGAAGAGTTCTCCGGCAGCGTGACGGCGCTCCGGAGGTTGGTGATGATCTCGTCTCAGCAGGGCTCCGCCCGAGCTCCGCAGAAACGCGATCTAGAGGAAAAACTATGGAGGTATGTGGTCGGGCGGCCGTGAGAAAGTCGTCTCAAATAAGCCCTAAAACCTCCGTATATATAGGTGGGAGGGAGGGGAGGAGGCAGCCTCAAAACCTAAAGGTTTGGCCGAAATTGGAGGTGGATGAGTCCTACTCCAATCCTACTTGGAGTAGGATTCCACCTTCCCACTTGGAAACTCTTTCCACCTTGTGTTTTTTCCTTCTCAAACCTTATGGGCCTTAGTGGGAACTTATTCCAGCCCACTAGGGGCTGGTTTATCTCTTCCCATAGCCCATGAGACCCCTTGGGGCGTGACACCCCTCCCAATGGTCCCCGGCACCCCTCCCGGCACTCCCGGTACACTACCGATGAGCCCGAAACTTTTCCGGTAATGCACGAAAACCTTCCGGTAACCAAATGAGGTCATCCTATATATCAATCTTCGTTTCCGGACCATTCCGGAAACCCTCGTGACGTCCGTGATCTCATCCGGGACTCCGAACAACATTCGGTAACCAACCATATAACTCAAATACGCATAAAACAACGTCGAACCTTAAGTGTGCAGACCCTGCGGGTTCGAGAACTATGTAGACATGACCCGAGAGACTCCTCGGTCAATATCCAATAGCGGGACCTGGATGCCCATATTGGATCCTACATATTCTACGAAGATCTTATCGTTTGAACCTCAGTGCCAAGGATTCATATAATCCCGTATGTCATTCCCTTTGTCCTTCGGTATGTTACTTGCCCGAGATTCGATCGTTAGTATCCGCATACCTATTTCAATCTCGTTTACCGGCAAGTCTCTTTACTCGTTCCGTAATACAAGATCCCGCAACTTACATTAAGTTACATTGCTTGCAAGGCTTGTGTGTGATGTTGTATTACCGAGTGGGCCCCGAGATACCTCTCCGTCACACGGAGTGACAAATCCCAGTCTCGATCTATACTAACTCAACGAACACCTTCGGAGATACCTGTAGAGCATCTTTATAGTCACCCAGTTACGTTGTGACGTTTGATACACACAAAGCATTCCTCCGGTGTCCGTGAGTTATATGATCTCATGGTCATAGGAACAAATACTTGACACGCAGAAAACAGTAGCAACAAAATGACACGATCAACATGCTACGTCTATTAGTTTGGGTCTAGTCCATCACATGATTCTCCTAATGATGTGATCCCGTTATCAAGTGACAACACTTGCCTATGGCCAGGAAACCTTGACCATCTTTGATCAACGAGCTAGTCAACTAGAGGCTTACTAGGGACAGTGTTTTGTCTATGTATCCACACAAGTATTGTGTTTCCAATCAATACAATTATAGCATGGATAATAAACGATTATCATGAACTAAGAAATATAATAATAACTAATTTATTATTGCCTCTAGGGCATATTTCCAACAGTCTCCCACTTGCACTAGAGTCAATAATCTAGTTCACATCACCATGTGATTTCAACGAATCCAACACCCATATAGTTCTGGGGTCTGATCACGTCTTGCTCGTGAGAGAGGTTTTAGTCAACGGTTCTGAAACTTTCAGATCCGTGTGTTCTTTACAAATCTTTATGTCATCTTATAGATGCTGCTACTATGTGCTATTCGGAAATACTCAGAATATCTACTCTACTATACGAATCCGTTTCACTACTCATAGTTATTCGGATTAGTGTCAAAGCTTGCATCGACGTAACCCTTTACGACAAACTCTTTAACCACCTCCATAATCGAGAAAAATTCCTTAGTCCATTAGTTACTAAGGATAAATTTTGACCGCTGCTAGTGATTCAATCATGGATCACTCTCTGTACCTCTCAACATACTTTGAGTCAAGGCACACATCAGGTGCGGTACACAGCATGGCATACTTTAGATTCTACGGCTAAGGCATAGAAGACGACCTTCGTCTATTCTCTTTATTCTGCCGGGGTCGAGTTTTGAGTCTTACTCAAATTCACACCTCACAACGCAACCAAGAACTCCTTCTTTGCTGATCTATTTTGAACTCCTTCAAAAACTTGTCAAGGCATGCATCTTGTTGAAACTTCCATTAAGCGCTTTTCGATCTATCTCCATAGATCTTTGATGCTCAACGTTCAAGTAGCTCAATCCAGGTATTCCTTTGAAAACTCCTTTCAAACAACCTTGTATGTTTTACAGAAATTCTACATTACTTCTGATCCACAATATGTCAACCACATATACTTATCAGAAATTCTATAGTGCTCCCACTCACTTCTTTGGAAATACAAGTTTCTCATAAACCTTGTACAAACCCAAAATCTTTGATCATCTCATCAAAGTGTATATTCCAACTCCGAGATGCTTGCACCAGTCCATTGAAGGATCACTGGAGCTTGCATACTTGCTAGTATCTTTAGGATCGACAAAACCTTCTGGTTGTATCACATACAATGTTTGCTCAAGGAAACCGTCGAGAAAACAATGTTTTGACATCCTACGTGCAATATTTCATAAATAATGCATCAACAACTAACATAATTCTAACAGACTTTTAGCATCGCTACGAGTGAGAAAGTCTCATCATAGTCAACTGTTTGATCTTATAGAAAACATCTTTGCGACAAGTCGAGCTTTTCTTAATAGTGACTTATCACCATCATCGTCTGTGTTCTTTTAAAGATCCATTTTTTTACTCAATAGTCCTATGACCATCAAGTAGTTCTTCCAAAGTCTACACTTTGTTTTCACACATGGATCCTCTCTCGGATTTCATGGCTTCCAGCCATTTGTCGGAATCTGGGCCCACCATCGCTTTCTCCATAACTCGTAGGTTCACTGTTGCTCAACAACATGACCTCCAAGACAGGGTTACCGTACTACTCTGCAGCAGTACGCGACCTTGTCGACCTACGAGGTTTGTAGTAACTTGATTCGAAGCTCAATGATCATCATCATCATCAGCTTCCACTTCAATTGGTGTAGGCGCCACATGAACAACTTCCTGCGCCCTGCTACACACTGGTTGAAGTGATGGTTCAATAACCTCATCAAGTTCTACTACCCTCCCACTCAATTCTTTCGAGAGAAACCTTTCCTCGAGAAAGGATCCGTTTCTAGAAACAAACACTTTGCTTTCGGATCTGAGATAGGAGATGTACCCAACTGTTTTGGACATCCTATGAAGATACATTTATCCGCTTTGGGTTCGAGCTTATCAGACTGAAACTTTTTCACATAAGTGTCGAAACCCCAAACCTTCAAGAAACGACAGTTTAGATTTCTCTAAACCTCAGTCTATACTGTGTCATCTCAACGGAAATACGCGGTGCCCTATTTAAAGTGAGTGCGGTTGTCTCTAATGCATAACCCATAAACGATAGTGGTAATTCGATAAGAGACATCATAGTATGCACCATACCAAATAGTGCGTGGCTACGACGTTCAGACACATCATCACACTATGATGTTCCAGGTGGCATGAACTGCGAAACAATTTCCACATTGTCTCAACTGTGTACCAAAACTCGTAACTCAGATATTCATTTCCATGATCATATCGTAGACAGTTTATCCTCTTGTTACGACGAACTTCACTCTGAAACGGAATTGAACTTTTCAACATTTTAGACTTGTGATTCATTAAGTAAATACTCCTGTATCTACTCAAATCGTCAGTGAAGTAAGAACATAATGATATCCACTGCGTGCCTCAGCACCCATTGGACTGCATACATCAAAATGTATCACTTCCAACAAGTTACTATCTTATTTCATCTCAATGAAAACAAGGCCTTGCTCATGTGGTATGATTCGCATGTCACTAGTGATTCGAAATCAGGTGAGTACAAAGATCCATCAGCATGGAGCCTCTTCATGCAATTTATACTAACATGACTCAAGCGGCAGTGCCACAAGTAAGTGGTACTATCATCATCAACTCGTATCTTTTGGCACCAATATCATGAACATGTGTAACACTACGATCGAGATTCAATAAACCATTGAAGGTGATTATTCAAGAAAATAGAGTAACCATTATTCTCTTTAAATGAATAATCGTATTGCAATAAACACGATCCAATCATGTTCATGCTTAACGCAAGCACCAAATAACAATTATTTAGGTTTAACACCAATCCCGATGGTAGAGGGAGCGTGCGACGTTTGATCATATCAATCTTGGAAACACTTCCAACACGTATCGTCACCTCGCCTTTAGCTAGTCTCCGTTTATGACGTAGCTTTTATTTCGCGTCACTAATCACTTAGCAACCGAACCGGTATCCAATACCCTCGTGCTACTAGGAGTACTAGTAAAGTACACATCAACATCATGTATATCAAATACACTTCTTTCGACTTTTGCCAGCCTTCTTATCTACCAAGTATCTAGAGTTGCTCCGCCTCAGTGATTGTTCCCCTCATTACAGAAGCACTTAGTCTCGGGTTTGGGTTTAATCTTGGGTCTCTTCATTAGTGCAGCAACTGTTTTGCCGTTTCACGAAGTATCCCTTCTAGCCCTTGCCTTTCTTGAAACTTAGTGGTTTTACAAACCATCAACTATTGATGCTCCTTCTTGATTTCTACTTTCGCAGTGTCAAACATTGCGAATCGCACAAGGATCATTGTATCTATCCTTGATATGTTATAGTTCATCACGAAGCTCTCACAGCTTGGTGGCAGTGACTTTGGAGAACTATCACTATCTCATCTGGAAGATTAACTCCCACTTGATTCAAGCGATTGTCGTACTCAGACAATCTGAGCACATGCTCAACGATTGAGCCTTTTCTCCTGTGCTTTGTGGACAAAGAATCTTGTCGGAGGTCTCGTACCTCTTAACAAGGGCACAACCATGAAATCACAATTTCATCTCTTCGGAACATCACTTATGTTCCGTGACGTTTTACAACGTTTTCGGCGCCTTGCTTCTAAGCCATCAAGTATCTTGCACTGAACTATCGTGTAGTCATCAGCAACGTGTATGTCGGATGTTCATAGCATCCACAGACGACGCTCGAGGTGCAGCACACTGAGTGGTGCATTAAGGACATAAGCCTTCTGCGTAGCAACGAGGACAATCCTCGGTTTTACAGACTCAGTCTGCAAAGGTTGCTACTATCAATTTTCAACTAAATTTTCTCTAGGATCATATAAAAACAGTAGAGCTATAGCGCAAGCTACATCGTAATTCGCAAAGACCATTAGACTATGTTCATGACAATTAGTTCAATTAATCATATTACTTAAGAACTCCCACTCAAAAAGTACATCTCTCTAGTCATTTGAGTGGTACATGATCCAAATCCGCTATCTCAAGTCCGATCATCACGTGAGTCGAGAATAGTTTCAGTGGTAAGCATCCCTATGCTAATCATATCAACTATACGATTCATGCTCGACCTTTCGGTCTCATGTGTTCCGAGGCCATGTCTGCACATGCTAGGCTCGTCAAGCTTAACCCGAGTGTTCCGCGTGTGCAACTGTTTTGCACCCGTTGTATGTGAACGTTGAGTCTATCACACCCGATCATCACGTGGTGTCTCGAAACGAAGAACTGTCGCAACGGTGCACAGTCGGGGAGAACACAATTTCGTCTTGAAATTTTAGTGAGAGATCACCTCATAATGCTACCGTCGTTCTAAGCAAAATAAGGTGCATAAAAGGATTAACATCACATGCAATTCATAAGTGACATGATATGGCCATCATCACGTGCTTCTTGATCTCCATCACCAAAGCACCGGCACGATCTTCGTGTCACCGGCGTCACACCGTGATCTCCATCATCATGATCTCCATCAACGTGTCGCCATCGGGGTTGTCGTGCTACTCATGCTATTACTACTAAAGCTACATCCTAGCAAAATAGTAAACGCATCTGCAAGCACAAACGTTAGTTATAAAGACAACCCTATGGCTCCTGCCGGTTGCCGTACCATCGACATGCAAGTCGATATTTCTATTACAACATGATCATCTCATACATCCAATATATCACATCACATCGTTGGCCATATCACATCACAATCATACCCTGCAAAAACAAGTTAGACGTCCTCTAATTTTGTTGTTGCATGTTTTACGTGGTGACCAAGGGTATCTAGTAGGATCGCATCTTACTTACGCAAACACCACAACGGAGATATATGAATTGCTATTTAACCTCATCCAAGGACCTCCTCGGTCAAATCCGATTCAACTAAAGTTGGAGAAACCGTCACTTGCCAGTCATCTTTGAGCAAAGGGGGTTACTCGTAACGATGAAACCAGTCTCTCGTAAGCGTACGAGTAATGTCGGTCCAAGCCGCTTCAATCCAACAATACCGCGGAATCAAGAAAAGACTAAGGAGGGCAGCAAAACGCACATCACCGCCCACAAAAACTTTTGTGTTCTACTCGAGAAGACATCTACGCATGAACCTAGCTCATGATGCCACTGTTGGGGAACGTCGCATGGGAAACAAAAATTTTCCTACGCGCACGAAGACCTATCATGGTGATGTCCATCTACGAGAGGGGATGAGTGATCTACGTACCCTTGTAGATCGCACAGCAGAAGCGTTAGAGAACGCGGTTGATGTAGTGGAACGTCCTCACGTCCCTCGATCCGCCCCGCGAACAATCCCGCGATCAGTCCCACGATCTAGTACCGAACGGACGGCACCTCCGCGTTCAGCACACGTACAGCTCGACGATGATCTCGGCCTTCTTGATCCAGCAAGAGAGACGGAGAGGTAGAAGAGTTCTCCGGCAGCGTGACGGCGCTCCGGAGGTTGGTGATGATCTCGTCTCAGCAGGGCTCCGCCCGAGCTCCGCAGAAACGCGATCTAGAGGAAAAACTATGGAGGTATGTGGTCGGGCAGCCGTGAGAAAGTCGTCTCAAATAAGCCCTAAAACCTCCGTATATATAGGTGGGAGGGAGGGGAGGAGGCAGCCTCAAAACCTAAAGGTTTGGCCGAAATTGGAGGTGGATGAGTCCTACTCCAATCCTACTTGGAGTAGGATTCCACCTTCCCACTTGGAAACTCTTTCCACCTTGTGTTTTTTCCTTCTCAAACCTTATGGGCCTTAGTGGGAACTTATTCCAGCCCACTAGGGGCTGGTTTATCTCTTCCCATAGCCCATGAGACCCCTTGGGGCGTGACACCCCTCCCAATGGTCCCCGGCACCCCTCCCGGCACTCCCGGTACACTACCGATGAGCCCGAAACTTTTCCGGTAATGCACGAAAACCTTCCGGTAACCAAATGAGGTCATCCTATATATCAATCTTCGTTTCCGGACCATTCCGGAAACCCTCGTGACGTCCGTGATCTCATCCGGGACTCCGAACAACATTCGGTAACCAACCATATAACTCAAATACGCATAAAACAACGTCGAACCTTAAGTGTGCAGACCCTGCGGGTTCGAGAACTATGTAGACATGACCCGAGAGACTCCTCGGTCAATATCCAATAGCGGGACCTGGATGCCCATATTGGATCCTACATATTCTACGAAGATCTTATCGTTTGAACCTCAGTGCCAAGGATTCATATAATCCCGTATGTCATTCCCTTTGTCCTTCGTTATGTTACTTGCCCGAGATTCGATCGTTAGTATCCGCATACCTATTTCAATCTCGTTTACCGGCAAGTCTCTTTACTCGTTCCGTAATACAAGATCCCGCAACTTACATTAAGTTACATTGCTTGCAAGGCTTGTGTGTGATGTTGTATTACCGAGTGGGCCCCGAGATACCTCTCCGTCACACGGAGTGACAAATCCCAGTCTCGATCTATACTAACTCAACGAACACCTTCGGAGATACCTGTAGAGCATCTTTATAGTCACCCAGTTACGTTGTGACGTTTGATACACACAAAGCATTCCTCCGGTGTCCGTGAGTTATATGATCTCATGGTCATAGGAACAAATACTTGACACGCAGAAAACAGTAGCAACAAAATGACACGATCAACATGCTACGTCTATTAGTTTGGGTCTAGTCCATCACATGATTCTCCTAATGATGTGATCCCGTTATCAAGTGACAACACTTGCCTATGGCCAGGAAACCTTGACCATCTTTGATCAACGAGCTAGTCAACTAGAGGCTTACTAGGGACAGTGTTTTGTCTATGTATCCACACAAGTATTGTGTTTCCAATCAATACAACTATAGCATGGATAATAAACGATTATCATGAACTAAGAAATATAATAATAACTAATTTATTATTGCCTCTAGGGCATATTTCCAACAGAAAGCAATATCATCAATACCACAACTCAGGAGGAATACCTAAGAGATGTTTATCATCCTGTTTCAGACTCCGAAAACGAAGAAGTATGTGATTCGGTAAGAAAACAGAGTCCAAAACTTTTTGAGTAGGATATTTTCTCCGTTTTGGAATATTTGAAAAAATACAAAAATTGGAAGTAGTCCGGAAAGTGCGCGAGGAGGCGACAAGCTTGCACGGCACGGGCCCACCCCCTGGCCGCGCCGTGAGGGCTTGTGGCCACCTCGTGCGCCTCCCGGACTCTGTTTTCGTGCAGGGGACTCCTTCTGGTCTGGAAAAAATCATTATATATACTTCTGTTTGGTCTGACCTCTGCATCACGCAGATTTCCTCTGTTTTTCGTTTCGAGCCTGTTTCTGTTGCAGATCTAGATCGCCATGACTTCCCCAAAAGCTCCTAAGGACAAGATCTTCGAGAAGGTCATCAATCCCTACCTCACGGAAGTGCTGCAATACCCTCAATCTATCGAGATGCGTGAGGGGATGTTGCACATCCGTGATGTTGAGGGGCCTAAGAAGACCGGAAGCGTGGAGATGAGGCTCGAAGCAATGGAGCAACAAGTCTTCAAGTGCCAAGGGATGGTGGAGCGTGGACTCAACGCCAACCACATGATGATCACGGAGTTCAACAACAAGCACATGATTGATGCCAATGACATTGGAAAGCACCTCTCCACGCTCTATGACAGGGTTGATCAACTCCAGGGCCAGATCTATGACCTGCAGAACCAAAACTGTGAGTATGAGTATAGATTTAAATCAATACGGTTGGCTGCAGATTTGAGGATTCCGGAGACTCGTTCATCTTTCCATGATGGAGCACCTATGCCTTGGAAGACGGAGGATCAAACTCATGTTGCAACAACTCCACCATCACAACCAATGGAAGACAACTGAGCATTGGTATGGCCAATCCCCTTGGCTTGTGCCAAGCTTGGGGGACTTGCCCCGGTATCGTATCACCATCACATCTTTTGCCTTTACCTTTGTTTTAGTTTTCCTTTTCAGTTTTCTTTTTCTCTAGTAGTTTAAAAGTCTTAGTGTTTTAGTCTTGAGTTTTGCTTTGTGTCACCCCCGATGTATTCTTGCTCGTGAGCCATATAATAAAGAGTGTCTTAGTTGAAGGGCTTTGCCTCTTGCCATGATCAAAAGAGTGAGAATAGAACAAAAGCATGAAAGATCATGTAATGATCTTATGGGAAGTGATGGCTTCACATATAAAAAGAATGAGGATTGAAACTTGTTGAGGGTAGGCAAACGTAGTCCTTGGTCATTGTAGCAATTAATAGGAAGTGATAAAGAAGGAGATGTTCACATATAAATACATCATCTCTGACACCATCTATGATTGTGAACACTCACTAAACTATTGCATGCCTAGAAGTAGATGTTGGACAAGGAAGTCAACATAATGAATTGTGTTTGCTTGGCTCCGAATAATGTTATATGATTAGAGATCCCTTAGCATGTGATGATTGCTTCCACCTCACATTAGCCAAACCTCCCGCACTAAGTAGAGATGCTACTTGTGCATCCATAAACCATCAACCCAGTTTTGCCATGTGAGTCCACCATACCTACCTATGGATTGAATAAGATCCCTCAAGTAAGTTGTCATCGGTGCAAGCAATAAAAATTGCTCTCTGATATGTATGCTCTATTAGTGTGTACAAAATAAGCTCTGTACGAACCTGTGATGAGGAAGACATAAAAGCGACAGACTGCATAATAAAGTTCTTTATCACAGGAGGCAATATAAAGTGACGTTCCTCCGCACTAAGAGGACACGCATCCAAACCTCAAAAGCGCATGACAACCTCTGCTTCCCTCCGCGAAGGTCTATCTCGTACCTTTACTTTTGGCCCTTGAAAGAGTCATGGTGATCTTCACCAATTCCTTATTTCGCCTTTATCTTGGCTAACGTCATATGCTTGGGAAAGATCTATATTCATATGTCAACTTGGAAGTAAGTATTCATGATTTATTATTGTTGATATTACCCTTGAGGTAAGCAGTTTTGAGGCAAAACTGTAAGCCCCTATCTTACTCTGTGTCCAGCTGAAAATTTGATCTCATGAGTACCACGTGAGTTGTAGCAATTGTAGAGAATGAAAGAATGATTGAGTATGTGGATTTACTTTACAAGCTCTTATTTGACTCTTTCTGATGTTGTGATAAATTGCAATTGCTTCAATGACTAAAGGCTACCGGTTGTTACTTCTCGGTAAGGTTCTTGATCCATGCTTTACTTTGTGAAGGAATTATCACTTTAGCATGAGAGATTATATGTTGGTATTGCTGTTCTGAACATGATCATGATGCATGCATGTTCGTATCTTGTTTTGTCGACACCTCTCTCCCTAAACTTGTGGACATATTTATTGAGCTAGGCTTTCGCTTGAGGACAAGCGAGGTCTAAGCTTGGGGGAGTTGATACATCCATTTTGCATCATGTTTTCATGTTGATATTTATCGCTTCTTTGGCTGTTATTTCACTTCACGGTACTATTCTTATGCCTTTTCTCTCTTATTTTGCAAGGTTTACATGAAGAGGGAGAATACCGGCAACTGGAATTCTGGCCTGAAAGTGGAGCAAAGTTGAGATACCTATTCTGCGCAATTCCAAATGCCGTTAAAATCAACAAGGATTTTTTCTCAATTTATCAAAAATACTGGGCCAAAGAAGTGCAAGAGGGGCACCAGGGGGTGCCCACAAGCCTGCACGGTGCTGTAACCCCCCCAAGCCGCGCCATGGGGGCTTGTGGGCAGCCCACTAGCCCACTGGCCCCCTCTTTTGCTATATGGAGGGTTTCGTCCAGGAAAAAATCACAAAGGAGCTTTTTCGTGGTTTCGCCACCGCCACGAGGTGGAACTTGAGCAGAACCAATCTAGAGCTCCGACAGGACGATCCTGCCGGGGAAACTTCCCTCCCGGAGGGGGAAATCGTCGCCATCGTCATCACCAACACTCCTCTCATCGGAGGGGACTCATCTCCGTCAACATCTTCATCAGCACCATCTCATCCCCAAACCCTAGTTCATATCTTGTAACCAATCTCCGTCTCGCGACTCTGATTGGTACTTGTAAGGTTGCTAGTAGTGTAGATTACTCTTTGTAGCTTATGCTAGTTGGATTGTTTGGTGGAAGAGATTATGCTCAGATCCTTGATGCTACTCATTACCTCTCTGATCATGATTATCATTATGCTTTTTGAGTAGTCACTTTTGTTCCTGAGGACATGGGATAGGTCATGGTAATAGTAGTCATGTGAATTTGGTATTCGTTCGGTATTTTGATATGTTGTATGTTGTTTTTCCTCTAGTGGTGTTATGTGAACGTCGACTACATAACACTTCACCATTATTTGGGCCCAGAGGAAGGCATTGGGAAGTAGTAAGTAGATGATGGGTTGCTAGAGTGACAAAAGCTTAAACCCTAGTTTATGCGTTGCTTCGTAAGGGGCTGATTTGGATCCACTAGTTTAATGCTATGGTTCGACTTTGTCTTAATTCTTCTTTCGTAGTTGCGGATGCTTGCGAGAGGGTTTAATCATAAGTGGGATGCTTGTCCAAGTAAGGGCAGTACCCAAGCGCCGGTCCACCCACATATAAACTATCAAAGTAACGAACGCGAATCATATGAACATGATGAAACTAGCATGACAGAAATTCCCATGTGTCCTCGGGAGCGTTTTTCCTCCTATAAGACTTTGTCCAGTCTTGTCCCTTGCTACAAAAGGGATTGGGCCAGTTTGCTGCACTGTTGCTATTTTTTTACTTGTTGCTTGCTATGAATCATCTCACCACACAATCACTTGTCACCGATAATTTCGGTGCTTGCAGATATTTCCTTGCTGAAAACCACTTGTTACATCCTTCTGCTCCTCATTGGTTCGACACTCGTACTTATGGAAAGGACTACGATTGATCCCCTATACTTGTGGGTCATCACCGACACAGGAATTTTGGTCCCCCGAAACTTGTTGGCGATGGCGGCGGAGATCGGAATTGCTTCTGGAGAAAAGGGTTCCGGAATCAGGGTTCCCGAATCTTGTTGGCGATGTCGCGCCACCAGGACGCCTGGGGCCTTGGTGACCCCCCTCCGGCCCTCCTTCGGACATCTAGAGTCATGTGGAACGCTGATTTTTTTTATATTTTTGTGCAATTTTTCGGGCACTGTAAATATGGGTATAAACCTGCAATTCACAGACATCAACAGACAGAAACTAGCACTGGGTGCACTAAGTTAGTAGGTTAGTCCAAATATGCTGAAAAATCTATGGAAGTGTACAAAACACATAGCAATATCACCCAAAACTTGCATGAGGCAAGCAGAAATTTTAGATACGTTTGGGACGTATCAACATCCCCAAGCTTAATTTCTGCTCGTCCTCGAGTAGGTAAATGATAACAAGCATAATTTCTATGGTGACATGGTAACACACATATAAGAACTTCAAAGTAAAGCAAGTAAGATATGCAATTCAAGTCAATGCAATAACAAGCGAGAGTCTATATCTAGTATTGAAACTAGCAAAGTAAGAACATAAAGGTGCAAGAGCTCTCGCTATCCGTGACTCGAATGTCTCCAAGTGGTGTTTGCGTGCAAGAAGTGGGAAATGGGTTTAGAGCATAAAAATACTATATAGTTTAACTGAGAACAAAATCTACTAAAACTTCACACTTAGTCTCCTTCGGAATCTTATTTTGACTCATCCCCAGACCACTAGTCAGGCACAAGTCAAAATGATCCTCTCCCTTTTGACTTTGAGCACTCATGCAATGGATGAGCGCAAGCAAGATAGTTGGCACTTAGGATGGAAAATAAAAAAATGATGGGAAGGAAGACAAAAAAGGTGTGCAAGGCTCACACCATTGGGGACAATCATCGGCGAGAGAAAGCCAAATGATAGATATGATGTGAGGAGTAAGGATTGCCATGCAACAAATGCACATATGTGCTAAGGTAAGATCTCCAATGGAACTAGTGGGGGTGCGTCCAACTTGCTTGCTCATGAAGACCTAGAGCTCATTTGAGGAGGCTCATCATTGGAATATACAAGCCAAGTTCTATAGTATAAGGGTCCCCACATAGTTATGCATGAATGATAATCTCTATGGAGTACAAATATAACAATGGAGTACTGATACGTCCTTTTTGCATCATGTTTTCATGTTGATATTTATCGCTTCTTGGGCTGTTATTTCACTTCACGGTACAATTCTTATGACTTTTCTCTCTTATTTTGCAAGGTTTACATGAAGAGGGAGAATGTCGGCAGCTGTAATTCTGGCCTGAAAGTGGAGAAAGTTGAGATACCTATTCTGCGCAACTCCAAACGCCGTAAAAATCAACGAGGATTTTTTTCCGGATTTATAAAAAATACTAGGCCGAAGAAGCGCCAGAGGGGCGCCAAGGGATGGCCACAAGCCTGCACAGCGTGGCCACCCCCCAGGCATCGCCATGAGGGCTTGTGGGCAGCCTCCTGGCCCACTTGCCCCCCTCTTCTGCTATATGAAGGGTTTCGTCTGAAAAAAAAATCAGGGAGGAGCTTTTTCATGGATTCACCGCCGCCACGAGGCGGAACTTGAGCAGAACCAATCTAGAGCTCCCGCAGGACGATCCTGCCGGGGAAACTTCCCTCCCACAGGGGGAAATCGCCGCCATCGTCATCACCAACACTCCTCTCATCGGAGGGGACTCGTCACCATCAACATCTTCATCAGCACCATCTCATCGCCAAACCCTAGTTCATCACTTGTAACCAATCTCCGTCTCGCGACTCCGATTGGTACTTGTAAGGTTGCTAGTAGTGTTGATTACTCTTTGTAGTTGATGCTAGTTGGATTACTTGGTGGAAGAGTTTATGTTCAGATCCTTGATGCTATTCATTACCTCTCTGTTCATAAATATGATTATGCTTTGTGAGTAGTTACTTTTGTTCCTGAGGACATGGGATAAGTCATGCTAATAATAGTCATGTGAATTTGGTATTCGTTCGGTAATTTGATATGTTGTATGTTGTTTTTCCTCTAGTGGTGTTATGTGAACGTCGATTACATAACACTTCACCATTATTTGGGCCTAGAGGAAGGCATTGGGAAGTAGTAAGTAGATGATGCGTTGCTAGAGTGACACAAGCTTAAACCCTAGTTTATTGTTGCTTCGTAAGGGGCTGATTTGGATCCACTAGTTTAATGCTATGGTTAGACTTTGTCTTAATTCTTCTTTCATAGTTGCGGATGCTTGCGAGAGGGGTTAATCATAAGTGGGATTCTTGTCCAAGTAAGGGCAGTACCCAAGCGCCGGTCCACCCACATATCAAACTATCAAAGTAACGAACGCGAATCATATGACCATGATGAAAACTAGCATGACAGAAATTCCCGTGTGTCCTCGGGAGCGTTTTTCCTCCTATAAGACTTTGTCCAGGCTTGTCCTTTACTACAAAAGGGATTGGGCCACTTTGCTGCACCGTTGCTACTTTTGTTACTTGTTGCTTCTACGAATCATCTCACCACACAATCACTTGTTACCAACAATTTCAGTGCGTGCAGATTTTACCTTGCTGAAAACCACTTGTTAGATCCTTCTGCTCCTCGTTGGGTTCGACACTCTTACTTATCGAAAGGACTACGATTGATCCCCTATACTTGTGGGTCATCAAGTACGAGTGTGGATCTTTCAAAAGGAATAGTAGTGTTGCCCCCTTCTCTCTTTATTTTTCTTTTTTCCCTCTTTTTTAATTTTTGTGGCCTCTTTGGCTCTTTCTATTTATCTCTCACTTGTCCTTTTTGGGATCTTTTCATGTGTCCTCTTTTGGGATCTTTTAATTTGTCCTCTTTGGGATCTTTTCCTCACTTAAGGGCAACACTCTATATTTTAAAATAAATAAAAAGAAGAACTTCACACTTTATAAGAAGTACTCAACATAAAGATAAATGAAAACTATAATGATGTATGCAAATGATGCATGTGCCAGTGTAGCAGGATATGCAATGATACTAAGGCATCATGTAGCAATAATAAGGGCAAATCCCAACTAGCACGCGGCTCGTCTATCAAGCAAAAGCGTGTATGACATGAAGATCAAGTCATGAGATGGTGGATGTTGCATGGCAATGTATCTCGGAAAGGCTATGGAAATGCCTTGATAGGTAGGTATGGTGGTTGTTTAGAGGAAGGATATAATGAGGCTTATGATGACAGAGCGTATCATTCCCAAGGGTTTGGATGCACCGGCGAAGTATGCACCAACTCTCAAGATGAGAAAGGGCAATGCACGGTACCAAAGAGGCTAGCAAAATATGGATGGTAGAAGTGCCAACAATTGAATACTCGCATTAGTCCGAAGAACTCATGCACTTATTATCAGTAACTCTCTATCTAGTCAGGAGATTCACAAAGAGACAAGTACCCCGAGGAGGAGTGTTTGGGGGTTTGGTTATCCTTGCGCATCCTCGACCCATGATAACGTGAGGGTACTCTATATATTCCAACCCGTCCATAGGTTAGCGATCCATCTAGTAGAAGAGTTCTCAACTAAATTTTTTAGTTTTGAAAATACACACGAATTTCCCAAAATAAGACACCTATCACTAATAGGCTCAAGCTCTTGACACCAATAGTCCAAACATTACTCAAATCAATACCTCAAAAGTATTGCAAGTTATTTCTATACTTAAGTAGCAACCTCAATTACCTACTCATGTAGGACACACAACTCGGTGCAACAAGCCAAATCTCTAAACAAGATAAGCATGATAACTCAAGAGAGTTCCAAAATCAACCTAAATAAAAGCTCTGAAAAAGATAAAGCATGAAAACTAAGCGCTAAGTATGACATCAGCTATGAAAAGATAAATAACACACAAAACTATAAACATGGAAACCTATGTTGCATTCTAGGGTGGAGTGAAGCGTGTTTCTCTCCCAAACAAAGAAGGCTAGGGTCCAACTTGTTATGATCAACAAGCAAAACTAGAACAAACTAAAAAAGTAAAGAGCAGGACACTCCAAGCATAGCACATAACATATGAAGTGATAAAAATATAGCATGGAGAAGGACGAACCGATGATTGTTGATGGCCCAAGCTTAGACGCTTGAGTATCCTTGGATATTTCTTGGGGGTGCATGGGGGCATCCCCAAGCTTGAGCGCTTGACACTCCTGGATCTTCTTTCATCATCTTCCATCACATACTTGAAAACTCCCTTCATAAGAAACTCATCATAAGCTGATTAGAGTGGTTAGTACCCATAATAAAATATTTTTTCTCCACTGGAAATAAAGATTTTCATGAAGAGCTACTGTTTCTCAACATTTCCAAAAAAGTTTTTGCAAAGAAAAAGCAAGCTTAATATTTGCAAAACGATGAAAATGCAAAACGTGGCAGAATCTGTGAAAAACAGACCAACAGGTAGTAAGTAATTTTTCCACGGCACTTGTGCAACTCAAATAAAAAAACTCAAAACATACGCCAGAAAGCCAATTGTATAGATCATACTGTCAAAAAGTTCAGATCAAAAAATATGATCTGGTGATTGTTGGTGAATTTTTCTGTCAAGCAAACAGAATCTGTTTCTGGACAGCATGTCACAACTTTTGAACTTTCTTGGAATCGGAGGCTAAAACTTGGCACAAAGCTTAAAAATAAATATACAATGATGTTGCTACAGTAGTAACACACATCAAGACCACTAAAAACTGAAAGTAAAGATAACAAGGGTTGTCTCCCGAGAGCTCTTTCTTTATAGCCATAAAGATAGGCTTAAGATTTTAATGATGCTCTCATAGGAATAAGAGTTGTAGAACAAAAGAGAGCATCAAGAAGAAAATATGAAACACATTTAAGTCTAACATGCTTCCTATGCATAGGGATATTGCAATAGAATAATTCATTGAAGCACGAAGCAATAAGCATAGGAAGGCAAAACAAGTGCAGCTTCAAAACCTTCAACATAAAGAGAGGGAACTTGATATTATTGAAATATCTATAAGCCTATGTTCCCTTATCATAATAATTTTTAGTGGGATCATGAATAAACTCAACAATATAAGTATCACATAAATCATTGCTACCATGATCCACATGCAAAAAGGTACTCTTACTCTCCACATAAGCATAATATTTGGGGAGCCCATGGTTAGGACATTTTAGCATTAAAGTTTTCACTCTCCCCAAGCTTGAGCTATGCTCTCTCCGTCACGAGGATAGAAATTATAAACATAATCCCTATTCTCATGGACTTTATGAAGAGGATAAAACATGGAGTAAAAGAGAGACTGGATCTCTTCCCAATCCCGTAGGTGAGAATCATCTAGTAGCCTATACCATTCCAATGCTTTTCCTTTCAGTGTCAAGGCAAATAATTTCCTCATGACTCCATCTCTTGTCAAACTTGAAATCTTAAACAACTCACAAAGTTTTGTAAGTTTCAACAAATGAATACTAGGATCGATTGTTCCATCTCCTGCATAACAATCATTCCTAATTATTTCAATTATCCCAAGTGGTATTTTGAATGGGATACATTCAGTAGGTGGAGGAGACTTCTCTACCACGGGTGTGGTAAAGCGGCCTTCCCCAAGCAGCGAATTAAGAGTGCAGTTTTCCATAAGCCTAACTAGTGAAAATAAAAACAAGAAACGTAAAGATTTAATTGCAAGATCTAAAGATATACCTTCAAGCACTCACCTCCCCGGCAACGGTGCCAGAAATAGCTTGATGTCTACGCACACTTCTATTCTTGTAGACTACGTTGGGCCTCCAAGCGGAGAGGTTTGTAGGACAACAACAATTTCCCTCAAGTGGATGACCTAAGGTTTATCGAACTCAGGGAAGTAGAGATTGAAGATGGTCTCTCTCAAGCAACCCTGCAATTAAGAAACAAGAAGTCTCTTGTGTCCACAACACACCTAATACAATGGTAAATTGTATAGGTGCACTAGTTCAGGGAAGAGATGGTAAAATATGGGTGATAGGTGTGGCAAAGCAAGGTAATATAAATCTGCAATAAAAATTACAGCAAGGTAGCAAGTGACAAAAGTGAGCATAAACGATGTAACAATGGTGAGAAACAAGGCCTAGGCTTCATACTTTCACTAGTGGCAACTCCCCAACAACATTAACATAGTCTAATCACATGATATTTCCACTAAAACATGCAATGGTGACGTACTCGGAGGTCATTCCTTTGTGATCAAGAGAGGACGAGAATTATGTAGGGCTACAAAAGCACACCTCAGAGTTCGTAGTTCTCATCTATGGATTTCCCAATGTCACCGCGGCCATCCAAAGGGAGTACCACAATCACCGTAACGTATCTCAAGGATAGTCAAAGAAGACAAGCACCAAGAGATTCTCAATCTTCAATCGATTCACAAAATAGGAAATCACTCGTGAAAATATTCTTCTAGTCCATGTCCAGTAGACCACTGTCACCATAGTCTCGGGGATTATGCTAGACAAGATCAAGTGAGTACATCAATCCAATACATAGAAGAAGGGGAAATATCATGGGATCACCCTAGGTTAACATAGCCTATGATCACAATCAAGATCACATCATGGGAGACATAATTAAGCACATAGCTACTCTAGAAGACCTCAACCCCGAGGAGGAACTACTCCCGCTTCATGGATGGAGGAAGCAATGTCGATGGAGATGAATCCGGAGGCACTTCCCCGTCTCGGCAGGGTGCCGACACAGGAATTTTGGTCCCCCGAAACTTGTTGGCGATGTCGGCGGAGATCGGAATTGCTTCTGGAGAAAAGGGTTCCGGAATCAGGGTTTCCTCCACGGGGGGAAAAATAGGAGCCAAGGTAGGGCACCACACGGGGTGGCCCCCACCCAGGCGGCCTCCCTGCGCGGCCAGGGGGCAGGTTGCACCACCAGGGCGTCTGGGGGTCTCGTGACCCCCCTCTGGCCCTCCTTCGGCCGTCTGGAGTCTTCTGGAACGTTGATTTTTTTATATTTTTTGTGGATTTTTTGGGCACTGTAAATATGGGTATAAACCTGCAATTCATAGACATCAGCAAACAAAAACTGGCACTAAGTGCACTGAGTTAGTAGGTTAGTCCAAATATGTTGAAAAAGTTATGAAAGCGTACAAAACACATAGCAATATCACCCAAAACTTGCATGGAGCAAGCAGAAATTATAGATACGTTTGGGACGTATCAATGAGAAGCCATAAGCTGCTCCATCGAGAGCTTGCCTTCCTCGATTCCAAGGTGATAACCAATCACCTAAAGCGCCTTGATTAGTGCGGGAGGTGTGACATCTGCCTCCTTACGCTCTGGTCTTGAAGTGTTGGCCTCCTGGATAGGCATATACACGGCCTCTTCTTCTTTGGCTCTGAAGCTAGCTCAAGAAACACATGCTTGAAGCCATCCCTCCGAACCGATCATCTGGTGCATCTGCATACTTGTGATTCCACTAAAGGAGTTTTGGCCTTTGATTTACCTTTCTTTGTGGAAATAGCCTCAAATTGCATGGTTCTGTCAGCATCATCCAGACAGTTGACAGCAGCATCAGCTTCCTTCACGGACGCATCAGAAGAGACATCGAGCTAAGGCAGCAAAAGCCTAGCAGTGGGCCTGCTAGAAGAATCTTCCCTCCATTGTACCCGAGATAGGACCTGAATATCATCAAATGCAAGGGCCCAATTCCTTTTGAAAGGATGACTCGGAGAGAGGTTTAACTAACAGTGGCTTTGGGACTTCAAAAAACTTCTCACCTTGGAGCAGTGTCTCAAACATTCTCTTCCAAGCAAGCTGGGGTGGTAGGGGAGGCCCATAGACCAATCCAATAGCTCCAACAAAGATTTGCTGATCATTAATTAGAGGCGGTTGGTAGGGGACAATTGCCAACTGTTGGTCATTCTGCAGATGCTCATCAAATTGTTTCTCCTCTTGCACTGGCTCCTCATGGACCTGATCATTCTGCAGTTGCTCCTCTTGTAGTTGATCATTCAGAACTTGCAGATGGTGTTCACTGAAGTTGTTCTTTGAAAATGTGGCAAATGTTGATCAGTCACAATGGACTCTTGATCCTGAATTGGATGGTCTTCTTCCTGCTGGTGTTGAGGTTCCTCAATTTCTGCATCACCTCAGTGACCATGACCCCAGTTGTCAGGATCAACCTGATGGTTCATGGGTGGTGGGACTGGGGGAAGATCATTCCATCCCAAAGCAGGGCGATACATCCATTTTGCATCATACTTTTATATCAATATTTATGGCATTATGGGTTGTTAATACACATTATGGAACAATACTTATGCCTTTCCTCTCTTGTTTTACAATATTTACATGAAGAGGGAGAATGCCGGCAACTAGAATTCTGGACTGGAAAAGGAGCAAACCTGAGAGACATATGTATTCCGTATGTAGTCATACGTGCTTAGGGAAAAGAACTTGCATGGCATATATTGTCCATCCCTCCCGTGGCAGCGGGGTCCTAATGGAATCTACGGGATATTAAGGTTCTCCTTTTAATAAAGAACCGGACCAACGCATTAACACTTGGTGAATACATGAACTCCTCATACTATGGTCATCTCCGGGAGTGGTTCCACCTATTGTCACTCCGGGGTTGCCGGGTCATAACACATAGTAGGTGACTACAACTTGCAAGATAGGATCTAAAACACACATATATTGGCGACAACATAATAGGTTCAGATCTTAAATCATGGCACTCGGGCCCTAGTGACAAGCATTAAGCATGGCAAAGTAGTAGCAACATCAATCTCAGAACATAGTGGATACTAGGGAACAATCCCCGTTAAAACTAACTAGATTACATGATAGATCTCATCCAACTCATCACCGTCCAGCAAGCCTACGATGAGATTACTCATGAACTGTGAAGAGCATCATGGAATTGCCGATGGAGGAAGGTTGATGATGACGATGGCGACGATCTCCTCCCTCCGGAGCCCAGAACGGATTCCAGATCTGCCCTCCAGATGAAGAACAGGAGGTGGCGGCGCCTCCGTATCGTAAAACGCGATGATTCCTTCTCCCTGATTTTTTTCCGGGCGAAACGGAATATATAGAGCTGAGATTGGAGGCGGTGGAGCTCTGTGGGCCCCACAAGCCTGCGAAGCGCGAACAGGGGGGGTGGCCGCGCCTGGTGGGCTTGTGGCCCACTCGCTCACTTCCTCCGGTGGATCTTTGCGCAGGTATTTTTTCATTAATTCCAGAAAAATTCTCCGTAAATTTTCAGGTCATTCCGAGAACTTTTATTTCTGCACAAAAACAACACCATGGCAATTCTGCTGAAAACAGCGTTAGTCCAGGTTAGTTCCATTCGAATCATGCAAATTAGAGTCCAAAACAAGGGCAAAAGAGTTCAAAAAAGTAGATACGACGGAGACGTATCACCCATCTTCTGCTATATGAAGGGTTTTGACCTAGAAAAAATATAATAGACCTTCCGGGATGAGGCGCCGCCATCTCGAGGCGGAGCTTCGACAGAACCAATCTAGAGCTCTAGCAGAGTTATTCCACCAGGGAAACTTTCCTCCCGGAGGGGCAAATCGAAGCCATCGTCATCACCAACCATCCTCTCATCGAGAGGGGGTCCATCTCCATCAACATATTCCTCAGCACAATCTCCTCTCCAAACCCTAGTTCATCTCTTGTATCCGATATTTTTCTCAAAACCTCTGATTGGTACCTGTGGGTTGCTAGTAGTGTTAATTACTCCTTGTAGTTGATGCTAGTTGGTTTACTTGGTGGAAGATTATATGTTCAGATCCTTAATGATTATTAATACAACTCTGATTATGTACATGAATATGCTTTGTGAGTAGTTACATTTGTTCCCAAGGACATGTGATAAGTCTTGTTATAAGTAATCATGTGAATTTGGTATTCGTTCGATATTTTGATAAGATATATGTTGTCTCTCCTCTAGTGGAATCATGTGAACGTCGACTACATGACACTTCACCATTATTTGGGCCTAGAGGAAGGCATTGGGAAGTAATAAGTAGATGGTGGGTTGCTAGAGTGACAGAAGCTTAAACCCTAGTTTAAGTGTTGCTTCGTAAGGGGCTGATTTGGATCCATATGTTTAATGCTATGGTTAGACTTATCTTAATTCTTCTTTCATAGTTGAAGATCTTTGCGAGAGAGGTTAATCACAAGTGGGATGTTTGTCCAAGTAAGGGCAGCACCCAAGCACCGATCCACCCACATATCAAATTATCAAAGTAACGAACGCGAATCATATGAGCATGATGAAAGCTAGCTTGACATAAATTCCCATGTGTCCTGGGGAGCGCTTTTTTCTATATAAGAGTTTGTCCAGGCTTGTCCTTTTCTACAAAAAGGATTGGGCCACTTTGCTGCACCATTGTTACATTTTTTACTTGTTAACCATTACGAATTACCTTATCACAAAACTATATGTCACCGATAATTCCAGTGTTTGCAGAGAATACCTTAGTGAAAACTGCTTGTCATTTCCTTCTGCTCCTCGTTTGGTTCGACACTCTTACTTATCGAAATGACTATGATAGATCCCCTATACTTGTGGGTCATCAAGACTCTTTTCTGGCGCCATTGCCGGTGAGTGAAGCGCCTTTGGTAAGTGGAACTTGGTAAGGATTTTTTTATGCTATGCTGAAATTTACTATCACTTGTCACTATGGAAAATAATCCTTTGAGGGGCTTGTTCGGGGTATATTCACCCCGACTGGAAGCACAAAGAGATGCTCCTCAACCTTCTACACCTACTGAAAATATTTATTATGAAATTCCTTCGGTATGATTTAAAAACTGCTAGCTAATCCGTATGCACGAGATGGAACACTACATCCTGATTCAGATCTAATCTATGTGGATGAAGTTTGTGGATTATTTAAGCTTGCGGGTCTGCCCGAGGATGATGTCAAGAAGAAGGTCTTTACTTTATCTTTGAAGTAAAAGGCGTTGACATGGTATAGGCTATGTGATTATATTGGATCATGGAGCTACAACCGATTGAAATTGGAATTTCATCAGAAGTTTTATCCTATGCATCTTGTTCATTGCTACCTCTTGAGCTTGCGTTGGTTTTTCCCTTGAAGACGAAAGGGTGATGCAGCACAGTAGCAGTAAGTATTTCCCTCAGTTTGAGAACCAAGGTATCAATCCAGTAGGAGTATCAAGGCAAGTCTCCAAAGTACCTGCGCAAAAACAGCAAACTTGCACCCAACGCTACAAAGGGGTTGTCAATCCTTCACGATTGATTGCAAGGTGAGATCTGAAGGTGGAAAGTGCAACAAAGTAAGAGTGTAGAGCTGAAAATATGATGTGAAGTAGACCCGGGGGCCATAGTGTTCACTAGAGGCTTCTCTCATGATAGAAAATATTACGGTGGGTGAACGAATTACTGTCGAGCAATTGATAGAACCGCGCAAAGTCATGACGATATCTAAGGCAATGATCATACATATAGGCATCACGTCCGAGACAAGTAGACCGATACTTTCTGCATCTACTACTATTACTCCACACATCGACCGCTATCCAGCATGCATCTAGTGTATTGAGTTCATGACAAACAGAGTAACGCCTTAAGCAAGATGACATGATGTAGAGGGATAAATTCATGCAAAAGATATAAACCCCATCTTTTGACCCTTGATGGCAACAACATGATGCGTGCCTCACTACCCCTTCTATCACTGGGTGAGGTCACTGCACGGTATGAACCCAAAACCAAGCACTTCTCCCATTGCAAGAATCATAGATCAAGTTGGCCAAACAAAACCCACAACTCAAAGAGAATTACAAGGATATGAAATCATGCAAATAAGAGATCATAAGAAACTCAAATAAGATTCATAGATAATCTGATCATAAATCCACAATTCATCGGATCTCGACAAACACACCGCAAAAGAAGATTACATAGGATAGATCTCCATGAAGATCATGGAGAACTTTGTATTGAAGATCCAAGAGAGAGAAGAAGCCATCTAGCTACTAGCCATGGACCCGAAGGTCTATGGTGAACTACTCACGCATCATCGGAGAGGCAATGGTGTTGATGAAGAATCCCTCCGTATCCAAATCCCCCCCTTCGGCAGGGCACCAGAACATGCCCTAGATGGGATCTTGCGGAGACACAAGCTTGCGGCGGCGGAAAAGTATTTTCGTGGATCTCTCCCGTGGATTTGGATTTTTCGGGGATTTATAGGCGGAAGAAGTAGGGTAAACGAGCCACAGGGGGCCCACAAGCCTGCTAGGCGCGGGCCCCCTGGCCGCGCCTAGGGGGCTTGTGGCCTCCCCTGGTGGCCTCTGCCTTGGTTCCCAAGCTCCCCGCGTATCTTCTGTTCCGGAAAAAAATATTTTCGTAGGTTTTATTCCGTTTTGACTGCGTTTAATATTCTCCTCTGAAAAGGGTCAAAAACACGGAAAAAATAGGAACTAGCACTTGGCACTGAGTTAATAAGTTAGTACCAAAAAAGATATAAAAGGCATACAAAATATCCAAAGTTTGACAAGATAATAGCATGGAACCATCAAAAATTATAGATACGTTGGAGACGTATCATTCATCGTGATCGGAATTATATTTATAATTTTTGGCCTCGTGAAGGAGAAAGAATTGCTCAAGCTTGGGGGAGTCTTAAGTCAATGTTATATTCATGCCCCAATCATGAGCTCCCGAGGGAAATTATTATTCAGAATTTTATGCTCGGCTCTCTCGTAATGATCAATCCATGCTCGACACTTCTTGTGTTGGTTCCTTTATGAAGAAAGATATTGAATTCAAATGGGACTTATTGGAAAGAATTAAATGCAACTCTGACGATTGGGAACTCAACGAAGGTAATGAGTCAGGTATAAGCCTTAAGTTTGATTGTGTTAAATCCTTTATAGACATCGATGCTTCTCGTGATTTTAGCACTAAATATGGACTTGGCTCTGAGGTAGTAGCTTCATTTTGTGAATCTTTTGCTACGCATGTTGATCTCCCCAAGGATAAGTGGTTTAAATATCATCCTCCATTTGAAGTTAAAGTGGTAGAACCTATTAAAGTTAAAGAAGAAACTACTATTTATAATGTTGATCCTCTTATTCCTACTCCTTATATTGAGAAACCACCCTTTCTTGTTAGGATAACGGGACATGCTAAAGCTTCAACTGTGGTTCGTAATATTTGTACTAGAACACCTATTCCTCCTAAACAAATTAAAGTTGAACCTAATATTGCTATGGTTAAAGATATCTTTGTTGATAATATTGATGGGCATGTCATTCACTTCTGTGATGAAGCCGCTAGAATTGCTAGACCCGATACTAAGGGTAAACATAGACCTATTGTTGGCGTGTCTGTTGTTTCTATTAAAATAGGAGATCGTTGTTATCATGGCTTATATGATGTGGGTTCTAGTGTGAGTGCAATTCCCTTTACCTTATACCAATAAATTATGAATGATATTGCACCAGCCGAATTAGAGGAAATTGATGTTACCATCAAGCTTGCTAATAGAGATACTATTTCACCAATTGTGATTGTTAGAGATGTTGAACTCTTGTGTGGGAAAATAAAGTATCCTACTGATTTTCTTGTTCTTCGTTCCCCACAAGATGATTTTTGTCCCATTATATTTGGTAGACCCTTCTTGAATATTGTTAATGCTAAGATTGATTGTGAAAAAGAAATGCTTACTGTAAGTTTTGGGGATGCATCTCATGAGTTCAATTTTCTAAATTTCGTAGACAACCCCATGACAAAGAATTGCCTAGTAAAGATCAAATTCTTGGTCTCACTTCTATCGTTGTGCCTCCTACCGATCCCTTAGAACAATATTTGCTAGACCATGAAAATGATATGCATATGAATGAAAGGAATGAAATAGATAAGATTTTCTTTAATCAACAGCCTATTCTAAAACACAACCTACATGTTGAAATACTTGGGGATCCTCCTCCACCCAAGGGTGATCCCGTGTTTGAGCTTAAACAATTACCTGATACTCTGAAGTATGCTTATCTTGATGAAAAATAGATATATCCTAATATTAGTGCTAACCTTTGAGAGCATGAAGAAAATAGATTTTTCAAAAACTCTAAAGAAGCACCGTACCGCTATTGGATATACTCTTTATGATCTTAAGGGCATTAGTCCCACTCTATGTCAGCACAAAATCAATATGGAGTCTGATGCTAAATCAGTTGTTGATCACCAACGACGATTAAATCCTAAAATGAAGGAAGTGGTAAGAAATGAAATACTAAAACTTGTGGAGGCGGGTATAATTTACCCTATTGCTGATAGTAGATGGGTTAGTCCCGTTCATTGTGTCCCTAAAAAGGGAGGTATTACCGTTGTTCCTAATGATAAAGATGAATTGACCCCGCAAAGAATTGTTACAGGATATAGAATGGTAACTGATTTCAAGAAATTAAATGAAGCTACTAGGAAAGATCATTACCCGCTACCTTTTATTGATCAAATGCTAGAAAGACTATCCAAACATACGCATTTTTGCTTTCTAGATGGTTATTTTGTTTTCTCTTAAATACCTGTATCAAAAGAGGATCAAGAGAAGACCACTTTAACTTGCCCCTTCGGTACCTTTGCTTATATATGTATGCCTTTTGGTTTATGCAATGCACCTGCTACCTTTCAAAGATGTATGATGGCTATATTATCTGACTTTTGTGAAAAGATTGTTGAGTTTTTCATGGATGATTTTTCCGTTTGCAGAACTTCTTTTGATGATTGCTTGAGCAACCTTGATCGAGTTTTGTGGAGATGTGAAGAAACTAATCTTGTATTGAATTGGGAGAAATGCCACTTTATGGTTAACGAGGGCATTGTCTTGGGACACAAAATCTCCAAAAGAGGTATTGAAGTTGATAAAGCTAAGGTTGATGCTATTGAAAAAATGACGTGTCCAACAAATATTAAATGTATAAGAAGTTCCCTTGGTCATGTTGGTTTCTATAGGAGATTTCTTAAAGACTTCTCTAAGATTTCTAAGCCTCTCACTAATCTTTTGCAAAAGGATGTTCCATTCATTTTTGATGATGATTGTGTAGAAGCATTTGAAATTCTTAAGAGAGCGTTGATCATTGCATGTGTTGTTTATCCACCTGATTGGAACCTACCCTTTGAAATTATGTGTGATGCTAGTGGTTATGTTGTTGGTATTGTTCTAGGACAAAGAGTTGATAAAAAATTAAATGTCATCCATTACGCTAGCAAAACTCTAGACAATGCTCAAAGAAACTACGCTGCCACTGAAAAGGAATTTTTAGCAGTTGTGTTTGCTTGCGACAAGTTTAGACCTTATATTGTTGATTCCAAAATAATTGTTCATACTGATCACATTGCTATTAAGTAACTTATGGGAAAGAAAGATGCTAAACCTATACTTATTAGATGGGTACTTCTGCTACAAGAATTTGATTTGCATATTATTGATAGAAAGGGCGTTGATAACCCCGTAGCAGGTAACTTGTCTAGAATAGAGAATGTTCTTGATGACCCACTACCTATTGATGATAGCTTTCCTGATGAAAAATTAGCTGTCATAAATGCTTCATGCAATGCTCCTTGGTATGCTGATTATGCTAACTACGTTGTTGCTAAATTTATACCGCCTAGCTTCATATACCAACAAAAGAAAAAGTTCTTCTATGATTTAAGACATTACTTTTGGGACGATCCACACATTTATAAAGAAGGAGTAGATGGCATTATTAGATGTTGTGTACCTAAGCATGAACAAGGACAGATCATATACAAGTGTCACTCCGAGGCCTACAAAGGACATCATGCTGGAGATAGAACTGCACACAAGGTATTACAATATGGCTTTTATTGGCCTACTCTCTTCAAGGATGCTCGTAAGTTTGTCTTGTTTTGTGATGAATGACAAAGAATTTGTAATATTAGTAGACGTCAGGAAATGCCTATGAATTACTCTCTAGGTATTGAACCATTTGATGTTTGGGGTTTTGATTATATGGGACCTTTTCCAAAATCCAACGGGTATACTCATATTCTAGTTGCTCTTGATTATGTTACTAAGTGGGTAGAAGCTATTCCAACTAGTAGTGTTGATCATAACACTTCTATTAAAATTCTGAAAGAAGTTATTTTCCCTAGATTTGGAGTCCCTAGATATTTAATGACTGATGGTGGTTCACACTTTATTCATGGTGCTTTCCATAAATTGCTTGCTAAGTATGATGTTAATCATAGGATCGCATCTCCTTATCATCCTTAGTCTAGTGGGCAAGTAGAATTGAGCAATAGAGAAATTAAGTTGATCTTGCAAAAGACCGTTAATAGATCTAAAAAGAATTGGTCTAAGAAACTTGACGATGCATTATGGGCTTATAGAATCGCTTACAAAAACCGTATGGGTATGTCTCCTTATAAAATGGTTTATTGTAAAGCATGTCACTTACCTCCAGTGCTAGAACATAAAGCTTATTGGGAAACTAAAAAGCTTAACTATGATTCCAAACTTGGTGGTGAAAAGAGGTTGTTTGACATTAGCTCACTTGATGAATAGAGAACCCAGGCCTATGAGAATGCTAAGTTGTTTAAAGAAAAGGTTAAGAGATGGCATGATAGAAGGATACAAAAGCGTCAATTCAATGTAGGTGATCATGTCTTGCTATACAACTCTCGTTTAAGATTTTTTGCAGGAAAACTTCTCTCTAAATGGGAAGGTCCTTACATTATCGAGGAAGTAAATTGTTTCGGCGCCATCAAGATCAACAACGCCAAAGGCACAAATCCGAAGGTGGTAAATGGGCAAAGAATCAAACATTATATCTCAGTTACTCCCATAAATGTTGAAACTAATATTATCAATAACATAACTCCGGAAGAATACATTAAGGAGACCTATAAGAACGTCTCGGACCTCGAAAAGGAATAGGTATGTGCTACGGCAAGCAAATCGACTCTAAAACGTTTTCAATGGCAATTTTTACCATTTTTTACCCGTCTTCTAAGCTCATGCTATAGGCTTTATCATAGAAGGTAAATAACACTCTAGAGGTACTAGAGAGATAACGGAATCCAATCGTGAAAGTGCGTATAAGTTTGTAATGTTGGGCACACTTATCTTTGAGGAAGTCGTGAGGCCAGTATTCTAAATGTAACGATCAAATTCCTTCTTGATACATGCACCATTCATGAACTCATCGCTTGGCCACCGACACCATTTTGCGCCAGTCGTGACTACTTGGTTGGCCCGAGACTCAATGTAAGGTTGTCATGTCGAGCCCTCACTCGAAGATTCACCAGGATTACGCCTTCTCGAGGAGCTCCTCCTAAAGAAACTCATCTCCCTGCACACAATTTCTAAAAAATTTGGGCCACAAAAACCATGTCAATAAAACCTTGCAAGATTGATAGCAACTATTCATATGGATACTTAGAGGCTATATCAAGCATTCACGCTACTTGGAACTCAAAGATTTCAACATGCAAGCTCATATCCTACAACATCGAGTGAAGCAATTTAATAAAAATGTAAAGTACTAAATTAAAAACTAATTGGAGGGATGGAGGGGTCAAATACCAAGGAGAATCCCCTCAAAACAGTTTCGAAAACGGAGTCCCGAGCAAAGAGATAAAAAAATTCAAATTCTAATGGAAGAACACGGGAAGAGAGTGCTAGGATTTTTTTTTCTCAAGGTAGGAGAGGAAGTGGGCTAAAGATATAAGGGAGGGAGCCCTGTGGACCCCACAAGCCATCAGGTCGCGGCCCCACGAGGGTCGCGACCTGTTGGCTTGTGGCCCACAGGTGCACCTCCCTGCTCCATTTTTTACTCCAAAAATTCTTATTTATTTTAGAAAAATTCATGTTAAAATTTGTGGCGATATGATAATTTTTATTTTTGGGCCATTTTCTAGTGCACGGAAAACTCAAAAAACAGGAAATTCATGGCATTATATTTTTATATGGCTAAAAGAAGGGTAAATAAACTTGGGGTACAAGGAGATGTGAAGACTAAATTCATCAATCTCATGTCTTTCGAAGAGGATACATTAATAAGGTTGATCTAGTTTTATTAATGACCAATTCCGATTAACATGAAACCGGAGAACTTTTGTATGACACTAGGTTACCTCAATGGGGATTTACATATCCCCAACAACAAGATTATAGTATTTCTTTTTCTTCGCAGTAGGTAGAGGGATTTGAAAATCTCCGATGATGACCATGGCACATGGCTCAATAACATTAATATTATTTACCAAAACTTGCTTCTTTGGAAAATGCACAATATGTTGCTTTCCATTGACATTGAAGGTAACCTTGCTTTTGTCGCAATCAATAAGAGTGTTGGGCATCCTAGTAAATTCAAAATTTTCCTACGCCATACAAGGATCTATCTATGGAGAAACCAGCAAGGAGAGAGGTTGTAGAGCATCTTCATCCCTTTGAAGATCGCTAAGCGGAAGCGTTACTATGAACGCGGTTGATGGAGTCATACTCGCTGCGATTCAGATCGCGGTGGATTCCGATCTATGTGCCGAACTATGGCACCTCCGCGTTTGACACACGTATATCCCAGTGACGTCTCCCACGCCTTCATCCAGCAAGGAGGAGGGAGAGGTTGAGGGAGAGCTCCGGCAGCATGACGACATGGTGGCGGTGGAGCTACGAGGTTCTCCGGCAGAGCTTCGCCAAGTTATGCGGAGGACGAGGAGAGAGAGGTGTAGGCCTGCGTCGGGACAGGAAGAAACTGTGTCTCCAAAAGCCAAAAACCACCACTATATATAGGGGGAGAGGGAGGAGGTGAAAACCCTTAGGATTCCCACCCCTAAGGGGTGCGGTAGCCCCATCTGGGGCACAGGGCGACGGCCAGGGCAGGGAGAGGAGGGGTGGCGCACCCAGATGGGCCTTGGGCCCCTCCCGCGCCTAGGGTTTGCCCCCCTCCACCTCTCCTTGCGCCTTGGGCCTAGGTGGGAGGCGCACCAGCCAACTTTGGGCCGGTTCCCTTCCACCTTTTGGCCCATGCCAGCCTTTGGGGCTGGTGGCCCCTCCCGGTGGACCACCGGAACCCTTCCAGTGGTCCCTTTCAGTGTCCATAATCTCATTTCCTATATATAAATCTTTACCTCTGGACCATTCCAGAGCTCCTAGTGACGTCCGGGATCTCATCCGGTACTCCAAACTACCTTCGGTAACGACGTACACTATTTCCCTATAACCCTGGTGTCATCGAACCTTAAGTGTGTAGACCGTACGGGTTCGGTAGACATGCAGACATGACCGAGACATGTCTCTCGCCAATAACAAACAGCGGGGTCTAGATATCCATGTTGGTTCCCACATGTTCCACGATGATCTCATCGGATGAACCACGATGTCAAGGATTCAATCAATCCCGTGTGGAATTCCCTTTGTCTATTTGTATGATACTTGCCCGAGATTCGATCGTCGGTATCCCTATACCTTGTTCAATCTTGTTACCAGCAAGTATCTTTACTCGTTCCGTAACACATCATCCAGTGGCTAAACCCTTAGTCACATTGAGCTCAATATGATGATGGATTACCGAGGTGGGCCCAGAGATACCTCTCCATCACACGGAGTGACAAATCCCGGTCTCGACTCGTACAACTCAACAGACACTTTCGGAGATACCCGTAGTGCACCTTTATAATCACCCAGTTACGTTGTGACATTTGGTACACCCAAAGCACCCCTACGGTATCCGGGAGTTACACAATCTCACGGTCTAAGGAAATGATACTTGACATTAGAAAAACTTTAGCAAACGAACAACACGATCTAGTGCTATGCTTAGGATTAGTTCTTGTCTATCACATCATTCTCCAATGATGTGATCCCGTTATCAATGACATCCAATGTCCATGATCAAGAAACCATGATCATCTTTTGATCAACGAGCTAGGCAACTAGAGGCTCACGAGGGACACATTGTGATCTATATATTCACACATGTATTATGGTTTCTAGTTAATACAATTATAGCATGAATAATAGACAATTATCATGAACTGGAAATATAATAATAACTACTTTATTGTTGCCTCTAGGGCATATTTCCAACAGTATCCCACTTGCACTAGAGTCAATAATCTAGTTACATTGTGATGAATTGAACACCCATAGAGTTCTGGTGTTGATCATGCTTTCCCCGTGGAAGAGGTTTAGTCAACGGGTCTGCGACATTCAGATCCGTATGTACTTTACAAATATCTATATCTCCATCCTGGATGTATCCACGAATGGAGTTGAAGCGGCGCTTGATGTGCTTGGTCTTCTTGTGAAACCTGGGCTCTTTTGCAATAGCAATAGCTCCAGTGTTTTCACAGAACAGAGTCATCGGGCCCGACGCACTTGGAATCACTCCTAGGTCGGTGATGAATTCCTTCATCCAGACTCCTTCATGTGCTGCTTCCGAAGCAGTTATGTACCCCGCTTCACATGTAGATGCCGCCACGATGCTTTGCTTGCAATTGCACCAGCTTACAGCCCCATTATTCAAAATGTACACGTATCCGGTTTGTGACTTGGAGTCATCCGGATCTGTGTCGAAGCTAGCATCGATGTAACCCTTTACGACGAGCTCTTCAGCACCTCCATAGACGAGAAACATATCTTTAGTCCTTTTCAGGTACTTTAGGATATTCTTGACCGTTGTCCAGTGATCCACTCCTGGATCACTCTCGTACCTCCCTACCAAACTTATGGCAAGGTTCACATCAGGTCTGGTACACAACATGGCATACATGATAGTGCCTATGGCTGAAGCATAGGGGACGGTACTCATCTTTTCTCTATCTTTCGTTATGGTCGGTCATTGAGTCGCACTCAACCTCACACCCTGCAATACAGGCAAGAACCCCTTCTTAACCTTCTCCATATTGAACTTCTTCAATATCTTGTCAAGGTATGTGCTTTGTGAAAGACCTATGAGGCATATAGATCTATCTCTATAGATCTTGATGCCTAATATGTAAGCAGCTTCTCCAAGGTCCTTCATTGAAAAACTCTTATTAAAATAGGCCTTGATGCTTTCCAATAGTTCTATATCATTTCCCCTCAACAATATGTCATCCACATATAATATGAGAAATGCTACAGAGCTCCCACTCACTTTCTTGTAAATACATGCTTCTCCATAAGTCTGTATAAACCCAAACGCTTTTATCACCTCATCAAAGCGAATGTTCCAACTCCGAGATGCTTGCACCAGCCCATAGATGGAGAGCTGGAGCTTGCATGCCTTGTTAGCACTACTAGGATCGGTAAAACCTTCTGGTTGTATCATATACAATTCTTCTTTAAGAAAGTCGTTCAGGAATGCTGTTTTGACATCCATTTGCCAGATTTCATAATCATAAAATGCGGCAATTGCTAACATGATTCAGAACGACTTCAGCATCGCTACGGGTGAGAAGGTCTCATCGTAGTCAATCCCTTGAACTTGTCGATTTGTTGGCATCGGGGCTAGCCATCGCTTCTTCATAGTTCGAAGGTTCACTCTTGTCTAACAACATAATTCCCATGACAGGGTTGATGTACCACTCTGGTGAGGAGCGTACCCTTGTCGACCTTCGAGGTTCAATAGCAACTTGATCCGAAGTGTCATGATCATCATCATTAACTTCATCTCTAGCCGGTGCAGGCGCCTCAGAAACATTTTCTTGCGCTGCGCTACTCTCCGGTTCGAGAGGAGGTACAATTACCTCATCAAGTTCTATTTTCCTCCCATTCACTTCTTTCGAGAGAAACTCTTTCTCTAGAAAGGATCCGTTCTTAGCAACAAAGATCTTTCCTTCGGATCTAAGATAGAAGGTGTACCCAATAGTTTCCTTAGGGTATCCTATGAAGACGCTTTTTGCCGCTTTGGGTTCGAGCTTCTCTGGTTGAAGTTTCTTCACGTAAGCATCACAACCCCAAACTTTAAGAAACGACATCTTAGGTTTCTTGCCAAACCATAATTCACACGGTGTCGTCTCAACGGATTCAGACGGTGCCCTATTTAAAGTGAATGCGGCAGTTTCCAATGCATATCCCCAAAATGATAGCGGTAAATCGGTAAGAGACATCATAGATCGCATTATATCCAATAAAGTACGATTACGACGTTCAGACACACCGTTACACTGCGGTGTGCCACACGGCGTGAGTTGTGAAAAAATTCCACATTTCTCTAGGTGTGTGTCAAACTCATGACTCAAATATTCTCCTCCACGAATAGATCATAGAAACTTTATTTTCTTGTCGCATTGATTCTCCACCTCACTCTGAAATTCCTTGAACTTTTCAAAGGTTTCAGACTTGTGCTTCATTAAGTAGACATATCCATTTAAATCATCAGTGAGGGTGAGAACATAACGATAGCCACCGAGAGCTTCAACACTCATTGGACCGCATACATCGGTATGTATTATTTCCACCAAGTTAGTTGCTAGCTCCATTGTTCCGGAGAACGGAGTCTTGGTCATCTTGGCCATGAGGCACGGTTCACATGTGTCAACTGATTCAAAATCAAGTGACTCCAAAAGTCCATTTGTATGGAGTTTCTTCATGCGCTTTACACCGATATGACCAAGGCGGGAGTGCCACAAGTATGTGGGACTATCATTATCAATCTTGCATATTTTAGCACTCACACTGTGAATATGTGTAACATCACGATCGAGACTCATTAGGAATAAACCATTAACCAGCGGGGCATGACCATAAAACACACCACTCATATAAATAGAACAACCTTTATTCTCAGATTTAAATGAGTAGCCATCTTGCATCAAGCGAGATCATGATACAATGTTCATGCTTAAAGCTGGTACTAAATAAAAATTATTACGGTTTATAACTAATCCTGAAGGTAGATGTAGAGGTAGCGTGCCGACGACGATCACAACGACCTTGGAACCATTCCCGACGCGCATCGTCACCTCGTCCTTAGCCAGCCTACGCTTGTTGTGTAGTTCCTGCTTAGAGTTGCAAATGTGAGTAACAACACCGGTATCAAATACCCAGGAGCTACTACGAGCGCTGGTAAGGTACACATCAATAACAAGTATATCACATATACCTTTGATGTTGTCGGCCTTCTTGTCCCCTAAGTACTTGGGGCAATTCCGCTTCAAGTGCCCGGTTCCCTTGAAGTAGCAGCACTCAGTCTCACGCTTAGGTCCTTTCTTTGACTTCTTCCCGGCAACTGGCTTACTGGGCGTGGCAATAACTTTGCCGTATTTCTTGAAGCTTTTCTTACCCTTGCCTTTCTTGAAACTGGTGGTCTTATTGACCATCAACACTTGATGCTCTTTCTTGATTTCTACCAGTGCAGATTTCAGCATTGAATACAACTCGGGAATAGTCTTTTCCATCCCTTGCATTTTGTAATTCATCATAAAGACTTTGTAGCTAGGTGGAAGCGACTGGAGGATTCTGTCAATGACCACATCATTCGTAAGTTCAACTCCCAGTTGAGCCAAGCGATTGTGCAACCCAAACATTCTGAGTATGTGCTCACTGACGGAACTATTCTCCTCCATCTTACAGCTAAAGAACTTGTCGGAGACTTCATATCTCTCGACCCGGGCATGAGCTTGAGAAACAAGTTTCAGCTCCTCGAACATCTCATATGCTCCGTGTTGCTGAAAACGCCTTTGGAGCCCCGTTTCTAAACTGTAAAGCATGCCACACTGAACGAGAGAGTAGTCATCACTCCACGACTGCCACGCGTTCCTAATGTCCTGGGTTGCTGCGGGAACGGGAGGATCACCTAGCGGTGCATCAAGGACATATGCCTTCTTGGAAGCCATGAGGATGAGCTTTAAGTTACGAACCTAGTCCGCATAGTTTCTCCCATCGTCTTTCAGCTTGGTTTTCTCTAGGAACGCGTTGAAGTTGAATGGGACATTTGCCTTGGCCATTGGATCTACAATATTTGTAAAGACAATTTTAGACTAAGTTCATGATAACTAAGTTCATCTAATCAAATTACTAGATCGACATCCCTCTAGTCATCCAAGTGTTACATGATCCACGTCGACTAGCCCATGTCCGATCATCACGTGAGACGGACTAGTCATCAATGGTGAGCATCTCCATCCTGATTGTATCAACCATACGACTCATGTTTGACCTTTCAGTCTCCCGTATTCGAGGCCATGTCTGTACATGCTAGGCTCGTCGAGTCAACCTAAGTGTTTTGCGTGTAGAAACTGGCTTACACCCGTTGTATGCGAACATTAGAATCTATCACACCCGATCATCACGTGGTGCTTCGAGACAACAAACCTTTGCAACGGTGCACACTTAGGGGAATACTTATCTCGAAATTTTAATGAGGGGTCATCTTATATTTTCTACCGTCATTCTAAGCAATAAGATGTAAAACATGATAAACATCACATGCAATCATATAGTGACATGATATGGCCAATATCATCTTGCTCCTTTGATCACCATCTTTGGGGCACCATGATTATCATCGTCACCGGCATGACACCATGATCTCCATCATTGCGTCTCCGTGAAGTTGTCACGCCAACTATTACTTCTACTACTATAGCTAACCGTTAGTGATAAAGTAAAGTACTCAACATGGCGTTGCATCTCATACAATAAATTAAGACAACTCCTATGGCTCCTACCGGTTGTCATACTCATCGACATGCAAGTCGTGAATCCTATTACAAGAACATGATCAATCTCATACATCACATCCTATTGGCCATATCACATCACATAGCATACCCTGCAAAAACAAGTTAGACGTCCTATAATTGTCGTTGCAAGTTTTTACGTGGCTGGTTTGGGTTTCTAGCAAGAACGTTTCTCACCTACGTGACAACCACAACGTTGATATTCCAATGCTATTTACCATTCATAAGGACCCTTTTTATCAAATCCAATTCGACTAAAGTAGGAGAGACAGACACCCGCTAGCCACCTTATGCACCAAGCGCATGTCTGTCGGTGGAACCAGTCTCACGTAAGCGTACGTGTAAAGTCGGTCCGGGCCGCTTCATCCCACAATACCACCAAAACAAGATAAGACTAGTAACAGCAAACAAGTTGAAAAATCAGCGCCCACAACTTTTGTGTTCTACTCGTCCATAGAATCTACACATAGAACCTTGGCTCGGATGCCACTATTGGGGATCGTAGTAAATTCAAAATTTTCCTACGCCATACAAGGATCTACCTATGGAGAAACCAGCAATGAGATAGGTTGTAGAGCATCTTCATACCTATGAATATTGCTAAGTGGAAGCATTACTATGAACGCGGTTGATGGAGTCGTACTCGCTGCGATTCAGATCGTGGTGGATTCCGATCTATGTGCCAAACTATGGCATCTCCGCGTTCTACACACGTACAGCCCGGTGACGTCTCCCATGCCTTGATCCAGCAAGGAGGAGGGAGATGTTGAGGGAGACCTCCGGTAGCACGATGGCACGGTGGCGGTGGAGCTACGAGGTTCTCCGTCAGAGCTTCGCCAAGCTATGCGGAGGACGAGGAGAGAGAGGTGTAGGGCTGCTCTAGGAGAGGAAGAAATTGTGTCTCCAAAAGCCAAAAACCACCACTATATATAGGGGAGAGGGAGGAGGTGCCAACCCTTAGGGTTCCCACCCCTAAGGGGTGCGGCAGCCCCATCTGGGGTAGAGGGCGGCAGCCAGGGCAAAGAGAGGAGGGGTGGCGCAACTAGATGGGCCTTGGGCCCCTCATGCGCCTAGGTTTTGCCCCCCTCCACCTCTCCTTGCCCCCTAGGCCTAGGTGGGAGGCGCACCAGCCCACTCTGGGCCGGTTCCCTTCCACCTTTTGGCCTATGCTATCCTTTGGGGCTGGTGGCCCCTCCTGGTGGACCCCCGGAACCCTTCAGGTGGTCCCTATACGTTACCGGTGACGCCCAAAACATTTTCGGTGTCCAAAGTCTCACTTCCTATATATAAATCTTTACCTCCGGACCATTCTGAAGCTCCTCGTGTTGTCCGGGATCTCATCCGGGACTCCGAACAACCTTCGGCAACCACGTACACTATTTCCCTATAACCTTGGTGTCATCGAACCTTAAGTGTGTAGACCCTACGGGTTTGGGAGACATGCACACATGATCGAGACATCTCTCCGACCAATAACCAATACCAGGGTCTGGATATACATGTTGGTTCCCACATGTTCCACGATGATCTCATCGGATGAACCACGATGTCAAGGATTCAATCAATCCCGTATGCAATTCCCTTTGTCTATTTGTATGATACTTGCCCGAGATTCGATCGTCGGTATCCCTATACCTTGTTCAATCTCGTTACCGGCAAGTCTCTTTACTCATTCCTTAACACATCATCCCATGGCTAACCCCTTAGTCACACTGAGCTCAATATGATGATGGATTACCGAGTGGGCCCAGAGATACCTCTCCGTCTCACGGAGTGATAAATCCCGGTCTCGATTCATACAACTCAACAGACACTTTCGGAGATACCCGGAGTGCACCTTTATAATCACCCATTTACGTTGTGACGTTTGGTACACCCAATGCACCCCTACGGTATCCGGGAGTTGCGCAATCTCACGATCTAAGGAAATGATACTTGACATTAGAAAAACTTTAGCAAACGAACAACATGATCTAGTGCTATGCTTAGGATTGGGTCTTGTCCATCACATCATTCTCCAATGATGTGATCCCGTTATCAATGATATCCAATGTCCATGATCAAGAAACCATGATCATCTATTGATCAACGAGCTAGCCAACTAGAGGCTCACTAGGGACACATTGTGATCTATATATTCATACGTGTATTATGGTTTCTGGTTAATACAATTATAGCATGAATAATAGACAATTATCATGAACTGGAAATATAATAATAACTACTTTATTATTGCCTCTAGGGCATATTTCCAACAAAGAGCCCCTGGAGTATTTAAAAAGGGTCTACCAAGGATGATCGACATACTATTGTCCTTGGGCATAAAAAGTATAACAAATTCTATTAAGATAATAGCGTTTGCAACCAGAACGGGAACATCGTCACAAATTACAATAGGTAGAACAGTGGATTTATAAGCCATTTGCAAAGATATCATAGTGGGTGTAAGCTTATTCAATTCAGGTCTTTTTTAGAAAGAGAAAAAGGCATGACACTAACACCGACTCCTAGATCACATGAAGTTGTTTTAACATAATTTCTCTTAATGGAGAAAGGTATAGTGGGGATACCAGGATCTCCCAACTTATTAGGTACTCCATCAAAAGAATAATTAGCAAGCATGGTGGCAATTTCAGGTTCAGGTATCTTTCTTTTGTTGGTCATAATATATTTGATATACTTAGCATAAGGAGGCATATTCAATATATCACTGAAGCGAGTGCGCAAAAAGACTGGTCTAATCATTTGAGTAAAGCGTTCAAAATCTTTATCATCCCTACTTTTGGAATACTTTTGAGGGAATGTCATAGGTTTCTTAACCCATGTCTCTCTTTCCTTACTATGTTTTCTAGCAATGAAGTCTCTCTTATCACAACGTTTATTCTTAGGAGGTTCGTTACCAAGACCCTAAGTAGGTTCTATTTCTATATCATTGTCATGTTCTTTATTACTTTCTGATGGAACACCTAGAGGCACCCTATTATTCTCACCTTCATTTTCATTATCATTATGTGCATGTTCACTACCAGATTGTGTCTCAACATTAGAAGTAGAAACATCATGGTGATTCTCTACAAGTTTTTCAATATCAGGTTCACTAGGGGAATGCAAAGTCCTATCATTTTTCTTTTTCTTTTTCTTCGTAGAAGGACTAAGTGTATCATCATTCATTCTCTGAGAATCTTGTTTAAGTCTTTGAGGGTGACCTTCAGTATAAAGAGGTTCCCGAGTCATTCTACCTCCTCTAGTCACTACTCTAACAACATGATCATTAATACTATTCATTTTGGTAAGAAAATTGTTTCGTGACTTAGCTACTTGATCTAGTTAGGTGTGAACCATACAGACATGTTTACCTATACCTTTCACATATTTAGCAATTCTAAACATCAAGTCACTCAAACGGTCTATCATCATGGCATTATTCCTCAATTGGTTCTTAACATAGTTATTAAAGTACTCTTGCTTAACAATATAATTATCAAATTCATCCATGCATTGATCAGGAGTCTTAACATAAGGTATGTCATTTTCATTAAAGGAACGAAGAGAGTTTACCTCTACTACCTATGTTGGGATATCAAGTCGTGTATTTCTTCGGTCAGTGGTAACTTCTTAATATCCTCAATTTTAATACCTTTCTCCTTCATAGTTCCTTTTGCTTCTTGCATATCTTTGGGGCTGAGAAATAGAATACCTCTCTTATTTTGGATATGTTTAGGTGGTGGTTCATGGACTGTCCAATCATCAGCATTTTGCAGCATATTATTTAATGGCTTTTCAGCTTGTTCAACGGCTCTTTCCGTGAAAACACATCCAACACAACTATCTAGGAAATACCTAGAAGGGTCTGTTTGTCCATTATAGAAGATATCCAGAATTTCATTTTTTAAGAGGACAATCAGGCAAAGCTCTTAGTAACTGGAGAAGCCTCCCCCAATCTTGAGGGAGATTCTCTTCTATAATTTGAGCAAAGCTAAATATTTCGTGTAAGGCAACTTGTTTCTTATGAGCACGAAAATATTTTTCAAAAAAGTGATAGAGCATATATTGGGGACTATGCATGCAACCAGGAGCAAGGGAAAGGAACCATTTCTCGGCCTCGCCTTTCAGCAAAAAAGGAAAGAGCTTAAGGATATAATAGTATCGTATCTTTTCAACATTGGTAAACAAGGTAGCAATAGCATTCAATTTCATAAGGTGTTCTACAACGGTTTCATTTTCACAGCCATGGAAAGGATGAGCTTCCACTATAGGAATCAATTCAGGGTCTATAGCAAATTCATAGTCTTTATCAGTAACAAGTATAGGAGAAGTAGCAAAATTAGGATCATATTTCATTTTCTCCATCATAGATTTTTCTTTTAGTTTCCTTAGTAATTTCTTCAAATCATCTCTATCATTACAAGCAAGAAAGTCCCTAGCTACCTCACCATCCATTACAGGTACATAAGGAAATTCATATCTATTAGGTGGACGAGGTGTAGCAAGTAATTCAAAGTCTTCATCAGTTTCAGCATTTTCAAGTTCACTAGCTCTAGCAGTATAAGCATCAAGTAATTCTCCTAGTGGCACAGTTTCAGTTTCATCATGTATAGGAATAGTATCATCATTAATTTCAGAAATAGCATCATCGAATTCATGTGGCATATCAGGTCGAGCAACATGTGGCGGCATAACAAGCCGATTCAAAACAGTAGGTGAATCAAAAGCAAAGCCAAATGGCAGTTCCTTACCTCCTCTCGTGCGAGAGGGGACGATCTCGGTTCGATTATCTTTCAGATTCTGAATGATAACAATTGAATATCCTTAAGTCAGCGCAATAAAAAGAGCAATGCTCCCCGAAAACGGCGCCAGAAAAAAATCTTGATAACCCACAAGTGTAGGGGATCGCAACAGTCTTCTCGAGTAGTATTTCACCCTCACTTATTGATTCGACACAAGGGGAGCCAAAGAAAATTTATTGTCCATAACAGTTGAGTTTTCAATTCAATCAAACTTGGGATATCCTTCTGTAGCAAATATTTAGTAGCACATCAAGTGATAGTTGTAATAGTAACAGTGATAGTAGCAATTTTGGTAACAACAATAGCACTAGCAATTTAGTAGTAGGCGTTACAGTAGCAGCAATAGTAGTAACTTCACAAAATTCAGTATATGGAACGCGTAGGAACATGGATTGATGGGGTTATAGTTCCAGGGTAGGGTCATAGGCCTGCCCTATAGGTCCTACCCAAGGACTACCCTTCATAGAAGACAAGGCCCTTAGACAGTTCCGACTGAACTAAGGACGCCCCCATCATCCAGTCGGCGACGATCCACTCGGAGCATATTTAACGTACCGACTGGAATCCACTCTGTACATCGTAACCTCCCAGGAGGGCAACGGTCATACGTTTTCATACACCATTATTAGCATTTAATGCTTACGTTACCTGTAACGTAAGCATTTACTCGCCACTATTTCACCCCTGTTCACCGGGCCATTATGAAGGGTAGCGCACTCTATATAAGCCGCCCTTCCCCACTAGTGCAAAGGTTGGCACTTGCTGTAATCCTATAATCCACTCGACACTAAGCTCCCAAGAGCATTGAGACGTAGAGCTTTTACCTCCACCGTAGAGGGGCCTGAACTCATACATCCTCGTCGTAGCTAAGGCGCTTCCCATCCTTTCGTACCCCATACTTCTACTGTCAGACTTATACCCACGACAGTTGGCGCCCACCATGGGGCAGGCGTCTAAGCGACTTCCGGCGAGTTTGCGAGTTCATACTTTCGTCATGTCGTCCGGTGGAGATCTGTGCATGGGTCATGAGATCCTCTTCGGTGCCCTCTCCTTCATCGCCAACGATTCGGCATGGCTTCGGGATGCACCCCTCGACGTCGAGGCGCTTCCCAGTCGCGGGGCTACGCACTTCCGTGCCAGTTCCTGCGGTGTTCTTCTTCTCCAGCCATCGACCCTGGTGTCGATCTTTGCCCCCGTCACGCGCCGCAACAAGAGATCCCGTCGTCCGCGGCTCCAGCATTGGGTGCGACACACCCAGGCGCGACAGAGCGCGTCCTCTCAAGTGGCGGTGCTCGAATCGGTTGTGGTCCCGCCGCCGTCCCAGTGCTTGGAGTCAGTTCCGACTTAGCTACCTTCTGAGTATCCGGGTCGCGGGCCTGCAGCCGAAGTTCTCATGGACGATTCTCATGAGAGTCCCCTTAGGACTGGTCGGAACGAGCGTGAGTTCGGAGAATCATCCGGCGCTCGTCGTCAGCACCATCGTTCTTCAAGCCGACGCACTCGCCAGAGCAACATCGAGGTGTTCCGCACACCCATCCTCAACTTGGCTGCAGCCTCCAGGATAGCCGATTCTCTCCAGCCGACTGATTCAGAGGCTGGTAGAGGAAACGAGGAGATCCGTGCCCTGTTGCATACGGCGCAGCAGCAAAATTCGGCGGTCTCCCAGTCGCACAACTGGATCCACAACAGTTATGTTCAAGCGAACACGCATCGGTCGGTTTTCAGTCCCGACTCTCATCAGCGACGCAGAGGGGGCAGCCGTTCCAGGGACCCGAGTCGGAATCCGCTTCCCATTCGGTCTCATCCAGAAGATCGTCACCGTTCGCGCACTCCTCCGCGGGGTGGGCCTTACGGGCCCCGGCATCACGACGATCGTCGTTCGGGCGGTGACGCGCATGATCCAAGGCCTGATGCAAGAGGGTACATCGCCGAGAAGAAGGTCGACAGAAGTCGAGCCCACCGTGATGGTCACGATAGAGACCGTCCGAGTGGAAGCAGGACCGTTGTTTCTGGCCCCGAGTGCTTCAGTCGGGCCATCCGCTCAGCTAACATCCCTCCCAACTTCCGATTGGCGACGGGAATCAGCAAGTTCACAGGAGAGTCCAAACCAGAAACTTGGTTGGACGACTACAGAATGGCGGTCCAGATCGGTGGCGGAGATGACCATGTCGCCATGAAACATCTCCCACTGATGCTCGACGGTGCGGCGCGAGCCTGGCTGAACCAGTTAGCTCCGTCAAGCATCTACAGTTGGGCAGATTTGGCCCGAGTCTTCATCAGGACCTTCGAGGGTACGTGCAAACGCCCTGCTGGTCTCGTAGAGCTCCAGCACTGTGTCCAGAAGTAGAACGAGCCCTTGCGTGATTTCATCCAGCGCTGGACGACCCTCTACCACACAGTGGAGAACGTCACGGAGCACCAAGCAGTCTGCTCCTTCAAGGCAGGCGTGCGGTACAGAGATCTGTACCTGAAGTTCGGTCGGACAAGCGACATCTCCATGTGCAAGATGATGGAGATAGCCGCGTGCTATGCAAATGGAGAAGAGGAGGACCGCACACGTAGCGGCAAGCATAAGTCAGTCGCCGATGGAGATGGGAACATCAATCGGAAGCATAAGCAGAAAGCACAATCCACTCCGCAGGCAGAGGCAGCAGCCGTTACAAATGCCAAGTTCAAAGGCAAGGGGAAAGCTTAGTACACCCCCAAGAAGAGGCAATCAGGAAATTCCATCCTGGATCAACTGTGTCCAATCCACACGAAGATGGATGAAGAAGGCAATGCCATATTGCCGAAGGATACCACTCGGCAGTGTCGCCTCCTGATCCAAGGATTCGGTGAAGGACAGCCGAGTGAGAAGGACACCGAGCAGGATGATGAGGACAAGGAGGATCCGTTCCCCCAAGTCCATGCAACGTTGATGATTTTTGCTGATGTGGAAAGCAAGAGTCGACTGAAGCTGGTCAACAGGGAGCTAAACATGGCAACCCCATCCACTCCCACGTTCCTCAAGTGGTCACAGAGTGCGATCACCTTTGATCAGTCGGATCACCCAGCGCACGTACCCACCCCAGGGAGGCAGGCTCTGGTCGTCGACCCGGTGGTGGAAGGAGTTAGGTTGCGCAAAGTCCTCATGGACGGTGGCAGTGGCTTGAACATCATGTACGCCGACACTCTCAAGGGAATGGACATTCCTATGTCCAAACTTAGCGAGAGCAGTATGCAGTTCCATGGAGTCGTCCCAGGAAAGAAGGCCAAATCACTCGGACAGATTGCGTTGGATGTCGTCTTCGGCTCTGACAAGAACTTCCGCAAGGAGAAGCTGACATTCGAGGTGGTGGACTTCCGGAGTGCATACCATGCGATTCTGGACCGTCCGGCATATGCGCGTTTCATGGCCCGTCCATGTTACGTCTATTTGAAGCTGAAGATGCCAGGTCCCAAAGGTGTGATTACGGTCACAGGCAATCGGCAGCGGGCCGAGGAGTGTCTGCAGCAGGGGTCGAGGATTGCTGATCAGCAGATGGCTATTCTCGAGCTGGATGAGTACAAGAAGACCCCCGACCCCGCTGACCTGATGCGTTCAAAGAAGCCAGCTTCCGAGTCTGCATTCCAGTCGGCGGGAGACACGAAGAAAGTCAGCATCCATCCAACGGACGACACCGCCGCCCCGACAAACATCTCCACCACCCTTGATCCAAAATAGGAAGCCGAGCTCATCCAATTCCTCCGTGAGAACTGGGACATTTTTGCATGGAAGCCTGCTGACATGCCAAGTGTACCCACAGAGTTGGCTGAGCACCAACTGCATGTGGATCTAGCTGCTCGACCTGTCCGAGAACGCCTGCGTTGGTCCGCCGCGCACAAGAGGAAACCAATCGAAGAGGAGGTGGCTAAACTTTTGGCAGCCAACTTCATTCGTGAGGTACACCACTCCGAGTGGCTCGCTAATGTTGTCATGGTGCCCAAGAAGGACAAATCTCTCCGTATGTGCATCGATTTCAAGCATCTCAATAAGGTATGTCCGAAAGATCACTTCCCGCTCCCCCGTATTGATCAAATTGTTGATTCGACTGCGGGTTGCGAGCGCTTATCCTTCCTTGATGCCTATTCGGGCTATCATCAGATCCGTCTGTATGGTCCAGATGAATTAAAAACAGCCTTCATCACCCCATTCGGGTGTTTCTGTTACATCACTATGCCATTCGGTTTGAAGAATGCAGGAGCAACTTTTATGCACATGATCCAAAAATGCCTCCTAGACCAGATCGGTCGAAATGTGGAGGCATATATGGATGATATCGTCGTCAAGTCACGCAAAGGTTCCGACTTGCTGACTGACTTGGCAGAAACATTCACCAACCTACGTAGGTACGATATCAAGCTCAACCCAGCCAAGTGTTCATTCGGCGTTCCCAGCGGGAAGTTACTCGGTTTCTTCGTTTCCGAACGAGGGATCGATGTCAACCCCGAAAAGATCGGGACCATTATCCGGATGGAGCGGCCGGTAAGAGTACATGATGTTCAAAGGCTCGCAGGTTGCCTAGCGGCTTTGAGCAGGTTTATCGCTCGACTCGGCGAGAAGGCGTTACCTCTGTACCGACTCATGAAGAAGTCGGATACCTTCGAGTGGATAGACGAAGCCCAAATTACATTCGACGACCTCAAAGCCCTGCTTTCCACCCAACCGGTTCTTACTGCCCCGCTCAGTAAAGAACCCCTTCCTCTGTACATTGCGGCTACAAATCAAGTCGTCAGCACCGTTCTGACAGTCGAACGCGAAGAAGAAGGCAAGGCGTACAAGGTTCAGCGGCCAGTATATTATGTTTCCGAAGTCCTGACTCCTTCCAAGCAGAGGTATCCCCATTATCAGAAGCTTATTTATGGGACCTACATGACTGCAAAGAAGGTGGATCATTATTTCCAAGACCACTCGATATCTGTCATATCTGATGCTCCGTTGTCGGAAATTCTCCACAATCGGGACGCATCAGGCCGAGTGGCAAAGTGGGCAATGGAGATGCTATACTGTGACATCAAGTTTGAAGCCAAGAAAGCTATAAAGTCTCAAGCTATTGCTGACTTCATAGCAGAATGGGTAGAACAACAGCAACCGACTCACATCTACTCGGCTCATTGGACCATGTTCTTCAATGGGTCCAAGATGCTGAATGGCTCCGGCGCCGGCGTAGTGCTCATATCCCCGAAAGGTGATAAAATCAAGTATGTGTTGCAGATCCATTTTGATTCCTCCAACAATGAAGCAGAGTACGAAGCTCTCCTTTACGGGTTGCGCATGGCCATCTCACTCGGCGTCTGTCGCCTGATGGTCTATGGCGACTCAGATCTAGTGGTTAATCAAGTAATGAAGGAGTGGGATGTAAGGAACCCCACCATGACTGCATACTACAACGCAATAAGGAAGCTCGAGAAGAAGTTCGAAGGCCTAGAACTTCATCATGTTCCCCGACTGAAAAACCAAGCAGCAGATGAATTGGCAAAGCTTGGATCCACTCGGAGACCGGTCCTGAGTGATGTCTGCCTCGAGCACCTACACCTCCCCTCGGTAAAAGAAGATCCTTTTACAGAGAACCAGTACAACCGAAGAGCTCAACAGATCCGACTGAAGTCGAGGTCCCCGTTGTGGTTGATTTGATCATGGAGATTCTAGCTATCATTCCCGAATGGACTGTGTCGTTCATTGCGTACATCCTGAGGCAAGAGTTACCAGAAGACGAAGTCCAAGCTAGGCAGATTGTTCGCAGGTCGAAGTCCTTCACCGTCATTGATGACCAGTTATACAGGGAAAGTGTTGCAGGCTTCCTTCAGCGGTGTATCTCTCCTGAGGAGGGGTAGTTAATCTTGGAAGAAATTCACTCGGGAACCTGCGGTCATCATGCCTCCTGAAGGGCAATCGTCGCCAAAGCATTCAGAGCTGGTTTCTTCTGGTTGCAGGCGAATGAAATGGCAAAAGATATGGTCGACTGTTGCGAAGGCTGTCAGTTTTATTCAAACAAGTCCCACAAGCCAACGTCTACGCTAAAGACAATTCCTCTTGCTTGGCCATTCGCCGTGTGGGGATTAGATACAGTCGGACCATTCAGAGCAGGCCAAGGAGGATTCACTCATTTGCTGGTAGCAGTCGACAAGTTTACCAAGTGGATTGAAGCCAAGCCCATCAAGAAGCTTGACGCCCTTACAGACATCAAATTTATCAGAGACCTCATCGCCAGATACGGGGTTCCGCACAGCATAATCACCGACAATGGCACAAACTTTGACTCAGACATGTTCAAAGGTTTTTGCACAGGCCAAGGTATCCGAGTGGATTTTGCATCCGTGGCGCACCCCCAAAAAAACAGGCAAGCAGAGCGGGCGAATGGTCTTATCCTTCAAGGGTTGAAGCCTCGACTCCTGCGAGAAGTTGGACATGCCGCCGGCGCATGGGTCACCGAGCTGCCTTCGGTGCTGTGGGGCCTCCGCACAACTCCGAATAGATCGACAGGGCGATCCCCGTTTTCCCTCGTTTATGGAGCAGAGGCAGTCCTTCCAAGTGACTTGCTTCACAACTCTCCACGAGTCGAACTCTTCTCCGAAGCCGAAGCAGAGCAAGCCAGGCAAGATGGAGTGGACCTTCAAGAAGAAGACCGCGAGATGGCACTGATCCATTCAATGATTTAGCAACAAGATTTGCGGCGATTTCACGCGCGGCACGTCAGGAGCCGCACATTCCAAGCAGGCGACCTGGTGCTCCGAGTGGATCAGCAGAGACCGCACAAGTTGGCTCCCGCCTGGGAAGGACCGTTCATCATCTCTAAGGTGCTGAACAACGGAGCATATCGACTCTACAACCTCGACAGGGAAACAGACGAGCCGCGAGCATGGAATGGAGATCTGCTGAAGCGCTTCTACACATAACCGCCGACGGAGACAATGTAAAGAACAAGTATCATTGAAGTAATACAAAGCAGATTGATTTCTTGCCGATTCAAAATTCTTCGCATTTGCAGACTCCGGTCTAAAAAACTAACTCCGAGTGTGCACTAAAAGTCACACTCGGGGACTTAGCTGCGACCCAGAGTCGCCTAAGTACCAACTCGCTCCGAGTGTGCACTAAAAGTCACACTCGGGGACTTAGCTGCGATCCAGAGTCGCCTGAGTACCAACTCGCTCCGAGTGTGCACTACAAGTCACACTCGGAGACTTAGCTGCGACCCAGAGTCGCCTAAGTACAAACTCGCTCCGAGTGTGCACTAAAAGTCACACTCGGAGACTTAGCCACGACCCAGAGTCGCCAAAGTACAAACTCGCTCCGAGTGTGCACTAAAAGTCACACTCGAAGACTTAGCTGCGACCCAGAGTCGCCTAAGTACAAACTCGCTCTGAGTGTGCACTAAAAGTCACACTCGGAAACTTAGCTGCGACCCAGAGCCGCCTAAGTACAAACTCACTCCGAGTGTGCACTAAAAGTCACACTCGGAGACTTAGCTGTGACCCAGAATCGCCTAAGTAAACAACTCACTCCGAGTGCGCACGAAAAGTCACACTCGGGGACTTAGCTGCGACTCAGAGTCGCCTAAGTAAAAAGCTTCCTCCGAGTGCATACTCGAGATACACTCGGAGGCTTAGCAGACCCTCATTGAGACTCATGTGGATGTGAAGACAACTGACAACTACATGAGTAACAACTCGCTCCGAGTGCGCACTAACAGACCCACTCGGAGACTTAGCTGCGACCCAGAGTCGCCTAAGTAAAAACTCGCTCCGAGTGTGCACCAAAAGTCACACTCGGGGACTTAGCCGCGACCCAGAGTCGCCTAAGTAAAAACTCGCTCCGAGTGTGCACCCAAAAGTCACTTTCGGAGACTTAGCCGCGAACCGGAGTCGCCTAAGTAAAGAGCTTCCTCCGAGTGCATACTCGAGATACACTCGGAGGCTTAGCAGACCCTCATTGAGGCTCATGTGGATGTGAAGACAACTGACAACTACATGAGTAACAACTCGCTCCGAGTGCGCACTAACAGTCACACTCGGGGACTTAGCTGCGACCCAGAGTCGCCTAAGTAAAAACTCGCTCCGACTGTGCACCAAAAATCACACTCGGGGACTTAGTCGCGAGCCAGAGTCACCTAAGTAAAAACTCGCTCCGAGTGTGCACCAAAAGTCACACTCGGAGACTTAGCTACGAACCAGAGTCGCCTAAGTACACAGCTTCCTCCGAGTAGGCACTCAAGATACACTTGGAGGATTAGCAGACCCTCATTGAGGCTCATGTGGATGTGAAGACAACTGACAACTACATGCTCCGCATGTTTTCCATTGACTTCACAAAAAGACGCCCAAACAAAAACCACGAGCCAAAATGGTGTCAAAAAAAACTCAGTGAAAGAAGAGGAAAAGATCCGATTCGAATTCAAGTTGGATCTACGATCAGTCGGCTCGGTGTGAATCAAGTTTATCCACACCGAACCACGAATGTAACGGCCAACAGCAGTGGCCAAAGTTTAATACAGATTCCACTCGGCATACCGAGGTAAATGTGCGTTCACCATAAAGTTTTTTCAAGCGTCTCCGAGACTGGCAGGCTCCACAAAGGTGTCGAGGTCGATGCCATCTGCAATCCGAGTGGCTGTGTCGAGGAAGGTCTCCATGAAATCTTCAAATCGAAGGTTCTTGGTGTTGGCGACCTGCAACGTCTTCATCTTTTCTTCGCGGGCTTCCTTGAAGTGCACTCGGACCAGAGATAGCGCCAAGCCCGCACCACACCGAGCGGCAGACTTCTTCCATGCCTGCACTCTGCTTGGGACGTCCTCCAGCCGAGTCATCAACCCATCTATTTCGCTCCGGGAGTCGTCTTCTGGCCACAGCTCCTTGTCGATTCGACCGACAACTTTTCTCAGGCTACCAATGAAAGGGCCCACCCTGTTAAGGCGAGAATGCGCTCGGAGCATGTCCCGGTTAGCTTCATCGCCGAGTGGAACATTCGGAACAAGCGACCGTTCAATTTCGGCTGCTTCAGCCTCAACGTCCCGATAGAAATCTGCAAAGAAAAGACAAGCAGAAAATAAGCGTGGAGTGAACTCCAAAGTCAAAAAGCACTCGGCAAGAACTTACCACCAAGCAGTGCGACCATCTTCCTCGCCCAGTCGCTGACGTAGTTCTCCTACGCTCTGCACCGAGTGTTCATCACCTTCAGCTGGGCCATCCAGTCATATCTCTCCTTCTTCATCTTTTCTACCTCAGCCACCAGTGCCTTGTTGGTCTCCAGAGATTCCTCGAAACAATTCTCTCGGTCACCGAGAGCCTTCTTCACGCCAGCCAGGTCATTCACAACCACCTCCAAGTCCGCAGCAAGCTGAGTCTTCTCAGCCTTCAGAGCATTGTACGCAAATCCCATTTCACAAGTCTTCTGCCAAAGAGACACAAAGGGAGGATCAGCCACATTCAACGAGGAAAAAGTCTCGACAGATAAGACAAAACAATGAAAGATCAAAATTCTTCAGACCCCTGCTGATGCAAGCAATCGACAGCGGTCTCGGGGACTACACCCAGTGGGTTCACTGAGAGTGACCCCACTGGTATGAAGCTCGAACAGGTCGGCCCCATTGATAGCAAACCAACAACACTATGAGATTACTATTACTCGACCCGAGTAACACTACTCTCGGGGACTACACCCAGTGGGTGCACTCGGAGTGCCCCCACTGGTATCATTCAGGCAGATCAGCTCTGATCTGTTCAGATTACGGAAAATACATATAAAGACAACTACCGGTGCAAGCACTCGGCAGAAGTCTCGGGGACTACACCCACTGGGTTCACTCGGAGTGAACCCACTGCAAAAGAAACCTATTGCATCCGAGTACCTTGCTGTAACACCCAGTGGGTTCCAAGAGGAATGTAAACACTTACTAGCGCACTTACTCGGATGTTGTCCCGAAGCTCCAAGATCTTCTTGTACAGGGACGCGATGGAGTCATACGCTCCCTTGGCGTCGCCCACCATCAGCTCCACCTGCACCATGGCGTCCTTGGCGGCTCCTACCTGATCCTCCGGGAGGCGTCGGGCATCATATTGAACAGCCAATGGACCCGGCACGACAAAAGGCTCCCTAGGCATCCCGAGCTCCACTCCAGTCGGTTCCGCCGTGAGGGCCACCGTCTCAGTCGGCGACACCGTCTCAGTCGGCGGCACGGTCATGGCGGGATCAGCAGCAGGTTGGATAACCCCAGGGACAGGCGCCAAAGTTGGCTCGGACCTCCTTTGGTCGTCATTGTCGAGATGGATCACCTCCGAAGGAAGCCCGACTGAACAAAATAAAATTACAGAAAAAGGTCAAGATCAAAGACAGCACCCGCAAAACAGTAATGCAACTCTCAGAGTCGTGACAACGTACCTTGCTGGGACATGGCGGCGTTATCCGTGTCCATGGGATCATCGTCCTGGCGCGGCAGAGAGGTGGCGGAGGTAGCAGCTATGTTGAGTGAAATCCACTCGATGGATAAACATGAGTTCCCAAAAAGAGGAGTTCAATCGGATATTGAAGGAAGATGAAAGAGTAAAGATACTTACACTGAGGCGACTGGGACAGCGATCCTCATCTGGGGCAAGGCTTTCCGAGGTTTAGGCCCACTAGGTTTGGCCACCTTGGACGGCTGGTTCACGGGCTCGGCAGAAGCACCCCTGGTTCTCTTCACGCTCCGAGCACTCAGAGCCACGAGAGGAGCTGGCGGAGCACTCGGGGCCGCGGGAGGAGCTGGCGGAGCAATGGGGTCATGACGGCGCTTGGTTCGGTGCTCTGGTGGAGAGGGTGGCAAGCTCTGCTCTCCATCCTCCTCCTCCTCCTCTTCCGTCTCCTCCTCCGTCTCCCCACTGTTACAGACGTACTCGGCGCTATCCGCGCTGCCTTCTTGGCTGCCCTCCTCTTCCTCGGCTGGATTCCCGTTCGAGACTGCAGAATGCCAGTTAGTCCACTCCTGCACAAAACACAGTCGGCAACGTCAGTCAGCGGGACAAGAAAAGCAATAAAGCTTAGAAGATTAAAAGGACTCGACAACATGTACTCACCTCATTCGGAGGAGGATTTTCGGCGCGGAAGGGCTTCACCAGCCGGGCTCCCACGGGGTTATCACACGCGCCTGTGATGCTGTGGACTCACGCACTCACAGTCTCCCCCGCTCACATCCTCTGGATGAGACCGAGTGGTGTCGGGCCTGGAGCGGCTGGATGTGCCGACCCAGAAAAGTCTCCAGCAGGTCTGTGCCGGTGACTCCCTTACGGACGACGGCTATCACCGCGTCGACCAAAGGCTGGATCTGGATTCTTTCTCCCTTAGAGAGCGCAAGCTTCCTGGGAGGGCCCGGACGGTCTAAACTGAAAGGTGGCAACCCGCTCGAAGCATTCGGACAAGCAATGTCCTGGCAATAGAACCAGGACGATTGCCAGTTCCTAACTGACTCGGATAGCTGGAGGGAGGGATAGCTACTCTTTGTTTACTTCTGGAAGCCTAAACCCCCGCAGAGCTGGAGGATGTGTGTCTTACCGTCCGACTGGCTAAGCTTTTTAACAGTTTGGGATCTAGCGGAAAAGACATACTTAAAGAGCCCCCAGTGGGGAGGACATCCTATGAAGCACTCGTAGAGGGTGAAGAATGCAGCAAGGTGGGCTATTGCGTTTGGAGGAAAGTGATGGAGCTGCGCCCCGAAGTAATTCATGATACCTCGGAAGAAGGGATGGGGAGGCAAGGAGAAACCTCTGGCCACATGGCTGAGAAGCAGAACGCGCTCCCCCTCCTTCAGCGCCGACTCCGTCTCGCCTTCCGGCAGCCTCCGGGACTTGTTGACGACCATGCCATGCTCCACCAGCTCCAGCACGTCGTTCTCCGTCATCGAGGAGGGGAGGAAATCCCCCTGGATCCAACCTGCCGGCAGCGCCCGCTGCCGCCGCTAGGTAAGGGCCGCCCCCTTCTTCTTCTTCTGCTGCTACTCGAGCTTGCTGGTCTGCCCCTTCGTCATGGCGACGGCGACGGATCCGCATAGGAGGAGGGGAAGGAGGTGGCTTGAGGTGTGCAGAGAGCCGCGGGAGGAGCGAGATTAATGAGAGGAGGATGAGCAGCGCAACAGGAAATCCCGCCGGGGAGGCTTAAATAGGCTTCCGACTGGGTCACTAACAGGTGGACCCAAGATCTTATCCCCCCAACCGGCCGCTGCAAGATTAGTGGAGAAGATAACAGCACGGTAATCGAGGAGGCAAAACCTACTCGATGGCGATGTCGTCATCCTCGCTGAGCGCGCGGCAACCGAAATTTGAGGATCCCGGAAAATCCGGCGCTGTCAGTTTGACCAGTCACGTCGAAAGATTCCGCGGAAGCACTTGGTCCCTGACGGTTCGTTTCACTGGTATATTCACTCGGATCACTGGTTGAAAGGATAAAATGGATCGAGGCAAACAACGCTAAAGTCACCTCCATACCAGTCGGTTCCATACTCCAGACATCACTTCATCGTTCCAACCCCGATCCATTCGGGGACTAATGATGGGGTTATAGTCCCAGGGTAGGGTCATAGGTCTGCCCTATAGGTCCTACCCAAGGACTACCCTTCATAGAAGACAAGGCCCCTAGACAGTTCCGACTGAACTAAGGACGCCCCCATCATCCAGTCGGCGACGATCCACTCGGAGCATATTTAACATACCGACTGGAATCCACTCTGTACATCGTAACCTCCCAGGAGGGCAACTCGCCACTATTTCACCCCTATTCACCGGGCCATTATGAAGGGCAGCGCACTCTATATAAGCCGCCGTTCCCCACTGGTGCAAGGGTTGGCACTTGCTGTAATCCTATAATCCACTTGACACTAAGCTCCCAAGAGCACTGAGACGTAGGGCTTTTACCTCCACCGTAGAGGGGCCTGAACTCATACATCCTCGTCGTAGCTAAGGCTCTGCCCATCCTTTCGTACCCCGTACTTCTACTATCAGACTTATACCCACGACATGGATCAAAGGTGAATTATGATTTAGATGACATTGATAATATAACATTTACAGACTAGGGCGACACAAAACTAGCTCCAATTCATCAACATAATGTAGCATTTGTTCCGTATATAGTCATACGTGCTTGCGATAAGAACTTGCATGACATCTTTTGTCCTACCCTCCCGTGGCAGTGGGGTCCTATTAGAAACTAAGGGATATTAATGCCTCCTTTTAGTAGAGAACCAGAACAAAGCATTAACACATAGTGAATACATGAACTCCTCAAACTACGGCAATCACCAAAAAGAATCCCAATTATTGTCACCTTGGGTTATGCGAATGAAGACACATAATAGGTAACTATAACTTGCAAGATAGGATCCAAATCACTCTTATATTCATGAAAACATAATAGGTTCAGATCTGAAATCGTGACACTCGGCCCCTTGTGACAAGCATTAAGTATACAAAGTCACAGTAACATCAATTTCAAGACATAGTGGATACTAGCGATCAAGCCCTATCAAACTTAACTAGATTACATGATCAATATCATCCAATTCCATCGCTGTCCAGCAAGCCTACAAAGGAATTACTCACTCCCGGTGGTGAGCCTAATGGTGGTGTTGATCGAGAAGGGTTGGTGATGATGACGGCGGCGAATCCCCCTCTCCGGAACCCCAAACAGACTCCAGATCAGCCCTGTGAAGGAAGAACGGGGGGTGGCGGCGTCTCCGTCTTGTAAAACGCGATGAAAACTTCTCTCCTATTTTTTTCTAGAGAATATGAATTTATAGGAATGGAATTAGGGTCAGAGGAGACTCGAGGGCCCCACAAGCCATTAGGCTGCGGCCTGGGGGGCATGATGACTTGTGGCCCCTAACACCTCCCCTCTGGTAGGTCTTCGCTCCATAAATCCTTATAAATCCCAAAAATAATTCACAAAAAGTTTATCTGATTATGAGAACTTTGATTTCTAAACGAAAATAACACCAAGGTAGGTATGATGAAAACAACGTCAGTCCGGGTTAGTTTCATTCAAATCATGGAAATTAGAGGCCAAATTTAGAGCAAAAGTGTTTGGACAAGTAGATACGTTGGTGACATATCAGCCACCTCCTGTTATTCATTAGGAGGGCTGATCTGGAGTCCGTTTGTGGCTCGAGAGTGGGGGATTCATCATCATCATCACCAACCCTTGTTCATCAACGTCATCATGATGCTCACCACCGGGCTTGCTGGGTAGTGATGGGATTGGATGAGATTCATCATGTAATCGAGTTATTTTCACAAGGCTTTATCCCTCGTATACACTATGTTCTGAGATTGATATTGCTATGACTTTGCTATGCTTAATGTTTATCACTAGGGCCCGAGTGTCATGACTTTAAATCTGAACCTATTATGTTTTTATAAATATGAGAGTGGTTTGGATTCTATGTTCTAATTTATATGCATCTATTACATGTCATGATTCGCATACCCCAAGGTGACAATAATTAGGATTTTTTCTGGTGATTGTCGTAGTTTAAGGAGTTCATGTATTCACTGTTTGTTAATCCTTTGTTCCGATTCTCTATTAAAAGGAGGCCTTAATATCCCTTAGTTTCCTTATGGACCCCGCTGCCAGGGGAGAGTAGGATAGAAGATGTCATGCAAGTTCTTATCGCAAGCACTTATGACTATATACGAAATACATGCCTACATTACATTGATGAATTGGAGCTATTTCTGTGTCGCTCTAGTGTGTAAGGGTTACATGATAAATATCATCTAAATCATTATCCATCATCGGTCCACGTGCCTACGCTTTTCATATATTGAATCTTGCTAAGTTACTATTGTTGCTGCTACTGTTATAATCACTACAAAATTGTTGCTGTTATCGTTTCTGTTGCTACTATTATTTTGATGTGCTACTAAAACTTTTGCTACAAATAGATATCCTAGGTCTGGTTGAATTAAAAACTCAAGTGCTAAGACTAATAAATATTCTTTGACTCCCCTTGTGTCGAGTCAACAAATTAGGGTGTAATACTACCCGTGAAGACTGTTGTGATCCCTTGTACTTATGGGTTGTCAGTCTCGTCCCGTCCCATCGACTCATGTGTCTTCGACATTGAACAAGCGCGAACACCAGAGATGCATCGTGGGCGGCACCCTCGGCCGGCCAGCCGCTTCAATACCAGCACGAGTGAGAGGTCGCGGACGCTCTACAACAACATGAACGCGGGCAGTTGGCACCGAGGGGGAAGTGCTCGCGGGAGGGGGAGGGGGTTTTGGTGGGCTAGGGCGGTCAAAATCGGGTGAAGCAGCGGTCTGAACTCCCGCAAACCTCATCCATGTTTGTCTCTAGTTTGCGGGAGAAATTGCGTCCGGACCGCCCCGCGAACCGATACATGACCGTGTTAGATGGCTTTCGTTGTCCGGACCATTGCAGGAGGTTCTTGGATCCGCCTTGAAGATGCACTTAGTGTATAGGTCGGGAATGTGACAAAAGCTTCAATTTTCAAAAACAAAAAATTTGTTCACTCGTTAGTGACCGAGATTAACAAGGTTCTGCTCCCGTCATTCCTAAATATAATACCTTTTAGAGATTTTACTATAAATTATATTCAAATGTATATAGACATATTTTAGAGTATAGATTCACTTATTTTGCTCTGCAGTGAGATCTCTAAAATATTTTATATTTAGAAACAAAGGAAGTACTCCCTCCATTCCCTTATACAAGGCCACAAACTCATATTACAGGTACCAAGGCAAAATTTAATGACCGATTGGAAAGTCAAGTTTTCTTTTCGTTAACCGGAATCATTAATACGCTGCATGCATGCAACGAATGAGTGAGAAGAAAGTAGCCATGTGTCATTATGAATACATGCATGCAATTATTAAACAAGTTGCTAGTATGAGGAAACATCACTAATGTTACCTCGATTACTGTTGGTGGCCTTATATAGATGCAAAATGTATTTTCCATAGTGACCTTTTATAAGGGAATGGAGGGAGTAGTTGCGTTCTCAAGGGGTTGAGTTTCGAGTTAGATAGTTACTAGGAAAAGTATTCTAACTTATCTCTTGTAAAGTAGGGTCCATGGTCAAATGAGATTAAAGCAATATTTATTTTCTATGTTTGATTCACTCATTCAAAGCTCGGTTCACATGGACTGTTATAATGAGAGTAACTTAGTTAGTAATATAGCGCACCACAAGAAAACTTTGTTTATGTGGCATGTAATTCTAAGGAGAGAGGTGTTTAAAGTAACCTAATATGTCACCATAACGTAACACAACCTGAAGCAAAGTGAGTTTACAATCATAAATGTAAACATATATGATACTATTTTAATATTACTTTACACTCTGAAGATAGAAATAGTAACATGGACTAGTCTAAGTTGCCCCCCAATAGTAACATGGATAGAAATAATAACATGAAATAGTAAACATATACTATATGATACAATTTTATTATTACTTTATACTCTTACGACATTAGTCTAAGTTGCTCCCCACTATGAGCAGCATTAAAAATTCTCAACCAACTACTCCCTCTGTCTCGGTGCATTAGGCATCTTACAAAAATAAAATAATCCCAAAACACTAAGGCACATTACAATAGTATTAGTTGCATGCATATTAATTAGACTCCATCTATTAATTAAAGACCAATGCATGTAACTTAGGCCTTCCGTAATGCATCGTCTCTTAGCGTGGTATCCTAGGTACCGTTGCATTATAAGATACAACCATCCTAATGCATGGTTTCTTAAGTGTTGTATCTTAGTGGGCTAGTATTTAATGAATTTGGCCTCATGCATGTATTTGATTGGTCTAATCATATTTTTTGTCTATGATCTCGTGCAAGAGCCGTATACTAAATAAGATACGGCACCACTCTCTTTCTTCAATTAATATGGTGCCACATCAGCAATATGCCTATGATACCGTGTCAAGATACAAGCATTAGGGAAGGCCTTATGTGGCACTCTTTTTGACTTTGAAGAAGTCTCCTAATTAATAGCACATTTTTAGTTGAGAAATAAATACTCCCTCCGTCTCGGTGTATAAGTCATCTTAGAGGGTGCTTGGATCCAAGAGACTAAAACTAGTCTGACTAAAACTAGTCTTTTTAAGAGGTTAAAGTTTCAAGCACCCCTAACTAAAGAGAGGCTAAAACTAGTCTTGAGGCTAAAATCTTTTAGTCAGGGGTACCCCTACTAAAATGTGCATTAGTCCTCTCTCTCCTCATTTAACTCCTCAGGCAAGTTCTGGATTGGAGGGTTTGGAGGATAATAAATGCTCATTAACTTGATTTTAGTCTCTTTAGTATTTGGATCCAAGCATGGGTGAGGCTAGCAAGTTTTAGTCTCATTACTTTTAGTCATGGGACTAAAACGTATCCAATCACCCTCTTAGCTTGTGCACCGTGACCAAGACGGGGAGAAAAACAAGAAAAATCAATGCTAATTTGCTAATTAATACCATTGTATGCAATGAATTGACCAATGCATGTTGTGCTAGTTAGTCTCAAGTCATTAAAAACATACATACCCCACGTCTCTTATTGGTTGATTCCTTTATTCATGTCAAAAAAGAAGAAACAAGGTGAAAGTTAATGCATCGTGCCTAAGTGTTTTGGGATTATTTAGTTTTCGTAAGATGACTTATTCACCGAGACGGAGGGAGTAATGTGATTGGCTTCCTGTGTAATTCGGTTTCTTCTTCTATCCAATCTCTATGTGCCTAGGTTGCAGTGCGCCTTCTAAGATGCCTAATGCACCGAGACAAAGGGAGTATGTGAGGAACTTACGCGTACACTGTGCGGAGGACAAAACGTAAAACTCTTATACCATATGAATAAATTAATATGCAACTCGTGGAAGTCAAAATCGAATATAACTATCAAAAATACATTTGACAGATATACGCAAGACACAGTATAACAATGTGGATCATCATATTATATACACGCAACTAATATATATCTCGAACGAACTACTCCTTGTACAAGCCTTGTAAAAATAGAGTGCATGCCAAAAAAAAAGACAACATGTTTGGTGCCAAGCCGCACTTTGCCGCATCAAGTTCTAACCTTGCATATACAAAACGTATTCTTTGTGACAATCAACGCTATAAGACAATCCACACTGTGTTTAATCTAAGGCGTGATATTGTTGGCATGAACCGAATATTTCCCACATAAAAAAGTACGAAATGATGGAATCTAGAAACTTCCTCCAGATAAATCAAGTTTTAGTTCTTACACATCACAGACGCATACATATCGCAGCAAAAGAAAAGAGAACGTAACGCATGCATGCATGCATGCATAACCAAATCTTGACTGTCGTCCTAGTGCCTTTTTGGTCGCCTGAGAACAGAAACGGTGCAGCGTACAGTGAAGCAATCTCCGCGAATGTACTTCCCCAGATCTTTGTCACCGATGAAATCGAAAAAGCCCTCCTCTTGGCCCTTATAGAAAAACTCCGAGCTCGTCTTCCGCACTGCCGCCGACGCCTCGCCGGACTTGTCGAGCAGCGTGACCGGAAACCCCACCCCGACACGCTCGCTGGTCTGTAGCTTGCTCAAAAGCACGAGCTTGAGCGATGAACTCGACGGGAAGAAACGCACGGTCCAGTCATACCCGCCGGCGGAGAAGGTTTCAGACTGGAAGGACTCCCCAGCTCTGGCCATCTTTCGAGCCAAGGAGTAGTCTTCGACCTCGAAGTCGAAAACTCTTCTTGCTGCGACAGTGATGTAAGAATTAATCTAGTTGTAGTATTAGGTTAGTCACGTATTAGTCTAGAGTCCTGATACTAGTCAGTTTCGTTCTCATGTAGTAAACCGGACAACTGTTGTACATGTTCGAGTAGAATAGGATTATTATACCGAGTAGGATTGATCCTTTAGGCTCATACGTGTATATAAGTGCAACCCCTGTAATCGTTACAATATCAAGGAAAAAGAAGTCGCTGCGTTACGCAAAGATCGAGTCGAAGCAAGTCAGCTCTACGTACTGGAATTGCATGTACGTGTGATAGCAGAATCCATCCAGCTGCCTGGGTGTGTGCTAGCTTAGCACATATACGTAAGTTGTGATCGTGGTGATCTGATCTAGAGATCAAAAGCCAACAATTGGTATCTAGAGCCTCGACGATCTACGATCTACGATGACGGACAGCGACGCTGAGTCGGTCAAGTCTGGCAGCGGCGGTGCCAAGGCGAACAAGATCGGCGACAAGGTGAAGAAGGGCGTCAAGTCAGCAACCAATGGTGGAGGAACGAGCGGCGCTAACGTCCAGGCGCATCGCAACATCCCCATCCAGTACCCGATGCTCACCGACGCCAACTACGGCGTGTGGGCGGTGAAGATGAAGATTATTCTTCGATCCCTTCGAGTGTGGGAGGCCATCACGGACGACGACGTCGACGAGGAGCGCGACGAAGGTGCCATGGCCGCCATAGCCCAGTCTGTGCCGGATTCCGTGGTGATGACATTGGCGGAGTTCGAGACAGCAAGAGAGGCGTGGAACGCACTCAAGGAGATGAGGATCGGAGAAGATCGCGTCACCACGGCTCGGGCACAAGTGCTGAAGCGCCAATTTCACAAGTTGCAGATGGAGGAAACTGAATCGGTGAATGACTACGCCATGCGTCTTACTACTTTGGTGGGAGAGATCCGCGCGCTTGGTGCAAAGCTCGATGAGACCGAGATCGTGGAGAAATTTTTCAGTTCTGTCACTGATAAATTCACGTACATCATCGGCACGCTCGAGCAGCTTTACGACATCGACGACATGACCATAACGGAGGCGATTGGGCGATTGCGGACATGGGAAGAGAATGCTCGTGGCTGTCGGAAAGGCAAAGGAGGAGGTAGTGACCAACTCATGTACTCGCGCACAGATTGGGAGGCCCCAAGTAGCAAAGGAAGGTGTGACGGTGGCGAAGGCTCAAGCAACACGAAGGGCGATGGACAAACCGGAAAAGGCAAAGGAAAAGGCAAACCACAAGGTCGTGGTAAGGCGGGCCAATCTAAAGAGCAGAAACCACGGAACTTGGACTTGTCCGAGGTCAAGTGCTATAACTGCAATAAGATGGGTCACTTTGCGAAGGATTGTCCAAAGCCTAACAAGCGGGAGATCAAGGCAAATTTGGCAAAGCAGGAAGACGAAGGTCCAGGTCTTCTGATGGCCAAAGTTTGTGATCTCGCTGAAACGGTGGTTGTAAAACCAAGCCGGAAGGTGCTACTTCATGAGGAAAAAGTGACACCAAAGTTATCCGGTGATCAGAACGTGTCGTGGTATCTCGACACGGGTGCCAGTAACCACATGACGGGGTGCAAGGAGAAATTCCTCGAGCTGGAATACGATGTTGAAGGCTCGGTCAAGTTCGGTGATGGTTCAGCTGTGGAGATATGCGGGCAAGGATCTGTCCTCTTTGAGGGTCTCACAGGCGAACATCGCATACTCACCGGAGTGTACTACATCCCACGGCTGCGCAACAACATCATCTCTATTGGGAAGCTTGACGAGAATGGATGCAAGGTGAATATAGAGAGCGGAGTGATGACGATCTTCGACAACCTCCGAAACGTGCTAGCTCGTGTTAATCGCACACGGAATAGGCTCTATATCCTCAACCTTGATCAATCTCAACCGGAGTGTTGGCTTGCCAAGAGTGATGATGATTCGTGGTTATGGCATGCTAGATTTGGACACGTTAACTTCTACGCCTTGAAGAATATGTCAAAGATGCAGATGATATCCGGGATGCTAGTTATCGACCATGTTGATCGAGTATGTGACGGGTGCTTGGTTGGAAAACAGCACCGCAGGCCATTCCCTGCTCAGTCTACCTATCGTGCAAGTGATGCACTCGAGCTGCTCCATGGTGATCTATGTGGCCCTATCACCCCGGCAACTCACGCTGGAAAGAAGTATTTCTTCCTTGTGGTAGACGACTACTCGAGATATATGTGGGTCATTCTCCTACGATCTAAAGATGAGGCGTTTGAAGCGTTCAAGAAATTGAAGGCTGCAACAGAGATGGAACACAAGCTGAAGGTTCGCGCTCTACGGACAGATCGCGGCGGAGAGTTTACGTCGAATGAGTTCAACGACTACTGCGAGAAGATTGACATAAAGAGGTTCCTCACGGCACCTTACACGCCGCAGCAGAATGGGGTCGTTGAAAGGCGCAATCGAACCGTCGTTGACATGGCAAGGAGTTTACTCAAGAGCAAGAGCCTGCCAGGGACTTTTTGGGGAGAAGCTGTCTCGACGGTGGTCTATCTTCTCAACCGGGCTCCAACGAAGGCGGTGATCGGCAAGACTCCGTATGAAGCAATTTACGGACGTAAGCCGAATGTGTCTCATCTACGGACATTCGGGTGCGTGGCACATGTGAAGACGGCGGAGCCGCACCTCTCAAAGCTTGCCGATCGTAGCACCAAGATGGTGTTCATCGGATACGAGAGCAGTTCTGGCACCAAGGCATACCGTTTCTACGATCCACAAACCAAGCGTCTACGGATTTCACGCGACGTCATGTTTGAAGAAAACCGAGCGTGGAATTGGAGCGCCGCAGCCGACGATGCTCCAAACAGTAACATATTTGCAGTTGAATTTCCAACTGATGATGATGCAGGGGAGGATGTCTAGGTGATTGGCAAGACGCCCAACCAAGGTGACCACAATGGTAGTGATCATCATGGTGCCGACACCGACGACAACGCGCATAGGTCGCAAGGAGATAGCGAAAACGCCGCGCACGACACAGGCGGAGATCTCGACGATAACATCGACAACGAGGCGCATAGTGACGACGACAATCAAGATGATGGTCACGGTCACGGCGACTACGCCGACGACACGGATGTCGATGACACACCAAGGTCTCAGTCGTCTTCCTCAAGTGCATCAACACCGACACAATTTGTGTCGCCTCCTTCGCAAGCCACAACGGACTCCTCAGGGCCTCGTCGCTACAAGACCCTCAAGAAAGTCTACAAGTACACAAAGCCAGTTACGCTCGAGTACTCCGGACTATGTCTGTTCGGAGTTGAGGAGCCGGCGAACTTCGTAGAGGCGAGAAAAAGTCCTAGCTGGACGCACGCCATGGATGAGGAGATGAAGGCAATTGAGGGCAATGGCACGTGGACTTTGGTAACACGTCCTCCAAACCAAAAGACGATAGGTTTGAAGTGGGTTTACAAGTTAAAGAAGGACACGGAGGGTGCCATTGTGAAGTACAAGGCAAGACTCGTTGCAAAGGGCTACGTTCAACGTCAAGGAGTTGACTATGATGAGGTGTTTGCACCGGTTGCTCGAATCGAGACGGTGAGAGTGCTCCTAGCTTTGGCAGCACAAGAGGATTGGAAGGTTCATCATATGGATGTTAAATCCGCTTTCCTCAACGGCGATCTCACAGAAGAAGTGTACGTGGAACAACCCCTCGGCTACGAGAAGAAAGGCGAAGAAGGGAAAGTTTACAAGCTCAAGAAGGCACTTTACGGGTTAAAGCAAGCGCCAAGAGCTTGGAACTCAAAGTTAGACCGAAGTCTGGTCTCGCTCGGGTTCAAGAGATGTCCCCTCGAGCACGCAGTCTATACAAAGAACTCCAAAGGCTCAAACTTGCTAGTTGGAGTTTATGTCGACGATCTGATTATCACCGGAGATAGCGTACAAGAAATTGAACGTTTCAAGGCGCAAATGAAGAACAAGTTTAGCATGAGTGATCTGGGATTACTCAGCTATTACTTGGGCATCGAAGTGAAGCAAAGCTCCGGAGAGATTTCCCTATGTCAATCGGCTTACGCGGTCAAGTTATTGGACAAGTGTGGCATGTCAGATTGCTACGCGACACAAGTTCCAATGGACCAACATCACAAGTTGAGCAAGCGTAGCTCAAATCCGTCGGTGGACACCACAATGTATCGAAGCGTTGTGGGTAGCCTAAGATACTTGGTGCATACCCGACCTGACTTGGCTTATTCAGTCGGGATCGTGAGTCGTTTCATGGAGAAACCGACAACCGAACACATGAGCGCGGTCAATCAAATTCTACGCTATGTGAAAGGCACAATTAATCTTGGCTGCACGTACAGAAAGGGAAAGGAAGGATTGATCCTTCGTGGATATTCAGATAGTGACATGGCAGGTGATGTTGATGACCGAAAGAGCACAACGGGCATGGTTTTCTACCTTGGCCCGAATCCGATTAGCTGGAATTCTCAGAAGCAAAAGGTGGTGGCACTGTCTTCATGCGAGGCAGAATACATAGCGGCAAGCACGGCGGCTTGTCAAGCAGTTTGGCTGAGAAGACTCCTAGCTATTCTTGCAAAGCGGGAGGTGCAGAAGGTGTCATTGAAGATTGACAACCAAGCTGCAATCTCATTATGCAAAAATCCGGTTCATCACGAAAGGAGCAAGCGCATAGATACCCGGTTCCACCACATCCGGGAGTGCATTGAAGAAGGGATGATTGAGGTTCAACATGTGAACACGAAAGACCAGCTTGCCGATATTTTCACCAAGTCTCTCGGTCGACAGAAGTTCATCGAGTTGAGGAAGAAAATCGGAGTACAAGCAATGACGACAAAACAACCAGATTAAGGAGGTGAATGTAAGAATTAATCTAGTTGTAGTATTAGGTTAGTCATGTATTAGTCTAGAGTCCTGATACTAGTCAGTTTCGTTCTCATGTAGTAAACCGGACAACTGTTGTACATGTCCGAGTAGAATAGGATTACTATACCGAGTAGGATTTATCCTTTAGGCTCATACGTGTATATAAGTGCAACCCCTGTAATCGTTACAATATCAAGGAAAAAGAAGTCGCTGCGTTACGCAAAGATCGAGTCAAAGCAAGTCAGCTCTACGTACTGGAATTGCATGTACGTGTGATAGCAGAATCCATCCAGCTGCCTGGGTGTGTGCTAGCTTAGCACATATACGTAAGTTGTGATCCTGGTGATCTGATCTAGAGATCAAAAGCCAACAAGTGAGGCTCATGCAGTTTGGCTTCGCCATTGGAAAGCAGGCAGTAAGGTTGTTGAGTTGCTAGCTACTGTAAATTCTATCTCCACAGCAATGCTGAGCCATCGACCGCGCTGGTAGAGCGCTATAAATAGGCGATGTGAATACGTGAACAAGCCGCCGTCGTGTACCGCTGCATTACCGCGGTGTAAATACGCCAACGAATGGCAGCGTCCGCCTCTTGGGGACTCGCGGACAGCTGGTTGCTCGGTTGTCGTGGAGCCGAAATCATAAAGGGTGACGAAGTTTGACTCGAAGACCAAAACATTGACTCGGGTTTCCTTTTTTAGGTTGCATATTTGAAGCACTCTCAAAATATAATACTACTCCATCCGTCTCGATTTATAAGTCATTTTAGGTTATACATCGCAATCAAGATGAAAAAGAAAATAAGAGAAATTAACGTTAACTTGCTACGTACTCCCAGCTTTGGAATTTCAGTTCAGAATTCAGAACCTCCACTAGGAGATGTAAAGTTCTCACGTTTGAACTTGGAGTCAAGCTCAAAGTTCGGGATTCTGAGTATTTTCACAAAAAGAAGAAAATTCAGACTGCTGTTAGATGATGCACACAACTACCATAATTTTCAGCAATGCGCTAATTAAATTCCGAGTTTAGGTACGCAGAACTTTTTCAAGCGGTAGATACGGTGCCTTTTTGGTCGTCGGAGAATAGATACGGTGCACTGCACGATGAAGCAGATCCTTCTCGCTCAAGAAACCGTCAAAGCCCTCTTCCTGGCCCTCGAAGAATTGCTCCCGCCGTGCCGCGCCGGACTTGTCGAGCAGCGTGAACCCGAACTTCATCCCGACGCGCTCGCCGGCTTGCATCTTGCTCAGTGTGTATGTCGGCTTAGCTTTGAATTCTTCTTTAGTCTTACTGTTTGCATTGCCATCGTTATGACTACAGGAGATGTAAAGTATATTAATTATTAGAAAATATAAGATAGATGAGGATTTGTCTTACCTTACTTTGTACTTCAAATTGGTTATGTACGTACTTATATATACTATATGTTCATGAGTCTTAAACAATACAAAACTATTTCACCAATCCTTCAATTATATCTCTCAACATGATATCTGCCGTAAGTTTCTAGACCTAGCCGCCGCCCGCTGCATCTGCACCGCGCCGACCCCGGGACGATCGGCCACCATGACCGTCGGCGGGGGCCACGCCGTCCGTACCGAGGGTTCGTCCGTCGATCTTGTTGACCGGCTGCCCTAGAGAATTTTTTTTCCGATCTCTTGATCCGGGTTCCCTTTTTTCCGGTTCCTTAATCGGAGTTTTTCCTTTTTGGTTTTTCGTTGTAAGATCGGTTTGCGTCGCCCGCCGTCGTCGTCGACCACCGGGCCTCTACTCTGACATCGACGCGATCTGGCCTCTACACCGACACGGCAGCCTAGCACGATGTGGTGGCCCCTCACGGTCGTCGACCGCGCGTCTGCTCGCCCGTCGCACTACACCGGTCGTCGTCGCCCTTCTTCGACCGGGACTGGTTCATCCTCACCCGCCTCCACCGTCGCCTCGTACGGTCGCGCACCGGCTGCCTCGGGCCGGCTACCGGCATCGGTCGCATCGGCCTCGTCACCTGTCTCAGGCCGGCTGCGTCGGCCGGCTCCCGGCTCCGGCCACATCGGCCTCGTCGCCTGTGTCGGGCCGGCTCCCGGCTCCGGCCGCATCGGCCTCGCCGCCTGCCTCGGGCTGACTGCGCTCCAGGCTCCGGCTGCGTGGGTTGCCTCGGGCCGGCTTCCGACTCCGACCGCATCGGCCTCGCCGCCTACCTTGGGCCGGCTACGTCGACTACCTCGGGCGGGATGTCGTTTTCGGTCGGATCGGCCTCGCCGCCTGCCTCATGCCGGCTCCCGGCTCCAACCGCGTCGACTGCCTCGGGTCGGCTGCCATTTGCGGTCACATCGGCCTCGCCGCCTGCCACGGGCCGACCGTTGGCTCCGGCGGCGTCCGGCTCGCCGCCTATCTCGGGACAGCTGTTGGCTGGCGGCTGTGTCGTCATCGCCGGCTGTGTGGTCGGTCGCGTCAAGTCGGCTGCCAGCCCCACCTGCGACAGTCATCGCCGGCCTCTACTCAGCCGCCACCACCCCGCCTCCACCGAGCAACGTCCACGCCCTCGCGCGCGATCGGATGATCACCCACCCGTCCGCGATCCACCTTAGCTACGTCGTGCGACCGATCTGGCCCGTCGGTTGCGCACGCCTTCGCAGGTCCCGTGAAGACTGTCCCGAGTGAAGCGCGCCCCTCCATCGATCGAGCACCGGGCTGTCGCTGCGTCACCCCGTCGGGCTGTAGCGCCGCCGCCCCGTGGTTCTCCTCGCGGCTGCATCGACCCGCGCCACGCTGATACTCCGCCATTTCGGGTTGTAGCGTGGCGGCACGCGGTTCCCGCCGCCACACGAGGTTGTCCCCATGCCTGCACCGACCCGCGCACCGCCGTTGCATCGCCCCTTCGGGGCGCAGCGTCGCGGTACACGGTCTACGCCGCCACGACGAGGTCTTCCCGTCGTCGCCCGACCCGCGCGCTGCCGCTTCGTCACCCCTTCGGGTCGTAGCGCCGCGACGCGCGATCCATTCCGCCGTCCCCGCGCGCCGACTTCGTCCGCACCGGTCTTCATCACGTTGTCGGGTTCTTCATCACCTATTTCGAGCATCGTCCCCGCATTCCCAACCAGCCGCCACCGCTCTCCTTTGGCGCTGCTGCATCTCGCTCACCCGAGCAGCGCCGCCTGTCCACCTCCTTCATCTTCGTCCAGCTCCAGCTCATCGCTAGCGTCGCCGTCGTCTCCTCGACTACTTCGTCTACTCCGACCACCGCGAGGTTCATTGGCCCCTGTCGATTTGCGCCGCAACCGTCGTCGAGTCCTTCTCTGCTAGCCTTCTCGACATGGCGTACAAGTTGTGTGCAGGTCCTCGTATACGCATGCCCGGTGCTGGCAGCACCGACATGTGCATTCGTCCCCGGTGTGTTTTTAGGCCTAGCAAGCGTGGAGCTCCGCATCGTCAACATCGACTTCGTCCATCTACGCATGCGCGGTGCTGGCAACACCGATGCGTGTCTTTGTCCATGATGATTCCCCGGGTTTTGACAAACCCGACGCGACGCGGCGTACTATGTCTCCTTTCAGACGCATCACTATTTCAACACCAGTGCGTCCATGACTGACTCGACGCCTCCTTGCGCCCGTGGTTTCACGATGACTTCCTCAACATCGGATACCCCGACTCGACATCGACCACGGCGTTCTTTGCATGGCTACCTCGACCACACCTACATCACCCTACGCTCTTGGCTACCTCGAGAAACGCACAAAGGGCTATCGCCTTACTTGAGCAACCTCATCGGTTTTCACTCCAGCCACAACTTCCGTGATACATCAACCTTTACGTCTATGGGGGGATGACCGTCGTCTTACCTTCAGATTCTTCTCCAGTCTCACCGTCTACGTCGCTACCGGTTGTGACTGCGGGGATGCTAAGTATATATTGATTATTAGAAAATATGAGATAGACTAGGATTTGTCCTACCTTACCTTGTACTTCAAGTTAGTAATGTACTCTCATATATGTCCATTAGACTCAAGCAATACAATAACTATTCTACCAATCTCTCAATTCCCTGTGAACACTCAAAACCGCGAGTTTGAGTGATATACCCAGCTCGGCCGCGAGGCGCACGGCCCATTCGTACCCGCCGACGGTGAAGGCGTCGGACTGGAAGGACTCCCCGGCCATCTCTTTAGCCATGGACTAGTGTTCGACCTTCAAGTCCAAAACTCTTGTCGCAGTGACAGTGAGTCTCAACATGGGAGAGCAGGGAATGTTTTTAAATGGAGGGTTGTTCACGACAGGCCACAGCAATGTTCAGCCACAGCATTTCTAATATATCATTAACATTTTATAATGCATGACCAACTTTTTTGTAATATACCAAAAACATTTCCTAGATATACAATGAACATTTCGATAACACACAATAAACTTTGTATAATATAGAGAAAAAGAAACAGTAAAAAAGAAAAAACATTAAAAAAGAATATAATTATAAATAGAAACATAAAAAAATGAAATGAAAAAAGAACCAGAAAAGAAAAATAAAAACAAAAACAAAAAGAACAGAAAATAATAATAATTTTGAACGAAAAAATTGAAGCAACAACACGCAGCCTCGAAAAAAAGCGTGCTATACCGCCGCTAATAACATGCTATAGCGTATACGAAATTGACTCGCTAAATTGATCAGTATATAATTTCTCGTTAATAGCACGCTAGCATATTTCCAGGGGCGACGCTATTTTGTATAGCGCACTATTTTTTCATTGCACGCAGCACGCGTTCTCGTGAACTGGGCCGGCTCAATCCCGATCATCCTTTGCCACGTTGACAATCCTTGTTTGAAAAATAATCCACATTGACAACCCACTCTTGAAAAATAATCCTCGAATCAAAGTGCATTCATCTCCGGTCATAGCGTCAACGATAATTGTCTACTCGCCCAGTAGACTGAGTGACAACTTCATACTCTCAAGAAACCGAGAGTGCTCCTCAAGCTTGACATTGACTGCTTTTGATCTAGTCTCCTGGTCCTTGCTTCAGATTTTGCAGCACCTAGGATTTGGTCCTTGCTCGTGCGAGGGGGTGTCTATCGGAGTGTTAATTCAAGACATCAAGGATCATGGATACCCTTTTTTGTGTGTTCAACCAGGGGCTAAAACGTTCTGAATTCCTCGAACAAACAACCACATGAGACAAAAGGATTTTTTTATACAAGTTTAAGTCGCCATTGATACGTAAAACCATACGTTCTATTCTTCGTTGATATGAAAGTGGTGGATCACAAGTGTGGAAGACTTACAAAAGTGGTTCTCCGTGCGTGACGCTAGTGGTGCTCGGGGTCCTATCCTGAGTGCCTGGGCACTCCTATCTCCTTTCATCTAGACTAGATGCTCTAACACACGCTGCATATTACTAACATTATTATTTGAAATTGAAGCATCAGTTGTTAAGGGCTGCCTATTTCTATCTTTGTGAGAATGCAACGCTGATTGTTGTACAGAGTTACGAGCTTGCATCATTTCAAATAGATTTCTTACATAGCAAGACACCATGTCGCCTATAGACTTCTAACCAAATTTTTGTGTGTGTTATGATGAACAGATGCACTTACTGATTGGTCAATCATAATAGCCATCTCTTCCTTGAAGCTATGTGTAATTTCGCTTATTGGTCCTACCTCCGATGCTTAGCTAACGGATAGCAGATCAGGCCCCTCTTCATGATGGCACCTTGGCGAGTCTTTCCGGAAGCATGAAATTGTTGTATCTTCAAACTCTTGCCTGCGTCGGCATTGAGCGTTTTCAAATTCCTGCAAACACGTTAAGGACCATATTAGTAGGAAGGCTGCCGTGTCTTGATGCCTTTGCCTGTCCTCTTGTTGTAATCTGTAATGTAACCTGCAACTTGTCCTTGAACGCCTTTGAGTAATATATTCAGGTGGGGATCCTCTTCCCCTGATGACTGTTCAATTTTTTTTCCTACAAGCACTGCTCATACTTCTAGCGGTATCCTTCTAAGAACTCATCTAATGTTGGTTTGATGATGCTGCGAGAGTTGAGTTCGGTCTCAGACATGATTACCGTTTGACTCCATTCCCATCGAAGTCGCCAAATTGTATCGACAACAAAGACCGTTTGCACAACAACACACTCAATTCCTGAACATATCAACAAGGGAAACGCTTGTGGCCGGCGCGCCGGCCGAGCGCCAGTTGCATGCGACCCCGCACGTCCAGCTTAGTACGCATGCAATTTTTTTCGTCTAATTTTGTTGCAACTAGCGTTCGGATTTGCTACAAGTGTTTTTTATTTGCTACATTTGTCCACTAAAAAAGATGCATATACGTTTGGTTGCAACTTCAGTTCATCAGATTTTTCGCTACAACCGGTGTTTTTGATTTTTGTTACAACCTTGTTAATTTTTGTTACAACCGGTATCATTTTTTGCTGCAACCGTTCAGTAAAAAAGTTGCATACACGTTCGTGAGAGTTGCAATCCGAGTTCACCGGATTGTTTTTGCTACAACCAACATTTTGTTTTGTTACCACGCATCATCAGCGTCGTTTTTTTTCTACGATCACGTTGATATTTTTCTGCTACAACCATATTTTTGTTGCAACCATTGTAGAAATTTGCTGCATCGTAGTCAAAATTTATTACATTAAGGAATACTATTGCATAGATAGATCTAACGGTGCGGAGGCGCGGCGGCTGACGGATCAGCCGGCGCGCCGGCGCAGAGCACTGCCCTATCAACAATCTAGCCGATCTTCTCTTTTGCTGTAGGAGGAACAAATCGACCTTCTTCTTGCTGATCTTAAGAAAATTTGATTTCTTCAGTGAACTTCAACGGATCAAAGGCAAACAGAACCTAAGTGACGTCTAGGTCCCGTTTCCAGGTGCAGCGGCGTATGATTGACTTACTGTTGCAATGATTTCTAAACTTGCAGGTAAGAATAGAGGTGGGCGATGGAAAAAACGAACAAAAAGAACTGCGCGTAGAAATAGAAAATTTGTTTTTTTGTCAATGTTGGGTTAACCGTCTACCGGCCTCTCTGTCCTATGTATTTATAGGGCGATCTGGACTTCAATCTTTTGAGGAGGTGTTTGTTTTGATAAGTGGTAATGCAAACGTAAATGTAAACCGATTACACATCGTAACAGCATTGGAATGGACAAACCTCATTTTGTTTGGTTCTGCAATGTAAAGAAAACAGATCTGCACGAGGAGCTTGATGGGGGATGAACTTGACGGTCGTGATGCTCTTCCTCGGCGGAGATGGACCTTGCTGCTCCTCCGTGGCGGCTTCGACGGTCAATCCTCGTTGGCGTCGACGGCGAGTTCAACTGTCCGTCCTCGTCGGCGTCAACGACGGCTTCAAGTGCACGAGAAGGGATTCGTCGGGAGTCGGAGGAGATCGAAGGGGATCGGCGAGGCGAAGACTCTGGATGAATCAGGACGGGGCGGCGGATGGGTTCGTGGGGGACGAGGAGCGATCTCGTGAGGGAAGGTAACGCTTCGTTACCGGGGGAAGGTGGGTGGTAGCGACCGAGACTTGTTCGGAACCGTTTACAGGGGAGATGATTACGGTGCATCCATTCCAAACGTTTGAAACGGTTGTGGTTAACGGTGTAAACAGATCACGGTGCGAATTGGTCGAAACAAACACCTCCAAACGATTAGGAGACCGATGTGTTTATAATTCTCGACTTGGTCCTTGTCTGTACGTTCAAAATCTGAACAGAAACCCGGCTTCTGAAAACTGTATAAACCAGCGACGTCCGCTGTCCTCCGTGTTCCAAAATAACCAGGAATATCTCAACCGTAGTCTCATTTTATGGATGTCGTATATGGACAGCACTGGAGCCTGAATCTATAACTTCATGTACTAAACTTCCCACCCTAATTTCATAGGCGTGTGGACATATTCGGTTGGGAAACAACCTTCAGGTCAGCACACAAGTTAGCTGAATATAGCATCATCGAAGCTAAGACTTTGATTCATGATCCATGTCTTTAACGTGTCAAATTTAACCATGATACAAAGACGAGTTTTCCCCCATGTCCGACAAAACTCGTTGAAATCTCATACCGTGCAACTGTCCCAGCAGCCGACGTTGCCGAGATACAGTTTGAAATCATGAATTCCATACCCGCATATTATCATCCAAACGACGTGAACCTAGGCACACACACATAAAAAAAAACATTCGAACGGCGTGCTATTGAAAATTTGAATACAGTTACAGAAAGCAAAACTCAAATCACTCCCACGCAGATGCACACAGAGACAAAGAAAAGTATTACTCCCTCCGTCTCAAAATAAGTGTCTTAACTTTGTACTAGTTCTAGTATAAAATTATATTAAGCTTGAGACACTTATTTTGAGACAGATGGAGTAGTTGCTTGTGAGAGCATAACACACGCACTGGCACTGCTCTCCTCGGGTCTCTACAAGCAAGCCACCAGAATATCGCCGCCTAACCGTGCCACGCCCCAAATTACACTCGTACTAACCCGAACATACACCCCCGAGACGAGCCGGAACGGGACGCGCGGGTCGCATCCAGCCGTCTGGCTGCCTGTCTGTCTGTCTGCCGTAGGAATGAGAGCAACGCGACGCGCCCAAGCAGAAGAAACAGGGGCAGGAAGGGACGCCGACCCCAAATCCAGGCGACGGCGAGATTTTAATAGAAAAAGGCAGGCACGCCACCCAGACCCAACCACACCACACCACAAATCGTAGCGGTGGAGCAGCGCCTCATCGGTACGGTAGCAGTCGCACGTACTCCTGCGCGTAGCGTAGGCGTCGCGACCACCACCAGACCAGACCAGCAGCACCGGGCCGCCGAGCCGCGCCGAGCCGTGCCGGGTCGGGGAGGGGAGAGGAGGGGAGGGGAGGAGAAACCAAAGCAGGCAGGCGCCCGTCCCCCCATCCCCTTCCGCTTCCCCAACCAGGCAGAGGCAGAGGGAGAGGGAGAGGCAGGCCAGGGGGCCAAGGGAGGGAGGGGGGGCTCAAACAAAAAACCACCAGGGGTGGGAGGGGAGGAAGGGGAAAGGCACGCGCGCTGTGACCAAACCCTAGGCCGGCCGCGATGCGCAGGGTGAGGCCGCCGCAGCAGCAGACGCAGCCGTCGTCGCAGTCGCCGGAGATCCGGTACCGTGGCGTGCGGAAGCGGCCCTCGGGCCGATACGCCGCCGAGATCCGGGACCCCGCCAAGAAGACGCCGATCTGGCTCGGCACCTTCGACTCCGCCGAGGACGCCGCCCGCGCCTACGACTCCGCCGCCCGATCCCTCCGCGGGCCCACCGCCCGCACCAACTTCTCGCCCTCCTCCGCCACGCCGCCGCCCCCGAGGCCGCCCCCTCCCCTGCCGGCCGCCACGCCCGCCACGTCCAGCCACAGCAGCACCGTCGAGTCCTGGAGCGGCGGCGGGCCCCGCGCCCCCACCGTCGCCCGCAGCGCCGCCCTCGCGGGCACCGCCGAGGAGGAGGAGGGGGAGGAGGACTGCCGCAGCTACTGCGGCTCCTCGTCCTCCGTCCTCTGCGAGGACGGCGGGGACGACGCGGCCGCCTCCCGCTCCCCGCTGCCCTTCGATCTGAACATGCCGCCCCCGCAGGACGGGGGCCTTGACGCCGCCGCAGCCGAGGCCGATCAGATGAGCTGCCGCTACGACACGCTGCTCCGCCTCTAGCTCCGCCACGATCAGATGAGAATAGCAAGGAGGATTGGCGGGAGGGGGGAACTGGAAAAAGGAAAGAGAAAAGCGCTTGCCCCCGCTCCGCTCTGCTCTGGTCCGTCTTCCCATGATCTCGTGGTGTTCTCCTCTTTGCTAGAAATGGATAATTCTTCTTGCCACTCTTTTTTCTTCTTACTTTCTTTCCTTCTTCTTTTTCTTCTCTTTTCTTACCACTTTGATTCGATATGTGAATAATTCAGTCATGTAAGCTGCGAGCAAGGAAATCTGAGCTTTTCCTTATCTTTCTCTGTGGTATTTCGAGTGATGTTGCTGCTCTTGTTGTTTCATTAATTGGAAAAAGCTAATCCAAGGAATGGAGAGAAAGTATTGACACACATGCACTCGTAGTGCTTCATCGCTTCAAATCTGTGTATGACTGTTGCAAATGCTGAACTGAAATGCAGACCATCATATGCAGAATAGGATTATCTGAAATTTTTAGGATGCACAATGCTGAAATGCAAACCAGCATTTCTTCAATGTCTTAATAAGTTGTACTTGTGAATTAGAGATCAGTTTTATAGATGATGATGGTGCAGTTGCTACTTGCTACTTCTGTTCTGTCTCATGTAAGTTTGCGTATTTGAGCTGAACAAAGAATATATTCCCTTGTTCACAGGTGCGGGAATTGTTAAACGTATGTGTGCATTGCAATTGCAAGTTTCAAAGATAGCATCATCTGAAATTTCTAACCGAAATTTTGAATTTTGCAGCGTTTCTTCTTTAAGGCTACTAATGTTATAGCAATGGCTTTGCGTTTTGCTGTTCCTTCGAAGCACTCATGTGTTGAGCCATTGCTTCACTGGATCATATTGTGTAGGCTTGAAGCAATATCTATTGAATAACTGGGATGGGAATGTAGTCCTTCTGTCTAGTGCAGGCTTGCAAGTGCATATAGTTTCGGCTGTCACATTCCGAGGAGTCACAGGCGTGTTGTGGTCATCCTTGTGCTTGACTACCATTCTCATGTGCACAAATACATATGCATTTCTCCTTCTCCTCATTGTGCTTGTTCCTCGTAATGTGATTTTTGCACCTCAAATTGGGGTGCCCTAGCTGATCGGTGCACTGTAAGGCGGATGCAACTGTACCTTTTGGGCTATCAGGATTTGCTACACTTTTGTAGTTTCTTCTCCAGGATTGGGACAATCGGCCTTGTCCATACCCTGCTTGGAACATAGAGGCAGACACAAAACACCCACTGGAGATAAAACATTGTTGACTTGTGGTAGTTGGAAATTTCTTCCCGTGTTGACAGGCCCAAGAAACGGTAAACTAGGGTATGCATATACCGATGCATTGACTTGGGCTTCGTTTGTTTATGCTGTGTTCTTGACCTTTCTTCTGGTCCTTGAAAAGCCAGAGTTAGTAGCATGGGAGAACCCCTAGCGCCCGTGTTGGTGCAGACCTTTCTCTTCGGTCTGCTTGCTGCAGGCCTTTTCAGTTGAACAGCTGAATCACAGGGTATACACTGCGGTAGGATTCTAACCTTTGTCCTTTGTTTGACATGTTTTTGGACAAGTAGATTCTGCTAACTTTTTACCTTGATTTGACAAACTAACAAGAATCTTCTGATCAATCTATTCCTGGTGGTTGGCAGGAGCTCTTGACTGTTCCACTCTCTCAATTAGGAAAGAACCGGTGTCCCTTTACCGTACGAATACAGTTGCAACTGGCAAAATAAAAAGTTCGGTTTTCATACGCAAGGATTCCCTGGTCTGGAATCCAGAGGCAAAAGCTGTCGGATGAAGCTGACAACGGGCAATTTCCTCTTCGCAGAGTACTTAACATAAAGGGCGTGTTGGATGTCTTTGCTTTTTTTTTTTTAACACAGTTCACACGCATATACTCACCTCTATGAACGCACGGACGCACATTCTATCCATATGAACACCTTCGAGAGACCGAGTCATCATATCATCTTAAGATTTACGAAGTCACTATAGGTGCCTCGTCGTCGATGAAAACGTCTTCTCCTACTGAAGGCGTATTGCCGAAATTTTTGAAATAAATACAGGAATAATGCAAGCACCAAGACTTGAACTCTAATGAACTGAAGATACCACTGTCTCTCTAACCATCCGACCACATGTTGGTTTGCTCTTTGCAGAGTATTTAACATTGTTAAAACTAATTACATAAAAGAGGGGAAAATCTCCTCTTGATGTAACCGTTCGAGCAGTTTCCTCCCGCATGGGCGTCTCTCTCCCGACTCCCTGGAACCGACGCATCTCCTCTCTGTCGTCGCGTCTCTCCAGGAGTTATATATACTCCCTGTAACCATCGACAATGAGAGATCAATCACTTTGATTCATTTCACGTTATCAGCACGTAGAACTCAACCCACGAGCGGAAGAACACACAGAGAAGAAGAGATCGAAACTTGCCGGTGAGATGCCTGGCCTTGTTTCCTTCTTTCTCCGCCTGATTCGTGCGGATGGCCGTCGCTACCGTCGTCGCGGTCATGGTGTTGCCGGACTCCGACGCTTCCATCGCAGGATGCAGGCCGTCCGCCGCTTCGCCCGTGGTGGTCACCGCGCCGCTGGACGCGGCCACGACGTCGATGGATACGCCGCTCCTGGTGCTCGTCGCGCCCACGGCTTTGCCCGTGGTGGTCACCGCGCCGCTGGACGCGGCCACGGCGTCGACAGATACGCCGCTCCTGGTGCTCGCCGCGCCCACGGACATGGTTTCAGCGCCGCTTCACGTGCGCCGTCGGTGAACGGGGGGCTTGACCCATGGCTTGTGGCAGGCTCGAGCGCCCCCATGGTGCACGACGCCGCTGCAGCACCCCCTCCCGGGTCCCCTCCTCCACCCCCTCCTCCACCGGTCGCGTGGCTTGCGCCCTCGACGCCAACTCCCGCCGGCGAAGGAGTTGGCCCGAGCAGTGGCCCCCTGGCTATGCGCCCGTCCCGATGCGGGTCTTGGTGGATGAGGAGGTCGCGCCACCGCTGGTAACGACCGCGGGCTCAAGCAGCCGCGCGGAGAGGCGTTTCGGCCGACTCTTCGGGCGCGCCGTCGCCGCCATCGACCGCCGTCCCGGCCGCCGTGCCGGCTCGTGGACCCCGGTGAGCCTCGGACTCGCCAGCGCCGCGCCAGAGGTTGCGCGCCCGGACGCCGTCTTCATCGGATCTTCTTCGGACGATGAGAGCTCGACGGGGCTGCGCCGGTGACCACCGGAGTCGCAAGGGGATGCGGCGGCCACTCCTCCCCGCCGGCGCCGCTGTGTGGTAGTGGGGATCGAGCAGAGGTGGTGCAGGGGGTCAGATATTCTGCCCCTTATCCGATCCACCCTCTCCCCTGTCCCGTATGCGGTGCGGTGACGAGTGGGCCGGCCAAAGGGCGGGCAGGCCCAGGCCCAGGCGCCCGAGGCGGCTGCCAACTCCCCTGTGTGGTGCAGCGGCTCCATGGGCCGGCCAAAATGTTTTTTTCTCCGTTTTCTTAACATTAGTACTAATTATTGTATTTGTGCAATTTTAGACTATGTTTAGTAGTGTTTAGTACTTAGTTTGACAACTACTTACATTTTAGTCCTGTTTTAGATTTATTCTATGTTAGGACTTGTGTAATTATTAGTAGGTGTGTTTATATTATATAGTGGATTGCATATAAATAAAGTACCGGATTTCATTTGGGAAGAATGACATGTTCTATGTGTTTACCACATATTCAGTTCGCTTGAACATGTGCTTGCGATTGAAATCATCTTCTCTCGCATATCAAACTTGCAAAAAGAAATTTTTGTATATTTTCTCCCTTATTATATTTGGAATCACAAGGTGATGAGTTGGGATCTACTTCTCATTTATAGACTATCCCCTCTTACTGTAATGTCTACGCTTTGTCAATCTTGACATGCGATTACCTTCAACGTGTATTCCTTATATCTAAATTGTAGCATACACAAGGTAATGGCCATGCAGCCTATTACTGTGAGATCTAAGTGATCTTCAATGTGTTATGTTCACACAATTCAGGTTGAGAATTTTTCAAGTTTTACACTTGACTATCAAATTTTTGCATTCTTATTAGACAACCATGATGATTTTTAATTTACCGCCCGTAAATTAATTATCTCTGGTTCCCCATGTAGGCGAAGATGACTGCCAAAGAGTTTGAGGAGCTTGCCCTCAATGGCCACAACTATCCTACATGGGCCATGGACATCAAGATCAGTCTTGCGTCCCATGGGATTGCGCGTGCAATCCAGCCCCCGGAGACTCCTCTCCCGGCTGGAGCCACGCCGCTGACAGAACAGCAGAATTATGTTGCCTTATACATCATAAGGCACCATATTCATCCAGATCTCAAGTCTGAGTATTTACAGGAGGAATCTCCTAGTACTCTGTTTCTGGCCCTAAACGAGGTATGAACAGCAGAAGGCAGTGGTCGTGCCTGAAGCACTCCATGATTGGACTCATCTCCGCCTTCAGGATTTCAAGTCCATTGGTGAGTACAATCATGTTGTTCATAAGATATGTTCCAAACTGCATTTTTGTGAGAAGGAACCTACTCAGGGGGAGATGATAGAGAAAACTTTATCTACTATGCTCCCTTCTGATAGGATCCTCCAACAGCAATACCGTGCTCGCAACTACACTGTCTATTCCGAGCTTATTCACATGTTACTTCAGGCTGAAAAGCATGATGAGCTACTCGCTAAGAATGGCTCTCAGCACCCAGTTGGGGCACAACCTTTACCTGAAGTCCATCTGAATGTCGCGAATAGACAGAAGTTTAATGGTACCTTTTGAGGTAAACATTCCAATTCTGAGCACAAGCACAAGCGCAATGGGAACAGAAAATTCAGAAACATGGGCAAGGGCAAAGGCACTGCAAAGCCAAAGTTCGATAAAACTAAACTTTGCAACAACTGTGGATGCTACTCGCATTCTACTGAAAAGTGCTCAATGCCCAAGCATCTGGTCATGCTGTACCAGCAATCTCAGGGACGCAAAGCACCTCAAGGGAAAAGGCTTGAAGCTAACTTCAACCTACATCCGCATAGCGCAAATGGAGCTGGCGATTCACAGGATATTCCTCCTGGACCAAGCAACGCCAAGATTCCTTATCCACTTGAGGACCCTGCTGAAACGGAGGCCATGTTACTTGAGTACACCTCAAACGATGTGTTTGGTGACTTTGACTAGTCCCTCGACCTCCTTAGTGATCTATTTAACTATGTCCATTTGTGATGATTGTAATAAGAACATAAGTTTGTTGTTGTCTTTATATTGTATTGTATCAGCACATTTGATATAATAAAGATTGTATTCTATGTATTAACATAAGGTTTTCTTATTGAAAATTCTTTCGTTTTTATATAGTTTTTCTACGGGGACAATCCGATGGAAGAGGAATTATGCCTTGTGGACAGTGGTACCACAAACTCCATACTGAGGGAGATAAAATATTTCCAAACTCTAAAAAAGATGAATGTAGATATTCTAAATATCGCTAGACGCGATACAATGATTGTTGGTACTGGACGTGCCATATTCACACTCCCAAGTGGTACACAAGTGACGATAGAGGATGCTTTATTGTATCCTCACTCATCATGTACCCTGATCAGTTATCGAGATATCCGTAAGAATGGTTTTCATATTGAAACCCATGAAGACAACAAAGAGGAGTATTTACTCTTTACTAAAGATCACGGATATGGCAAAAAGGTACATGAGAAAATTCCTTCTCTATCGTGTGGTTTGTACTATACGTACATCAAACCCGTGGAACATGTTGCATACAAAGTAATTTTTTAGAATGTTGACGCATTCCAAACCTGGCATGATCGCCTGGGCCATCCCGGAATCGGGATGATGAGAAAAATTACTAGCAATTCCATTGGTCATAATTTGCTTGAGTCAAAATTTCCTCAATCTTCTGATTTTGTGTGCACATATTGTGCCACGGGAAAGCTAATTTTGAGGCCCTCGCATCTCAAAATACAAGCTGAACCACTTCAGTTCCTTGAACGTATTCAAGGAGACATTTGTGGTCCTATTCAGCCATTATCTGGACCATTCCGGTATTTCATGGTTCTGATTGACGCATCTACACGATGGTCACATGTGTGTCTTCTGTCCACACGAAACCATGCATTTGCCAAAATAATGAGGCAAGTCATTAAGTTGCAAGCCCATTATCCTGAAAGTCGAATTAAGACAATTCGAATGGACAACGCTGCAGAATTCTCCTCACGTGCTTTCAATGATTATTGCATGGCTTTGGAGATTGAAGTTCAGCACTTTGTTCCATATGTCCATACACAAAATGGTTTGGCTGAAGCATTAATTAAGAGGATTAAACTCATTGCAAGACCTTTGTTGATGAATTGCAACTTGCCAACCTCTTGTTGGGGTCATGCAGTTTTACACGCTGCTGACTTGATACAATTGAGGCCAACTGCATATCACAGTTCTTCCCCTCTGGAATTGGTACGTGGAAATCCTCCTGGCATTTCCCATCTGCGTAAGTTCGGATGTGCTGCATACATCCCGATCTCACCACCACAACGGACATCTATGGGCCCACACAGAAAGTTGGGGATCTATGTGGGGTACAAATCACCGTCGATTATCAAGTACCTGGAACCCCTAACTGGGGATCTGTTCACAGCCCGTCACGCTGATTGCATATTTAATGAGGAACATTTTTCGGCATTAGGGCAGATTTCAAGTACCAGAAAGAATGTCCGGAAATTGATTGGAATGCTCATACCATTTCATCCTCTGATCCACGTACCCATGAGACCGAACTTCAAGTTCGGAAGATCATTAATTTGCAACATCTTGCAAATAATCTGCCAGATTCATTTACTGATCTAAAAGGTGTTACAAAATCCTTAAATCCGGCCAGAAACGCACCAGAAAGAGTGGAGGTACCAATAAAAACCACTCAACTCCTTGTTCCTAAAAAGAGGGGGAGTAGTATGGCCTCTGATCTGGAGCTAGCTTGTAGCAAGCAGCAAAGGAAATCGAGGAGAAAATCCTCAGAGTCAGTAAATGCAGGTCAACTCAACGTTGACAAACACCTGATGGGTAGTTCACACCCAGTGGAAGGACAACCTCCACAACCCAGCTCCAGTGTGCACAAACTGGCTGGAACATCGGAACACCCAGACTCAACCGTATTGGGAAATCACGAAGAGTCTCTAGGGGTGCAGGAAATTTCTATCAACTATGTTGATTCTGGAGAATCATTTGACCGCAAGACTACGACTGTCGACATATATTTTGCTGAAAAGATTGCAGATACCCTTATCACTCATCATGATCCAAGGTCTATCGTCGAGTGCCAAAGACGCTCCGACTGGCCTAAATGGAAGGATGCAATCCAAGCAGAAATTGCCTTGCTTAACAAAAGGAAGGTATTCACTGAAGCAATACCTACACCTCCCAATGTTTTCCCCGTGGGATTCAAATGGGTTTTCCTCCGGAAACGGAATGAGAACAATGAGGTGGTGAGATATAAAGCAAGGCTCGTAGCACAAGGTTTTACGCAGAAACCCGGCATTGATTTCAATGAGACATACTCTCCAGTAATGAGTGGAACAACCTTCCGATATCTTATATCTATGGCAGTACAAAACCGTCTATCCATGCAGTTGATGGATGTCGTGACCGCATATATTTACGGGTCACTAGATTAGGACATATATATGAAGGTTCCTGACGGAACCTCCGTCCCGAATAACAGTGCAAAACGCAACATGTATTGTGTAAAGCTGAATAAGTCATTGTATGGCTTAAAACAGTCGGGACGGATGTGGTACAACTGACTAAGTGAGTTCCTTCTTCAGAAAGGTTACACCAATAGTGATGATTTCCCATGTGTCTTCATCAAGAAGTCCTCTACATGATTTTGCATCATTTCTGTGTATGTTGATGATCTCAACATCATTGGCAGTGCACCAGACATTGATGAAGCACGCAATCACCTAAAGATGGAATTTGAGATGAAGGATTTGGGTAAAACCAAATTTTGTTTAGGTATTCAACTTGAGCACCTTCCCTCAGTAATCATGGTACACCAAGCTGCCTATATCCATAAAATATTGGAGAAATTCAATATGGACAAATCCTATCCATCTAAAACTCCTATGGTGGTTCGATCTCTAGACATAGAGAAAGACCCGTTCAGACCGAGGGATGATGGAGAAGAGGTGTTGGGACCTGAAGTTCCATATCTCAGTGCAGTTGGAGCGCTTATGTATCTTGCAAATTGCACAAGACCTGATATTGCATTTGCAGTGAATCTACTTGCTAGACACAGCGCAGCTCCCACCAAACGACATTGGTCTGGAGTAAAGAATTTCTTTCGATATCTCCAAGGCACAAAGGATCTTGGCCTATTTTTTCAGTTCCAGCAAAATCTGGACTCTGATATGATTGGGTATGCAGATGCCGGTTATTTGTCTGATCCCCATAATGCCAAATCTCAGACCGGTTTTGTGTTCCTACATGGTGGTACAGCTATATCATGGAAGTCTTCCAAACAGACTCTAGTGGCTACATCTACCAATCATTCTGAAATAATTTCATTATTTGAAGCGTCATGTGAATGTGTATGGCTTCGCAGAATGATAAACCACATACAACAGTCATGTGGAATTGGTTCTATTGAATCACCCACCATTATCTATGAGGATAATGCGGCATGTGTTGCACACATGCAGACAGGATATATCAAGAGCAATATCACTAAGCATATTTCTCCTAAATGGTTTTTCCCCCACAATCTTCAGAAAAGCGGGGAAATAAGCATTCTGCAAGTCAAATGATGTGACAACCTTGCTGATTTGTTTACTAAGTCTTTACCAAACTCAACATTCCAGAAATATGTTCACGGAATTGGTATGCGACGACTTAGAGACTTGCAGGCAACAGGGGGGAGTCTCTTCTTGAGATATCCTTGTTCAATAAAATCACATTATGCTATCTCTTTTGTGAGTTTACATTTCAGGTTTTCATCAAAGTCTTTATGAAGAACTTTTGAAGAAGAGTTTTTGATGATAAAGCTTCCCGGACAATCATGAAGACGACTCCACATGGTCAAGCGTAGATTAGGGGGAGTGTTAAAACTAATTACATAAATTAGGGGAAAATCTCCTCTTGATGTAACCGTTCGAGAGGTTTCCTCCCGCACGGGCGTCTCTCTCCCGACTCCCTGGAACCGACGCATCTCCTCTCTGTCGTCGCGTCTCTCTAGGAGTTATATATACTCCCTCTAACCATCGACAATGAGAGATCAATCACTTTGATTCGTTTCAAACATAAAGGGCGTGTTGAGTGTCTTCGTAGAGTACTTAACATAAAGGGCGTGCTGGATTACCCACACCATTTTTCACCTTCTTGCATTTGTGACTCAGTTGGGCCTGGCTGAGGAGATACAAGGTAAAAATCATGTTGTGCATATTGTTTGGCTGCATGCATCATTCCGCTGCAAAGAAACGCAAGTCAGGATGTTTGATTATGGGCTTGTTCAGGCAGATGGAGAGCGTGTGGCTAGTGACATCTTTTGGAGGAGCAGCGATGTTACCAAAACACTTGCAGGCAGGACATATATAAATAGGATACCGTAAAACCTTAAATCCAAGTTATAAATACATAGTTCAACGTTGAACGGTCAAGACAAAAGTTTGAAGCAATTCACACAAGTCTAAGGTGCAGAGAGAACTTCCTAGGAATCCATGACAAAGCCCTCGAGCTTTTTGCACTTGGTAACCACCTTGCCCCCGTCGTTGAAAACGATCATCTTGAGGTGAGGGTATTAGAAGTCACCAACTTAAAGGTGTCGAGGTGCCCGATCCTGATTTGGTGGACAACGACGAAGGGGGCCCAACCTTGATCAAGGGTGAGACTGCTATTCATCACCCGCACAATCAACCTCCAAGCACATCAGGTGCTCATCTCCAACTTGAATTCCTCTTGGACAACGGTGAAGTGCTTGGTGAACTCTTGTGTCATCCATAGGCACTCCAACTTTGGTGCAAGCACGACCTTGTAGAAGTGGTTGGTCCGACTTTCTTATGTAAATGCTCGTAGTTCTTCGGCTACCTGGGGCCAGGATATTAGGAGTCACCAGCTAAAAGGTGACGAGGTACCCGATCCTGATTTGGTGAACAACGACGAAGGGCCCCAACCCCGATCAAGGGTGAACTTGTCATTGATCACCCGGACCGTCACCCTTCACGCGCATCGGGTGTTATTCTCCAACTTGAATTCCTCTTCGACGACGGTGATGTGCTTGGTGAACTCTAGTTTCATCCATAGAAGCTCCAACTTTGGTGCAAAGATGACCTTGCAGAAGTTGGTTGGCCCGACTTCCTAATGGAAATGCTTGTAGTTCTTCAACCGCTTGGGGTTGGGGGCGCTGCAAAGCTCTACCACGACCTTGTCCATATTGTTGGATGCAACCACCTCCCTGCCCTTGCACTTCTCCTAAGCAGCCTAGATGATCTGTATTATCAAGAACACTAGTGAAGGTTAGTGAAGGGATAAATGCAACACACCAAGATATGAGGAATGCAGATTTTTTGACCATAATTACCATAACAATTAATCATCATTCATTTCATGCCACCCACATAGTCCAAAGCCCTTATTTGTCCACCACCGCACTCCACTACCTCTTCCAACCATCTGTCTTTTACTATCTCCTCTTCCACAACTTTGTCTCTTTGTCTCACCACCTCTCCATCGCATAGACCCCAACCCTAACCCCTTCCCTAATGACATTGGATGGAGCGTATTCCTCCTTGGGTTCTTTCTCCATGACCGCACCAAGTTCGTGAAGACCATGGAGGTGTGCTCTTAGTTCAAGAGCATTGCCGACATGCATAGAGGCAGATGTTGTGTTGTTGAAGGCGACGAAGGATTGGTTGAAGTGATTGTATCTTGACACAGCCAAAGGCGCTATGTCAGTGGACATACTGCGCCAGGCGATGGATGGGACAGGGTCAGCCGATCCTGGCCAGAGAACCAGATGGACCAAGCACAAGCTTGTGAGGGCTCCTCATGACCAACCGGTCATTGCGGTGGCATCGACCATCATCGTTATGGAGGAGGAGGAGGAGGAGGATATGGTGGATGCAGCGGTTGAGACGGAGGATGGCAATAAAGCAGTGAAGATGGTGGTCATGGCATTGGAACCGAAGGATGACCACAAAGCAATAGAGATGGTGGATCATCTTGAAGGTACGATGAATACATGAGGCTGTTGCTCAGTGTCAGAGGTCCGACGACTGGAGAACTTTGGAGGTGAAAACGAGGTGACCGAGGTCTAAGGACGAAAGCGGTTGGCAGGATGGGGGCATGATGCCGCGCTTGTCGGCTGCTGCATGGGTCATAGGAGGTCGCCACTCATTGGAGGAAGGAGAAGAGAACCGATGGTGCGGCGAGGAACCATAGCCGATCTTGTTCAGTGGCTACAGGGGAGGAGGGGGGAGGGGGGATCAAGCAAGGAGAGAGGGGAAAGTCGGCCCAATCATTTTCTTGTGAGAGCTGTACGGGTGGGCCGTGAGAGGGCATTCCCTTGTAATTTCAAGCTGAAACAGGGATACACTCCTAAACCTCAAATGTGTTATTTTTAGGGAACCCCATAATCAACGGAATCGAGCCAAAAAGATGTTTCAACATTGTAGTACTAATTGTGGTTGGATTCTTAGGATTCTATAGAATGAGTTCAGGTTTTTTTGAGCTATTGAATATTGAGAGCCTAGTTCTTCAGAATCGGGTGAAAAGAACTAGCCCAATATATGAGGCGAGACGTCGCTAGGACTTGCGCACCGATATGTGCCATCACAAGCTAGAACTAGTGACCCAATCTACATTAGCCCATTTGTGGGAACTAAAAGTGCGTTATATCGACTAGAGGGGGGTGAATAGGCGATTTTTACAATTTCATCACTGAGGAAATTCCTAGTGAGGAAAGTCCTGAGTCATGAACTGAGTGCAACGGAAATAGTACAGGATCAAGAGTGCAAAAACGTCTACTGCAAAGTACTCAGCGAGATTTCAGAGATTCAGTTTGCACAAGTCACAAGTATAGGATAAGCAGGTGAAGATTAACTCAAGTGACGAATTTGAGGTTGAGGAAATTCAGAGAGAGTCTTCAGTCAAAAATTTCAAACAGTACAGATGAAAGTCTTCAACATACAATTGAGGAAATGAGAGAGTTGAAGAAATAGAACCCGTAGCTTGATGAAGACAGTTGTTGTTGACCCAGTTCCAACTGCTATGACAGTTGTACGTCTGGTTTGGAGCGGCTTGGTATTGAAACCAAAGAAACACACAGTCCTAGGGCACACAGTCCTAGGGCACACAGTCCCTACTGTATTCTCCTTGAGCTAAGTACACACATTCCTCGCCCAACACTCGTGGTAAGTCTTCAGGGCAGACTTCCAAACCCTCACAAACTCGGTCACCTAGCGATCCACAATTGACTATTGGATGTTGTAGACCATGACGCCTAGCCGTGTGGAGGATGCACAGTCCTCAAAGGTAACAAGCGTCGGTTCCACACAAGAATAACTTCTTCAGTGATGCTCAATCACTTGGGCTTTGGTTTGGGTTTGGTTGTTTGGGGTATTTCCTCACTTGATGATTTTTGCTCCAAGACTCCGAGGAATTTGGGTTGCTCTAAATGACTAGTGTCAGTTTCTTTCGGAGCAGCCAACCAGCTAGTGGTTGTGGCGGGTGGCTATTTATAGCTTGGGAGCATCCCGACATGATTTGACATAAATTCCCTTTAATAATATGACCGTTGGGTGGATAAGATCTTTGACAGGTGGCGCATGGCGCGACAATGGCCGGGACTTTCAACTGTGAAAGTCCTCATGTCTCTCATATTCCTAACTTTGAGGCTTTGGTAGATGTAGGTTTGGGTTGAGCATCATGAAGAAATTCGTTCCATAGTTTTACCTCGACCCCCTTTAACAGTACGGTGTTCCTATGACTCAAGTATAAAGAAAATGAAATAGACATAGTAAATCTTCAAGCTTCAAAGTCTTAGTGTGTTTTCTTCAGTACACGCCGAATTCCTGATCTTCAATTTCTTCGCGATCAAATTCTTCAAGGAATGACCAAAATCTTCACCAGAAGACATTTATTTTTGGGGGTTGATATTCATCGAATAACTCAAACTCCTCAGCGACTTATAGAGCCCGTGTACACTCATAAACATATCAGTCTCTTAACCTATAAGTCCTCAAACCACCAAAATCACTAAGGGGCACTAGATGCACTTACAATCTCCCACTTTTTGGTGGTTGATGACAAATATGTTAAGTTTTCAACGGGGATAATAATACGAAATGTAAGTACAGAGATTGAGGAATTTGAAGTCAAGATACAGAGAAACTCCCCCTGGAGATGTGCATGTTTTGAGGAATTTGCTTTGAACAGGAGACACACATTGATGACTTATATCATGGAGATCTCCCCGTGTATCTTGCAATTCATGCATGCATTTGACATATAGTATGAGGAATTAGAGATGCATGATGAAAAATGGTGTCTGACGAATTTCAGCATGCCTGCATTAATTAACTTGAGGAATAAGCATGCGAGGAAAAACGTTTAAAAGTGTCAAAACACCATCGGGATTAAGTTTATAACTTTACAAAATTTATAAGCCCATAAATTAACCCATAAATTAAAACCGCTTGAAGACTAACTCTCAAATTTCTCCCCCTTTGTCATCAAGTGACGAAAAGGGACGAAACTGAAGACTAACGCCCATGAAGAATTTCACTTCTGTGTTGAGGAAGAGGCGCGAGCAGTCTTCGAGTCAGACTTCCTTGTTGGTCCTGTTGCAGTATCCTCGGGTTCTACATTTGAATCGGTAGTGCAGAATGAAGAAAAATGAGCTGTCCACCAAGTCAGGACTGGAATAGACTTGAATTTCTTCTTAGGTGGCCATGACCAGTCAAAGTCGTGAGAGAATTCCAATTCTTCAAGTTCCTCAGGAGTCTTAAGGTGAGACAATATGGCCCAAGTGCGATCAAATACCTCATGAAGATAATAGTGATTTTTCGTCACATCATTTTGAGTCTCGTTGAGTGTTTTCACAATGGAGCCAAACTGGCGTTTTACCCACTTGTGATTGTGATCGGCTTTTTGGTGAAGATTGAGGAGAAGCTCTTTGTTAGTCATCACCCTTGGGGCAGTTGGGCTTGAAGGTTCTTGCGTGGAAGTGTCATCATATGAGAAATAAGAGTCAGCCTTGTGAAATTGACCATCGAGGGGCCGATTTCCTTCATCAATCACTGACTTGCCTTTGCCTTCGACTGGTTCAAAATATTTCTTGATGACTTTGATTGACGGTAGATAACCAAGGTGATTCTGAAAGTCACCTTGGTAGTTGATGGTAGATCTGTTTATGATGAATCTCATGATCCAAGGCGCATAAATATTCAGCTCAAATGGTGACAAAGCATTATCGGCCAAAGTCCTTAAGAAGAAATTGTGAAGGTTCATTGGGATGCCATGAATGACGTTGAAGAGGACATTCTTCATGATGCCTACAATATCTTCTTCCTTGTCATGCCCTTTGATAGGTGCGATGGAATATGACAATATTCTGTAAACAGTTTTGGGCTCATAATTCAAATCCTTCACCAGGAATATAGTTCTTGGAGGTTGTCCCGGAGCCAAAGGTTTCATGAGGACTTCCATGAGCTTATTTGGCAATTCTCTTTCATCATATAATCTGTCTGCATCTTCATACTTGCAAGATGTCTAAGATAATATATTTATATGTGAACCTCTCTTTCTTTATTACTTCCTCATAATTGCAACATTGACCAATAGCTTTGTTTGTCAACTCACAACAAATTTCAATTGACATACTTTTTATATGTGAAGTCATCACTCCTCATTAGATCATTATGCATGTTCTTTTGCTTTTATTCTATACTCCTTTCTATTTTTTTCTTAAGATCATATGGCAAGCAAGCAAAGCCCTTGACTCAAAACAACTCTTTATTATATAACTCTCGGACTTGCTTACATAGGGGGAACAAAAATAAAATGCAAAACTGGACCACACTAAAACTTTATTCTACTAGATCAAGATATAACTAAAAGGATCAAACGAAGAAAAACAAAAAAGGGAAAAAGGTGTGATGGTGATACAATACCGGGGCACCTCCCCAAGTTTGGCACAAGCCTAGGGTAGTGCCCATACCCACGTGTTTAGTCGTCTTTCTTCGGAGGTGGTAATGTTGGAGTTGTTGATGAGCTTGGAAGTTTGTCCTCCATCTTCCAAGGCATGGGCTCACCATCGTGAAAAGATGAACTAGTCTCCGGAATCCTCAAGCCTGCAGCCAAACTCATTTTCTTAAATCTGTATTCATACTCATAGTTTTGGTTTTGCAGGTCATAGATCTAGGCTTGGAGGTGCTCGATTTTCTCGTAAATCTTGAAGACGTGATCCTAGAGGTTCTTGGTGTCCAGCTTGTGCTTATGGGTAAACTCCACGATCATCAGGTGATTGGCATTAAGTCCTCGTTCCACCATCCCTTGGTACTTGAAGACTTGTTGCTCCATTGCTTCGAGCCTTGCCTCCATGCCCCCGGTCTTCTTTGGTCCCTCAACATCACGGGTGTGCAGCACCCCCTCATGCATCTCAACAGGTTGAGGGTATTGCATCACCCCCGCAAGGTAGGGGTTGATGACCCTCTCAAAGAACTTGTCCTTCAGAGCACTTGAAGACGTCAGGTTGATCTAAATCTATTACAGAAACAGCTTGAAACGAAAACAGGAGATATTGTCGTGATATGAAGGTCAAAACCTTCGGGAGATTGTATAATGAATTTTTACTGACCCGATGGAGACTTCCACAAGAAAATGGAGTCCGAAGGGTGCACGGGGTGGCCACAAGCCTGCAGGGCACGGTCGGGGGGGGGGGGTAGGCCGAGCCCCCTGGCTTGTCGCCTCCTTGTGCACGCTTCAGACTGCTTTAAATTTTTCTAATTTTTTAAATATTCCAAAACTGGTAAAAATTGCCATTGAAAACATTTTGGAGTCGGTTTGCTTACCGTAGCACATACCTATTCCTTTTCGAGGTCTGAGACATTCTGATATGTCTCCCTAATGTACTCATCCAGAGTTATGGTATTGATAATATTAGTTTCAACATTTATGGGAGTACCTAAGATATAATGTTTGATTCTTTGCCGATTTACCACCTTCGGATTTGTGCCTTCGACATTGTTGATCTTGATGGCACCGGAATGATATACTTCCTCAATAATGTAAGGACCATCCCATTTAGAGAGAAGTTTTCCTGCAAAAAATCTTAAACGAGAGTTGTATAGCAAGACATGATCACCTACATTTAATTCACACTTTTGTATCCTTCTATCATGCCATCTCTTAACCTTTTCTTTAAACAACTTAGCATTCTCATAGGCCTGGGTTCTCCATTCATCAACTGAGCTAATGTCAAATAACCTCGTTTCACCAGCAATTTTGAAATCATAGTTAAGCTCTTTAATTGCCCAATAAGCTTTATGTTCTAGCTCTAGAGGTAAGTGACATGCTTTACCATAGACCATTTTATATGGAGACATACCCATAGGGTTTTTGTAAGCGGTTCTATAAGCCCATAATGCATCATCAAGTTTCTTAGACCAATTCTTTCTAGATCTATTAACGGTCTTTTGCAAGGTCAACTTAATTTCTCTATTGCTCAATTCTACTTACCCACTATACCGAGGATGATAAGGAGATGCAATTCTATGATTAACATCATACTTGGCAAGTAATTTACGGAAAGCACCATGAATAAAGTGTGAACCACCATCATTCATTCAATATCAAGGGACTCCAAATCTAGGGAAAATAACTTATTTCAGCATTTTAATAGAAGTGTTATGATCAGCACTACTAGTTGTAATAGCTTCTACCCACTTATTAACATAATCAACAACAACTAGAATATGAATATAACCATTGGACTTTGGAAAAGGTCCCATATAATCAAAACAAACATCAAATGGTTCAATAACTAGAGAGTAATTCATAGGCATTTCCTGACGTCTACTAATATTACCAATTCTTTGACATTCATCACAAGACAAGACAAACTTACGAGCATCCTTGAAGAGAGTAGGCGAGTAAAAACCAGATTGTAATACCTTGTGTGCAATTCTATCTCCAGCGTGATGTCCTTCGTAGGCCTTGGAGTGACACTTCTACCCTGTTCATGCTCACGTACACAACGTCTAATAATAGCATCTACTCCTTCTTTATAAAGGTGTGGATCGTCCCAAAAGTAATGTCTTAAATGATAGAAGAACCCTTTATTTTGTTGCTATGTGAAACTAGGCGGTATAAATTTTGCAATGATGTAATTAGCATAATCAGCATACCAAGGAGCATTGCGTGAAGCATTTATGACAGCTTATTGTTCATCAGGAAAGCTATCATCAATAGGTAGTGGGTCATCAAGAACATTCTCTAATCTAAACAAGTTATCTGCTACGGGGTTATCAACGCCCTTTCTATCAGTAATATGCAAATCAAATTCTTGTAGCAGAAGAACCCATCTAATAAGTCTAGGTTTAACATCTTTCTTTTCCATAAGGTACTTAATAGCAGCGTGATCAGTGTGAACAGTCACTTTGGAATCAACAATATAAGGTCTAAACTTATCGCAAGCAAACACAACTGCTAAAATTTACTTTTCAGTGGTAGCGTAGTTTCTTTGAGCACTGTCTAGAGTTTTACTAGCGTAATGGACGACATTTAATTTCTTATCAACTCTTTGTCCTAGAACAACACCAACATCATAATCACCAGCAGCACACATAATTTCAAGTGGTAGGTTCCAATCAGGTGGTTGAGAAACACGTGCAGTGATCAAGGCTCTCTTAAGAATTTCAAATACTTCTACACAATCATCATAAAAAACGAAGGGAGCATCCTTTTGCGAAATATTAGTGAGAGGCTTAGAAATCTTAGAGAAGTCTTTAATAAATCTCCTATAAAAACCAGCATGACCAAGGAAACTTCTTATACCTTTAATATCTGTTGGACACGACATTTTTTCAATAGCATCAACTTTAGCTTTATCAACTTCAATACCTCTTTCGGATATTTTGTGCCCCAACACGATGCCTTCATTAACCATAAAGTGACACTTCTCCCAATTCAAGACAAGATTAGTTTCTTCACATCTCTGCGAAACTTGATCAAAGTTGCTCAAGCAATCATCAAAAGAAGTTCCGTAAACGGAAAAATCATCCATGAAAACCTCAACAATGTTTTCACAAAAGTCAGAGAATATAGCCATCATACATCTTGGAAAGGTAGTAGGTGCATTGCATAAACCAAAAGGCATACGTCTATAAGCAAAGGTACTAAAAATGCAAGCAAAAGTGGTCTTGTCTTGATCCTCTTTTGATACATGTATTTGAGAGAAGCCAGAATAACCATCTAGAAAGCAAAAATGTGTATGTTTGGATAGTCTTTCTAGCATTTGATCAATAAAAGGTAGCGGGTAATGATCTTTCCTAGTAGCTTTATTTAATTTCCTGAATTCAATTACCATTCTATATCATGTAACAATTCTTTGCGGGATCAATTCATCTTTATCATTAGGAATTACTGTAATACCTCCCTTTTTAGGGACACAATGAACGGGACTAACCCATCTACTATCAGCAATAGGATAAATTATACCTGCCTCCAGAAGATTTAGTATTTCATTTCTGATGACTTCCTTCATTTTAAGATTTAATCCTCGTTGGTGATCAACAACTGGTTTAGCATCCGGATCCATATTGATTTTGTGCTGACATAGAGTGGGAGTAACTCCCTTAAGATCATCAACAGTATATCCAATAGCGGCACTGTGCTTTCTCAAAGTTTTCAATAATTTCTTTTCTTCATGTCCTGAAAGGTTAGCACTAATAATAACAGGATATATCTCTTTTTCATCAAGGTAAGCATACTTTAGAGTATGATATAATTGTGTAAGCTCAAACACGGGATCACCCTTGGGCGGAGGAGGATCCCCAAGTATTTCAACATGCGGGTTGTGTTTCAGAATAGGCTCCTGATCAAAGAAATCTTATCTATTTCATTCCTTTCATTCATATGCATATCATTTTCATGGTCTAGCAAATATTTTTCTAAGGGATCGGTAGGAGGCACAACGATAGAAGCGAGACCATTAATTTCATCTTTACTATGCAATTCTTTGTCATGGGGTTGTCTATGAAATTTAGAGAAACTGAACTCATGAGATGCATCCCCAAAACTCAAAGTAACCTTTTATTTTTCACAAACAATCTTAGCATTAACAGTATTCAAGAAGGGTCTACCGAATATAATGGGACAAAAATCATCTTGTGGGGAACCAAGAATAAGAAAATCATTAGGATACTTTATTTTTATACACAAGACTTCAACATCTCTAACAATCCCAATTGGTGAAATGGTACCTCTATTACAAGCTTGATGGTAACATCAATTTCCTCTAATTCGGCTGGTGCAATATCATTCATAATTTCTTGGTATAAGGTAAAGGGAATTGCACTCACACTAGCACCCACATCACATAATCCATGATAACAATGATCTCCTATTTTAATAGAAACAACAGGCACGCCAACAATAGGTCTATGTTTGCCCTTAGTATCAGGTCTAGAAATTCTAGCGGCTTCATCATAGAAGTGAATGACATGCCCATCAATATTACCAACCAAGAGATCTTTAACCATAGAAATATTAGGTTCAACTTTAATTTGTTCAGGAGGTATAGGTGTTCTAGTACAACTCTTACGAACCACAGTTGAAGATTTAGCATGTTCCTTTATCCTAACAGGAAAGGGTGGCTTCTCAATATAAGAAATAGGAATAACAGGATCATCATTATAAGTAATAGTTTCTTCTTCAACTTTAATAGGTTCTACCACTTTAACTTCAATGCGAGGATGACATTTAAACCACTTATCCTTGGGGAGATCAACATGAGTAGCAAAAGACTCACACAATCTTGCTACTACCTCACAGTCAAGTCCATATTCAGTGATAAAATCACGGAAAGCATCGGTGTCTATAAAGGATTTAACAAAATCAAACTTAAGGCTTATACCTGACTCATTACCTTCATCGAGTTCCCAATCTTTAGAGTTGCATTTACACAATCTTAATTCACACAATCTTAAGGCTTAAGGCTTATACCTGACTCTGTAAAAGATTCACACAATCAAACTTAAGGCTTAAGGCTTATACCTGACACTATAAAAGATTCACACAATCTTCAATTTAATTATTTCCAATCATTCCCATTTGAATTCAATTTCTTTCTTCATAAAGGAACCAACACAAGAAGTGTCGAGCATGGATTGATCATTACGAGAGAGCCGAGCATAAAATTTCTGAATAATATTTTCTCTTGGGAGCTCATGATTGGGGCATGAATATAACATTGACTTAAGCCTCCCCAAGCTTGAGCAATTCTTTCTCCTTCACGAGGCCAAAAATTATAGACATAATACCGATCACGATGAACCAGATGCATAGGATAAACCTTCTCATGAAATTCCAATTTCAATCGGTTGTAGTTCCATGATCCAATATCAACATGTAGCCCATACCATGTCAACGCCTTTACCTTCAAAGATAAAGGAAAGACAGTCTTCTTGACAACATCCTCGGGAAGACATGCAAGCTTAAATAATCCGCAAACTTCATCAACATAGATTAGATGCAAATGAGGATGTAGTGTTCCATCTCCTGCATAAGGATTAGCTAGCAGTTTTTCTATCATACCCGAAGGAATTTCATAATAAATATTTTCAGTAGGTGCAGCAGGTTGAGGAGCATCTCTTTGTGCTTCCGGTCGGGGTGAAGATACCCCTAACAAGCCCCTCAAAGGATTATTTTCCATAGTGACAAGTGACAGTAAATTTCAGCACAATATATAATTTTTTTGTACCAAGTTCCACTTACCAAAGGCGCTTCACTCCCCGGCAAGAGCGCCAGAAAAGAGTCTTAATGACCCACAAGTGTAGGGGATCTATCATAGTCCTTTCAATAAGTAAGAGTGTCGAACCCAACGAGGAGCAAAACGAAATGACAAGCGGTTTTCAGTAAGGTATTCTCTGCAAGCACTGAAATTATCGGTGACAGATAGTTTTGTGATAAGGTAATTCGTAACGGGTAGGAAGTAACAAATGTAACAATGGTGCAGCAAGGTGTCCCGATCCTTTTTGTAGCAAAGGACAAGCCTGTACAAACTCTTATATAAAGAAAAGCGCTCCCGAGGACACATGGGAATTTCTGTCAAGCTAGTTTTCATCATGCTCATATGATTCGCGTTCGTTACTTTGATAATTTGATATGTGGGTCGACCAACGCTTGGGTGCTGCCCTTAGTTGGACAAACATCCCACTTATTATTAACCTCTCTCACAAGAATCCGCAACTATGAAAGAAGAATTAAGATAAATCTAACTATAGCATTAAACATATGGATCCAAATCAACCCCTTACGAAGCAATGCATAAACTAGGGTTTAAGCTTGTATCACTCTGGCAACCCATCATCTACTTATTACTTCCCAATGCCTTCCTAGAGTCCCAAATAATGGTGTAGTGTCATGTAGTCAACGTTCACATGACACCACTAGAGGAGAGACAACATATATCTTATCAAAATATCAAACAAATACCAAATTCACATGATTAATTATAACAAGACTTAACCCATGTCCTGAGGAACAAACGTAACTACTCACAAAGCATATTCATGTTCATAATCAGAGGAGTATTAATAATCATAAAGGATCTGAACATATAATCTTCCACCAAATAAACCAACTAGCATCAACTACAAGGGGTGATTAACACTACTAGCAACCCACAGGTACCAATCTGAGGTTTTGAGACAAAAGTCGGATACAAGAGATGAACTAGGGTTTGGAGAGGAGATGGTGCTGATGAAGATGTTGATGGAGATTAACCCCCTCTCTATGAGAGGATCGTTGGTGATGACGTTGCCTTCGATTTCCACCTCTAGGAGGGAAGTTTCCCCAGCGAGATAGCTCCACTGGAGCTCTAGATTGGTATTGTTAAAGTTTCGCCTCGAGACGGCAGCGCCTCGTCCTGAAAGGTCTGATATGATTTTTTCTAGGTCAAAACCCTTCATATAGCATAAGATGGGCACCGGAGGCCTGCCGGGGGCCCACAAGCCTGTAGGGCGCGGCTAGGGGGGTAGGCCACGCCCCTGGCTTGTGACCTCCTGGTGGGTCCCCTTTGATATTTCTTTCACCCAATATTTTTTATATATTCCAAAACAATTCTCTGTAACTTTTCAGGACTTTTGGAGATGTGCAGAATAGGTCTCTAAGATTTGCTCCTTTTCCAGTCCAGAATTCCAACTGTTGGCATTCACCCTCTTCATGTAAATCTTGTAAAATAAGAGAGAAAAGGCATAAGTATTGTACCATAGTGTGTATTAACAACCCATAATACAATAAATATTGATATAAAAGCATGATGCAAAATGGACATATCAGTCTACCCCTCGGACAACCCTCTAGGAGGCGGTCGGACAGTCCCTCGGACAGCCCTTCAGGAGGACCATCGAAAACCGAACGGTCACTCGGATAACCCTTCGGGAGGACCCTCGAAACTCGGACAGCCCTTCGGGAGGCACTCATGAACTAGGACCGAAACTACGATCTCTCTAGAGAGTTGCACGCATACATTCATCTATCCGGCAGGGCTTCGCTGTCCAGAACTAGTTCCCACTGAAACCCAGACAACCTTTCGGCTCTACAAAACTGTTTTACTGGGAGGGAGAGAGAAAGCCAGATCATGCATGGCATGTGTATGTGAGAAAGAGTGAGTGTGGAGAGCTCCTCGCCACCTCTATTTATAGGGGAGGAGGAGGTGGTGGTGGCTGAAAATATCAGCCCAAAAAGAGGGTCCCACCACTCCATTTCATCCCTAGATCTTTTTGGAAGATTCCCTTTAGATATTTTGTGGAAGATCAACTTCGAACCATAACCATAAATGCATTTTCACTATTCATGAAACCAATTTTTCATGACCGATATTCTGAGAATATTTCTATGGGTCCTAGAACAATTCCAGTACCCACTAAAACAATTCTGGACATGTTCTAAAACATTTTGAGATCAGTGATTTTCATCTATGAAAAGCAACCAAAGCAGTCTTGGCAATCCAGAACATTTCCAGAATTGTCTCTGAAAAATCACAGAAGTTACCACAACTATTCTGGTACCCACCAATAATTTCCAGGCATGTGCTACAACCAATTTGACTTAATGGTATACTCTGATCAACTTTTCGGTTTTACCGAAACTCTTCTCGTGTTCTTTCTGTGGAACTCTTCCGTTGTCCTCGTAACTTTTCCAGTGATTTTCTGTCAGACTCCCTGTCTAGTATTCAGCACATAGATGACCCTTAAGCATGTGACCCTATAGGTTCGGTGAAGTATAGACATGACAAGAACACTTTCCGATCAATGATCAACATCGGAGTCGTGGAGACCCATATTGACCCCCTATACCCACACGAATAAATATTCGAGCGAACCTCCAGTTCCCGTGTGCTATTACTTTTACTCCATGATATGTTACAAACACCCGAGGTGAGACTTGTCGGCATCCCCGTGAATCAACACTTGTCCACTATGTCAGTTACCTCGTTACCGATTTTGTTCTCTTTTCTCTTTTCCGTGTTTCGGCATCCCTGTGATCAAATCACAATGTATCCTGAGAGGGCCCAAATAATGTCTCTCCATCGTGGGAGGAGAAAATCCCAATCTCGAACTACCAAGTTACTTCTCATACTTTTCCATGAACCCGTAGGCAGTCATAATAGCCACCCTGTTACGGATGCCGTTTAACAAACCCCAAAGGTCATGAAGCAAGTATGAAGGAACTCGATACTCTCATGGTCTAAGGAATTATGCAAACGTTTACTTTCTCTGTGTTATTAACCATTAACTTGTGATGAATGTATCTCATAGTATAATATCAATTGGGCCGATTTAACACAAGTGTTCTACTAACATTTTGCCCTCAAAGTTGCCAGCATAGTCATGCCCATGATCAGGAAAACAGAACTATCATGCAACACTTGACCTAGTCTTAGAGGTGAGACCAGGAATAAATTTTACCGTTTATTATTCTGCACGTGCATATGAGTCTTCGTACGAGCCTTGTGGTTATTGTAGACTCGAGAACCATATCAATTATAGAATGGAACGTAAACATAATTATGAACATGGAGATAAAAAATAACATTTATTATTGCCTCTAGGGAATATCTCCTACAACTAACTTGCTATTCATCCAAATATTTCTATGGCATGGTGATGATATGTGAGCATACCGATTCCTCGTTAAAATCCTAGTGTTGTTTAAGTCGGGGGCGCGTGATGGTTAACTCCTACCTACCTCCTCCCTAGGGCATGCGGTAGTGCTTTGCTTAGAGAGAGCTAATACAATCGTGCAATAAGTATGTGAGTTATTTATGACTAATGTGAATCTAGGGATATGCGCACTCTCACCTCCACATATTTGCTAGCCTCTTCAATACCATGCATTGCCCATTCTCATCTCGAGAATCGGTGCAACTTTCGTCGATGCATCCAAACCCCATGACATGATACACTCTGTTGCACATAAGCCTCATTATGTCGTCCTCAAAACGGCTACCATACCTACCTATCATGGCATTTTCATAGCCATTTCGAGATATATTGTCATGAAACTTCCACTGTCACATCATATGACTTATACTTCCATTGTCATATTGCTCTGCATGATCGTAAGATAGCTAGCATGATATTTACATGGCTTGTCTGCTTTTCTTATATCTTTTGCTACAATAGATCGTTGCAAATTCTGGTACACTACCAAAGGCATTCATATAGAGTCATATCATCCTATCAGTTTTTCATATTGAGTTGTAAGTAAATAAAAGTGTGATGCTCGTCATTATTTAGGGCACTGTCCGAGTGACTAAAGGATGATGGCAACAATGATTCCCCCCACAAGTCGGGAACAGACTCTGGACAAAAAACAAAAAAGGGAAAAAGGGAAAATATAAAATAATAATAAATAAATGAGAGAAAAGAGAGAAGGGATAGCGCTACTACCTCTTATTCCACACTTGTGCCTAAAAGTGGCACCATGTTCTTCATATAGAGAGTCATTGGCTTTGTCACTTCCATATGGTAGTGGGATTTTTTCATTATAGAACTTGGCTTGTATATTTTGTTGACGGGCTTCCTCAAATAACCAAGGTCTTCATGAGCAAGCAAGTTATATGAACACACACTTAGCTTCAGTTGAGCTTTCATACACTTATACCTCTAGTGCATCCGTTGCATGGCAATCCCTACTCCTTGCATTGATATCTATTGATAGGCATCTCCATAGCCCGTTGATACGCCTAGTTGATGCAACACTTTCTTCTGCACTTTCACCCCTTTGGAACCCACCACCCTTTTCCATTCCATCTTTATGTTATATCCATGGTTCACACTCATATATTGTGCAAGTAATAAAAATCTTAAGCACGTTAAAAAGTACGATCCATTTGCCTGACTTGACACCGTGGTGCTTAACATTTGTATTTATGTGGTGAGGATGGAGCCATGCTATATTTATATGATAAAATGAAGAGGGGGTGAACATTGTTTAAGGATTGTATGCTTTGAAACTTCGTGATTATGTTTCTTATGTTTATCAGCATTACTATATATGTTGATGTTTATTAATCCATCGTTTCTCAATGATCACACGTGCAATAGATTACATGTTGGGTAGCATGTCACATCAAAAACTCTGTTTTTATCACTCATGATATATGTTGATGTTTATAAATTCATTGTTTCTCAATGATCAAACCTGTAATAGATTACATGTTGAGCAAGAATTAAGCTTGGGGATGCTGATACGTCTCCAACGTATCTATAATATCTGATAGTTCCATTCTAATTTATTACCATTCTAGGACACTTTTTGGGAGTTAATTACCAATTAATATTATTTTTAAGCACTAACCTATTAATCCAGTGCACAGTGTGAGTTGTTGTTTTCTGCATGTTTTTGGCTTTTCAGGTTTACATTACCAAATGAAGTCTAATTGCCACAAAACATTAATATGTTTTTTCTGGATCAAAAGAAGACTTGGAAGCTTCGGAGGGAGACCAGAGTCCTCCTGAGGGAGGCACGAGCCAACATGGAGCGTCCAGGGGGGTAGGTCATGCTCTGTTGCCTCGTGCCCCCTCGGTTGCCTCAAGGTGCCCCTTGCTATCTCACAGACAACAGCACCAGAAATTGACACGTTGACAGAGGCTGGGCTTGCATTAGTTCTTCCATTGAAGAGGAAAGGGTGATGCAGCATAGGAGCAGTAAGTATTTCCCTCAGTTTGAGAACCAAGGTATCGATCCAGAAGGAGGGTCTTGTCAAGTCCAGAGTACCTGCGCAAACACAAACAAGCTTGCACCCAACGCTTCAAAGGGGTTGTCAATCCCTTCAAGATTGTTTGCAAAGTGAGATCTGAAGGCCGAAAGTGCAACAAAGTAAAAAGTGTAAGGCTGAAAATATGGTGTGGAGTAGACCCTGGGGGCCATAGTGTTTACTAGAGGCTTCTCTCAGAATAGCCAGTATTACGGTGGGTGAACAAATTACTGTCGAGCAATTTATAGAACCGCGCAAAGTCATGACGATATCTAAGGCAATGATCATGCATATAGGCATCATGTTCGATACAAGTAGACCGATACTTTCTGCATCTACTACTATTACTCCACACATCACCCGCTATCCAGCATGCATCTAGTGTATTGAGTTCATGACAAACAGAGTAACGCTTTAAGCAAGATGACATGATGTAGAGGGATAATCTCAAACCAATGATGAAAACCCCATCTTTTTACCCTTGATGGCAACAACATGATGCGTGCCTCGCTACCCCTTCTGTCACTGGGTGAGGTCACCGCACAGTATGAACCCAAAACCAAGCACTTCTCCCATTGCAAGAATCATAGATCTAGTTGGCCAGACAAAACCCACAACTCGAAGAGAATTACAAGGATATGAAATCATGCATAAGAGAGATCAGAAGAAAATCAAATAAGATTCATAGATAATCTGATCATAAATCCACAATTCATCGGATCGCGACAAACACACCGCAAAAGAAGATTACATCGGATAGATCTCCATGAAGATCATGGAGAACTTTGTATTGAAGATCCAAGAGAGAGAAGAAGCCATCTAGTTACTAGCTATGGACCCGTAGGTCTATGGTGACCTACTCACGCATCATCGGAGAGGTCATGGTGTTGATGAAGAAGCCCTCCGTGTCCGAATCCCCCCTCCGGCAGGGCACCAGAACGTGCCCCAAATGGGATCTTGCGGAGACAGACGCTTGCGGCGACGGAAAAGTGATTGCGATGATATCTTGATTTTTTCTGGGATTTATGGGAATATATAGGCGAAAGACCTAGGTCAGGGGACGTCCAGGGGGCCCAGAAGCCTAGATGGCGCGACCCCCTGGCCGCGGGGTGGGGGCTTGTGGGCCCCTGGGGCTCCCCTGCCTTGGCTCCCAAGTTCCCCGATCTTCTTCAGTTCCAAAAAAAATATTTTCGGGGATTTTCTTCCGTTTGGACTCCGTTTCAAAATCTCCTCTGAAAGGGGTCAAAAACATGGAAAAACAGGAACTGGCACTTGGCACCGAGTTAATAAGTTAGTCCCAAAAAAATATATAAAAGGCATGCAAAACATCCAAAGTTTGACAAGATAATAGCATGAAACCATAAAAAAATATAGATATGTTGGAGATGTATCAAACATCCCCAAGCTTAACTCGTGCTCGTCCTCGAGTAGGGAAGTGATAAAGAATGAATTTTTGATGTGGAATGCTACCTAGCATACTTGTCCTTTGTAACTTCTCTCACGTGACATGAATGTTCAGATCCGTAAGATTCAGAACAATAGTTTGCTATTGACATGAAAACAGTAATACTTCAAGCAAACTAGCAAAGTAATCATGAACTTTCAAAATAACAAGGCCAAAGAAAGTTATCCCCATAAAATCATATAGTCTGGTTGTGCTCCATCATCCTCACACAACTAATGTAAATCATGCACAACCCCGGAATTGGACAAGTAATTTTTTTCGCACTCTTACTTTCTCAAACCTTTTATAACTATCACACAATACATGAGCGCGAGCCATGGATATAGGACTATAGGTGGAATAGAGTGTGGTGGTGGTTGTGAGACAAAAAGGAGGAGATGGCCACATTGACTCGGCGCATCAATAGGCTATGGAGATGCCCCTTAATAGATATCAATGTGGATGAGTAGGGATTGCCATACAAGAGATGCACTAGAGCTATAAGCATGTGAAAGCTCAAGAGGAAAACTAGTGGGTGTGCATCCAACTTGCTTGCTCACGAAGACCTAGGGCAATTTTGAGGTAGCCCATCATTGGAATATACAAGCCAAGTTATAAAACAAAGATTCCCACTAGCATATGGTAGTGACAAAGCAAGAAGCTCTCAATCATGAAGAACATGGTGCTAACATGAAGCACAAGTGTGGAAAAAGATAGTAGCATTGTCCCTTCTCTCTTTTTCTCTCTTTTTTCATTTGGGCTCTTAGGCCTCTCTTTTTTTCTTTTCTTTTCTCCTTTTTTTTGTTTTTGGGCTATTTGGCCTTTTTTTTATTTCCTCACATGGGACAATGCTCTAATAATGATGATCATCACACTTTTATTTACTCATAGCTCAAAGATCACAATGATGATGTCTCCATAGGAAATGCCTCCGGCGGTGTACCGGGATGTGCAACGATCTAGCATGGCGTATGACGTTGAAACATCTCGCTAGCTATCTTACGATCATGCAATGGCAATATGAGAGTGACGGCACAAGTCATGAGATAGAACGGTGGGAGTTGCATGGCAATATATCTCGGAATGGCTATGAAAATGCCATAGTAGGTAGGTATGATGGCTGTTTTGAGGAAGGGATTTGGTGGGTTTGTGTACCGGCGAGAATTGCGCGGCACTAGAGAGGCTAGCAATGGTGGAAGGTGAAAGTGCATCTATACCATGGGCTCACATTAGTCATGAAGAACTCACATACTTATTGCGAAAGTTTTTATAAGTAATCGAAACAAAGTGCTAAACGCATACTCCGAGGGGAAGGGTTGGTAGGTGTAAACCATCGCGCGATCCCGACCTCAACACAAAGGATGACAATCAATAGATCAATTATGCTCCGACTTCCTAACATAGCGGTTCACCATACGTGCATGCTACGGGAGTCACTAACTTCAATACAAGTATCTCTAGATTCAAAACACCCTACTAACATAACTCTCAATATTACCGAATCCACGTCTCAAAACTAATTGAGAGGAATCGAAACTTCTCTTTCTACTCAATGCACATGAAGATGGAGGTTTTTGCATCCTCTTTGGGCACCTAGCACATTTGGGACTTGTTTCATAGCATAAGACAACTACCAAGTCATGCACCGCCGTGCTCTAAAGATATAAGTGAAGCACAAGAGCAAAAGTATCTAGCTCAAAAGATATAAGTGAAGTACTATGAGCATTCTAGCAAAATCACGATGAGTGCATGTCTCTCTCTCAAAAAGGTGTGCAGAAAGTATGATTGTGACACACACAAAAAAGACTCCTAAGATACAAGACGCTCCAAACAAAACACATATCATGTGGTGAATAAAAATATAGCTCCAAGTAATGTTACCGATGGATTGAAGACGAAAGAGGGGATGCCTTCCCGGGGCATCCCAAGCTTAGGCTTTTTGGTGTCCTTGAATTTGGCTTGGGATGCCTTGGGCATCCCCAAGCTTGAGCTGTTTCCACTCCTTATCTCTTTGTCCATGAGAACACCACCCAAAACTTGAAAACTTCACAACAAAAAACTTAAACAGAAACTTGTGATAACATTAGTACTAGAAAACAAACTACCACTTTTTTGGTACTGTAGAAAACTTGAATTCTATCTATATTGATTATGGGCTACTGTATTCTCACTTTTCCATGGCTAGTACCCCCCGATACTAACCATAGTTTCATCAAAACTAGCAACCAACTCAACAAAAACAGAATCTGTCAAAAACAGACCAGTCTGTAGCAATCTGTATACTTCGTATACTTATGGTACCTCAAAAAATCTGAAACATTACGACGGCCTGGGAAAACAGCATATCAATCAGTAGCAAAAAGAATCAACTCAAAATCTCTTTCTGAATAAAAATGAAAAATCATCTCGTGAGCAAAAAGTTTCTGTCTTTTTCTAGCAGGATCAAACAACCATTACCAAGACTAGTCATAAAGGCTTTGCTTGGATCAAACACAAAAAGAAACACAAAAACACAATCACAACAGAATTATGAAAGTTCAGACGCAAGAAAACAGAATTAAAAAGATAAATTCATTGGGTTGCCTCCCAATAAGCGCTATTGTTTAACGCCCTTAGCTAGGCATAGAAGCGATAGAATCACGTATCGTCGTCTTTGGTGCTCAAACCATAAGTGGCCCTTATCATGGATTCATAAGGCAATCTTATTTTCTTTCTAGGAAAGTGTTCCATGCCCTTCCTTAAAGGAAATTGAAATATAATATTCCCTTCCTTCATATCGATGATAGCACCGATAGTCCTTAGGAAAGGTCTACCAAGAATAATAGGGCATGTAGGATTGCAATCAATGTCAAGCACAATGAAATCCACGGGTACATAGTTCCTATTTGCAATAATAAGAATATAATTGATCCTTCCCATGGGTTTCTTGACAGTAGAATCAGCAAGATGCAAATTAAGAGAACACTCTTCAATCTCATTAAAACCTAGAACATCACATAAAGACTTTGGAATCGCAGAAACACTAGCACCCAAATCACACAAAGCATTGCACTCATAGTTTTTGATTTTGATTTTGATGGTAGGTTCCCACTCATCATGAAGCTTTCTAGGAATAGAGACTTCCAAATCAAGTTTCTCTTCAAGAGATTTTATCATAGCTTCGACGATATGATCGGTAAAGGCTTTGTTTTGGCTATAAGCGTGTGGAGAGTTTAACATGGATTGCATCAAAGAAATGCATTAAATCAAGGAGAAACTATCATAATTTAATTCCTTGAAATCCACGGTAGTAATTTCATTACTACTCAAAGTTTTAACGTCTTCTACTCCACTTTTAATGCTTTTAGCATCAAGATAGATGGACTCCGAATCATTGGGGCACTTTTCAACCAAAGTGGATTCATATCCAGCCCCATAATCATTAGGTTTGACACAAGAAAACAAAGATTCAATGGGAGTCACACCAAGCACTTTAAGATCTTCGTGATTCTCATCACGAGAACACGCCTTTTTAAGCCATTCATGTCTAGCACGAATTTGGGCGGTTCTTTCTTGGCTCTCAATCATGGAAACACGCATAGCTTTCAAAGTTTCATCCATGTCGATTTCGGGAGGAGCACATCTAACTTTCAAAGCATCAACATCACAAGAAATTCTATCAACGCTCTTAGACAAATCGTCAATTTTGAGTAGTTTTTCCTCTATGGACGCATTGAAAATCTTTTGAGAGTTGATGAACTCTTTGATATTACTCTCTAGATTAGAGGGTAATCTATTATAATTTCCATGAGTATTGTTGTAGGAGTTGCCAAAGTTATTAGGGGACTTACTAGGAAAAGGCCTAGGAACATAGTTTCCTCTAAAAGCATTGTTGCTGCCAAAGTTATTCCTACCAACAAATTTAACGTCCAAGCTAGCGTTGCTACTCTCAATCAAAGAAGACAAAGGCATATCATTAGGATCCAAAGGAGCACTTCTACTAGCAACCAAATTCGTTAACTCGTCCATCTTAGCACTCAACGAGTTAATTTCTTCTATAGCGTGTACCTTCTTACTAGTAGGTGACCTTTCAGTGTGCATTGAGAGTAGTTTGTCATGATGTTGTCTAAGAGCTTTGTGGCTTCTCCTAACGTGATTTCCATGAACATTCCACCTCAGGTGGAGTCCAAGATATTTCTAGAAGCGAAATTCAAGCGAGCGTAAAAGATTTGAATAATCATCCAAAGACTCAAGATATGAGCGGGACAATTTCTAATCATTAATTTCATTCTCTCCCAAGCTTGTGCAACATGTTCATGATCAAGTTGCTTGAAATTCATGATATCATTGCGTAGAGAGAAGATCTTAGCCGGCGGAAAATACTTGGATATATAAGCATCTTTGCACTTATCCCAAGAATCGATACTATTTTTGGGCAAAGAAGAAAACCAAGTTTTTGCACGATATCGCAATGAGAAAGGAAAAAGATTCAATGTAATCATGTCATTATCCACATCTTTTTTCTTTTGCATATCGCAAAGCTCAATGAAGGTATTGAGATGGGATGCAGCATCTTCACTAGGAAGGCCAGAGAATTGCTCTTTCATAACAAGATTCAGCAAAGCGGCATTGATTTCGAATGACTCCGCACTAGTGGCGGGAGCAATCGGAGTACTAATAAAATCATTATTATTAGTATTCGAGAAGTCACAAAGTTTGGTATTTTCATTCATGGTGACTTCAGCAAGCAAGCTAGCACACAAGCAGACAAAAATCAGGCGAGAAAAAGGGCGAACGAAAAGGCAAACGAAAAAGGCAAATTGGTGAAGTGGGGGAGAGGAAAATGAGAGGCAACTGGCAAACAAAGTAAATGCAAGATATGAGTTTGCGACACCTACTTGGATGAGCTCTTGACTTGATCTTCCTCCCCGGCAACGGCTCCAGAAATTCTTCTACTATCCCACAGACAATAGCGCCAGAAATTGACACGTTGACAGAGGCTGGGCTTGCGTTGGTTCTTCCCTTGAAGAGGAAAGGGTGATGCAGCACAGGAGCAGTAAGTATTTCCCTCAGTTTGAGAACCAATGTATCGATCCAGAAGGAGGGTCTCGTCAAGTCCAGAGTACCTGCGCAAACACAAACAAGCTTGCACCCAACGCTTCTAAGGGGTTGTCAATCCCTTCAAGATTGTTTGCAAAGTGAGATCTGAAGGCGGAAAGTGCAACGAAGTAAAAAGTGTAAGGCTGAAAATATGGTGTGGAGTAGACCCTGGGGGCCATAGTGTTTACTAGAGGCTTCTCTCAAAATAGCAAGTATTACGGTGGGTGAACAAATTACTGTCGAGCAATTGATAGAACCTCGCAAAGTCATGACGATATATAAGGCAATGATCATGCATGTAGGCATCACGTCCGAGACAAGTAGACCGATACTTTCTGCATCTACTACTATTACTCCACACATCGACCGCTATCCAGCATGCATCTAGTGTATTGAGTTCATGACGAACAGAGTGACGCTTTAAGCAAGATGACCATGATGTAGAGGGATAATCTCAAACCAATGATGAAAACCCCATCTTTTTACCCTTGATGGCAACAACACGATGCGTGCCTCGCTACCCCTTCTATCACTGGGTGAGGTCACCGCATGATATGAACGCAAAACCAAGCACTTCTCCCATTACAAGAATCATAGATCTAGTTGACCAGACAAAACCCACAACTCGAAGAGAATTACAAGGATATGAAATCATGCATAAGAGAGATCAGAAGAAACTCAAATAAGATTCTTAGATAATCTGATCATAAATCCACAATTCATCGGATCTCGACAAACACACCGCAAAAGAAGATTACATCGGATAGATCTTCATGAAGATCATGGGGAACTTTGTATTGAAGATCCAAGAGAGAGAAGAAGCCATCTAGTTACTAGATATGGACCCGTAGGTCTATGGTGAACTACTCACGCATCATCGGAGAGGTCATGGTGTTGATGAAGAAGCCCTCTGTGTCCGAATTCCCCCTGCGGTAGGGCACCAGTACGTGCCCTAGATGGGATCTTGCGGAGACAGAAGCATGTGATGGCGGAAAAGTGATTGCGATGATCTCCTGTTTTTTCTGGAATTTATGGGAATATATAGGCGAAAGACCTAGGTTAGGGGACGTTCAGGGGTCCCACAAGCCTGGATGGCACGGCCCCCCGGCCACTGGGTGGGGGCTTGTGGGGCCCCTGGGGCTCCCCTGCCTTGGCTCCCAAGTTCCCCGATCTTCTTCCGTTCCAAAAAAAATATTTTCGGGGATTTTCTTCCGTTTGGACTCCGTTTCAAAATCTCCTCTGAAAGGGGTCAAAAACATGGAAAAAACAGGAACTGACACTTGGCATTGAGTTAATAAGTTAGTCCCAAAAAAAATATATAAAAGGCATGCAAAACATCCAAAGTTTGACAAGATAATAGCATGAAACCATCAAAAATTATAGATACGTTGGAGACGTATCACCCCTCTCTGGCCTATAAATTCACATATATTCCAAAAATCCTAAGGAGCAACCCTAGACACTTTCTCCATCACCGCAAGTCTCTGTTTCGCCATGAGGCCGTCTAAAGCCCTTTTCGAGGGCCCTATCAGAGGGGGGATCGATCACAGAGGGCCTCTACATCATCCTTGCTGCTCCCATGGTGATGTGTTAGTAGTTCACCACACACCTATGGGTCCGTAGTTAGTACCTAGATGGATATCTCTCTCTCTTTCTGTGTCTCTTGATCTTGATCTTCAATACAATGATCAACACATCTTAATTTTGATCTATCCGATGTAATTCTTTTGTGCGGTGCACTTGTTGGGATCCGATAAATTGTAGGTTTATGTTCAGATTATTCATGAAAAATATTTGAGTCTTCTCTTAATTCTATTATAACTCTTATGTGCATGATCATCATAGCTTCGTAAATCTTGTTGATCAATTGATTTATTTTGGCCAAGTAGATTGATCTTTCTTCACTTACAGGGGTGTGTTGTAGTGGGTTCAATCTGGCGGGTTTCTATATCCCAGTGACAGAAGGGGACAAGATACGTCTTTGTATTGTTGACACTAAGGATAAAATGATGGGCTTAGTTCATATTAATTGAATTCTCTTTGTCTACATCATGTCATTGTTATCCAACCATTACTCTATTTTACTTAATGCTCTAGATTCATGCTGGATAACAGTCTATGGGTGGAGTAATAGTAATAGGTGCAAGCAGGAGTCGACCTATTTGCTTAAGGACATGATGCCTACATACACATGATCATTACCATGAATATCACATAACTATGCACTTTTCTATAAATTGCCCAACAACAATTTGTGTACCCACAATATGCTTACTTTGATGAGAGATGCCACTTGGAAAACTATGCCCCCCGGGTCTATTCAGCCTGCAGTTTACCCGTGAGACTCTTGATGGCCCCAAAAACTAGCAAGGCCATAGTCTGGGTCAAGTCCCAAGTATCATTGCTCACATTGGATGATCTTGTGAGCCAAGGTATTTTACCGGCTCAAGCAGAGATTAGTTGGCAAGCACGTGTGGAAGAACCTTCCCCCAACCCCAATAGGGGCAAGTTGTTATTTTTGCAGATCATTTGCATAGAGGCTTCCGACCACCCGAGTCAAAATTCTTCAGAGATTTGCTCAATTTCTTCGACCACAGGCCACAAGATATCGGCCCCAAACTCAGTCACCAATCTTTGCCAGTTCCAAGTTATTTGTCAAGTGTATCTCCAAACAGAACCAATATTCAGTCTCTTACGGGATTTTTTTCTATATCAACCATCAGAGTTAGTGCAAAGATGGACCCAACATAGAACTTGGTGGAATTGCAATCCACAAAAGGAAAATTAGTGCTTTCCGTGTAGCTGAACTGGCGAGTCGTCCCAAGGGTTGGGTAAAGACTTGATTTTATTGTAAAAACACTGCTCGTGAAGGTGAAAACCCCCCGCCGGGTGCCAGATCAGAATGACTCAATGCAACCATCGCCTTTCCGGGTTGGTCATCCGATGAAGAAAAGAAATAGATGACACCTTATGGCCTAGAGTTAAGAGCGTTGACGGATCACGACCTCACCGGGATTGATCTAACCCGGTGTTGGATAAGCTGGCGGATTCAACCACTTAGCTTGAGGAGTGACTTGATGTGCAATTATACTGGCTACCCAGTAGACGTGCATCGCTTCAGCCGGGTCAATTTGTCCGAAGACAAAATCACCAAGGCCACAAAGAAATTTCTGAGTGACTACAAGGATAAGTACAACTTGACCGGGCTAGTTCCCTTTAGCCTGACTAATCATGTTCATCCAGTAAGTATTCTTGTACTTGCTCATATATTTTTATTATAACCTGTATTATTTGTTGTACTTAATCTCCGGCTTAACATATGTGCACGCAAACTCTGACTGGTAGAAGGTCATGGCCCGAAATCCTTCTCCTCCCCAAGCTGAGAAGATAAATGAGCCGGCTGTTGGAGAAGAGTCATAGGTACAGCTCGACTCAGTTGATCATCTTTTTATTGAACTTGTTGATGCTCCTTCTTCTCAGGATAACACTTAGACCAACCAAGCCGGCAACGTTGAGGTAATTTCAATCTCATCCAACTCATCAGAAACATATGCCCCGAAGAGAACGAGATGAGCCGTTAGAAAGGTTAAGTTTTCTCATATGTACGCTCACTTAGACACAAAATTTATTTTGAAGAAAACACAACTAGCCAGTATATCGAAACGCAAGGCCCGGAGAAATTATAGGGAGTTATCTGTCGGCTTACACGAGTCGGTCGGTTGCAAACAATGAATTGAGGTGGCTCATAGTCCAACTCCCTCTCGTCCACTGATACGTCTCCAATGTATCTATAATTTTTGATTGTCCCATGCTATTATATTATAATTCTAGGATAATTTTTGGGAGTTCTTTTACCAATTAATATTATTTTTGAGCACTAACCTATTAACCCAGTGCCTAGTGCCACTTGATGTTTTCTGCATGTTTTTGGCTTTCCAGGTTTACAGTACCAAACGATGTCCAATTCCCATGACTTTAATATGATTTTTCTGGATCATAATAAGACCTAGAAGCTTTGGGAGGAGACCACATGCCTCACGAGGGAGGCATGAGCCAATAGGGCGCGCCGAGGGGGGTAGGTCGCGCCCTGTTGCCTCGTGCCCCCTCGGTTGCTTCCTGGTGCCCCTTTGTGGCCTATAAATTCACATATATTAAAAAACTAGGGAGCAACCCTAAACACTTTTTGTGCCGCCGCAAGTCTCTGTTCCGCCATGATGCCATATGGAGCCCTTTTCTAGTGCCCTGACGGGGGGGGGGGGGGGGGTGGGGGGGTGGATCAATCACCGAGGACCTCTACATCATCCTTGTTGTTGCCATGGTGATGTGTAAGTAGTTCACCACAAACCTATGGGTACATAGTTAGTACCTAGATGGCTATCTCTCTCTCTCTATTTATCTTCAATACAATGATCATCACATCTTCCCTTTGATATATCCAATGTAATTCTTTTGTGCGGTGCATTTGTTGGTATCCGATGAATTGTGGGTTTATGTTCAGACTATTCATGCAAAATATTTGAGTCTTATCTCAATTATATTATGATACTTATGTACATGATCATCATAGCTTCGTACATATCTCTGATATATTGATTTTCTTTGGCCAAGTAGATTGATCTTTCTTAAGTGAGAGGAGTGTGTTGTAGTGGGTTCAATCTGATGGGTTTCTATATTCCAGTGACAGAAGGGGACAAGATACGTCTTTGTATACATCATGTCATTGTTCTCCAAGCATTAGTCCATATTACTTAATACTTTAGATACATGCTGAATAGCGGTCGATGGGTAGAGTAATAGTAATAGGTGGAGGAAGGAGTCGACCTATTTGCTTTTAGAGGTGATTCCTATATACACATGATCATTGTCGTGAATATCACATAACTATGTGCTTTTCTATAAATTGCCCAACAGTAATTTGTGTACCCACCATATGCTTACTTTCATAAGAGATACCACTTGGGAAAACTATGGCACCTCGGGTTTATTCACTTATAAGTTTACAAACACGACAATACCTTGTTGTTCCTATTTACTTTTTATTTTATTTTACAATTTACCATTATCTACTACAAACCACACTACTTAGAAGCTTGCAAATAGCGAGTCCAAGGGGATTGACAACCCTCTGTCCGTGTTTGGTGCAAGTGATTGCTATTTTATGTGTAGCCGCTGAAGACGGGGTTGGTTGTTACTCCTGTTGGTTCGATAAACCTTGGTTCTCTACTGAGGGAAATACTTACCTATATTTGTGTTGCATCACCCGTTGTTCTTCACGGAAAACCCAACAGAGATCACAAGTATCATCCACGAGCCGGTCTTTTCAACAATCACTCAATCCTTTTGATTCAAATTATCAGGTGACATCGCCCTCTTTTGGAGAATCGAGCGCAACCCAGCTCCCGGCTTTCTCAATGAAGTGTGGGTAAGTATCTTTGAATCATGCTTTTACTTTATCATCTTAGTTGCTTCTTTAAACTGATGTTAGTTTCATGAATGCAGAGCCAAAGCCTTCACAAATAGAAATGTTGGTGTGTCATCCTCTACTGCTGCAAGCACTAATGCTTGAGACCTACCAATGGTCAATCTGGAAATTCAAACTGAAACCACTGGCCAAGATAAACCAGACTTAGGGGTTGAGTCATCTCATGAAAATGAGTCGGTTCACGTCGAAGAGCCGGTGACGATGGAAGAGCTAGTCCAAGAAGAACAAGCTAATATTCATGACCCGACCGAGCATGTTAACCCACCAAGTCCTGCTCGTGCCTCCAGTTGTGTGCAGGAGGAGGTAGATAAATTTGTCCCATCGCACCAAATGAATGGTACAAAAGTGACCAGTTTTTGAGAGGCTCATAAAGCTCCAGAAACTTCAACTGCCTTAGCTAAAATTCTGGCCAAGGATGCGTGAGTAATGTTATCTAAAGGGAAACCCAAAGTAGTGCTCCCTAGCTTTGACAAAATTGGTTTCCATAATCTGCGCCAAGAATATTTGATTCAGTTGCCTCAGAGCCAGGAAGCGGAAGTGAACCTGATAATTACGCTCAAGTGCAAATATGAGTTATTAAATCCCCATCATGTTTCCTTTTTACATGCATACTCGTGTAGCCCCCAAGGGTCGGCTTAGTAAAATAAGTAGTGAGCTAAGTCTTTTGAAGAATGGGCTGTAGCCCCCAAGGATCGGGTCATTACGAAAAATAATGAGCTAGTGCTTTAAGATATCTGTAATCATCATAGATTAAAACTCAACCTGTATCCCCAAGGGTCGACTCATCTCCTTGATATAACCAGGTCTTCACAGAAATGAGAAAAGAATGACTTGCATTAGCTCCCAAGTGCCATGTAGAGTGCTTGCAACTGCATGGGACTTTGAACATAGATCAAAATTTGTGTTCTATAGCTCCCAACTGCCGGTTTGTTTGCCTACTACAGCTTGGGGCTTGTAAACTATCTGTGATAATTTATAATGTGCAGGAAATGTTGGATGAGGCCGAGTCATCCGTTGCCGGCTTGCAGAAAAATCTCAAGCAAGAAAAGAGCTCAGAAAAAAGGCAGAGATCTTGGCGGCTAATCTCCAAAAATCCTTGTGACATTCAACTGTCATCTTGCACAAGGAGTAAGTTGGCTTTGATGAAGAAAAGTACATCCTAAAGAATCATGCAGAAGTAGAGGAGAACCAACTTGGCCTGGTGAAACACGAGTTGAAAACTCTAAAGCGCCACATTACCAACATGACTCTGTATTAGAGCATATTTCTCCATATGTGGTTTTGGTAATTGATGACAATTCCTATGGACTAATGGTTGCCTTAAGTTATATTTATAGGATTTTTCCATAGGCACTTCTTGAAGTCCATCTGTTGGGTTCAAGGAGTTTATATGATGACCAAGATGGTATTCAAGGTATTATCCAAAGAATTGTCATAGAGACACAAGGTTGATCAAGATCTCACACAAAGAGTAAATCAAGATGATCAACACACAAAGAGTACAAGATGTACCGAGAGGGATCAAGTGATCCCATGGTATGGTAAGCATTGTCCATTACGTGTCTGTGTACTAACCCATGGTCTTCGTGAGAGTTCTATGTGGGGGTTAGGTGTGTTTCCATGGGCTTGCATCAATAGGAAGATCTCATACAACCCATGAAGGATGACGTCAAGTGGTGATCGTCATCAAGATTGCGGTGTGCAAGTTCAAGTGGATCAGCACAATATCATGCTTGAAGCTTGTCGTCCATTGTGGTGGCAATGGACTTGTGAAGATATGTGAAGAGTGGCTCACCCATAGTGAGTATGGGGGAGCAATCAACGAGTATTCATCAAGCCAACACAATGAAGAAGGTCGTCCATCTTCAGGAAGCCAATATCATCGTCATCTAGCTCAAGAGGACGAGGTGCAAGGTATAGGTTTGCCCTTGATCTGTTTTTTTATTTTAGGATAGATTGCCATTCTGTCAAGGGGGCTCTCAAGTGAGTAGCTGATCGTATCGTTCATTGAGAGCTCAAACCATTTCCATCCTTGCATCATACTTCTTGGTTCTTATTTGGTGTTTCTCTTTGTAAGTTTTAGAGCTTATGGTCATCTTCATGACAAGCTCAAGTTCATCGAAAACGGAGTCCATACACTACAAGAAATATGCTCATACATGACGTTCTTTAAGATGTCGTTGATGAATTCGTCATAAATCAATGACGATTTCCTCCGAGGTTGTCGTAAGCCGTTTGAGGGGATCAAATCTACATATAAATTACGACGACGTGAGTCAAAAACGTCGTAACCGCATAAGATGAGATCGTCATAACTTTTACGACGATTATAAAAATGTCGTAACATGTTAACATATCATTCGTGGGTCCATTCTATCCCACCTCATCCTAGTTTGTGAAGCAACATACAAGTATTTTAGAAAAATGATGGAGTCCAATTTTGCAACAAATATTTGGTAGGTTCTTCACAAAAAAACCCCATTTTTGCCACTCGGAAAATGATTAAAAAAAGCTAGAAAGATCGGAAATGCATACAAATTGGTCCTCATCCAGAAATATATGGTCTAACTCTAGTGAAAATTTGTGTGGTGCCCTTTTGCAAAATATTTTTGATAGATGCTTCACAAAATTCCTCTATTTCTATTACTTGAAAACAATTTTAAAATCATTGATTTTTTGAACCAATGAGAAATCTTCCCACAGATCGATGACATGGCGTCCATCCATCCATACATCCATATCTCCAACCCACATCCATCCATCCAACTATCTACAGAAAAAAGATATCCAGCCCAAACCATAGCTCAACCCCCCATCGCACCCTTCCTCCCGATCCACTCCTGTCCCCTCCGCTAGAGCCACCGGATCCCCCCACCTCCGATCCCAAGCCACCACCCCAATCTTCTCCCAGATCCGGCGCCGTCCCACGCTCTCCTCTCCTCCTCCTCCCAGATCCGGAGCAGCCGAGCCTCTCCAAGCCGCCCGACACCTCTCGCTTAGCCACCACCCATCGTTCTGTGAGGCTGAGCCGTTGCTGCTGCTCGCTTGGTACCTGCGGCCTAGTTGAGTAGCTCAGATGGCGCCGCCGCATCTGCTACCGCTGTTGGTGCTGCTGGCCGCCACTGAGCTACTCTGATGCGCGCGCGTCGCGGACATGGGCGGGCTAAGCCGGGCGGCGTTCCCCAAGAATGCAGTCAAAACAGCCTAGGCTTAGTTAGCTCTTCCCCTCCGTCCACAGCCTCCACTTGCCCAGCAACGCTCTTCTCGCTCGCCAATCCCGCGGGAGCTCAATAATCGGACCACCGGGGTCCACGCCCATGGCGCTCCTCTCCGCCACCTCCCCGGCCAAGACGCTCTTCTGCCACGAGGAGCAGTACTCGGCGCAGACCGGTGTCCTCCTCTCAGCCCCGCAGCGCAGGAAGCAGAGGGAGACGGCCCCGACGTCGTCATCGTCGCCGGGCCCGTGAAAGGGAAGCCTCGCGTGCTGGTGGCGGGCGGCGGCATCGACGAGGTGGTGCTGGCGCTGGCGGCCCGGCGCAAGGGGTACAATGTGACGGTGTTCGACTAGGACATCAGCGCGGTGCGCGGGGAGGGGCAGTACCGCGGTCCCAGCCAGATCCAGAGCAACGCGTTGGCGGCCCTGGAGGCCATCGACATGTCCGTGGCCGAGGAGGTCATGCGCGAGGGCTGCGTCACCGGCGACCGCATCAATGGCCTCGTCGACGGCATCTTCGGCTCATGGTACGTAGGACTGTCCAAGTTGATGACCCGTGCCTGCTCATGCTCTACTCATGAACTGCTCAGTCGCTCTCTGTCCGTCTCTTGTTGCCGATGTGTCTGTCCTGGGCTGCAGGGAGCATGCACGCTTGACAATTCCGCGATCACGTTAGTATATTAAGTGGGCAACGTGCGTTCGTTACGTGAGCCTTTAACCCTTTATAGCTACACTGACCAGATGTTTAGGCCTGTTTGATGCATTTTTTCTCTCTTAAAGCACGAATTAACATAAATCATAATACGTAAGACAGACCAAAAACATACCTATTGATGTTAATGGTCGTTGTTCAACAGTGGTGAAGTGAGAAACAGGCATTCTAACTTCCAAATCTTGACTGGCTTAAGTTAATGTACTCCCTCCGTTCCTAAATATAAGACCTTTTAGATATTGCACTATGAACTACATACGGATGTACATAGACATATTTTAGAATGTAGATTCACTCATTTTACTCCGTATGTAGTCTCCTAGTGTAATCTCTAAAAGGTCTTATATTTTGAAATGGAGGGAGTAGTTGTCAAATCTTCTTTTCGTTCACTACTTGTTGAGGTTGTCATAATTTTCTTTTATTCGAAGTACTGCTTGGATTTTCTAGTTGCACATTTACCCTGATTAATGCTTAAAACTAAAGTTGGTCATTGGATCTTTTTTGTTTAGGCAAATTTTTAATATTGGTCTATACGTACTAGATATAAAAGGAGGGATTTATCTAATAAACTGCACATATGGTTTCACATTCCACCTCTGTGCTCACAATTTAAATGCAGTACATTTTACTCACTGATCCATCTTGAACAATCTAAATAGGACCCTGATAAGTGCCGCACGTTTGGCACGAGGCAATTCTGTCTTGACGTTTTTCTGTGGCAACTTTTTGTTTGGATGGCAAGTTTCATTTTTTTATGGCAAGTTTAGATGTATAAATGTCAGGGCGGTGCTGCTTCGTGCCACACGTCACCTTCCCTGCTCACAATTAAGATTTAGCACTTCATACTCATCAGTACACATTGATCTTAGGGGTCCCTGTATTGTACTATCATACTAATTCTTTCTACAGTTCTATTTCTCTTACATACACACGAGTCTTAAATATGCACTGAATCAGTGTTAGTGTGTACATGTCTAAAAAAAGGATACAAAATGAAGAAATACACACATGATTTTGTACTTGACCTACCGTGCTCACAATTAAAATATACCACTTTCTACTCATCAGTACATCTTGAACAATGCCAAGGGTTGAATATTTGTAACTGTTTATCTGTTTATGTTCTTCTTTTCCCATCTCGTCATCACATAAATTTTTCTTGCACTTCTGCTAACATACTCTTGAATTGGCAAGGAATATTATTTAATCTGTGTGGAATGCTCAGTTTTAATAAACTAGCCATGCTGGTGATTCTTATTAAGTGTGTGATGGTACCTCAAATCTTTCTGACATAGTACTGCTTTAATGTCCTGCACTAATTTTGTGTGCTGTATATCTGATGCAGACATATGCGGAATCAAAAGGTCATAACTTTGCACTTGATGCTACATTCGATGATGTTAGCGCTGCTGCATATGATGGATTGGTAATTCCTGGAGGCCGTGCACCAGAATACCTTGCAATGGATGAAAAAGTGCTTGCCTTAGTTAGGAAGTTCTCATACGCTAAGAAGCCCATCGCATCAGTTTGCCATGGACAGCTGATTCTGGCAGGAGCTGGAGTAGTCAGGGACCGTACGTGCACCGCGTATCCTGCTGTCAAACCAGTTTTGGCTGCTGCTCGTGCCAAGTGAATTCATCAGCCTGTTTGTGAAAGCTCTTGGAGGCTCTGTCGCAGGTGCAGACAAGAGAATATTGTTCCTGTGCGGGGTAATACTTTGAAAAAATTCTCTCATGGTCAATTCAGTTAATGTTCCTCCTTGTAAACATTATTTCTCATTTTTCATTACACATAAACAGTGTACTTAACCTGTTTGTTCTGATGACGTTCTAAACAGGATTACATGGAGGATTACGAGGTGATGGCCCCATTCCAGGCCCTGCAAGCCCTTGGCTGCCATGTCGATGCGGTTTTCCCTGACAAGGGTGCTGGGGACAAGTGCCAAACCACCATCCATGACTTTGAGGGCGACCAGACTTACAGCGAGAAGCCTGGTCACGATTTCGCTTTAAACGCGTCATTTGACGGCGTGGACGCCTCAAGCTACGATGCGCTTGTGATTCCCGGTGGACGTGCCCCCGAGTACCTCGCCCTGAATGAGAAGATCCTTAGCCTGGCCAAGTGGTTCATGGACAAAGGAAAGTCAGTCGCGTCGATCTGCCACGGGCAGCAGATCCTGGCTGCTGCTCGGGTTCTTCAGGTACGTGATAAGTGATATCCATTAACTGGCTTCCCCTGCTCTGCATCAGTTCTACCCTTCCGGCTTATATCCGGTTCCGCTCTGAACAAAACAAAGCCAAACTGCATGTCTGTTGCGACACCTAATATATATCATTATCAGTGGTGTAAAATGTTGTTCTCCTGCTTCATGTGCAATGATGTGTATATGGCACATTTATAGTTTCTCATTTGCAAGTATATTTATTGATCGTTGTTTATTAGTCAAGGTTCTACATGGTGCTAGTTTCCCGATCTGCACACTTATTATTGTGATGATGATCATGATATTTATTGCGGATGAGTTGCTGGTTCTGTCTACTTTTTCCATGGGTGTCGATATCAAGATTTTGATGTACTCACATCTGTCTTTAGTTTTGCATTATGTGATAGTGCATCATTTAAAGTTATCATTATGTGACCCGCACACTGATTGTTTGAGTAATTATTTCATTTTAATGAGATTGAAGCCTATTACTAGTTTCTATGCTCTTTAAAATATTCTAACTGATAAGGATAAGATGAATAAATCTCATTGATCTAAACATTGTCCTATTTACCACTTCATTTTGCTTGGAGCTGTTCCATTCCGTACGGATGTTCCACGCTTGTAGAAGCTTGGAGTACATGGTGTTGTAACCCTGAACGAACCATTTGAGACGTTAGTACCATCATCAGTATACGAGGCAAGTGATTTTTTTGCTGGTTATACAGAATCGATGATGAAGTTACTGGCCGTGCAGAACATCACTTTTTGTTAGATATTTAGATTTTCAATGATAACTTTTCATGCTTAATCAGGAAACGCATCTCATGGGAGGATGACATATATTCACTGCAAAGCTGGAAGGGGACGGAGTACAACGATTGTCTTGTGCTATCTTGTAAGTTGCTTATTCTTCTTTTAAAGAAACTAACATGTCAAAAATTCAGGTAAAAACTTAAGGATTCATAGTAGGCAATGTAAATTGTATTCCACAGAAAAAGTATGCCGTGGTTTCCATGGTATTTTTGCTGTCTTGCTGCAAGAATCGAAGAAAACTGTAGTCCACAAAAAAGTAAATGAAGCAAGAATAGATTAATTAGAAAAAACTTCACTATTAAGTCTCACGTTTTGACATCCAAACCAATAAGAGAAACTTATGATGTATATGAATATATACATAATAATTCTATTGAACTTGCATGATAATTTTTTCTGGAATAGCCACATATATTACAATAATCCCTCATGAGAACGAGATATCTTTTATAAGTTCACATAGAAAAGTGGTATGCTATCTTGGATAAATTTTTGTTTTTATCAAAGATAAATAGATAATATAGTTAAGGTTCCATATATAGGCTACTACACGTAAGTGTGGACTTGCTAGTGAAGACAGGTGGATGATTCATAACCAAAATGGGACTTGATATATATTCAGTCATGCCCACCCTCAACCATCAAGAAGTAACATAACGATTGCACAACTATTAACTAAAGTACATTCGCCAGTGTTTTACCATCAGGGGCAGCATTAATAATGCAGCAACATCTGTTATAATGATTATTTAAGTAATTACATAGTTTAATTTTCTGTAGCATAGGGCTAAATGTCGAAATACTCAGCAGCTCGCTTAAAAATATCATATCATTGAGAAATGCCACATATACTAAAAGGAACATGACTGGTTTTCTTGCATTTAATTAGATGCACCCTTAATACCTAGTGCAATACATATAATTTCCTGTAATAAAATCCAATAAGGCTGATAGCTACTCTGTAGTGCACACCTGTCATTTCGTTTTCCACTTTCTTGCTTGCATAATGCATTCCTACACACAAAATAATGCTCCCTCCGTTCCAATGTAAGTGTTGCAGATTTAGTACTAAACTAGTACAAATATTGTACTAGATCAACGACATTTATTTTGGGACGGGAGAGTACTAGACAACATGAAGACATGCGTTAGAAGTTAGTACCAATAGTTATAGTTCTTATAACAAAATAAAGTGTGGTGTGGTAGTACATGTGAGATAAAACATGTGAAGCATCCCTTCTTACTGAGATTCAAATATGTTGTAGTAATTCCAGTCGCTGTTTAGAAGTCATTATTCTAAGTGTTTTTTTATAACTAGCAGCTTTTATACAACTCTGACATCTAGTATAATGGATATATTGTGATTTGAAGTTACTGATCTGTGCTCTCGTGTAATATTACGGTCTAATGTTTTTTGTTTTGTCTCTTTCTCTGTTGCTAGGAAAGTGGTGAGAAGATGTGGATGATGCCTACTTGGGACATTTAAATCAATACAACATAAAAATTTATGAACCTCTGTCTCATAGAAGAGTGGAATGAACTCCATTGTTAGCACACGTGTCATTGTTCTATTGTGCAATTCTGTCCGTTCTTGCTATATTTCTGTGTAAGGAAATGTATTCATGAGATGAGTTATTGTGTTATGTAAACCTGGGAGATGTATTATGTGATGTTATATGATGGATGATTTCAATTCGACTTGGAGTTTTCTTGATTTGAATATGAAATAGTGTTGGATTTAATATTGGACAAATAATTGGGTTGAAAAGGTCCAACAAATAGAAATGATACCAAGAATTTGCTGAATTCAAAAATGAAAAAGATCAAAAATGAAACTGGATCAAATGTATTAGGGCATTAAAAGGCCAGGACCCAAATTAGAATGATAAAAAAATTTAAAAAACTAAAGTGGCTCTAAATAGGCTAAGGCCCAAAAAGAAGCCCAATAAAAAAGGCCAAAAAATAAAACCAGCCCATGTGATCAATTGAAATGGGTTGGGCTGATTTCAACCATGACGTTTTGATTTCGTCGTAATTTTGCCACGTAGGACTGGGTTTGATTGCCAACGACGATTTCGGATCGTCGTAAAGGTTACGACAATCGAGGAATCGTCGTAAAAGTTATGATGATTTTGATCAAAACGTCGTTGCTGTTCATTTGTGACGCTCCATTTTCGACGCTTGGTTTTTTGTCGTGAGATCGTCGTAAATGAAAAACCGTGACGATGTAGCGACGAAAAAATAGCGTCGTGTATTAGCATATTCCTTGTAGTGATATGCATCTACTATGATGTTTTCGATGTTGGAGTTTTTGCCGGTTCTTCATTCATAGAGGACTCACATCTCTATATCATTGGCATTTTCATATCTACATGGTCTTAAGATTTGGTTTGGATAGCTCTTGTCGTCCTGAATCCAACAAGCTTGGGTTTGCTCAATTCACAGCTCGTATGCAAAAGTTATGGTTGTTTCACTGGCGAGCGGTAGTACCGCTCCAGTCCTAACGGTAGTACCGCTAGGCCTAGCGGTAGTACTGCTGACCCAGCGGTAGTACCGCCCCTGGTGAGCGGTAGTACCGCTCCAGAACTTTAGTACCGTCATCCTTGCGGTTGTACTACGTCGGACTTTTTGCGAAGACTTTCTGGGCGGTGGTTGGCCCGGTAGTATCTTTGCGCTACCATGGGCTCAGCGGTAGTACCGCTGCAGCCAGCGGTAGTACCGCTGGAGGGTCAGCGGTAGTACCGCTGTGCGCGGGCTGTAAGTGGGGGGGGGGGTAACGGTCTGATTCCTTCCCCCACTATATAAAGGGGGTCTTCTTCCCCCTTGGCCAATTATATCCGTTGAGCTTGTGTTCTTCCCCCATTGTCGACCTTCTTAGAGCTTGCTAACTCTCAATCCCCCCAATGATTCTTGCTTGTTCTTGAGGGAAAAGAGAGAGGAGATCTAGATCCACACCTCCACCAATCACTTTCTCCTCTATGTGAGGGGAACCCCTTGGATCTAGATCTTGGAGTTCTTTGTGAGCTCCTTGTTCTTCCTGTCATATTTCTCCATAGCTTTTGTTGTTGTGGAGGGATTTGAGTGTGAGGGACTTGACTACTTTGTGTGTTCTTGCCATTGCATGAGTTGCATCAGTTTGAGTTCTCCATGGTGATACGTGGAAGTGAAGTTGAGAAGCCATATTACCTTTTGGTACTTAGTACCCTAGAGATTGTTCTTCGTGGATGCTTTGGCGTCTTAGAAGCTTGGTGGTGTCTTGGAGCTCAATCATTGTGGTGTAAAGCTCCGGGCAAGCATCGGGGTCTCCAATTAGGTTGTGGAGATTGCCCCGAGCAATTTGTACGGGTACCGGTAACCGCCCCCAAGGGTTGCCATTTGTATGGGTTCGGTGACCGCCCTCAAGGGCCCCTTAGTGGAATCACGACATCTTGCATTGTGCGAGGGTGTGAGGAGATTACGGTGGCCTGATACGTCCATTTTGCATCATTGCTTTCATGTTGATATTTATCGCTTTATGGACTGTTATTATACTTTGTGGTACCATACTTATGCCTTTTCTCTCTTATTTTGCAAGGTTTATTTCAAGAGGGAGAATACCGGCAGCTGGAATTCTGGACTGGAAAAGGAACAAGTTTGAGTCCTCTATTCTGCGCAACTCCAAATTCCCTGAAAATCAACGTGGGATTTTTTGGGATAATATAAAAAATACTGGGCGAAAGAAGTGCCAGAGGGGAGCTGCCAGGGGCCCACAAGCCTGGTGGCCGCGGCGTGCCCTCCTGGCCGCGGCAACACGGCTTGTGGGCACCCTGGTGGCCCACTGGCCCCCCTCTTCTGCTATATGAAGGGTTTCGTCCGGAAAAAAAATCAGGGCGGATCTTTTTCGTGGATTCTTCGCCGCCACGAGGCGGAACTTGAGCAGAACCAATCTAGAGCTCCGGCAGGACGATCCTGTCGGGGAAACCTCCCTCCCAAAGGGGGAAATCATCGCCATTGTCATCACCAACACTCCTCTCATCGTAGGGGACTCGTCTCCATCAATGTCTTCATCAGCACCATCTCATCTCCAAACCCTAGTTCATCACTTGTAACCAATCTCCGTCTCGCGACTCCGATTGGTACTTGTAAGGTTGCTAGTAGTGTTGATTACTCTTTGTAGTTGATGCTAGTTGGATTACTTGGTGGAAGAGTTTATGTTCAGATCCTTGATGCTACTCATTACACCTCTGATCATGATTATGATTATGCTTTGTGAGTAGTTACTTTTGTTCCTGAGAACATGGGATAAGTCATGCTAATAATAGTCATGTGAATTTGGTATTCGTTCGGTATTTTGATATGTTGTATGTTGTTTTTCCTCTAGTGGTGTTATGTGAACGTTGACTACATAACACTTCACCATTAGTTGGGCCTAGAGGAAGGCATTGGGGAGTAGTAAGTAGATGATGGGTTGCTAGAGTGACAGAAGCTTAAACCCCAGTCTATGCGTTGCTTCGTAAGGGGCTGATTTGGATCCACTAGTTTAATGCTATGGTTAGACGTTGTCTTAATTCTTCTTTCGTAGTTGCGGTTGCTTGCGAGAGGGGTTAATAATAAGTGGGATGCTTATCCAAGTAAGGGCAATACCAAAGCGTCGGTCCACCCACATGTCAAACTATCAAACTAACAAACGCGAATCATATGAACATGATGAAACTAGCATGACAGGAATTCCCGTGTGTCCTTAGGAGCGTTTTTCCTCTTATAAGACTTTGTTCAGGCTTGTCCCTTGCTACAAAAGGGATTGGGCCACTTTGCTGCACTGTTGCTACTACTTGTTACTTGTTACTTTTCACCTGCTATGTTTCACCTCACTACACCATCACTTGTTACCGCTATTTTCAGTGCTTGCAGTTATTACCTTGCTGAAAACCGTTTATCAGAGCCTTGTGCTCCTCGTTGGGTTCGACACTCTTACTTATCGAAAGGACTACGATTGATCCCCTATACTTGTGGGTCATCATGGCCTTAGTGGCATCTTGGGGAGCATTGTGCCTCCACACTGCTCCAATGGAGATTAGCATCCGCAAGGGTGTGAACTTCAGGATATATCATCGTCTCCGCGTACCTCGGTTATCTCTTACCCGAACCCTTTACTTATGCAATTTACTTTGGGATAGCCATATTGTTTATTGTCATATATCTTGCTATCACTTAGTTGTTTATCTTGCTTAGCATAAGTTGTTGGTGCACATAGGTGAGCCTAGTTGTTGTAGGTTTTGTGCTTGACAAATTAAACGTTAGTTTTATTCCGCATTTGTTCAAGCCTAAACCGTAATTATTTTAAAGCGCCTATTCACCCCCCCCCCTCTAGGCGACATCCACGTCCTTTCACTCTAGCTATCTTTGGTATGTACTAACATCACCGTAATCATAACCCAGGTTAAGTTGTCGGGCGACTTATTGATGTGCCTCTCTTTTGTGCAGGTAGAAGAAGTGATAATGCTGTTCAAGTGCCCATAGTGAAGTTAAAGGCCATATTTACATACGTAGAGCAGATTGCCACATGATGTGTCTATGTAGTAAAAGGAGTGACAAATGCCAAAAAGTCCCCTCTACGGCTCAAAGATATGCTCAATGACTTATCAATAGTTCCTCAATGGATTAGTAGCTAAAGAAATCGGCGGCTCGTGATGGGGCCAATTCGGCGCTTGCTCATGCAAATTCTTATTTGCCTGAGATGGATCCGGCTGAAATGGAGGGCGGGTTTGTGGTGTTCAATGTTGATGGCTCAGAATTTCCCACAAAGACTATGCACAATGTGGTAAGGAGAACCGAATGCTAGAGACTCAACCCTCGGAAGAGCTTGATTTATCAAAATAACAACCTGGATACACCAAGGAGAACAAACGCATCAACCCTCCTGAGTACAAGCCATTTGAGCTGACTCCTCCATGTCGTAAGAAAACCTTTGCTCCTAACATCGACCCATCTGTTCTCATACGTGAGGACTCCATTTTCCCAGCTTTGTCAACTATCCAATGGACACCAAGATACATCTAGACAGAGTAGGATGAACCGGCACAAGTCGACACTAAAGCCCCTAGTGCACAAGACCAGCAGAGAGACGTCGACCCAGAAGATTCAAGAGGTGGAGCGCAGGAGTAATCTTCGTGCTTACAAACTTGATGATTTTGTGGCCCGTGTTGGGATTTTTAATAGGAGTAGCAAAAACACTTCATCGTGCAATTAGTAATTTTCACTGTCATCCTCTAAAGACAATGAGCCGGCTCTTTTAATAGACAAAGTGCTTTGCATATGATTCTCTTCATTTGTTCTTCATGAATGGGCGGGTTGTGCAACTTACCATAAACTGACACTATAAGATGGTGCCATTTACTGGAGATAGTAGAAATTTACCAAGGTTAACAACTAGTCGTCATGTGATCCAATATAACATCATTTGAGAGGCTGGAAATAACAACCCGGAGTATTTTTGACCCGACAAATGATGACAATAGAGTTTGAGGATAAATATATATATATATATATATATATATATATATATATATATATATATATATATATATATATAATGTTGGAAATATGCCCTAGTGGCAATAATAAATTGTTTATTATCATATTTCCTTGTAGATGATAATCGTTTATTATCCATGCTATAATTACGTTGACCGGAAACTGCGATACATGTGTGGATACATACACAACACCGTGTCCCTAGTGAGCCTCCACTAGACTAGCTCGTTAATAAAAGATGGTTAAGATTTCCTAACCATAGACATGAGTTTTCATTTGATAACGGGATCACATCATTAGGAGAATGATGTGTTGGAAAAGACCCAATCGTAAGCATAGCATTTGATCGTATCGCTAAGTTTATTGCTATCGCTTTCTTCATGTCAAGTATATGTTCCTAAGACCATGAGATCATGCAACTCGGTTATACCGGAGGAATGACTTGTGTGCATCAGAGGTCACTTCATAACTGGGTGATCATAAAGGTGCTCTACAGGTATCTTCGAGAGTGTCTGCTGGGTTGCCATGGATCGAGACTGGGATTTGTCACTCTGTATGACAAAGAGGTATCTCTGGGCCCTCTCGGTAATATAACATCACAAGAAGCTTGCAAGCAATGTGACTAAGGAGTTAGTCACATGATCTTGTATTATGGAACAATTAAAGAGACTTGTCGCTAACGAGACTGAACTAGGTATGAGATACCGACGAACGAATCTTGGGCAAGTAACATATCGCTAGACAAAGAAAATTGCATATGGGATTAACTGAATCCTTGACATCGTGGTTCAACCGATGAAGATATTCATGGAATATGCAGGAACCAATATGGGAATCTAGGTCCCACTATTGGTTATTGACCAGAGATGTGTCTCGGTCATGTCTACATGATTCTCGAACACGTAGGATCGCACGCTTGACATTTGATAGCACCAGGGTAATGTTGAGATATTAATAATGGAAGTTCCGAAAGTTGTTCAGACTCCTGTATGGGATCCGAGACATCACGAGGAACTCCGTAATGGTCCATAGGTGAAGACTTATATACGGGAAGTCATATTCAGGGTTTCGGAAAAGTTCGGGAATTGTTTGATAGAGTACGTGGACGATTCTAGAAGGTTCCGGGGGTTCAACTGTGGGGCCCAATGATACGTCTCCACCGTATCTATAATTTTTGATGGTTTCATGCTATTATCTTGTCAAACTTTGGATGTTTTGCATGCCTTTTATATATTTTTGGGACTAACTTATTGACTCAGTGCCAAGTGCCAGTTCCTGTTTTTTCCCATGTTTTTGACCCCTTTCAAAGGAGATTTTGAAACGGAGTCCAAACGGAAGAAAATACCCGAAAAGATTTTTTTTCATAAGGAAGAAGATCGGGAAGCTTGGGAGCCAATGCAGGGGAGCCTCAGGGGCCCCACAAGCCCCCACCCTGCGGCCAGGGGGTAGGCCGCGGCCCACAGGCTTGTGGCCCCCCTGAGCGCCCTCTGCCCTATGGGTTGCACCTATATATTCCCTAAAAATCCCAAAAAAATCAGGAGATCATCGAAATCACTTTTCCGCCGCCGCAAGCTTCTGTCTTCGCAAGATCCCATCTGGGGCACGTTCTGGTGCCCTGCCGGAGGGGGGATTCGGACACGGAGGACTTCTTCATCAACACCATGACCTCTCCGATGATGCGTGAGCAGTTCACCATAGACCTACGGGTCCATAGTTAGTATCTAGATGACTTCTTCTCTCTCTTGGATCTTCAATACAAAGTTCTCCATGATCTTCATGGAGATCTATCCGATGTAATCTTATTTTGCGGTGTGTTTTTCGAGATCCGATGAATTGTGGATTTATGATCAGATTATCTATGAATCTTATTTGAATTTCTTCTGATCTCTCTTATGCATGATTTCATATCCTTGTAATTCTCTTCGAGTTGTGGGTTTTGTATGGCCAACTAGATCTATGATTCTTGCATTGGGAGAAGTGCTTGGTTTTGGGTTCATACCGTGCGGTGACCTCACCCAGTGACAGAAGGGGTAGCGAGGCACACATCGTGTTGTTGCCATCAAGGGTAAAGAGATGGGGTTTTCATCATTGGTTTGAGATCATCCCTCTACATCATGTCATCTTGCTTAAGGCATTACTCTGTTCGTCATGAACTCAATACACTAGATGCATGCTGGATAGCGGTCGATGTGTGGAGTAATAGTAGTAGATGCAGAAAGTATCGGTCTACTTGTCTCGGACGTGATGCCTATATGTATGATCATTGCCTTAGATATCGTCATGACTTTGCGCGGTTCTATCAATTGCTCGACAGTAATTTGTTCACCCACCGTGATATTTGCTATTTTGAGAGAAGCCTCTAGTGAACACTATGGCCCCCGGGTCTACTCCACACCATATTTTTAGCCTTACACTTTTTACTTCGTTGCACTTTCCGCCTTCAGATCTCACTTTGCAAACAATCTTGAAGGGATTGACAACCCCTTTGAAGCGTTGGGTGCAAGCTTGTTTGTGTTTGCGCAGGTACTCTGGACTTGACAAGACCCTCCTTCTGGATCGATACCTTGGTTCTCAAACTGAGGGAAATACTTACTGCTCATGTGCTGCATCACCCTTTCCTCTTCAAGGGAAAGGGTGACGCAAACAAGAGAAGTAGCAATAAGAATTCCTAGCGCCAAGGAAGGACTTTTGTTACCGTAGCACCCAACAACCCGGGAAGGTCCCACATGGACTGAGGGGTGGGGCTACTTACCACATGGGCTAGCGGGACCATTCCCCAAGGCACGTGTCGTTTAATTCTAGAGATAAGATCTTATCTCTAAATTTAAAGGGTTGAATCTAGAGAGAAGATGTTATTTTCATGTTTAAAGGGTTTTCTCCCTTGTGGTCGGCCCTAGGAGGGTTTTGGACGCCCTCCCTTACCCTCTAGCCTATATATAGATGGGGGAGGTGCATGGGGGCAGCCAACGCTTCACCGTTGGCCATTGGATCTCCTAACTCCTCCCATGTTTCTCCGGTACGCGCTTGGCGAAGCTCTGTAGGAATTCCGCTGCCACCACCACCATGTTGTCATTTTGGTTCAGATCTCATCTACCTATTCTCCCTATCTTGCTGGATCAAGAAGGAGGATATGTCACCGAGCCAGACGTGTGCTAAACTCGGAGGTGCCTCACGTGCGGTTCTTGGATCGCGACGTGAGTACGGCTACGCCAACCACGATCTCTAGATCGTTATTGCTTTCGGGTAGACACCTCTCCCACTCGTTGCTAGCATCTCCATAGAATACAATTTGGGTGTTCTGTAGGAAATTTTTTGTTTCCCATGCAATGTTCCCAAATAGTGGCATCATGAGCTAGGTCTATGCGTAGCACGAGTGGAATACAAAGTGTTTGTGGCCGCTGATGCTCATATTTCTTTCCTCCTTAGTCTTATTTTGATTCGGCGGTATTGTGGGATGAACCAGATCGGACCAACCTTACTTGTCCTCCCACAAGAGATCGGTCCAACCGACCGACATGCAACTTGTTTGCATAAAGGTGGCTGGCGGGTGTGTGTCTCTCCCACTTTAGTTGAATCAGATTCGATAGAGGCGGTCCTTGCGGAAGGTTAAAAGGAAAATTTATTATCACAGGTGTGGCTTTCCGTTGGTAAGAACGATTCTATCTAGTTGCCCATAGCAGTCACATAAAACTTGCAACAACAAAGTAGAGGACCTTTAACTTGTTTTTGCAGGGCATGTTGTGATATGATATGGCCAAGACGTGATTTGATATATGTGTTGTATGAGATGATCATGTTTTGTAATAGTTATCGCGACTTTCATGTTGATGAGTACGACAATCAACACAAACCATAGGGTTGTCTTTAATTATTTATGCCATTTGCTTTATTTTATCGCTATGAGTTTGCTATAGTTGGCGCGACAACCTAATGATGACATGATGATGGCGATCATGATGATGGAAATCATGGTGTCATGGTGGTGATGATGGAGATCATGTTGGTGCTTTGGAGATGAAGATCAAAAGCACAAGATGATGATGGCCATATCATGTAACTTATATGATTTGCATGTGATGTTTATCCTTTTATGCATCTTATTTTGCTTAGGACGACAGTAGCATTATAAGAATATCCCTCACTAAATTTCAAGATAAAAATTATGTTCTCCCCCGGTATGCACCGTTGCGAAAGTTCGTCGTTTCGAAGCACCTCATGATGATTGGGTGTTATAGACTCTTCGTTCACATACAACTGTTGTTGCACATGCAGAATAGTTGGGTTAAACTTGACGGGCCTAGCATGTATAGACATGGCCTCAGAACACAGGAGATCGAAAGGTCGAACATGAGTCATATAGTAGATATGATCAACATGGAGACGTTCACGATTGAAACCACCACATCTCATGTGATGATCGGACATCGGTTGGTGTATTTGGATCATGTCACACTTAGACAACCCGAGGGATGTTGATTTGAGTGGGATTTCATTAGTAATTTTATTAATTGAACTATTTATCATGAACATAGTCAAAATATCTTTGCAAATTATGTCGTAGATCAGGCTTGCGTTGTAGCTCTTGTGTATTTTGATACGTTCCTAGAGAGAGGCTAAGTTGAAAGATGGTGTAAGAAATTGTGCGGATTGGGTCCGTAATCTGAGGATTGGACTCAATGTTGCATAGAAGGCTTATGTCCTCGATGCACCGCTCGGTATGCCAACCCCTCTACTGTCATGTGTGGATGTTATGAACGTCTGGCAGACACATTGTGATGACTACTCGATAGTTTAGTGTGCCATGCTTTATAGCTTAGAATTGGGGCTCCAAAAACATTTTGAGAGCCATGGAGCATATGAGATGTTCCAAGAGATGAAATTGGTATTTCAGGAACATGCCCGTGTTGACTGGTATGAGACCTCTGACAAGTCCTTTGCCCACACGATGGAGGATAATAGCTCAGTGAGTGAGCATGTGCTCAGAATGTCTAGGTGCTGCAATCGCTTGAATCAAGTGGGAGTTGATCTTCCAGATAAGATAGTGATTGACAGAGTTCTTCGGTCACTACCACTAAGCTACTAGAGTTTTGTAATGAACTATAACATGCAAGGGATGGAGATGATGATCCCTTAGCTATTCGTTGTGCTTAAGGTTACGGAGGTAGAAATCAAGAAGGAGCATCAAATGTTGATGCTTAACAAGGCCATTGTTCAAGAAATCGTTAACTGGTAGCTGCTCGATCGGCTTGGGAGTAGAGATTAATCAGTGAATCACGCTATTTACCGGTTTAGTCCGTTCACCATTAATCAGTACATTAAATATGAACCTACCGACATATATCTAATTTTCTGTGTATTATACCATACTTTCATGCTCTCAACTATGTGATATACCAAAATATTCTACTATGGGCACATAAACATAGAAAAGAGGAAAATTTGATAATCCTGATGCATCCAAACCTAAAAAATCTAGAGAATTGAAATTAACAACTAAACATTTGAACTTGTACAACTAGTTTTCAACATACATCCAATCAATGTGGAGGAAGGGGTTGGGGAACAGTTACCCGGAGGGGCTGGGGAAGAGCCGACGGGTCAGGGGAGTAGTGATTAATCGGTCTGACAACCAAGTAATCAGTCTGATAGGCCAGTTAATCAGTCTGTTAGACCAGTTAATCATCTTGACAAGTTAGCATGATGAATAGGTGTTGTTTGAATCGGTCACCCTATGAGTAGCGATTAACTAGCCCGTTAACAGATTAGTCACATGAATTCTTGAATAGTGAACAAGATCACTAGTTTCAAGAAGGGAAATGGCAAGAAGAGAAATTTCAAGAATTGCAAGCCAGTTGCCGCTCGACTGAAGAAACCCAAGGTTGAACCCAAACCCGAGACTAAGTGCTTCTATTGTGAGGGGAACGGTCAATGCTAGTGGAACTACCGCCAAATACTTGGTAGATAAGAAGGCTGACAATGTCAACAAAAGTATATTTGATATACGTGTTATTGATGTGTACCTTACTAGTACTCGTAGTATCGCCTGGGCATTAGATATTAGTTCAGTTTCCAATATTGGCAACTCAAAACAAAGGCTACAGAATAACTAAATAGTAGCTAAGGGAGAGGTGAAGATGTGCGTTGAAAGTATTTCCAAGGTTGATGTGACACCATCGCACGCTCGCTCTACTCTACCTTCGGGATTAGTGTAGAACCAAAATAAATGTTATTTGGTGTCTGCATTGAGCATGAACATGATTCGACCGAGTTTATTGCAATATGATTATTCATTTTATTCACAAAATAATGGTTACTCAGTTTACATGAATAATACCTTTTCTAGTCATGCACCCAATGTGAATGGTTTACTGAATGTCGATCGTAGTGATACACATCTTCATAATATTGATGCCAAAATATGTGAAGTTCATAATGATAGTATCACATACTTGTGGCACTGACACTAAGGTCATATTGGTGTAAAGCGCATGAAGGAATTCAATACTGATGGATCTTTGGACTCACTCAATTTTGAATTGCTTGAGACATGCGGACCATGCCTGATGGGCAAGATGGCTAAGACCCCGTTTTTCGGAACAATGGAGCGGGCAAGTGACTTGTTGAAAATTGTATATACTGATATGTGTGGTCCAATGAGTGATGGAGCACGCGGTGGATATCATTATTATCTTACTTTCACAGAATATTTAACTAGATACGAGTATATTTGCTTGATGAAACACTAGACTGAAATTTTGAAAAGTTCAAGCAATTTCAGAGTGAAATTCAAGATCATTGTGACAAGAAGATAAATGTCTATGATATGATTGTCGAGGTGAATATCTAAGTTACGAGTTTGATATGCAAGACAATGTGGAAGTTGTTCATTAAAATAAAAAAACGAGCCTGTCTGCTTATGAATCTTCATGTGTAAACAGACGGTGCAAGATTTGTGACGGTTCCATCATTCCCCCCTCCCCGCCCTCGCTCTACTGTATCCTTTCTTCTCCTTACCCCCACCAAAAATCTCGAACACTTCTCCTCGCACACGCTCTCCTCTTCGCCTTGCCTACCAGGTGAAATTCAAAATCGTGATTGCCTCACCGACAATAGGGTAACCACCGTAGCGCTTCACCAACCTCCCTCCACTCCGACATACAAGCCATCAGAAGGTGCATAGCACAAAATCCCATCTCAGCGATGGCGACTTTCGGTGAAGAATTGGGCTCGCAAAACCGGCAACGAAGATCAAAACAAAGAGCAAGGACAGAACCAGCGGACGAATTCGATGAGCCTCGCACGCGAAACCGAAGGTAAAAAACAGCGGAGATCAAAACAAAGAGCGTGTTTTTTCTTGTTTTCTGTTTGGTATCGGGGCGTGAAAGGGAAAATGAAAACGCAACTACTACAAGGGGTGAATTGCAAAAGGTACGAAACCAGAAACCGAAAAAGGAAAACCAGAGACTCCGCACGCGTGTTGTTTTTTGGTCGCACGATCGGTCCGCGTGTGACACTTGTCGCGCGTAGAGCGCTCTCGAACATTCCCTCGTATCGTTCCAAAGGAACGCTCGCTGACTAGTTGCTTTCGGGAGAAGGACTTAGCGCTTTAATGTAAAGTTACTTTTTTGTGAGTGTGTATTTGTAAGGACTCGTGATGCTTAATATGGCCTATTTCTTATGATTTGTTTTTGAGAAAATAAAATACCATGTGATGAGTACCTCCTATATTTCACGATTTTGGGACAGATAGTGGGATAATCATACACGCAACCGACCGACCGCATCGTGGCATTGTAGTGCATAAAAAACACATACTTCTAGCTATCTAAGGCCGAAATCACTAGTCTGACCTTAACCCTAAACTATAGCACAAAATGAACTCTACGTGAAACTATTTCACAATCTAACCCTTTTGGCAACGTCAGAGACTGTTACGTTTCTTCTCCACATGGAAACACCGAGATATCTTGCGTTGCTGCACCACATGTAAATGCCGAGGTAGCTCGCGTTGCAGGTTATATGAAAACGCCAAGGTCTTTGGCGTTTGAAGCTTTTCTGGAAACGCCACAGACTTTGGTGTTTCTTCCCTAGATATTTAAGTGGTAGTGAGGCTCGCTGACATGACAGGATGGAAATGCCAAGGGTCATGGCATTTCTGCCCAAACATATTTTAAATCTAGGCATACAGCCAAGCATTGATGAAATCACTGTGAGAACACTTCAAAATATGGGGCAGAAATGCCAAAGACCCTCGCATTTCCATATGGGCTGCAACGCGATCTATATCGGTGTTTCCATGTGGAGCAGCAACGCGGACTATCTGACAGTTTCCATGTAAATAAGAAGCGTCACGGTCTCCAGCGTTGTCAAAAGGGTCAAATTGTAAAATATTTCATGCAGAGTTCATTTTGTGTTATATTTAGGGTTAAGGTGAGATTAGTGATTTTGTCCACTATCGAACACATCCCACTCTAGAATGTGTGCTGCTTGTGAGGCAAGCTAATGAGCACCCGTGAAAATATGAAAGTGCAGAAAAATAGAATTGAATGGCACCGCAGATCCAAAAATGTTTTATCAAGCCCGAACACCTTTCAAAATGTTGAACAATTGTTTAAAGGATTCAAACATTTTCTAAAAACATGAACAATCTTTAATATTAAAAAAATCCAAGATTTTTTAGAAATTATGAAAAAAATTGAAGCCGCAAATTGTTTTTGAAACCGTGAACATTTTTTAAAAGAACTTTATTAATACTGTGAGCCAATTTTGAAAACGAGATTATTTTTAAAAAAGACAAACAAGTTTTAAAAAAGAGAAAATAAAATAATATGTTTTGAAAAGGAAACAGAAAAGTAAAAGAAATAAAAATGGGCCATCCTAGTCATGTATGCCCCTCGTCGTACCCCCGACAGTTTGTCGGGGAAGCTATATCTTGCCGCAATGACTATTTATCGCATTAAGCGGTTCTGAAGGGATGTCTGGCATCGAGGAAACAATGTCAGGCCGGCCCATTTTAGCGCTGGGGGAGGGGTGAAAAAGTAAGGAATAAAAGGAGCGCACCCAGGGATCGAACCCATATCTTGAAGGTGATCATCGGGTCAACTAAACCCAAATCCAACGTGGGACCCTAAATGGTCCGGACGCGTCCATATGGGGATAAACGGACACAAAACATGGCCCAACGTGCGGGCGCAAACGAACATATGTTTGTTTTCTTCCCGCTTTCGACTCATTCTTGTCCCAAGTTTAGGCCACGTTTGCATCGAAGCGGACAGCCCGCGGATGGGCGAGATGCGCGCCCTTCTCCTTCCCTGGCCCGCCCATCGATGGCACAGTTGCCCCTTTTCTCTTCCATTGCCCCTCCCTCCGCCCCCTGCCATCACCGCTACCATCACCCATACCCATTTTCAGCGGCCACCTTCCTCGCTTTGTCAGGCCGCCCAAACCACGACCACCCCATATGCCATAGCCGGCCCACGCAAGCGTTTTGGAGGAGTTTATGCCGATGTTCATGGCTCTTCCGGTGCAAAGAGATGTTACGACCTCCGTCGATGCCGAGTGACCTTAACACCTTCTGGCAGGCGCTGCAGGTCATCGCCCGCCAGTGCCAACCTTGCATGCTTCTTGTGAGGAGAGCTCGAGCTGCTCTTCCCGTCCCAGTCTCCACCACGACTTCATGGTGTTTGACACTTTGCTCAGAGAGTACCATAGATAGTGGGGATGAGTATTTTTTCCACAACTTTATATGTTCATTGCATGATTTGTCATCGGATGACAAAGACCTTATGGTGTGTGCAATAGTCCTCAATGACCACATTGCTAGGCAACAACCTCGTTTTAGGGGATTAGTCACGGATCATGCTCAGGTCTTGAACCGCAATGGGAAGAGTGGCCACAGCCTCCTCTATGTCAATTACTTTGAGAGCGGCCCGCTCTAGAAACCACATCAATTCTGCCACTGCTTTCGTATGGCGATACATGTGTGCAATCGTATTTGGGAGGGAGTTGTAGCATATGACCCATACTCTGAGTGCAAAGGGGAAGCCCTTGGCAAACTTGGCTTCTCCTCCTATGATCCTATCAGAAATGCTCTGCGACTATACGCACCCTTGCGTACGGAATTCCATGTGATCTTGCGGATGAGTATATGAGCGTGCATGTGAAAGCACAATTGCTCCCTAGGGTGGTTTTGATAATTGATCACAACATATGCATCAATGGACTAATATGTTTTTCAAGTATATTTCAGAAAATTTCAAAAGATGCTATGGCTAAAGGTTTATGTGGAGATTCCCCTTGATGCAAGAAAGGAATAATATTGGCTCAAGCTTTAAGCTAGAAGACTCTTAATTTTCTATTTTGTGAGAAATCACATTTGATTCCAGAGGAAAGCCAATACTATTAAAAGGGGGTGAGGTAGTAAAATGAACTGATTGCTCAAAGTGCTCTAAGTTAGCCACCAAAATACTCAATCATTTTCTCACAAAACCATTCTGTCAAATTCCACATACACAAATTTGGTGTCACCAACTTGCATATTTCGGACCCATCGTGTTTACCTTCAGACAGAAACCCTATCCATTCCCACCAAATTGGTGCAACTGAATCCATATCGGTGCTACCGAGTTTGGGTGACCAACTTTCGGGTGCCTCGATACACAAAAACGGAATTTCCGAGTTTTGAGTATCGGTGCCACCGAGTTTGGCCATCTGACCATTAGCCACCTTTTCGGTGCCACCGAGTTTCATATATCAGTCTCACCGAGATTCAAAAGTTTACACCTTTGTGCTAATCGGTACCACCGAGTTTTCAACTTCGGTGTCACCGAGTTTGCCACTTTGTGTGTAACGGTTGGTTTTTGGCTGCAGCCTATATATACCCCTTTACCCACCTCTCATTCGTGGGAGAAGCACTCAGACCACACACCTCGTATCCAGATCCATTTTCTGAGAGAGAACCACCTACTCATGTGTTGAGACCAAGATATTCCACTCAATTCATTGGAATCTTGATATCTAGCCTCCCCAAACTGCATATTCTGTGAGAGAGTGATTTTGTGTTGAGGAGACTATCTTTAGAAGCACAAGAGCAAGGAGTTCATTGATCTACCACATCCATTATCTTTTGGATGGTGGTGCCTCATAGATTGGTTAGGTGTCGCTTGGGAGCCACCTACTTCATGTTGTGGAGTTGAACCAAGATGTTTGCAAGGGAAAGGAGATCGCCTACTTCGTGAAGGTCTAGCGTGAGTAAGGCTAGTCCTTCGTGGACGGAAGCCGTGGTGGAATAGACAAGGCCGCTTCTTTGTGGACCCTTCATGGGTGGAGTCCTCCGTGGACTCTCACAACCGTTACCCTCCATGGGTTGAAATCTCCACTAACATGGGCGTACGATAGCGCCACCTATCGGAACCATGCCAAAAATCGCCGTGTCAACCTCATGTGTTTGATCTCCCTACCTTACTCCTTTAGTTTACACTTGCATGTTTTACTTTCCGCTGCAACACTCTTAGAAATGCATGTGTAGGGTGTACTTGACTTGCTATAACTGCCATAGCTTCCTCTCAACTAAAATTGGGAAAAGGCAAAATAATTATCTTGTCAAGTAGTCTAATCACCCCCCCCCCCTCTAGAGATACTTTCGATCCTACAAGTGGTATTAGAGCTTTGGTCTCCATCGCATTGGTTTCACAATCTAGGAGAGTATGGCGTCTAGTGAGGGAAACTATCACCGTAGAGGTCCATATTTTGATGGCACTAATTTTGCTAGTTGGAAGCATAAGATGAAAATGCATCTACTTGGCTTTAATCCTCATGTTTGGGATTTTATTCGTGTTGGTGTGCAAGGTGATTTCTTCGGAGAAGGGCGTGAACCGGATCGTGATGCGACAGTTGATGAACTGAAGATGTTGCAACTTAATGCACAAGCCTGCGACATCATCTTCAACTGTCTCTACCCTGAAGAATTCAACAAAATCAGCCACCTTGAGAATGCAAAAGAAATTTGGGATACTTTGATTGATATGCACGAAGGTACTGACTCTGTCAGAGAATCTAAGTTGGATGTGCTTCAAAGTCAGCTTGACAAGTTCAAGATAAATGATGGTGAAGGTGTCACTGAAATGTACTCTAGGCTAGCTCTCATCACCAATGACATTGACGGTTTAGGAAGCGAAGAGATTACCAACAAATTCGTCATCAAGAAGATACTTAGAGATCTTGATGGAAAGTATGACACGGTGTGCACATTGGTTTAAATGATGCCAAACTACAAAGATCTCAAGCCAACTAAAGTCATTGGTAGGATTGTCTCTCATGAGATGTCACTCAAGGACAAAGATGAGTTGCACAACAAGTCAAGCGGTGCTTACAAAGCTTCACGTGATGCTCCCACTACTTCAAAGGACAATCTTGTCACTGATGAAGAGATAAGCCTCATGGTCAGAAAATTCAACAAGTTCTACAAGAGTAGAGGCAAAGAGAAGAGATCAAGCTCAACACATGATGAGAAGCGTTCGTCCAGTGATGACCGAAACTACTACAATTGTGGGAAGCCTGGACAATACTCATATGAGTGCTCGGCTCCCTACAAACGAAGAGAAGAGTCACCTTGAAGACGAAGCTCAAGAGATGAGTCACCTCGCAGAGAGAGAAAGAGTAAAGAAGATCGTTATGAACGAAGACACTCACGGAGAGGCAAGGAATCGGAGAAGAAAGACAAATACACCAAGAGCAGCTCAAGAACAAGACATCAAACTCATGTTGGTGAATGGGTCTCTGGCTCCGAGTCTGGGCACCAATCCAAGAGAAGCTATCACTCCAACTCCGACTATAGTCAAGATGAAGGTGTTGCCGGTATTGCACTTGTTTCCTCAAACTCCTACGACTTATTTGATTCACAAAATGAGGGAATCGGAAACTGCTTCATGGCTAAAGTCCCCAAGGTATCACACCCCAACTAGCTTGATTTTAATAGTGATGAGGATGACTTGTTAGGAGAAGATGACTTGCTCTTTTATAAAACTAGTGATTACACTGAAAATGAACTTGCTAATTATCATGCTAGTCAAGAGAAATCAAATGATGTCGATAAGAAAGAGATTGAATTACTACCTCAAGTATTAAACACTCTTAAGTTATATCATGAAACTACTCTAGAAGATCATAGAGAGCTTGCAAGAACTCATGAGAAGCTACGCTTCGAGAAGCTCAATTTGGAGCAAGAGCATGAGTTCCGAAAAGCAATCAATGATGATCTTCGAAAGAAGAGTTCTTCTTATCTAGCCAAATGATTGCTCTTGTCTACTTTTGTTCCACAAGTTAAACCCAAGAACACTAGTAACAAAGGAAAGAAAGTTTCTTCATCTGGTAACAACAATGCTAAAGCTAAACCTAATATTGTCGCTAGTAGCTCTCTTGATTCCACTAATGGTTCTCTTAGCCAAGTTACACTTGAGCAAGAAAATGATTTATTGAAAGGGATTATAGAGAGAGGTGTCTTTAAGAGTCTTGCCAGAAGTAAACAATTTGAGGAAATTGTACGCAAGCAAGGAGGACATCGGAGGAAACAAGGTGTTGGCTACTTCAACGTCAACGGAGATGATTGGGAAGAAGGTCCATATCCCATTCCTAAGTTTGTTCCTCAAGAGGAGAAGTATGATCTTACTTCTCCCAAGGGAACAAGCTCATAAGATGACCTTCCAGCACAATACCACAAGGGTAAGGGAAAGCTTCAAGAAGACATTGACCTATATGAAGAAGAACCCCAAGTCAAGGTCAAGTGGATTCCCAAAGACACTTCTAGAACTGCCTCATCTAGTGCTACCACAACTCCAAGGATCCCCATCAAGTTGATGTGGATTCCCAAGAGGAAGAAATAGAGAGTTATTGAGGGGTGACTCTGCCAATGAAATTCACTCTTATTCATTTTGGCAACAACTATGTGCAATCAACCTCAACCATATGCATTAGTTCAAGGAGTCACACATTCCCTCAAAGGTAAGCAAAGAACAAGGTAATTAATGCATCTTTGTACATAATCCCATTTGTGTTTCACTCCATGTCCATAGATATTCTTGCATATGTTCCTTTTGCTTTGGGACTAACCCATGTAGGTGAGAAGAGTAAGAAACAACAAGGATTTCTCCCAACTCAAGATGATCTTCATCAACATTGAGCATCCACTACTACTTCACCTACTTGAAGTCTTCTACGACAAAACTCGAGGTTAGTTTGTCCCTCTTAAGGGGGGTGTCGTATCAAGGGGGAGCTTTACTCTAAATCTTGAGTACAAGCATCTCCTAAGGATATGAACACATTAATGCTTATGTAAAAGTGGTAACCCCACTTGTGCTTAATGATGAGTATGACCTATGATCAAGTATTCTTACTTGGATCCTAAGTCAAAATACTCATATATAGATGAATTTGTCATCGCCCATGTGCTTGATAGCTGCTAGGATGTTTGTGCATGTTCACCACATTTTCTCTATCATTCTTATTGTGTGAGCATGTTGGTCTGCACGTCTTTGCTCATTCGAGGACATCCAGTTGTTGTTATTTGGCTTTTGATTTATCTTTTACCAATTGGATGGACAAGAATTCCTAGGACCCTTCTGTAGCTACCTATGCTATCTCATCTCAAGTTATATTCATGCTTCATCACAAAACTTGAGCAAGCACTTGTCGATCCCTCTGTGTGAAGGAGAACTCGTAATTCCGTATCATCAATGGATGACCTCCAAAACCTGTCTCAAAATGAACTCGGTGAAACCAACTCCACAAACTCGGTTCCACCAAATTCCAGAGTTGATCTAGGATTTTTCATCTCGGTACCACCGAAATCACAAACTTGGTTACACCGAATTTCCCTGTCAACTGACAGTAGAGGAACTCGATGACACCGATTTCGTAATCTCGGTGACACCGATAGCAAAAGGGTACATATTCCAACGGACCAAATCTTTGATTTCCAATCGTCAAAGTCGTTTCGTCCCAAACCCTACGCCGCCTCCTGGACCCCTCGTCTTCGCCCATGACTCCCTATGCGTCTCTACCGCTCGGATTTGCCGCCTCCGATGGATTCTTCACTGTCGCCGTTGTAGCCGAACCACCGCTGAATTAGGGTATGGTTCGGATCCTCCTCTGTGTTCCTCCATGTAATTCCCACGCATTGGAAAGTTTTATCTATGCTTCACCATGTGCAAACCTCCGCGTCCACCAAAAAATCCCGTAGATTAGCGGACGAGGAAGTTTTTAGGGTTAGCTTTCCCTAGACCCCATCTCGGTGCCTCCGAATTGCAAAACTTGGTGCTAACGATTTTGGACATAGGGTTCCTGAGAATGATCTCGGTGAAACCGAGTTGTCATTTTCGGTGCCATCGAAAATGATGACCAAGTTTCTGTTAATGAGTTCATATGTCTCAGAGACTCTGGAAGTTCAAACTCGGTGCCACCGAAATGTGTTCTGCCAAAAGTTAAAACTAAGGATTTCTTTGTTCAAATTTTCGGAAACATCTAGATTTTTTCATGCTCAATCCTTTTGTGTTTCCTATATCTTCTTCACAGGTTTTGCTGCTTGCTATTGAGGTTCTGCTAGCTTGTTAGAAATGTCTGGTTCATATGACCGTTAGAATGATTTCAGGGAACCCAGTGTTGAGTTGAATTCATGCACTAGTCCAAAGAAGTCTGACTCTGACCCTGGATTCTACAGTTCCCATGAGTTGCCGAAGGTAGCCACCAGGCATAGGAAGAAAATTAATTCTGATGAAGAGGACTCACACTTTGATATGAATATATGAACAATTTCTTACACCAAGAGGATGCATTAAGAACTTAGATTAACGACAAGCACCATGATAGCACAATCCATAGGAAAAGCTTTAGGTGAAATCCAAACCAAGATAGCTCAATGCAGAAACCATGAGTTAAGAATAATCTCATGATCAAAGGATTGGTGGGTTTAATTATCTCATTCTTGAAATAAAATCTCTTCGAGACTCCTACACTAACAAGAATGCTATAATACCACCTCAAAGGATAAAGGAAGAACAATTGCACATATAAAAGCAGGAGAAAGGATACTAGAGGTTCTCCAACAAGAATCTTGAAGAACACTTGAGAACGAATTGAAACCTTGACGAACCACCAAGAAGGACCTCCGTATACGAATGAATGATGCAAAGATATCAAGGTAGAAAGGATAAGATTATGGCCTTGCCAAGATTTAGATGAAGCCCCACGAAGAGATACTTAACAGAACTTGACACTCCGGAAAACAAAGATAAGCGCTTGAGAAAAGAATTGATATCATGAGCCACTACGGAAGAAGAATTGAAATCACTATGAACAAGAATAAGAATTATGTTATGCTTATCCTTCATCAAGTTTAATTGATGACAAGCAACGGATTTAGCATAACACGTATTCCTCTTGAAAGAATCTTGAAGAGAGAGATAGATATGCACCACATGAAGCATAAACGAAGGAAGCACCGGTAAGAATTCACAATTGAATGGGAACACCACGAATTAATGGAGAAACATGAGAATGAAGAGCTCATGAGCCAGCTGAGAGAAAACTTGAACAAGGCACCGGATAAACGAGAGACGAACGAAGGGACAACAATTGAGAAGAATTGAGGATGAAAGCTGAAAGCTGAGAACAAAGAAGTCTTCTGAAATGATGGCCTTCGGAGGATCGAGTAATAAAAACAACTCAGACAAGCACCGGATAGCACGAAAGGGATTACTCATGATTGACAATAAATGAGAGGATACACGAAGCTGAGATGACAATCTTCACAATAATGGAGCAAGACTGAGAGAAACACTCCTTCGGTCTTCAAAACTGAAATGATAAGGAGAACACCACCAAGAATAACTAAGATACTCCGGAATAATGAAGAATGCAAGGTTGAGCCAAATACGAGAATTAATTCTAATTGATCTAGAAGAAGGAATATGACTGATGAAAATCATACTTACGTCATAGTTGAAAGGAATTAATGATCTCCGGAAGATTACAAGAGCTATAACAGATCCTGGGAAAAACCTGTGGGTTATGGGCCCACGCAAAGAAACCACCGTTAGAAAAGATTGCTTAGAAGAGAGATATTGCACCGGTAAGAATAGAACTAGATGAGGTTAGCACCTCGAAATAACTGAAGGATTCAAAACCAGAACTTCTGAAATATCTTTAACGCTCCGGATAGAAAGAGAGAGGAATAACAAGATAGGATGAAAAGAATTTCCAACATGGGAAAGAATTACAAGGATGAAAAGGATATGACGAACACGGATAGCTGAATTAAGTTCACCGGTAAGGATGACAAGAATGAACAAAGATGAACACGAAGCTCCTGAGAATCTTCACAACGAATCACCGAATAAGAGAGAAAAGAACACATAGCGGAAGCACAATGAAAAGAAAACTCTTGGATGAAAATTGAATCACTGAAGAAAAAAGGGTGGGAGGGCGGGGAAAAACAAGACAACTTGGGACAGATGAGATGAACTCCGGAATAAAATGAGAGAATGATCTTGCAAAAATTGGAGAGGATTGAATCCCCTTGGAGAGAAACACATCGGTTGAAAAAGAATTGATATGGCAACTCCGGTTGACAAAATTGATAAGACGACTGATTCAGCAAAAGGATTAATACTCTCATAAAAATATGAGAACACCTCTTAGAAAAGATCTGATATCACCACTTGACATCGAAGCAACTGAATTACCATATTTCAACAAAACAAAGGGTGCGGCTTATGAAACAAGCCAGAACAAACTCATGAGAAAGATTTCCGTTCGATATTTTCGTGGACAGGATCGCACGGGCTCGATTTTACAGTAGTCATCAAGTGCAAGGCAATGCACCCGACATACGAAGCGTCCCCGAGTCGTAGCAAGCTACAAGGACTCTTTAAGACACAACGTGTACTGCTGTAAGTCGACCGTGAACAAACGAATCCACTAGATGTCGAACCCCAACCTAACATCATATATTTGTTGGAAGATTGTCCTATAAGCAACTACTTGAATTCCCACCTATGAATTCCCGAAATATCTGGTCATGCAATCTGGTACACGGATACAAGGAGTAATAATCACACAACTCCTATACTAACCCGTCACTTGTATCACATCCGTCAACACACGACCAGAATCTCGGACCTTCATCTACAACAGACCCTCGTGATCACAACGATACAAAGTATGGCAGTACTCCCGAAGAATCTACACCAGTACTGGGGACATCGGGGTTATCTCGCCACTACTAGTATTGAAGCAATTACGAACATCCTTCGTTCTGAGATACTAAGAAATCTGAATGATAACGATGTGCTCAAGAATCCCCTGGAGCTCAACTCCCCGGAAGAAAATCAAGTCAGACAGGAGGCACCAAGACAGAACTCCGTCACATCGGCATCATATAGATTCCAAGAATATCCGCGTGATCCTAAAAAAAATTGAGCGGGAAGAGAAGTAGAGTAAATTATTACGTCAAGATTCCTCACCAGAGCATAGAAGAGGAGAAAAAAGAATCCTACTCTCCGATATATAACTAAGACTCAAATAGTTTTTCACTAGACTCGACTCGGCCAACTTCGATCAATCAAGGGGGCTCCTAGGTCGGTCCTTGCTCTGATACCAACTTGTCACGCCCAAGATGCGACCCTATCCTCAATTTGGCACGAAGGCCTCGTCAGGGATAGAAGCGCATCTCGTCGTGTCGCAAGAATGGATATCGTTACAAGTACATGTACTGAAAAGAAGAGATATATATTCAAAGTTGGCTTACACTCGCCACAAGCTACATCAGAGTCACATCAGTACATTACATAAACATCAAGAGTAAGAGCAGGGTCCGACTACGGACGAAAACAAACGACAAAAGAAGAACGACGTCCAATATTTGCTATCCCAGGCTGCCGGCCTGGAACCCACCCTAGATCGATGAAGAAGAAGAAGAAGAAGCAGCAACTCCAAATGAACAATCAACGCGCTCGCGTCACGTAACCTTTACCTGTACCTGCAACTGGTGTTGAAGGAATCTGTGAGCCACAGGGGACTCAGCGATCTCATTTCCAAAGGTATCAAGACTAACAAAGCTTAATGGGTGAGGCATGGTTAAGTGGTGAGGTTGCAGCAGCGGCTAAGCATATATTTGGTGGCTAAACTTACGAGTACCAAGAAATAAGAGGGGGAAGATCTACGCATAACGGACGTGAACTACTGATGATCAAATGAATGATCCTGAACACCTACCTACGTCAGACATAACCCCACCGTGTCCTCGATCGGAGAAGGAACTCACGAAAGAGACAGTCACGGTTACGCACACAGTTAGCATATTTTAATTAAGTTAACTTCAAGTTATCTAGAACCAGTGTTAAACAAAGTTTCCACGTTGCCACATAACCGCGGGCACGGCTTTCCGAAAAGATTTAACCCTGCAGGGGTGCTCCAACTAGTCCATCACAAATTACCACAAGCCGCATAGAAATCCTCAATCACGAAGCTCGCGATCTCGTCGGATTCCCTAGTGGAAAACCTCAACTCTGAGATTACCCAAAGCATCACCGGAATCCCGATGCACAGGATATTCCGTCAAAGGTAAAACTAATCTAGCAAGGCCGCCCGATGTGTCGACGATCCCGATAGGAGTCGCGTACCTCGTTCTCAGGACACGACGGATGGGTCACACTAGGAGATACCAAACCTCGGGTTGCCCCGCGGTGGCCCCGTAGTCTGCCAATTTGGACCAACACTCATGAGGAGCACTGGCCCGGGGTTGATTAAATTTCCTCGGGTTAATTACTCCCTATGCAGTTCATTAGTTATTAGGCAAATGTAGTACCAAAGTTGGGCCTTGCCAGACCAGCTTTAATCTAAAACGAATTATCAAGGGGGTCCCCATAACAACCCCGATCGTGTTAGGAGCGCTCATTTATGGAACATAACACCGGTAGCCGAAACTAAGGGGGCAAAGGTGGAACAAAACACCAGGCTAGAAAGACCGAGCCTTCCACCTTTTACCAAGTATATAGGTGCATTAAATTAAATAGCATTTAAATATGGTGATATAACAAGGAACCCATGTTTTCACATGGTAGCAAGTGCACCTGCAACTAGCAACACTAACAACGGGGTTAAGCAAGCAGTAACATAGCCAATCAGTGGTTTGCTAGGTCGAACAGGTTGAAGGTAAACATGGCATTGTTGAGAGGCTGATATGGAAACATGTGGTAGGCAACGAGACATAAACGATAGAAGCGACAACTAGCATGGCAATGATAGTAATGGTATCTGGGGAAATGATCATCTTGCCTGAGATCCCGCTTGGAAGAAGAACAACTCGGAGAAGTCGGCAAACCAACGTAGTCGAACGGGTCCTCACATTCCGACACGCTTGCGGAACTCTATCGAGACGGGCAAACTGGAAACAAACATCAACACAAGTATTCACCACCACAAAGCAAGACATGATGCATACCCTAATATGATGCATGAACAGGTTAAAATGCAAGGGATGGCATGGCAATTCACCTCACGCAAACAGTACACATTAAGTGAAGCTCGATATGCAACGGGTTGCATATCGACGAAACTCCACGATTAATTATTTAATTCACTCCCGATTATTTACACGGCAATATTAAATTGTTGTTACCATAGCAAGGGTGAAGCGACGAACCTACATGACAACCTAGTCGACAGCACATCGGACTTCGAATGGAGCCACGGCACAAGAACATGCAACACAAGATTATATACCATGAATGCGTCATGCATGCGAGTTCCAACAACACAGGCAAGGGGAGAAAGAAACAAGTGTCGCCACGGCGAGCGAGAGGGAACCATGGCGGAAAAATGGAAACGATGCCACGGCAACGTTCCTATCCCGATAACTCGACGAGATATCGGTGACAACGAATTGAAGCGTGTGCAGGAACGCTAAATAAGATGGGGTGATCCCGGTACCAGGTTCCCACGTGTCGAGGGCACGACGAAAAGGAAGACAACATGCACGGGCAAACAACGGTCCATACATGCATTCAACTCAAACCACTCATACATCCGTACCTCACTAGCACACGGTACACGACATGACCCATCGGTATACCTTTGAAGCGTGCATAACGGAGCGGATCGGTTCGTAGCGGACGTCGTGGTCATCGTGGAAGTAGTCGTACACGCGTCGGTAGTTGAAGTAGTGGTACACGGTCTCGTCAACGGTAGTCGTTCGCTCGGCGTCGTGGTTCTCAGGTCTTCGGCGTCACTAGTCGTTCACGTTCCCGTCAATGTTCGTGGTACGTTGAGGATGTCGTTGTACTCGCCGATCTTGTCGGTTCCATGAAGGAGGGAATGATGCACGCGGTCTCCATCAACATAACCGGCGACATCAAACAGCAACGCGACGCAAGCAGCACCAGCAGCAGGCAATGACGACACAACGGCAACATACCACCATCTAACAGCAGCAACTTGCAACAACAACTACAGCAAGCTAGCAGCCGGGCAGCGGCAACAACACTAGTAGCAAGCAAAAACAGTAAGCCAACACAAGCAGCAAATCATCAGTCAACGCAAGCTACAGCTAGCATCTAGCAAAACAGCTAGCAGGCAACATCTACAGAACAACACGAACAGCAAGGCTTGGCAGCAACATCTAGCGGCAGGCAGCAACAAGAAGCATGTATCATCAGGCCACGCAACCGGTAGCAACCAGCAGCTAGCACAGCAACAAGCACGCAGCACTACGGCAGCAGGCAAGCAGCAGCAAAACGGCGACAACAACAACAGCTGTCGGCAGTGGCAGTAGCAGGCAGGAGGAGGCCGAGGATCTGGAGGGACTTGGCGCGGGGAGGCGAGCAGCGAGGTGGCACGCTGGCGACGGGAGGACAAGGCGGCGGCGTGCTCGGGACGAGGCCGCGGGAGGCGAGCACGGCGGGGCGGCGTGAGCACGGCGCTCGGGCCTGCTGGCACGGGCAGGGGCTCCATCGGCGCGGCGCGGGGAGTCGCCCACGAGGAGGAGGGGTGAGGCGACGGCGAGGGGCGAAGCTGAGGTCGGCGGCTCCGGAGGACGGCACGGCACCGACGCGGGCGGCAGGGCTCGCGAGGGCGAGGCCATGGGGCGGTACACAGGGGCGAGGCGGCCGGCGGCCGGCGGTGCGGCGAGGCCAAGGGAAGGAGCGGCGACGGCAGCTCGGGCAGGACGGCGCAGCGACGGCCACGGCGGCGGCGCGGGCAGGCGGTCCGAGGGGGCGGCGCGCGTAGCTCGGGAAGGCGCAAGCGAGCCGGCGAGCGGCGCAGGAGCTAGCGAGGCGGCACGGCGTGCGGGAGACGGAGCAGGCGGGCGCGGCGGTCAGCTGCTGGCGGCGGGGAACTCGGGGGCGAGCTCGGGAGGGGCTTCGCGAGGGAAGACAGAGAGGGGATCGAGGAGAAGGGGGAAGCGGCGCACGGGGAGGACCACGCTCGGAGAGCGGGCTCCTGCCGCTAGGGTTGGGGAAGAGGAGGCCTTGGGCCTTGGGTGGGCCTTGGCCTGGGGTCCTCCTCTCTCTATTTTTTTTTAAATCCTTTTTTTTTCTTCAAACAGATTTTTTTTAAATAAGGAAAGGCTTTTAACAAAATAAAAAAAATGTTTCACTCCTTTGAAAATTATACCCCAACTCTAAAATAGCTTGGGCATTTTTAAACAAATAAAATGAAACCCTTTTAAGAATTAAAATAAAACCCTTCTTAAAAGAATTAAAAAAAATCAAAACCCTTTTTAAAAGAATTAAAAATCAAAACCCTTTTGAAGAATTAAAATAAAACTCTTTTAACAAGAAAATAAAAATAACCCCTTTTCTTGCAAAAGAATAAAACCAAACCCCTTTGAAGAATTAAATAAAACCTCTTTATTTAAAGACTAAATAAAAGCCTTTTAAAAGAGAAAATAAAATGGGAGGGTTTTTAAAATAAAACAAACGGAGAAATAAAATAAAAACCTAAGGGTTGCCCCCACATTTAATAAAAGGACTTTTTTTTAAAAGAAGAAGACGCACCCTTTTAAATAGGGGTTTAAACGAAGACTTTAGCAAAACCACAAAAACGAAATGAGAGAGGAGAGAAGGGGAGAAGGTTTAGGTCGGCGGTGCAACGGGGTTTAGCGGTGGCTCTCACGCTCCCTCTCTCATCACTCCAACAAAACAACGCCACTCACGAAGCACTATCACCCAACAACACGGAGCAGCACGCGACACCGACAAAACACCGTTGACATGATGCCATGCATGATGCGATGATGCAAACTACATGACGATGCAACGAATAAGTCTAATCACACGACGGCAACGGAATAGAAGGGGGAATCTTCTAGAACGTCGGCATCGGGCTCTCACAACTCTCCTACACTACAAGAAGATCTCGCCCCGAGATCCAAGAATGAAAGGGGGCGAGGATGAGAAAGAACGAGAGGTAAAAATTTAGTCGCTTCTTGACAAAGAAGTGAAACCGACGATCCTTGAAGGCAGCAAGGCGATGAGGAAAGATATGAGAAGAAGCAAGATTCACGGAAAATTTCGGCAGCACTTCGGTAGGAAAACGGGACCAAAAAAATCGAAAAGGTGGAATAAATAGACAATATTCATAACAAACAACTAAATAGAGCAAGGGAATACCATGATCTTGCTAGAACAACAAGATAGACCCAAAAGAGAAATATCACAATGCCTCCAGAACAAGAGAATATGAACTAGCTCATACGGAAGAAGAGAATGAAGAAAAGAATGACAACAATCATCACAATAGAATTGTAAAGCCTTTGGACAGAGAATTGACATAGTAGTTGGAAAACCAACAACGAAAAGAACAAGATAGTAGTGGGCTTATGGAGACCTTTTAAACTAATGAAGTGACAACCAGCCACTAACAGAAACAAGGATTGATTGGGAGAAACAAGATATGAACAATTTCTTACACCAAGAGGATGCATTAAGAATTTAGATTAACGACAAGCACCATGATAGCACAATCCATAGGAAAAGCTTTAGGTGAAACCCAAACCAAGATAGCTCAATGTAGAAACCATGAGTTAAGAATAATCTCATGATCAAAGGATTGGTGGGTTTAATTATCTCATTCTTGAAATAAAATCTCTTCGAGACTCCTACACTAACAAGAATGCTATAATACCACCTCAAAGGATAAAGGAAGAACAATTGCACATATAAATGCAGGAGAAAGGATACTAGAGGTTCTCCAACAAGAATCTTGAAGAACACTTGAGAACGAATTGAAACCTTGACGAACCACCAAGAAGGACCTCCGTATACGAATGAATGATGCAAAGATATCAAGGTAGAAAGGATAAGATTATGGCCTTGCCAAGATTTAGATGAAGCCCCACGAAGAGATACTTAACAGAACTTGACACTCCGGAAAACAAAGATAAGCGCTTGAGAAAAGAATTGATATCATGAGCCACTCCGGAAGAAGAATTGAAATCACTATGAACAAGAATAAGAATTATGTTATGCTTATCCTTCATCAAGTTTAATTGATGACAAGCAACGAATTTAGCATAACACTTATTCCTTTTGAAAGAATCTTGAAGAGATAGATAGATATGCACCACATGAAGCATAAACGAAGGAAGCACCGGTAAGAATTCACAATTGAATGGGAACACCACGAATTAATGAAGAAACGTGAGAATGAAGAGATCATGAGCCAGCTGAGAGAAAACTTGAACAAGGCACCACATAAACGAGAGACGAAGGAAGGGACAACAATTGAGAAGAATTGAGGATGAAAGCTGAAAGCTGAGAACAAAGAAGTCTTCTGAAATGATGGCCTTCGGAGGATCGAGTAATAAAAACAACTCAGACAAGCACCGGATAGCACGAAAGGGATTACTCATGATTGACAATAAATGAGAGGATACACGAAGCTGAGATGACAATCTTCACAATAATGGAGCAAGACTGAGAGAAACACTCCTTCGGTCTTCAAAACTGAAATGATAAGGAGAACACCACCAAGAATAACTAAGATACTCCGGAATAATGAAGAATGCAAGGTTGAGCCAAATACGAGAATTAATTCTAATTGATCTAGAAGAAGGAATATGACTGATGAAAATCATACTTACGTCATAGTTGAAAGGAATTAATGATCTCCGGAAGATTACAAGAGCTATAACAGATCCTGGGAAAAACCTGTGGGTTATGGGCCCACGCAAAGAAACCACCGTTAGAAAAGATTGCTTAGAAGAGAGATATTGCACCGGTAAGAATAGAACTAGATGAGGTTAGCACCTCGAAATAACTGAAGGATTCAAAACCAGAACTTCTGAAATATCTTTAACGCTCCGGATAGAAAGAGAGAGGAATAACAAGATAGGATGAAAAGAATTTCCAACATGGGAAAGAATTACAAGGATGAAAAGGATATGACGAACACAGATAGATGAATTAAGTTCACCGGTAAGGATGACAAGAATGAACAAAGATGAACACGAAGCTCCTGAGAATCTTCACAATGAATCACCGAATAAGAGAGAAAAGAACACATAGCGGAAGCACAATGAAAAGAAAACTCTTGGATGAAAATTGAATCACTGAAGAAAAAAGGGTGGGAGGGCGGGGAAAAACAAGACAACTTGGGACAGATGAGATGAACTCCGGAATAAAATGAGAGAATGATCTTGCAAAAATTGGAGAGGATTGAATCCCCTTGGAGAGAAACACATCGGTTGAAAAAGAATTGATATGGCAACTCCGGTTGACAAAATTGATAAGACGACTGATTCAGCAAAAGGATTAATACTCTCATAAAAATATGAGAACACCTCTTAGAAAAGATCTGATATCACCACTTGACATCGAAGCAACTGAATTACCATATTTCAACAAAACAAAGGGTGCGGCTTATGAAACAAGCCAGAACAAACTCATGAGAAAGATTTCCGTTCGATATTTTCGTGGACAGGATCGCACGGGCTCGATTTTACAGTAGTCATCAAGTGCAAGGCAGTGCACCCGACATACGAAGCGTCCCCGAGTCGTAGCAAGCTACAAGGACTCTTTAAGACACAACGTGTACTGCTGTAAGTCGACCGTGAACAAACGAATCCACTAGATGTCGAACCCCAACCTAACATCATATATTTGTTGGAAGATTGTCCTATAAGCAACTACTTGAATTCCCACCTATGAATTCCCGAAATATCTGGTCATGCAATCTGGTACACGGATACAAGGAGTAATAATCACACAACTCCTATACTAACCCGTCACTTGTATCACATCCATCAACACACGACCAGAATCTCGGACCTTCATCTACAACAGACCCTCGTGATCACAACGATACAAAGTATGGCAGTACTCCCGAAGAATCTACACCAGTACTGGGGACATCGGGGTTATCTCGCCACTACTAGTATTGAAGCAATTACGAACATCCTTCGTTCTGAGATACTAAGAAATCTGAATGATAACGATGTGCTCAAGAATCCCCTGGAGCTCAACTCCCCGGAAGAAAATCAAGTCAGACAGGAGGCACCAAGACAGAACTCCGTCACATCGGCATCATATAGATTCCAAGAATATCCGCGTGATCCTAAAAAAAAATTTGAGCGGGAAGAGAAGTAGAGTAAATTATTACGTCAAGATTCCTCACCAGAGCATAGAAGAGGAGAAAAAAGAATCCTACTCTCCGATATATAACTAAGACTCAAATAGTTTTTCACTAGACTTGACTTGCCCAACTTCGATCAATCAAGGGGGCTCCTAGGTCGGTCCTTGCTCTGATACCAACTTGCCACGCCCAAGATGCGACCCTATCCTCAATTTGGCACGAAGGCCTCGTCAGGGATAGAAGCGTATCTCGTCGTGTCGCAAGAATGGATATCGTTACAAGTACATGTACTGAAAAGAAGAGATATATATTCAGAGTTGGCTTACACTCGCCACAAGCTACATCAGAGTCACATCAGTACATTACATAATCATCAAGAGTAAGAGCAGGGTCCGACTACGGACGAAAACAAATGACAAAAGAAGAACGACGTCCAATATTTGCTATCCCAGGCTGCCGGCCTGGAACCCACCCTAGATCGATGAAGAAGAAGAGAAGAAGCAGCAACTCCAAATGAACAATCAACGCGCTCGCGTCACGTAACCTTTACATGTACCTGCAACTAGTGTTGTAGGAATCTGTGAGCCACAGGGGAGTCAGCAATCTCATTTCCAAAGGTATCAAGACTAACAAAGCTTAATGGGTGAGGCATGGTTAAGTGGTGAGGTTGCATCAGCGGCTAAGCATATATTTGGTGGCTAAACTTACGAGTACCAAGAAATAAGAGGGGGAAGATCTACGCATAACGGACGTGAACTACTGATGATCAAATGAATGATCCTGAACACCTACCTACGTCAGACATAACCCCACCGTGTCCTCGATCGGAGAAGGAACTCACGAAAGAGACAGTCACGGTTACGCACACAGTTGGCATATTTTAATTAAGTTAACTTCAAGTTATCTAGAACCAGTGTTAAACAAAGTTTCCACGTTGCCACATAACCGCGGGCACGGCTTTCCGAAAAGATTTAACCCTGCAGGGGTGCTCCAACTAGTCCATCACAAATTACCACAAGCCGCATAGAAATCCTCAATCACGAAGCTCGCGATCTCGTCGGATTCCCTAGTGGAAAACCTCAACTCTGAGATTACCCAAAGCATCACCGGAATCCCGATGCACAGGATATTCCGTCAAAGGTAAAACTAATCTAGCAAGGCCGCCCGATGTGTCGACGATCCCGATAGGAGTCGCGTACCTCGTTCTCAGGACACGACGGATGGGTCACACTAGGAGATACCAAACCTCGGGTTGCCCCGCGGTGGCCCCGTAGTCTGCCAATTTGGACCAACACTCATGAGGAGCACTGGCCCGGGGTTGATTAAATTTCCTCGGGTTAATTACTCCCTATGCAGTTCATTAGTTATTAGGCAAATGTAGTACCAAAGTTGGGCCTTGCCAGACCAGCTTTAATCTAAAACGAATTATCAAGGGGGTCCCCATAACAACCCCGATCGTGTTAGGAGCGCTCATTTATGGAACATAACACCGGTAGCCGAAACTAAGGGGGCAAAGGTGGAACAAAACACCAGGCTAGAAAGACCGAGCCTTCCACCTTTTACCAAGTATATAGGTGCATTAAATTAAATAGCATTTAAATATGGTGATATAACAAGGAACCCATGTTTTCACATGGTAGCAAGTGCACCTGCAACTAGCAACGCTAACAACGGGGTTAAGCAAGCAGTAACATAGCCAATCAGTGGTTTGCTAGGTCGAACAGGTTGAAGGTAAACATGGCATTGTTGAGAGGCTGATATGGAAACATGTGGTAGGCAACGAGACATAAACGATAGAAGCGATAACTAGCATGGCAATGATAGTAATGGTATCTGGGGAAATGATCATCTTGCCTGAGATCCCGCTTGGAAGAAGAACAACTCGGAGAAGTCGGCAAACCAACGTAGTCGAACGGGTCCTCACATTCCAACACGCTTGCGGAACTCTATCGAGACGGGCAAACCGGAAACAAACATCAACACAAGTATTCACCACCACAAAGCAAGACATGATGCATGAACAGGTTAAAATGCAAGGGATGGCATGGCAATTCACCTCAGCAAACAGTACACATTAAGTGAAGCTCGATATGCAACGGGTTGCATATCGACGAAACTCCACGATTAATTACTTAATTCACTCCCGATTATTTACACGGCAATATTAAATTGTAGTTAACATGGCAAGGGTGAAGCGACGAACCTACATGACAACATAGTCGACAGCACGTCGGACTTAGAACGGAGCCACGGCACAAGAACATGCAACACAAGATTATATGCCATGAATGCGTCATGCATGCGAGTTCCAACAACACAGGCAAGGGGAGAAAGAAACAAGTGTCGCCACGGCGAGCGAGAGGGAACCATGGTGGAAAAATGGAAACGATGCCACGGCAACGTTCCTATCCTGATAACTCGACGAGATATCGGTGACAACGAATTGAAGCGCGTGCGGGAACGCTAAATAAGATGGGGTGATCTCGGTACCGGGTTCCCACGTGTCGAGGGCACGACGAAAAGGAAGACAAAGTGCACGGGCAAACAACGGTGCATACATGCATTCAACTCAAACCACTCATACATCCGTACCTCACTAGCACACGGTACACGACATGACCCATCGGTATACCTTTGAAGCGTGCATAACGGAGCGGATCGGTTCGTAGCGGTCGTCGTGGAAGTAGTCGTACACGCGCGGGTAGTTGAAGTAGTGGTACACGGTCTCGTCGATGGTAGTCGTTCGCTCGGCGTCGTGGTTCTCAGGTCTTCGGCGTCGGTAGTCGTTCACGTTCCCGTCGATGTTCGTGGTACGTCGAGGATGTCATTGTACTCGCCGATCTTGTCGGTTCCATGAAGGAGGGAATGATGCACGCGGTCTCCATCGACATAACCGGCGACATCAAACAGCAACGCGACGTAAGCAGCACCAGCAGCAGGCAACGACGACACAATGGCAACATACCACCATCTAACAGCAGCAACTTGCAACAGCAACTACAGCAAGCTAGCAGCCGGGCAGCGGCAACAACACTAGCAGCAAGCAAAAACAGTAAGCCAACACAAGCAGCAAATCATCAGTCAACGCAAGCTACAGCTAGCATCTAGCAAAACAGCTAGCAGGCAACATCTACAGAACAACACGAACAGCAAGGCTTGGCAACAACATCTAGCGGCAGGCAGCAGCAAGAAGCATGTATCATCAGGCCACGCAACCGGTAGCAACCAGCAGCTAGCACAGCAGCAAGCACGCAGCACTACGGCAGCAGGCAAGCAGCAGCAAAACGGCGAGAGCAACAACAGCTGTCGGCAGCGGCAGTAGCAGGCAGGAGGAGGCCGAGGGTCTGGAGGGACTTGGCACGGGGAGGCGAGCAGCGAGGCGGCACGCTGGCGACGGGAGGACAAGGCGGCGGCGTGCTCGGGACGAGGCCGCGGGAGGCGAGCACGGCGGGGTGGCGCGAGCACGGCGCTCGGGCCTGCTGGCGCGGGCAGGGGCTCCAAGGGCGCGGCGCGGGGAGGCGCCAACGAGGAGGAGGGGCGAGGCGACGACGAGGGGCGAAGCTGAGGTCGGCGGCTCCGGAGGACGGCACGGCACCGGCGCAGGCGGCAGGGCTCGCAAGGGCGAGGCCATGGGGCGGTACATAGGGACGAGGCGGCCGGCGGCGCGGCGAGGCCGAGGGAAGGAGCAGCGACGGTAGCTCGGGTAGGACGGTGCGGCAACGGCCACGGCGGCGACGCGGGCAGGTGGTCCGAGGGGGCGGCGCGCGCAGCTCGGGAAGGTGTAGGCGAGCGGGCGAGCGGCGCAGGAGCTAGCGAGGCGGCGCGGCGTGCGGGAGACGGAGCAGGCGGTCAGCTGCTGGCGGCGGGGAACTCGGGGGCGAGCTCGGGAGGGGCTTCGCGAGGGAAGACAGAGAGGGGATCGAGGAGAAGGGGGAAGCGGCGCACGGGGAGGACGACGCTGGGAGAGCGGGATCCTGCCGCTAGGGTTGGGGAAGAGGAGGCCTTGGGCCTTGGCCTGGGGTCCTCCTCTCTCTATTTTGTTTTTTTTAAATCCTTTTTTTTTCTTCAAACAGAAATTTTTTTAAAATAAGGAAAGGCTTTTAACAAAATAAAAAAAAATGTTTCACTCCTTTGAAAATTATACCCCAACTCTAAAATAGCTTGGGCATTTTTAAACAAATAAAATGAAACCCTTTTAAGAATTAAAATAAAACCCTTCTTAAAAGAATTAAAAAAATCAAAACCCTTTTTAAAAGAATTAAAAATCAAAACCCTTTTGAAGAATTAAAATAAAACTCTTTTAACAAGAAAATAAAAATAACCCCTTTTCTTGCAAAAGAATAAAACCAAACCCCTTTGAAGAATTAAATAAAACCTCTTTATTTAAAGAATAAATAAAAGCCTTTTAAAAGAGAAAATAAAATGGGAGGGTTTTTAAAATAAAACAAACGAAGAAATAAAATAAAAACCTAAGGGTTGCCCCCACATTCAGATGCTTAACAATGCCAAGCTAGGCAAGCATGTATATCTACTTGATCGTCCACATCTACCTCTTCAACTAGAGTTTGAAGGTAATGAAGTGGTGATGATGACAATGATCTTAGTTCTACTGCAGCCAGGATGGCAGTAGAGGCAACGAAAGCTGGGGCTGCTAAAAACACGCCACCACCAGTTCCACAGCTCAGGACTCAAGCTGAGCAAATGACATTTCTAGTTAGCTTTGTTTAAGGCATGGAGAAGAACATTCAGGAGATTCTGCAAAACCAGAAGAGCCTTGAGAGAGTTGTGGAGACAAAATGTCATGACATGGATGGGAAGGTCACGGAATTGAACACTACAGTCAAACAACTTCAACATGAAGTTGACTTAGTGCAAGTTCCTCACTCAGATGACGATGATGACTGTGATGATGATGATTAAGAGTCACCTCCTTGCACTACCACTCAGTTCAGCACCAAGCCCAGATCTTCTGCTCTACCTGCTCCGAAGACACGACAGACTTCATCAGCTCAAGCATCTGCACCTTCAGCTCCACCTCCAACATCAACTCAAGCACCTCCAATATCCACTCCTCCAGCTCCAGGACAATCTGCAGAAGACTTCACGGACGCTCTTCTGTCAACCTCATCATCAGCTGCCCAAAGAGACGAGTAGTGCTATACCTTTTAAACTTTTTGGTAACTTGTTGCCAAAGGGGGAGAAATGTATAGATCATAGACTTCATGTGAGAGAGAGAGAGCTTTTGATTTATTTGCTCTCGTTTGTTTTCAAAACTTTATTCTTTTGGATGACTTTATCTTGTGTGTGATCATACGCTTTATCTTGTGTGATGCTACATTACTATCTTTTAGCTATCCTTGTGATGATCATTCACTTATCTTGTTGGTGTCATTTGCTTACTATTCATTCTTATCTTCTTTACGCACCACCAAGATGTATGTGACATGGAAGAGTGACCCATGATCCTAATTGATTGTGCATTTGCATTCAAATGCAAATTTTAAATAATGCACAAATTTAGGGGGAGATCTTGCTTTTCACATACTTCTCAAAGCATCGATGCTAATCATTGATTTATCTTTTGTCGAAGCTTTGATCTATATGTTGTCATCAATTACCAAAAAGGCGGAGATTGAAAGCACAATTGCTCCCTAGGGTGGTTTTGATATTTGATCACAACATATGCATCATTGGACTAATATGTTTTTCAAGTATATTTCAGAAAAGTTCAAAAGATGCTATGGCTAAAGGTTTATGTGGAGATTCCCCTTGATGCAATAAAGGAATAATATTGGCTCAAGCTTCAAGCTAGAAGACTCTTCATTTTCTATTTTGTGATAAATCACATTTGAGTCCATAGGAAAGCCAATACTATTAAAAGGGGTCAGGTAGTAAAATGAATTGATTGCTCAAAGTGCTCTACGTTAGCCACCAAAATACTCAGTCATTTTTCTCACAAAACCATTTTGTCAAATTCCACATACACAAATTCGGTGTCACCAACTTTCATATTTCGGACCCATCGAGTTTAACCTCAAACAGAAACCCTAGCCATTCCCACCAAATCGATGCAATCGAATCCGTATCGGTGCTACCGAGTTTGGGTGACCAACTTTCGGGTTCCTCGATACACAAAATTGAAATTTCTGAGTTTGAGTATCGGTGCCACCAAGTTTGGCCTTCTCACCGTTAGCCACCTTTTTGGTGCCACCGAGTTTCAAATATCGGTCTCATCGAGATTCAAAAGTTGACACCTTTGTGCTAATCGGTACTTTGGTGTCACCGAGTTTGCCACTTTGTGTGTAACAGTTGAGTTTTGGTTGCTGCCTATATATACCCCTTCACACACCTCTCATTCGTGGGAGAAGCACTCAGAACACACACCTCATGTCCAGATCCATTTTCTGAGAGAGAACCACCTACTCATGTGTTGAGACCAAGATATTCCACTCAATTCATTTGAATCTTGACCTCTATCCTGCCCAAACTTCTTTCCACCAAATCAACCTCTCATACCCATGCATATTCCATGAGAGAGTGATTTGGTGTTGAGGAGACTATCTTTAGAAGCACAAGAGCAAGGAGTTCATAGATCTACCCCATCTATTACCTTTTGGAGGGTGGTGCCTCCTAGATTGGTTAGATGTCGCTTGGGAGCCTTCTACTTTGTGTTGTGGAGTTGAACCAAGATGTTTGCAAGGGCAAAGAGAACGCCTACTTCGTGAAGATCTACCATGAGTAAGGCTAGTCCTTTGTGGACGGAAGCCGTGGTGGAATAGACAAGGTTGCTTCTTTGTGGACCCTTCGTAGGTGGAGCCCTCCATGGACTCTCGGAGTCATTACCCTCCATGAGTTGAAGTCTCCACTAACGTGGACGTACGATAGCGCCACCTATCGGAACCATGCCAAAAATCGTCGTGTCAACCTCATGCGTTTGATCTCCCTACCTTACTCGTTTACTTTACACTTGCATGTTTACTTTCCGCTGCTACACTCTTAGAAATGCATGTGTAGGGTGTACTTAACTTGCTATAACTGCCATAGCTCCCTCTCAACTTAAATTGGGAAAAGGCAAAAAAATATCTTCTCAAGTAGTCTAATCACCCCCCCCCCCTCTAGACATACTTTCGATCCTACAACATGCCTCCTATCAATGTACAATTTTTGCAAGATTGTGATGGTGGTGTTTGGCTGTGAGTACCCGAGAGAGGCAACTACCGCTGATACGGAGGTTGTTGACAATCAATGACGAGAGGGGCTTTCCGGGCAAGCTTGGTAGTCTAGATTGTATGCACTCGAAGTGGAAGAACTGTACATTTGCTTGGCACAGGCACTATAAGGGGCATGTGAAAGGTTCCGTTGTCATAGTAGAAGCGATGGCTTCACAAGATGTGTGGATATGACATTCTTTCTTTGGCATGGCTGATTCTCACAATGATATCAAAGTTCTTTAGCGTTCTCCAGTCTTCGCAAGGCTTGCAGAAGGCCACTCCCCAAGGGTCAACTTTGACACCAATGACAACCATTACAATAAAGGATACTACCTAGCCGATGGTATCTTTCCTCAGTGGTCAACTCTTGTGAAGACGATAGCCAATCCGCAAGGAGAGAAGAGACAGAGATTTTCCCAAATGCAAGAAAGTGCTAGGAAGGATGTGGAGCGTGCTTTTGATGTGCTTCAATCATGATGGGGCATCGTTCGAAATCCTACGTGGACATGGAACACCAAGAAGCTTTGGGGATGATGACTGCTTGTATGATCATGCACAACATGATTGTGAAGGATGAACGTGATGACAACATTTACAACCAAGGGGCTAATTTGTAGGGTCAAAATGTTGAGCGTAAACACCAACAACCGGCAACCTTTGAACAGTTTATCGAATTTCATCTTGAAATGTATGGTTGGCATAATTATATGCACCTCCAGGATGACTTGGTCGAGCATAGTCATTGGCAACCAGTAGATGTATCGGTTCATTTTACGTTTCGTCTATTCAAGACAATTTTCATTGGGTATTAACACTATAAAATTATGTTTTTATTTGAACGTGGAACTGCTTTGTTTGTAAAACTATTTGCACTTTTTGATTTATATGGTTATTTGCATAGTTAAATGGCCTTTCCCCGGTCATGGCGTACTAGATGCAGCAGTGCGTTGGACGCACGACCGGTGCTTCCAAAAAAACGATTGAATTCCGCTGTATTCCAATACCCAAACAAACAAAATTCGAACAAAACAAACGTCTGTTTGGGATCATGTATTGGAGTTCGCCTAACCACTCAGCCCACTTTGAGTTACTCGTTAGTAGTAAGATAAGACCTTCTAGAGGCGACTCGAGCCGTTCTTCTCCAATTTTTCTTTGTTTTCTCATTTTTTTTCTTTGATTTTTTCATTTTCCAATTTTTTTCATTTTTTTATTTTTCTTTGTCTCTTTTTGTTTTTCATTTTATATTTTTATATACATATTCAATATTTCTTCAAATACTTATTCAACATTTTTTCAGTATTTGTTTAACATTTTTATATACACGATCAATATTTTTTAAGTACTTGTTCAACATTTCCTTTCTTTTTTTTTCATTCTACATTTTTATACATGACCTAAAAAATTAAATATTTTTCAATATTTTCTAAATACCTGCTCAATATTTTTCTAATACTTGTTCAACATTTCTATATACATGATCAACATTTTTAAAAAATACTTGTTCAATATTTTTCAAATACTTTATCACCATTTTCAAATTCTTGTTCAATTTTTTCTTCAAATACTTGTTTAACATTTTTAAAATACTTGTTCAAATATTTAATGTTTTGAAGAGTTTTTATAATATATATTTTGAATATTTCAAAATTAAAAATAAAAATAAAAAATAAAATACAAAAGAAACAGAAAACATAAAAAAAGGAGGAGAAAAAGGCTATGGCCTCCCACGCTTGTGGGTCGTCCGTGCTCGGTGGCCATTAAGGGAGTCCGAAGCTAGGAATCGCTGAAGTCGAGACATACTGGCGCCCATATCTCGCTGGCAGCTCCAATTCATGGCGCTGTGTGCTAGTAGGATACGAAACGCGCACCCTTTTATGATGTGCTCAATATTTTAAATTATGAGTTATTTATTTTCTTTTTGCTGTTTTTTTATTTATAATTAATTTTGGATTACGAAAATTCCCAAATTATTTTTTAAACTGTGCATTCGGAAAAACATGTTCAAGAAATCATACATTTTTTGCGGATTCAAAAATATTTCTTTATCTCACCAAACATATTTGCATATTCAAAAAATGTTGACGATTTTAATAAAAACAATTTTTAAGAAATTAAATAAGTTTCATGATTTTGACAAAAAATGTTCATGTATTCAAAAAAGTTATCTATTCGAAACATTGGTTGCAAATTCAGAACATCCTCAAGAATTTCAAGAAAAATCTAGAAAATTCGAAAATATTCAAGCATTATAAAACATGCATGAATACAAAAATTGTTAACTGATAAAAAATCATGTAGTAGAAAGATGTTCATGCATTTCACAAAAATGGTCTATGAAACAAAACAAAAAATGTTCCTGCCACTTCGAAAAATATGCTTGTTTGAAACAAATGTTTGCGTGTTTCAAAAAAGATGCTCACTTTTTCCCAAAAATGTTTTAGAATTTGAAAATATCATCAATACAAAAATTGTCCGTGATTAGAAATACCTCATTTCGAAGTTTGAAAATATCATCAATACAAAAATTTGAAAATATCATCAATACAAATTATAATTTTTTTTTCAAGTTTAGAAAATGTTCATGACGTTTAGAAAGTTCTTACAATTGGAATATATATTATCTCACTTCGAAGATTGCGGCAAAAAAACAAGGAAAATAGAAATAAATTTGACAATCCGCAGCGACTATTGCATTAAGCGAGTTTTCAGAACGAAAATGTATTTGACGCCCGTTGCGTCAAGCTGTCAGAGCTTCGCAAAGACGAACAAACGAGCAGCAATGTAACGTGGCGGTCCACTTAAACGTTCAAACGTCTTATGTTTTGAGAACCTTGTAGAATGTTTTCTGAACCCGTATTTTGCTTTGTTCTGTTTTTTCTTTTTTCTTTTTTTCTTTTGTCTCTTTTTTCTTTTCTGTCTATTTCGTTTTTACATTAATTTAAAATTTTCCAACAATTCAAAAAATGTTCACGGTTTCTAAATTTGTTTATAATTTGGAAAATGTTTATGGTTTCAAAATTTGTTCACATTTCAAATGTATTTGCAATTTTATAATTTGTTCAGAAATCGAAAAATGTTCACAGTTTAACAAAAAATATTCAATTTTTTAAATAATTTCCACTAATTTGAAATTTGTTCATGTTTCAAAATTTGTTCATATTTCATATTTCAAAAAATGTTCAAAATTCTATACTTGTGTTCATGAATTTCAAATTTGTTCATGTTTCAAAATTTTGTTTTTACATTTCAAAAAACTTTTATGATTTTAAAAAATGTTCCATATTTTAAAAAGTTGTTTTTCCAAACAATGTTCATAAATTTGAAAAACATTCAATACGTTCAAGAAAATTATGGATTTTCAGAAATTAATCTTCAATCTCGAAAAATGTTTTTTATTTTTTTATAAAATGTGCTAAATGTTCGGTATTTTCAGGAAATATTGAGTACTACCTAAAAATGTTCGAAATATACAAATTTCATTTAATGTTTAAACTATGTTCGTGTTTGATATTATTCTTAATTTTCAAGAAATGTTCTTCCTTTCAATGTTCCTTATTTAAAATTTTGTCGTTTTTTAGATTTTGTTCGTAAATTCAGAAAATGTTTTGAAATTTCGAAAAAAGTTCTGTATTTTAATTGTTTTTGCTTTAAAATAAAAATAACAAGTAAAAGGAAAGAAAAAACGAACCAAAAAATGGAAATAAGAAGAAAAGGAAAAAATGTAACAGAAAGAAAAGAAAAAAGAAAACTATCAATTTTTTTTAGTCAAAAAACAAAGCTGGGGCCGGCCCAGTCGAGGCGCCCCTTCTGCACGGCGCGGGACTCGTTGTTGCCGCCTCCGGTTTCTTCTCTTTTCTGCAAACCGACACCTGCAAGCGCATTAGCGGTGCTCCGCCCATTTGTCTTTATTTATTTCGTTCAAAACATTCTAAAAATGTGAAGCCGCCGGACTTCGAGGTAATCGGGCGTAACCACTAGGCCAATAAAGGACTTGTGCTTTCTAAACATTTTCCCTTTTTTAACTTTACTCTTCAATTGGAAATCCCTGGGTTTTGGGAAGCTTCTAAAAGCTTCCCACACCAGCATTTCACTGACTCAATGGTCAACTCGTTTTTCAAATTGATGATTTTTTTTCATATTTATGATCTTTTTTTGAAATTTGATGTTCTTTTTTGAAAAAATCAATGAACTTTTTGCAGGTTCAATGAACATTTTTTCATATTCGATGATTTTTTTTCAAATTTGATGAACTTTTTTTTCAAATTCAATGAATGCTTTCTCAAATTCGGTGAACTTTTTAAATAAAAATCGTGACCTTTTGTTCAAAATCCGTGAACATTTTTGAATCTGTAAATGTTTTTAATTTCTTATTAATTTTTCTTTTTTATATTAATCAACGTGAACAAAGTTGAACATATGTTAATGTTTGTACAAAAAAAAGGGTCAAATAGGATTATTTCTTAATTGTAGGCAACAAACTAAGCTTGTTCTAGTGGGATTGCTTATAAAGCACTACATTTAGGTGAACAGAGATTGATTCCCAGTTTGCTCGAATTAACACCACCTTTTTACTTCGTGTTTTTTCGCAGGTTGATTGGACGGGCCGGTACACACCACCTGCGAGCGCCGAATAGGAGGTCCCTTGGAAGGAGTTGGAAGGATCCCTTGCTGGAGGTTTTCGTTTCTCGCGTAGCAACAGGAACCTTCTCGAAGTTTTCAGCTGGTTTTTTCCTATTTTACGAAACTTCTAGAAGTTTTCCTGAGCCGTTTTTTTTCATATTTCTTTATTCTTTTGTGTTTTTTATTTTTCTGTTTCTATTTCAAAATATGTTCTAGATCTTCATAAAATATTTTTGGATTTTCAATAAATGATCTTGATATTAAAACAATGTTGAGTATTTTCTAAAAAATGTTCTCGATTTCGAAATTTGTTCTTAAGATTCAAATTTTTCTTCGGTTTCAAAAAAAAATCTTAAGATTCAAAAAATGTTCGTGCTTTACAAAATTATTCAGAATTTTTCAAAACTGCTTTCAGATTTGAAAGCTGTTCGCAAAATTCAAAAAATGTTTGTGCTTTAAAAATTTGTTTGGGGTTTTTGAAATTTGTTTTCAGTTTCAAAATTTCTCTCAAGATTCAATTAATTTTTGTTCTTTAAAAAACATTCGCACTTCCAAAAAATTTCATGATTTTTGAAATTTTTTTCTTCATTTAAAATTTTCTTCTCAAAATGAATAAAATGTTCGTGCTTTAAAAAAATTCCATCCTTCCGAATTTGTTAAGATTTTTTTTTCAAAAATATTTCAGGTTTTTCGTTCAAATTTTTTCTCCTTTTCGATTTTTTTCCTCAAGATTCAAAAAATGTCCGTCCTTTAAGAAATTGTTCGCGCTGCCAAGCTTGTTCATGTTTTTTTAAATTGTTCTCGGTTTTGAAATTTGTTCTGAAAAATCAGAAAAAGATCGTCCTTTAAAAATTAGTTCACGCTTTCAAATTTGTTTGGGGATTTTCAAAATTTTGTTCTTAAGATTCAAAATTGTTCATACTTCCAAATGTGTTCACAGTTATTAAAAATGGTTCTCGGTTTCAAAATTTCTACTCAAAATACAAAATATTCATGTTTTAAAAATTTGTTCGTGCTTTCAAATTGGTTGACGGTTTTTTAAAATTGTTCTCTTTTCAAATTTTTGTGTCAAGATTTTAAAAATGATCATGTTTTAAAAAATTCTTCGTCCTCCCATATTAGTTCATGTTTTTTGAAAATTATTAGCCAAATTCGATAAATACTGTTATTTGAAATGACAAAAGAAAAGAAAAAAAAGGAAAAAAAACGAACCAAAAGTAAATAAAATAATCATAAAAGGAAAACAGTAACAGAAAAGTAAAAGAAACTAAACTGGGACGGCCCAGTCGGTGCGCCCCCTCTGCGGCGCAGGGGCTCCCTGCCGCAATGAGCGGCAGATAGGAGCTCGGAAACAAGGGGATAATGGGAGCTCCTAGCCAGCGATGCAGGCGCCCGTTAACAATGCAGCGATTGCAGCGTCTCTGGCATGGCCGCGCCATTGACACACAAGCTACCGTTTTTTTTTCTTATTCTGTTTTTTTTTCTGTTTATCTAGTACGAAAAACCGTTGAAATTGTATTTTTTTACAAAATTTAAAGTAAAAAAACGATTTACATTTTTAAATATAATGGTTGATCCATTAAACAAAATCATATATTTATGAAGTCTTCATCAATTTTGAGAAAAGTTCATTAATTTGAAAAATATTTCATCAAAATTGAAACAATTTCATCCAATTTGGATAAAGTACATTAAAATTGTAAAAAGATCGTTAAATTTGAAAAAAAGTTCATATAAATTCAAAAAAACTTCACGTACTTTGAAAATAGTTTATTCAACTGTAGGAAAAGTTCATAAATCTTTAAATAGTTCCTCATTGGAAAAAGAATCATCCATTTTCAAAAACATGTTCATCAATTTTACAAAAAGTTTATCGTTATTCAAAAAAGTTCATAGAATTTAGAAAAATTATAAAAGTTCATCGTTTTCAGAGAAAAGTTCATCCATTTTATAAAATGTTTGTCAAAACTTATAAAAAGTTCATCAATATTTAAAAAAATTCATAGCATGTTTTTAAAAATCATTACCCAGCGTCTATATGGGCTAGCTCATATAAGAATGCTGCAGGCGTCAGTTAATTAAATGCCCGTTAACTGGTGATAATTGCTAGCAACTTTAGCACCTGCGTGTGCGTCGAGTTCGTGATGAAATGAAGGCCCGACATATTCATTATTTTTGCATTTATTTCTTCAAATTTATTTTTCTTCTTTCCTGTCTTTTCCGTAGTTTCTTTTTTTTTAATTTTCATTCAAAAAACTATGTCATCGAAAAATTTCAAATATATGTTTAACATTTTTCTAAAATAAATTTAATATGTTTTTAGTATATGATCAAAATTAATATTTTCCAAATGGTTGATTAAAACCTTCCAAATGCAATATTAACATTATTTAACACATGGTCAACATTTTTTATAAACACATTTAACATTTTTCAAATTCTTCATTAACATATTTCAAATACTTGTTCAACATAGTTTCAAACGCTTGATTACAATTTTTTCTATAGATGATAATATTTCTTTTAATAAGTGGTCAACATATTTATATACTCGTTTAATATTTTTCAAATGCTTGATGAACATTTTTGAAATACTTGTTCCACATTTTTCGAATGCTTGGTTAACATGAATAGAATGAACAAGTCACCTACCAAGTTGTTCTTTATGCTGAAAATTGCTGAAGCAGGACTGTGAAAAAATCACAAACAAATGTTTCTTGTGAATAAGATCACTAGTTTCAAAAAGAAGGGCAAGTCTAAGAAAGGCAAGGGCACCGGTACGAACGACCCCCAAAACAAGCCTAAGGGCGGAGCGAAGACTAAAACTAAATGTTTCTACTACAAGGGCACTGGTCAATGGAAAGAGGAACTGCAAGAAGTACTTGACAAATAAGAAGTGTGGAAGACACGGGAAGATATAATTGTCGGGAATGTAATTGATGTTTTGTTTGCTATCGAAAGTTCTAAGTATTGGGTACTTGATACCAGTTGCTCACATTTACAATTCGATGGATGACTTCTGAGAGTGCACAAGCTCGCAAAGTACAAGGTCGTGATGCGCATCCGGAACGGTGGGGGAGTCACTGCTCAATTTGTCGGCATCATGCCTCTACGTCTCCCTTCAGGATTTATCTTAGAACCAAGTACCTCTTTACTTTTGATAGAGCATAATATATCTCCATATGTGGTTTTGGTAATTGATGACAATCCCTATGGACTAATGGTTGCCTTAAGTTATATTTATAGGATTTGTCCATAGGCACTTCTTGAAGTCCATCTGTTGGGTTCAAGGAGTTTATATGTTGACCAAGATGTTATTCAAGGTATTATCCAAAGAATGGTCATAGAAACACTAGGTTGATCAAGATCTCAGACTAAGAGCAAATCAAGATGATCAACACACAAAGCGTATAAGATGTACCGAGAGGGACCAAGTGATCCCATGGTATGGTAAGCATTGTCCATTACGTGTTTGTGTACTAACCCATGGTCTTTGTGAGACTCCGATGTGGGGGTTAGGTGTGTTTCCATTAGGCTTGCGTCAAAAGGAAGATCTCATACAACCCAGGAAGGATGACGTCAAGTGGTGATCGTCATCAAGATTGTGGTGTGCAAGTTCAAGTGGATCAGCACGAATATATCATTGAAACTATTGTCAATGATCATGTGTTGATAAGGACAATCTCATGTGCTAACAAGGACAAGATCAAGATAAGCATTCTTGAGCACTACATGCTTGATTCCTGTGGATGTTCACATGGTGGACAAATGAAGATAAATACATAAGCTAGGCTTTCCACATTATGTATGGGAAAGCTACTTGAAGACTTCATCATGTCCTGCTTTCAACTTGAGCCAAGAAGGAACAAGAACATCAAGCTCAGGTGAAAGGGCTAACTCAAAGGTATCAATTCCTTTGACGTTAGTGGTGCGGAGTGATGATCAGCGAATAAAAGTATACACTCAAGTATGGATCATCAGTACTCTTTTATGATTCTTGAGTCCTTAGGGATCCCGCACTATTAAGAGGGGATCACAGGTTTTGTGATGAACTTGCTCAAACTACAACTTCACTTTCTGCTCAGACCACATCTCCACTGCTTTGTTGTTATCTGTAAACAGAACCAGTGCCTCGGACTTCCGGCTTCCTCCGGACGTCCGAGGGCCGGACGAACGACTACCTCGGAAATCCAGAATCCTATACCACAGAAATCAGAGCCATTTAACTCGGACTTCCGGCTCCCACCGGACGTCCGAGGCCCGGATGTCCGGCCAAGCTCCGGAAATCCGGAGGTCAACACCAGTAGAATGTGTGCACTATATCTCGGAAATCCGGCTTCCTCCGGATGCCCGAGCACCGGATATCCGACACCCATCGGAAATCCGGAAGCCACCACCAGTAGAACTTGTGTTGTATAACACGGACTTCCGGGCCACTCCGGACGTCCGTATACTGATGAATTCAAATATGTGCAGGCACACCTACAGGCCTCGGACGACCAACCAATGTCGGACGTTCGGTCGCTGTTTAATTCAAAATAGTTTGAGTCGTATCTACAGGCCACGGACGACCGACCCCTATCGGACGTCCGACCCCTCACGGACGCCCGGACTTCCGACAACTGTCGGACATCCGGACCCTGTGTGACTTAAAAGTGTCCCCAATGGCTCTTTTACTCTCCACACTATAAATACCCCCCTCCCACTTCGTGAGAGGGTTGCCCAACACAGCCTTATCCTCATAAGAACACATTTCCACCTCACACACATTTTCTCACTCCAAATCTTAGATCCCAAGAGCATTTGTGAGCCCCTTTGAGAGTTGTTTCAATCAAAAGATAGATCTTCTCCCTCTCCTTCTCTCAACCCAAGCTATTTGTGATTTGAGCAAGTTTTGAGCATTCTCCGTGATCTTATTACTCTTGGAGGTTGGAGACTCGTAGGCGGTAGGAGTTCTTCGGAGAGGAATCAATTCGTGTGATTTCCCCCGGAAAAGTTTGTGAGGGTTTGGAAGCCACCTCAAAGGCTTACCACTAGTGGTTGAGAAACGCCTTCGTGGTGTTATCTCAAAGGGAGAATAGGGTGAGCCTTCGTGGCGTTGGTGTGCCTTCGTGGTAACATCCACCTCTCTAACGGTGACTAGCTTCCCTCCAAGGAAGTGAACATCGGGATACATCTTCGTCTCAGTGACCTTGATTATCCTTAACCCTAACTCCTTACTTGTGGTTTACTTGTGTTATTTGAGCATACATACATTGCATATTGCTTGTGCTCATTATATTGTGTTGGCCATTTCTTGTACAAGATTAATCATTCAAGCATACCCTCTATATCCACACGTACATACTTGCAACCCTTGATATATCGTGTGATATAGTGTGATCTAGTATCTTGTGTTATTTACCTACTTGTCGTGTGATATAGCTCAAGTAAGTTTGTGTAACTTACTTGTGCTTGTTAGTAGCTGCATTGTGTCCATCTTGGTAGATCGTGTTGTTGATACACGTTGCGGTGCCTAGTGCATTTAGGATTTGTGCTTGACAAGTACCCTCTTAGTTCATTTCCGCATTAGGTTCAAGCCAAATCTGAAGAAGTTTTTAAGTAGCCTATTCACCCCCCCTCTAGGCGTCATCGAGGTCTTTTCAATTGGTATCAGAGCTAGGTCTCTCTTTAATTAGGTTTCACGACCTAGAGAGTATCGATGTCGACTATTGGATTAGTGCACAATGGCATCTTTGACTTTGATGGCACAAATTATACCCTATGGAGAATTCGTATGCTTCATCACTTTCGGGCCATGGGCCCAAATACTTTACGAATTGTTCTTGTAGGGATTGCCGACAAAAAGGATGATGCATCTTCATCTACTAATGAAATGTATCTTGATTGTGATGCCTTTCTTGCCATTCATCGAACCATAAGTCCTGAAGTGTTCAAGTCTATCTCGACTTGCAAGTCAGCTCATGAAGTTTGGACTAAACTTGAAGATATATATGGTGGGTCCAATCTTGATGAAGACGGTATTATGATGGAGTTGGTGCATGAGCTCTTCACTCTTTTCGATCTTAAAGAGTCCACCACTACTCCCATATCCGATTTCTTGCACACCTCAGCATCTTCAATCTCACAAGGTAATGACATGGTGAGTGAAGAAATATATGTTGATGAAAATGGCATAGCCTCTATGGACACGAACATATCTAGCACCACACATAGTGTAAATTACTGTGCCGATAGGTCATGCATTTCACCTAAAGATTCATTGACAAATGTCTGTGGTGATATGCCTGCTTCCTCGTGTCCTCTTGATCAAAATATCTTGTTTCTCCCTAGTTGCTCTATGACTAACCATTTAGGGGAAATCAAGAAATATGAAGTACTTTTGACTAATGAAGAATATGATTCACCAAAATAATCATCATCAACTCCTCCAGTTCACATGTGCCTCATGGCAAGAGGTAATAATGAGGTATCATCTTCCCTGTGCAATAACGATGATATTTGCGATGAGGATGATGATGATGACTTGACTGAAAATATCTATGTGATCAGTAAAATTCTTCATAAAGCTAAAAATAACTCTCTTCAAAGGTTCCAAGATGTTCTTGCTTACTTTGAAAACTGTAATGATTCACTTAATCATGAACAAGCTAAAAGTGAACAACTTGAACATGAACTTGAGAAGAGTCATCAAGCATGTAGAGACTTAAGATCTTCAAAAGGAGAGATTGAAGTTGCTCATGATAAACTCAAAAGGGATTTTGAGGTCCTTCTCCTTGAATGCAATAATGTCAAGGGAGAGCTCATCAAAACCTCTAAGATCTATGAGGAGCTTCAATCTACTCATGAGAAGTCTCTATTTTCTACTTACTCCTCTCATATTGTTGATGATACTTGTACATCTAACTCTACCTCTTTTGAAGTATCAACATTGAAGGAGAATGTTGAGCTACGTGCTCAACTTGATTTACTAACTAGCAATTATGGGAAGTTGGAAGAAAACCATGTAATGCTCACAAGCTCTCATGCGGATCTTCTAACATCCCATAATGTGCAAAATTTAGCTCATGAGGCTATCATCACCAAGGTAACATCAAGCGAGCCTCATGTGGACAATGGCACTACTTCTAGTCAAAGTACTATATTTCCATGTGCTAGTCCTCGTAATTCGTCTAATCATAATGTTGCTACCTCGTGTGATGAATTACTTTCCTTGCCTTGTTGCTCTAACATTGAAGCTTACACTCCCTCTAGTACTTGCATTGATACTAACCGTGCAGAGGAAATCAAAGAGCTCAAGGCCCAAGTCACTTCTTTGAAGAAAGACTTGGAACAGTGTCATGAAGGGATGCCCACACTCAACAACGTCCTGTGTGAGCAAACATCTCCGAATGACAAAAATGGGTTTGGAGTAAACTCAAACAAGAATTAGAGGGGCCTAGAACAAGTCAAGAATTCGGCCAAAATCATTTGCTTCAAGTGCAAAGTTAAAGGGCACCATGTTAGATCTTGCCCTCTGAAGACGAAGTCTCAAAGTAACAACCAACAAGGGAAGCGGCCACAAACTCAATCACATATTCAACTACAAGTTGAAGGAAGGCCTCTTCCCAATAAGACCCAAGCCAACACTCCCCAAGGTGAGAAATCAACTGGGAAGAAAACAAAGGGTAGATGTTGCTACTTATGTCGTGAGAAGGGTCACGTCACTTCGTCTTGCACGAAAGGTAACTTATCCAACCCAATCACTATTGATGATACATATTCCCTTGGGAAGGATAAGGTTGGCAATGTGTTTGCCAAGTTTGTTGGTACTCAAAATGGTGTCAAGAAAAGAACCATTTGGGTTGCCAAGCCTATTGTGATTAACCTCTTAGGACCCAACGTAGTTGGGGACCAACAAGCTCAAACTTGATCAATAGGTGACCTTGGAGGACATTAGAGACTTGGATTCATAATGAAGAATTAAGGAGTCTTCATCATTCATATTATCTCAAGCCAAGTCATTTGGATTATCGAGTTTCTATCTTATATCCAATGTGCCTCCTTACGGTAACTTATACCTAAATTGTTTTCATTGTTAGGTGCTTGCCCCCTTTGCATGTTGTGGTTTTGTACCTTGCATGCGTTTGTATATGTTGTGTTTCCAACTTGCTTATCTTGAGTAATCGAGTATGGGTATGTTGGTTTGCATATCATGTACATGTGAGTCCTGTATTGAGCCTTTTGTCTCTTGTTTGTATTTTTGTTGGCTCTTGTGAGAGATTAATGGATTATCCCATTGTGGGGGAGTGATGTGCTTTCCACACCTCACAATCCTATAAATGTGTATACATGGGGAATACCACTTAGTTTTGATGCTTCAAGATTATCTAGTGTCTATGTGGTATGTCTTACTCATGAGAAATTCAAATTCTATATGGTCCATTAATTATCTCTTGTTGGTTTCAATTTGCCACTTGTTAATATTGTTGGTTTATCACATTATGGGGGAGTAATATGCTATGTGCATATTACAAACCTAGAAAATGTGTACATTTGAGGTGTTACCACTTAGTGTTGATATTGTAAATTATCCTGTTCCTTGGTGGCATGTTATCTCAACAAGTGTCATTTGCTTGTGTTTTATGGGTAAAGATGATCTTGGATATATTTGTGATCTACCAATGAGTATCATTTCAAAAATACTTCTTGTCCTTGACAATTGGTATTCCCATCATATGATTGGAATTGATAATCATCTTTATATTGGATTTTGTGTTTCATTTGTCTTTCTTGCCTCTCATGAATCTATTTTTAACATGTCTAGTGTGGTTATAGATATAGAGAAAGTGATGATCCCATCGTGTGCGTTTTGTATTCAAATGCAAATTCTATATAATGCACGTCCCTTGGGGGAGCTTTCCTATTCCCTTTAAAAACACTCTCTTTATTCACCCATCATAAAATCATTTGATCCCCATCAAGTGTGTGTTGATGGGAGGCAAGTCTTGCTCTTTATGATGCTTTGTGCCATCATGAAAATTTGTAGAGGGCTTTGTTTGTTGGAACCTAGCTCTCTCTTAGAAACTAGATACCTTTGTTTGTTTTCCTTCAATTGGTTTCTTGTTGCTTTCTGTTTGGCATGTGTCAATGGATATCTCATTCCTTGATGTATCTTTTAATTGATATCTTTCAAGTGATAGTTCTTTTGTTTTAAGGATCTTATTATCACTTGATATCTTGTCTTTTGATGACTTATCAACTTTGTGTTGAGTTGATTCTTGAGAGTCTTGAGCATGCATATCTAGCTACTATATACAACTTCTTTTGCTTGCTTTCCTCCTTTGACCCAATATATAAGGGAAACTCCACCCTGTCATAAATTGGCTAAACTGTGCATGAAATTCAAATTCGTATCTATATGCACATATGTGTGTGGAGTTTGTCCTATGTATTGCAGGTTTGCTAACTCTTTGGTCCCAATGAGTTTGGGCACCATTTTGTTTGTTTTGTTGTTCCAGGAACAACTGGAGATGCATTGGATGCTCGGCTCACCTATAAGGAAGATGTTGAGACCATGTGATTATTGGAGCCAAGTTAGGATGATCAAAGAACAACTATCTACTACATCAATCAATGTTGTCTCGGTAACAAGTATCTACTTCATGCATTCTTTTCTTGCAAAGGACCCAACCTGTCTTTTCTTTTCCAGGTTGCATCATGGCATGAATCTCTTGATTTGTTCTCGTAGTACTTGTTTGCTTTCTCAAAGCATCTGAACGATGATGTCTTACTGCTAGTTGGGATGTCTTTGATGTTCGTATGTTGGAAGTTCATATTATACAATAAGAAAATATTAGGCCATGTGCTATGCTTCCAAGCAAAAGATCTCATTGATATATTTATGACTTCCCTTTTTGGATAACTAGTGTTCTTCCTTCTTGTAACCATTTCGTGTGTACATCCTTCTTTGTGGATATATATATCATCATGATTGTCTTCTACTTAGAATCTTGGTCACATGAGAGAAGTTACTTCTCTAATTGATATCCTCTTTTCCTTCACGTCCATCGCTGCATTTCCTTTCTCGGTTTTGGTGGCAACGTGAAAGGATTTGTTTTGAGTGCGTATCTTATTTTCCTACATCTTGGTGCACTCTTTGGCCATGAAGATTATTTTTCCTCATGCTTGTCTTGATGAGGGTTTTGCCATTTTCAATTAGTATCCCTCCTCTTGACAAGATTCTTACTTCCTATCTTCACAATGGGTTGTCACAAGCGTTGGTTCTTATTGTGTTTATTAGTAAGCTTGTGAACCCATTTTCTAGTATATGTGTGTGGGAATGATATGTCTTGCACTTTGTATCTCATATTCATCAAGACTATGTTGATGAGCAATGCTCATCCTTATCTTAAGTCTTCTCAAGTGCTTTGCCATGACTCACAAACATTACTTTGGTTGAGCTTATTCTTAAATTACTTCCTTTACATGGTGCTCAACCATTAGTTTTGTGCAATTGACATGCCTATTGTCTTAGCTATCTTTTTGCACTCGTTGTGTGTTTCTATTAATTCTGGGGGAGCAACGATCCTACTTTGTGCACCTGTGTCAAATACAAAAATCTCATATTAGTGCACAAATCATGGGGAGTTTCTCTAGTTTTTGATAAAGCACTATGTTGCCTTTATCATAATATCTTTTATTCATGTGGTTCGAAGGACCATATGATTGTTTGTTCCATCTAGGATCTTTTGATTGCTTGTCTCTATCTTTGTATGTCTTTGTGGCATACGATTCTTTTTGCAATCTTTGGGTCCTTAATATAGTTTGTTTTCCTCCAACTACTTATCATTGTATTTGTGTATTTTTCTGCACTCATTTGCTGAGAAGTACTACTTTTTGGAGGACCACCTACTATATTTGCTTTCTAAACTTTTCGTCCATTTTGGCAATCGATGCCAATGGGGGAGAAGTTTAGAGAGTTTACTTTGGATATGGTTAGAGGGTTTTGCTTTTATTGCGTAAGCATTTACATCTTGCTCACATGCACTATTACCTTGTATGTGTGCGCTTGGGTATGCTTATTTCCTTATATAAACTCTCTTGAAGTGGTTGTCTTCAATTACCAAAATGGGGGAGATTGATAGAGCATAATATATCTCCATATGTGGTTTTGGTAATTGATTGATGACAATCCCTATGGACTAATGGTTGCCTTAAGTTATATTTATAGGATTTGTCCATAGGCACTTCTTGAAGTCCATCTGTTGGGTTCAAGGAGTTTATATGTTGACCAAGATGTTATTCAAGGTATTATCCAAAGAATGGTCATAGAAACACTAGGTTGATCAAGATCTCAGACTAAGAGCAAATCAAGATGATCAACACACAAAGCGTATAAGATGTACCGAGAGGGACCAAGTGATCCCATGGTATGGTAAGCATTGTCCATTACGTGTTTGTGTACTAACCCATGGTCTTTGGGAGACTCCTATGTGGGGGTTAGGTGTGTTTCCATTGGGCTTGCGTCAAAAGGAAGATCTCATACAACCCAGGAAGGATGACGTCAAGTGGTGATCGTCATCAAGATTGTGGTGTGCAAGTTCAAGTGGATCAGCACGAATATATCATTGAAACTATTGTCAATGATCATGTGTTGATAAGGACAATCTCATGTGCTAACAAGGACAAGATCAAGATAAGCATTCTTGAGCACTACATGCTTGATTCCTGTGGATGTTCACATGGTGGACAAATGAAGATAAATACATAAGCTAGGCTTTCCACATTATGTATGGGAAAGCTACATGAAGACTTCATCATGTCCTGCTTTCAACTTAATCCAAGAAGGAACAACAACATCAAGCTCAGGTGAAAGGGCTAACTCAAAGGTATCAATTCCTTTGACGTTAGTGGTGCGGAGTGATGATCAGCGAATAAAAGTATACACTCAAGTATGGATCATCAGTACTCTTTTAAGATTCTTGAGTCCTTAGGGATCCCGCACTATTAAGAGGGGATCACAGGTTTTGCGATGAACTTGCTCAAACTACAACTTCACTTTCTGCTCACACCACATCTCCACTGCTTTGCTGTTATCTGTAAACAGAACCAGTGCCTCGGACTTCCGGCTTCCTCCTAACGTCCGAGGGCCGGACGACCGACTACCTCAGAAATCCAGAATCCTATACCAGAGAAATCAGAGCCATTTAACTCGGACTTCCCGCTCCCTCCGGACGTCCGAGGCCCGGATGTCCGACCAAGCTCCGAAAATCCGGAGGTCAACACCAGTAGAATGTGTGCACTATATCTCGGAAATCCGGCTTCCTCCGGATGCCCAAGCACCGGATATCCGACACCCATCAGAAATCCGGAAGCCACCACCAGTAGAACTTGTGTTGTATAACACGGACATCCGGGCCACTCCGGACGTCCGTATACTGATGAATTCAAATATGTGCAGGCACACCTACAGGCCTCGGACGACCGACCAGTGTCGGACGTCCGGTCGCTGTTTAATTCAAAATATTTTTAGTCGTATCTACAGGCCCCAGACGACCGACCCCTGTCGGACGTCCGACCCCTCACGGACGCCCGGACTTCCGACAACTCTCGGACGTCCGGACCCTGTGTGACTTAAAAGTGTCCCCAATGGCTCTTTTACTCTCCACACTATAAATACCCCCCTCCCACTTCGTGAGAGGGTTGCCCAACACAGCCTTATCCTCATAAGAACACATTTCCACCTCACACACATTTGCTCACTCCAAATCTTAGATCCCAAGAGCATTTGTGAGCCCCTTTGAGAGTTGTTCCAATCAAAAGATAGATCTTCTCCCTCTCGTTCTCTCAACCCAAGCTATTTGTGATTTGAGCAAGTTTTGAGCATTCCCCGTGATCTTATTACTCTTGGAGGTTGGAGACTCCTAGGCGGTAGGAGTTCTTCGGAGAGGAATCAATTCGTGTGATTTCCCCCGGAAAAGTTTGTGAGGGTTTGGAAGCCACCTCAAAGGCTTACCACTAGTGGTTGAGAAACGCCTTCGTGGTGTTATCTCAAAGGGAGAATAGGGTGAGCCTTCGTGGCGTTGGTGTGCCTTCGTGGTAACATCCACCTCTTTAACGGTGACTAGCTTCCCTCCAAGGAAGTGAACATCGGGATACATCTTCGTCTCAGTGACCTTGGTTATCCTTAACCCTAACTCCTTACTTGTGGTTTACTTGTGTTATTTGAGCATACATACATTGCATATTGCTTGTGCTCATTATATTGTGTTGGCCATTTCTTGTACAAGATTAATCATTCAAGCATACCCTCTATATCCACACGTACATACTTGCAACCCTTGATATATCGTGTGATATAGTGTGATCTAGTATCTTGTGTTATTTACCTACTTGTCGTGTGATATAGCTCAAGTAAGTTTGTGTAACTTACTTGTGCTTGTTAGTAGCTGCATTGTGTCCATCTTGGTAGATCGTGTTGTTGATACACGTTGCGGTGCCTAGTGCATTTAGGATTTGTGCTTGACAAGTACCCTCTTAGTTCATTTCCGCATTAGGTTCAAGCCAAATCTGAAGAAGTTTTTAAATAGCCTATTCACCCCCCCCCCTCTAGGCGTCATCGAGGTCTTTTCAACTTTGTCCTCACATTGTGCAAGAACTTTATCTCTGGATCATGTCTCATACACAATGGGTATTCCTACAGGTCTCACATAATGGTTGTTCACTTTATTATAAGGATACGTTTAATGTATTTCCTCCCATTGTTAGGGGCCTTTTCATTTTGAGTCTTGAATGTAAAAATGGCGTATTTTAGATTGAAGCTAAATGCCTTAAGAAGGTTGAAACCACCACCACTTTCATGTGGCATTTCCGTCTTGGCTACATCAGAATGAAATGCATGCAACGACCCCATAAAGATGGAATTTTCCGTATTTCGATTTTGAATCATTTGACGCCTGTGAAGCTTGTGTGATGGGGAAGATCACCGAGGCGCCATTCAAAGGTCATCATGAACTGGCAGGTGAATTATTAGAAATAATACATAGTGATGTATGTGGTCCAATGAGCACAGCTGCACGTGGTGGGTATCCTACTTCGTAACTTTACCTTAGGATGTATCTACTTAATGAAGCATAAGTCAAAACCCTTTGAAAAGTTCAAAGAATTACAGAATGAGCTAGAAAATTATCGTAACAAAAAGATTATGTTTTTGCGATCAGATCGTGGAGGTGAATATCTTAGTCATGAGTTTAGCCAACATCTAAGTGACCGTGGAATCGTTTGAAAGATTACTCTTCCGGGAACTCCATAGAGAAAAGCAGTGTCCGAGCGGCGTAACCGAACCTTGTTAGACATGGTAAGGTCAATGATGTCGCTCACAGAACAACCAATATATTTTAGGGTCACGCACTAGAAATTGCGGCTCATACACTAAACAAAATACCATCAAAGTCTCTTAGGACGACACCACATGATGTGGAACGGGAACAAACCCAATTTGTCGCATCTTAAATTTTGGGGTTGTGAGGCTTATATAAACTGTTTACAACCAACATAACTCGATCCGAGATCAGACATATGTTACTTTGTAGGTTGTCGAAAAGAAACTATTGGGTATTTCTTTCTAACACCCGCGTGATAACAAAGTGTTGTTTCAAAGAATTGACACTTTCTCGAGAAAGATTTTCTCGCCAAAGAAGTGAGTGGGAAGGCAATCCAACTTGATGAGATTACTAAATCTTTGTCAACCATTGATAGGCCTGATGAACTGGAAATAAATCCGCAAATTATCCCTACAACTGAACAGGAAGTTGATGCACCATGTGCGGAGACTTCAAACAAGTTTGTGGCTCGACTGGCAGGGCTATTGAGCCACCTGAATGGTATCATAACGAAATCTTCATTCTTGAAGTTAATGAACCTACACGTTACAAGGAAGCAATGGCAGGGACCCGCTAAAGGGGATGGTACAAGGCCATGAAATCCAAAATGGAATCCATTTATGAAAACCAATGTGGTACTTCGTAGAACTTCCTGAATTCGTAAAGCCCATTGGTTGTAATTGGATATTTAAAAGAAAGACACATGCGGATGGATACAGTCCATAAAGCTAGGCTTGTCGCAAATGGGTTCATGCAAGTTGAAGGAGTTAACTACAACAGACTTTCCTGCCTATATCTATGTTTGAGTATGCGCGAATACTACTAGGAATTGATGCTTTTTCGATTGAGAGATATGCAGATTGATGTCAAAACGACTTTCTTAAATGGAAACCTCAATGAGGATGTTTACATGATACAACCTGGAGGTTTTGTCAATTCTAGGGATGCTAAAAAGGTAAGAAATCTTCAGAAGACTATTTATGGTCTGAAGCAGGCATCAAAGAGTTGGAATATTCATTTTCATGAAGTGGTCAAAGAGTCTGGCTTCATTAGGAATGATGAAGAATCTTGTGTTTACCAGAAATTTGGTGGGAGCATAAAAACATTTCTAATTTTATATGTGGATGACATGTTATTGATTGGCAATGACATGGACTTTCTCAGTGAAATAAAGAGTCAATGAATAATAGTTTTGCAATGAATGACTTGGGTGAAGCAGCATATATATTGGGCATCAAGATCTATAGAGATAGATCAAGACGCATGGTAGCTCTTAGCCAAAGAATGTACATTGACAAAGTATTAAAAAGGTTTAATATGGAGGATGCCAAGAAATGCATGCTTCCAATGTCACGTGGCACAAAGCTCAACAAGAATCACTATCCTCGGACACTTGATCAGTGAGTTCATATGAATGATGCTCCATATGCTTCAACAATTGGTTCCATCATGTATGCCATGATATGTACAAGACCCGATGTTTCCTATGCACCAAGTCTTAACAACGGGTACCAAAGTGATCTAGGATTGGAACACTGGGTGCAGTCAAAAATATCCTAAAGTACATGAGAAGGATCAAAGACATGCTCCTTGTGTTCGGACGTGATGAAGAGCTCATTGTACACACTAATGTAGGCTTGGTGATTGACCCAAATGACTACAAATCTCAGTCATGCTATGTTTTCATTTTGAACAATGGCACAGTAGTCTGGAGAAGTTCCAAACACAAATCTATAGTGGATTCTACAACGGAGGAGTAATATCTTGCGGCTTCAGAAGCCTCCAAGGATGCGGTTTGGATCAAGCACTTTGTTGAAGACCTTGGTGTAGTTCCAATTGCATTGGACGTGATGGAGATCTATTGTCAGAGTAGTGGTGTCATGGCTCACGCAAGCGAGCCATGTTCCCACCAAAGACAAGACATATTGCATGCAAATACAAACTCATTCGACATCATGTCGATGAGGGTCATGTAAGAGTATGCAAAGTTCACATGGATCTGAACATGTCAGACCCAATGATGAAGCCTCTACCACGAGCAAAACATGAGCAGCACCGGAATGCCATTAGTGTCACACTAAACTAGATTATTGACTCTAGTGCAAGTGGGAGTCTATACAAGATATGCCCTAGAGGCAATATGTCACACCCGAGTTTTGCGTCACATTACGAAGTTAATAAAGCTCAAAAAATGGATGAACAAAAACTTTGCGTATGCATATGATGCTTGATTTGATTGTTGTTTTGTTCGCTTGTTTGAGTGTGCTCTTAATTCATAAAAATCATCCTACTCTCAAAACTTATCTCCTTGATCCAAATGTTTGCCCAATGATCATGCTATGTGTATATGTTATAAAACCATTTCCATACAAAAATACTTTCGCCAAAAAACATCTATTCAATTTACCTTTTCAAAACCCCCTCAATTGAGGTTTGTACTACAAGTCCTCAAATTAGGGTAAATATTTTTACCCCAAAGGTTTTATTTGAAGCCTATTATATATGAGATTTCCCAAAACCACAAAAAATTTATTTTATAAGTTATTCTTGTTTTTTTAATTCCTTTTTCTAAGGCCAGAAATTGTCTTTTATAAGAGAAAATAATTTTAATGTTTCAGGAATATTTGAGAAAAATTAGGAAAACTAAGTGGACATGACTTTCCATATATAAGAGCTTTAGCACATGGTCATGTTCGAAAGATTGGATAAAACCCTCCAAAACCCTTTCTGAATATGTTAAGTATTTGAAATATTTCTATAAGAAATATCTTCAAATATATAGAGGAGAATTCCAGCAAGTCACATATGCCTCATGTGAGTATCTTGGAAAATTCATATGAATAAAAATAGTTTTGTTATACAAAAGTGCCCCAAATCCCTATTTATCCAGATTCGAATTTGATCAAGTTTACATTGCCAATCCTCACCATTTAAGTTCAAACTTTGTGGGCATGTACAAATCCTCTAATAATGCATCTACACCAAGTTTTGCATTAAGGAGAACAGTAACACTAGCTCAAATCCCATCAAATATGTTTCTATTGATTTCTAGGGTTTGAAACTTTTGCATTGGCCACTTCCTTCAAATGAGGTACAAATTTGTAGGCATGACCATTTGGTCCTAATTCTCACTCCTGTTAAATCTCATGTCAAGTACATCAACTTGATTAGCTCAAATCAACATCAAACACCTTCTGCCTTATTCTAAGTATCAATTGTTGAGAGGGCAAAGGTGCTCTCCTTGAGCTAAAACTTCTAGCACAGCTCAACCTTGTAACCTTCTACCTCGAGTAATTTTCCACCTAGCCATTTCTCAATGATTGGTGGGTTAAAACCTCAATTTTCATCTACGACACCTATGGTAGCAGAAGTTTTTCTCTCTCCCTCTTCCCGAGTAGCTTCGAGAGCACCCAAAGCCCCCTACCTATTTTACTCCCATGGATCCCCTCGATGCAAAAGGCCATGCCCTACTCCCAAATACATGCCCTGGCATGCGCTCTGGAGCATGCTACAGTGTGCACCTGCACTATAGTGGCGCCCATCCTGAGCCTCCGACCACCTCGAGCTCCTCCTGCTCGCATCACACCGGCCTCGACGTCCTCCTCGCAGCAGCATGTCGGGCCCCTCCTCCTTCGCCCCCTCTTTCCCCTGTAGGGCACGCCCAAGCGCCGCCCATGGACTCTGTCCATGGCGCGCCCCGGCCTCGCTACCTAAGGCATCCCCGGGAGTCCTCCTAGCGAGGTTCACCATCTATCCCTCCCGTAAGCCTCCTCGACCAGACCAGTTTGCTCCTATGCCTGTTTCCCTCACCACGGTCGACATTGTCGTCGTTCCGCTCTGCTCAAATTCGATCCGGCCTTCCGTTCCTCAACCACCACCTCGAGAGATCCCACCGCGACGCTCGGGCACCCCAAGCCTCCCTCCTAGTGGTTGTGTCGTGCCTCATGCTGCAATCCTCCCTCCCGACGAGGCATTGGATTCCAGTAGTTCCCGCGAACAACATGACCACCCCCGGGCGAGGCTTGGAGTGGGCATCCGCGTAGCCATCTGGCTTGGCGCCTGGTGCAGCGGAGCGACCGGAACCACGGCGGCCGGTGTTGCCTCTTCCTCTGCCTCAGCACGCTACAGTGCCCACCCGCACTGACAGCCCCCCCGTGTGAGTAACCCACTAGGCCTGGCCCAGTCGTTAAGTGGAAACAGCTTCACAAGAAAACATTTTCGGTACACGAAGGCGTTTTACCGAAATCTGCCTTCGACGTCACCACTCCCCCGCTGAGCCGAGTTACTGGGCCGGCCCAGTCACTGTTCCGTGCCGGTCCACTGTGCTACTTACTGGATCCGGACCATTTAGGCATTCTTTCTCCTTTTCTTTTTCAAGAGAGAAAAAATAATTCATAGATAATTCACATGAACTACAAATTTGATGATTAAAATTCTTAGAGACTTCAAAAATCATTATCTAACCCATGGTGAGCATTGCGCATTTTCCCTTGTAATATTTTCTACTCCGCCAATATTTTGGCCATTTCTCTTATATTAAAGACCACATTTGAAAATCCCTGGAGCATTCATTATAGCTCCAAATGGAATTATTCAAGTTGATATGTGTTGTGTATACAATGCCCTATTTTTCTAATAACATTGGATATTTTTTCCAAGCTTTGTTTCTAATGGATCTAATAAATAGTCCCCATCACCACCTATTCCACCTTCAAAAACTCAGTAAATACATGCCAACTCCAAATCGAATGAAACCAATTTCTAAATGCTTATAAATCATGCCTTATTTAATGAGTGCTTCCACTTATTTTTGTAAAAATGTATTCTATAAACTTCTTGCAGAATCATAAACCCCTTCATTTCCATCTTTTTGAGCTATTCAAAAACCTTTATTGATCCAAATACAATGAACCTCTTTGGTTATTTTTCCTATAACTAGAGGTGTCTAAGAAAAATGGAACTTCTATTTTAGAACACTATTTTTTTGTGCATTGTTGTCTTGCTTATTGTGAATGCTTTCAATGGTAGTTGACAAAGTAGACGGAGTTCTTGGAGTAGGGAAGAAGATTTCAAAGTCCTTGAAGACTTTGTTGAGCGTGGCAAGTAAACCTTTGACCATGTTAATGAGCCACTTTATGCATGTCAATATAGCGCATTCATTGTTGCATCAAAAAGCATGATGATATGGTGACCACCTTGTTGGGTTGTCTTCGATGCATTTCTCATTGCATTATGCATGACTCTACTTTCCGTTGAGAGTTATGCGGGTGGGAAGTAGTTAGAATGCTATGTAGTTGGCTACGCAAGAGGGACGGGAGTATGCATTGAGATGGAAAGGAAAAATGTTTGACCAAAGATTTTATGAAAACCCATCAGGTGCCACTAATGCTTGAGGGAGTAGTTGCGCTAGGTAACCACTTCATAAAGAAGTGGTGTACCGAAACAAGTTGTGTGTGTGTTTTCAAAAACACACTGGATTTAAGATTTGTTGACCTTCTCAACCATACATGTACGACCAAACTCCCCCTTATGGGACGACGCTTTGGTGATTACTTCGGTCGATGCTAGGAGAGAGCCCGCATTACTGGTGTCAACAGTGCCGAGTCACACTCTCGATACGGGGTCATGCCTGGATGGACGACTATGGATGTTTTCACAGATAACGGGCACACCCTTGTGTCCCCTCTTGTTGTAGGAGATATTCCCTAGAGGCAATGATAATAGTTATTTTGTATCTCCAAGTTTGTAATGAATGTTTATGTTCCATGTTAAAAATGCAATGGTTCTCGAGTCTACAATAGCCACGAGGCTCGAAGGGAAACTCATGTGCATGTGTGGTATAATAAATGGTAAAATGTATTCCTAGTCATGCATCTAAGACTAGCTCAAGTATTGCATAATGGTCCTGTTTTTCCTGCTCATGGGCATGACTATGCCGACAATTTTGAGGGCACAATGTTAGAAGAATACTTGTCTTGAATCGGTCCGTATTGATACTATGCTATGAGATACATTCATCACAAGTAAATGATTAATAACACATGGAGAATTAACGTTTGCATAATTCCTTAGACCATGAGAGTATCGAGTTCCTTCATGCTTGCTTCATGTATTTTGGGGCTTGTTAAACGTCATCTGTAATAGGGTGGCTATTAGGATGGCTTACGGGCTCATGGAAAAGTATGACAAGCAACTAGATAGCTCAAGATTAGGATTTGCTCCTCCGACGATGGAGAGATATTCTTAGGGCCCTCGTGGTGTTTGATACGTCTCCTATGTATCTATAATTTTTTATGGTTTCATGCTATTATCTTGTCAAACTTTGGATGTTTTGCATGCTTTTTATTTATTTTCTGGCACTAACTTATTAACTCAGTGCCAAGTGCGAGTTCCTGGTTTTTCCATGTTTTTGACCCCTTTCAGAGGAGATTTTGAAACGGAGTCCAAACGGAAGAAAATCCCCAAAAAGATTTTTTTTTGGAACGGAAGAAGATCGAAGAACTTGGGAGCCAAGCCAGAGGAGCTCCAGGGGCCCCACAAGCCCCCACCCCGTGGCCAGGGGGGCCGCGCCATGCAGGTTTGTGGGCCCCCTGGAGGTCCCCTGACCTAGATCTTTCGCCTATATAATCCCATAAATTCCAGAAAAAATCACGAGATCATCGCAATCGCTTTTCCGCTGCCGCAAGCTTCTGTCTCCGCAAGATCCCATGTGGGACACGTCCTGGAGCCCTGCCGAAGGGGGGATTTGGACACGGAGGGCTTCTTCATCAACACCATGACCTCTCCGATGATGCGTGAGTAGTTCACCATAGATCTACGGGTCCATAGCTAGTAACTAGATGGTTTCTTCTCTCTCTTGGATCTTCAATACAAAGTTCTCCATGATCTTCATGGAGATCTATCCGATGTAATCGTCTTTTGCGGTGTGTTTGTCGAGATCCGATGAATTGTGGATTTATGATCAGATTATCTATGAATCTTATTTGAGTTTCTTCTGATCTCTCTTATGCATGATTTCATATCCTTGTAATTCTCTTCGAGTTGTGGGTTTTGTCTGGCCAACTAGACCTATGATTCTTGCAATGGGAGAAGTGCTTGGTTTTGGGTTCATACCGTGCGGTGACCTCACCTACTGACAGAAGGGGTAGCGAGGCACGCATCGTGTTGTTGCCATCAAGGGTAAAAAGATGGGGTTTTCATCTTTGGTTTGAGATTATCCCTCTACATCATGTCATGTTGCTTAAAGCGTTACTCTGTTCGTCATGAACTCAATACACTAGATGCATGCTGGATAGCAGTCGATGTGTGGAGTAATAGTAGTAGATGCAGAAAGTATCGGTCTACTTATCTCGTACGTGATGCCTATATGCATGATCATTGCCTTAGATATCGTCATGACTTTGCGTGGTTCTATCAATTGCTCGATAGTAATTTGTTCACCCACCGTAATACTTGCTATTTTGAGAGAAGCCTCTAGTCAACACTGGCCCCTAGGGTCTACTGCACACCATATTTTCAGCCTTACAGTTTTTACTTCGTTGCACTTTCCACCTTCAGATCTCACTTTGCAAACTATCTTGAAGGGATTGACAACCCCTTTGAAGCGTTGGGTGCAAGCTTGTTTGTGTTTGCGCAGGTACTCTTGACTTGACGAGACCCTCCTTGTGGATCGATACCTTGGTTCTCAAACTGAGGGAAATACTTACTGCTCCTGTGTTGCATCACCCTTTCCTCTTCAAGGGAAGAACCAACGCAAGCCCAGCCTCTGTCAACATGTCAACTTTTGGCGCTGTTGTCTGTGGGATAGCAGAAGAATTTCTGGCGCCGTTGCCGGGGAGGAAGATAAAGTCAAGAACTCATCCAAGTAGGTGTCGCAAACTCATCTCTTGCATTTACTTTGTTTGCCAGTTGCCTCTCGTTTTCCTCTCCCCCACTTCACCAATTTGCCTTTTTGTTCGCCCTTTTGTTCGCCCTTTTCTCTCGCTTGCTTTCTGCTCGTCTGTGTGGGATAGTCTATCCTGATGGCTAGATCCACCACTTCGAACGATACTCCCGAGAGCGAAGTTCTCAATTTCGAATAAATTGAGGGAGAAAACTTAAAGGACGCTTGGTATAGGATTTGCAATGCTCAGAGTAGATCTACTCATAAGCAATCCACTACCGTTTTGCTTCACAGTTTTTATGTGGGTATTTCTCCTTGGAATAGGTATATTCTTGACACCATCGTAGGTGGAAATTTCTTGGGTAGCCATACTGTTGATTCTTACGGAGCTGTGATAAATTTGGTAGGCTCACGCCCACTCATGGTTAATGGAACTACCTTAACGCTGGAACATGTGATGCGTAGGCTGGACGCTATTGAAAATAAAGTTGCTACGATTGAACTCATTGATAATTTGGATAAAAAGATCCACAATCAAATCACTCAGTACGGATCCAAGGTGGGAATGGTTTTGAAAAATTTAAAGGAGAAGGAACCCACAGTTAGCGAAAAGCTAGGTCATGATTCCGCTAGGATTGGCAAACTAGAGGATGTTATAACCAACTTGGGTTCCGCTTTTGCCGCTGTGCAGAATACTCCAAATTTTGCCCACAATAAAATCACCAAGTCTGTCTTTGTTCCTAAAAGTAGTGGTGAATCATCTAGGAAGAAAGATGAAAACCTCAAGATGATAAGTGATCACGCCACTTATGGTTTGAGCACCACAGACGACGATATGTGATTCTATCGCTTCTATGCCTAGCTAAGGGCGTTAAACAATAGCGCTTGTTGGGAGGCAACCCAATGAATTTATCTTTTTATTTCTGTTTTGTTGCGTCCACACTTTCATAATTCTGTTGTGATTGTGTTTTTTGTGTTTTTTTTTGTGATTGAGCCAAGCAAAACCTTTATGACTAGTCTGAGTAATGGTTGTTTGATCTTGCTGGAAAAAGACAGAAACTTTTTGCTCACGAGATTCTTTTTCATTTTTATCCAGAAAGAGCTTTTGAGTTGATTCTTTTTGCTGCTGATTGATATGCTTTTTAACCAGGCCGTCGTAATTGTTCATATTTTTTGAGGTACCATAAGTATACGAAGTATACAGATTGCTACAGACTAGTCTGTTTTTGACAGATTCTGTTTTTTGTTGAGTTGGTTGCTTATTTTGATGAAACTATGGTTAGTATCGGGGGGTACTAGCCATGGAAAAGTGAGAATACACTAGTGATTGCAATCTCTGGCGATGGCTAGACGAACGCTGATGACAACAAACCTTCCCCTGCAACGGCACGAGAAGAATGCTGCTAGCACTCCCCGGCAACGGAACTAGAAGAATGTTGTCGATGGCCCACCAGCGCGTGGGTTCGTAGCAGTTTTCGAGGGTAGAGTATTCGACCCAAATTTGTTGGTACGCCAGTCAGGAGGTGAGAGAATACTCTCGAGTATTAGCAACTGAATTTTTCAGATTCAACCGCACCTGAAAGATTAGTATCTGCAAGCACAGTAGTAGCAGCAAAGTAGTATGATAACAACAGTGTCAGAAACGATCTGTTGACGGTAGACTATTCCTAACGATTGTATCAGTGGCGCCAAGTTGTCGCGTTGACAGAAGATGTCAGTTCCCATCAACGTCCAGTGAACCAAAATTGTAGCAGGTAGCAGCAGTGAAACGAGTAATAGCAGCGGCAAGGAACAAAAGTAGTGACACCAGTAGCAAGTAGCAACAATAGCAAGTGACAGTAATAGCAACAGTAGTAGCAGCAGCAGAGCAAAACAAGTAACAGCAGTAGCACCAGTAGTAGCAGCAGCAGCAGAGCAAGACAAGTAACAACAGTAGCAACAGTAGTAGCAGCAGCAGCAGAGCAAGACAAGTAACAGCAGTAGGACAAACTCGTAGGCAATGGGTCGGTGATTTGTTTGGATGATATTCATCATGCAACAGCTATAACACGGAGAGATATGTGGCTAGCTCCCGTTCGTCAATGTGATGTAGGCATGCATTCCGTGTGTCGTCATACATGCTTAGGGAAAAGAACTTGCATGACATCTATTGTCCATCCCTCCCGTGGCAGCGGGGTCCAAAAGGAAACTACGGGATATTAAGGTTCTCCTTTTAATAAAGAACTGGACCAACGCATTAGCACTTGGTGAACACATGAACTCCTCAAACTATGGTCATCACCGGGAGTGGTTCCGGTTATTGTCACTCCGGGGTTGCCGGATCGTAACACATAGTAGGTAACTACAACTTGCAAGATCGGATCTAAAACACACATATATTGGTGACAACATAATAATTTCAGATCTGAAATCATGGCACTCGGGCCCTAGTGACAAGCATTAAGCATGGCAAAGTAGTAGCAACATCAATATCAGAACATAGTGGATACTAGGGATCAATCCCCATCAAAACTAACTCGATTACATGATAGATCTCATCCTACTCATCACCGCCCAGCGAGCCTACGAATAGATTACTCACGAACGACGAAGAGCTTCATGGAATTGGAGAGGGAAGAAGGTTGATGATGACAATGGCGACGATTTCCCCTCTCCAGAGCCCAAGACGGACTCCAGATCTGCCCTCCAGATGAAGAACAGGTGGTGGCGGCGCCTCCGTATCGAAAACGCGACGAAACCTTCTCTTTTTATTTTTTCTGGGACGAAAGGGATCTTATAGACCCGAGATTGGGGGCGGCAGAGCCCTGTGGGCCCCACAAGCCTGCCCACTGCCACCAGGGGGGTGGTGGCGGAGCCAGGGCTTGTGGCCCACTGGCCCACCCCCTGAGGTGGAACTTGGCGTAGATATTTTACTTATTTTCCAAAACTGCTCCTCGTAAATTTTTAGGACGTTTGGAGAACTTTGATTTCTGCACAAAAATAACACCAAGGCAATTCTGCTGAAAACAGCGTCAGTCCAGGTTAGTTCCATTCAAATCATGCAAATTAGAGTCCAAAACAAGGGAAAAAGACTTTGGAAAAGTAGATACGACGGCGACGTATCAACTCCCCTAAGCTTAAAACCTTGCTTGTCCTCAAGCAACTAAGTTGACTAACTAAGAGAGAAAGAAAACTTTGACACACTCTGTTTGATCTTGTTGTTGCAACTATGTCTAACTCATAACCAGAATTTCAGCAAGATCACAAGTCAACCACATAAGCAAATGACACAAAGGTCTCACGGTAAACTAATATCAATGGCATAATCAGCTAACGAGCAAATAATAATGAGTTTCAAATACCAACACTTCAATCAAAACAAGCATGAAGCAATATGAATAGGTGGTATCTCGCTAGCTCTTTCTGAGACCGCAAAACATAAATGCAGAGCACTTTCAAAGATCAAGGGCTGACTAAACATTGTAATTCATAGCAACGAAGATCTAGTCATGGTCATACTCAATATCAATCAAAAGCAAAGCATAAAAATGATAGAGATGCTCTCAAATTGGTGCTTATATAAGAGGAGGATGACTCAATAGGAAAATAAATAGACAGACCCTTCGCAGAGGGAAGCATTAATTTGCAGAGGTGCCAGAGCTCAAGCTTTGAAAACAGAGATAATAATTTTGGCTAGCATACTTTCATTGTCAACGCAATGACCAAGAGCTCTCAATATCTTCCATGCTACTCATGTTATAGGCGGTTCCCAAATAGAAAAATAAAGTTTTAACTCCCCCACCACCAATCAATCACACTCCACGGCTAGCCAAATCCTCGGGTACCGTCCATACTAACATCAATCCGGGGGGAGTCTTGTTTTACAGTTATGTTTTCGATTTAAGCGTGGAACTGGGCATTCCAAATACCGGCCCCTTTCTCGTGAATGCCAGTGAATAAACACATGTCGAGGATAACACTCCTAGCATGGAAGATACCAATAGCCCTCTATCACCACATGAGCGGTTCGGGCATGCAAAACAGATTATTTCTTGAAGGTTTAGTGTGGCACATGCAAATTTACTTGGAACGGCAGGTAGATACCGCAAATAGGTAGGTGTGGTGGACACTCATGGAAAAACTTTTGGGTTTATGGAAGTGGATGCACAAGCAGTATTCCCGCTTAGTACAAGTGAAGGCTAGCAAAAGACTGGGAAGCGACCAACTAGAGAGCGACAACAATCATCAAGATGCAATGAGTCTGACTAACATTGAATGCAAGCATGAACATGATATAAATCACCATGAACACGGACATCATAGAGGCTATGTTGATTTTGTTTCAACTACATGCATGAACATGCGCCAAGTCAAGCCACTTGAAACATTCAAAGGAGAATACCATCCTATCATACTACATCATAGTCATCTCAAAATCTATGTTGGCATTCAAGACAAACCATTATAAGCTCTCAGCTAAATAAGCATGGCATCACAAACTATGATCTCTAAGTTGTCATTGCAAACATGGTTCTCTCACAACAAAGCTAAATCTGGGTCGACAAGCTAGTCATATTTACAAAAACAAAATAGATAGAGTTCATACCAGCTTTTCAGTCTCAGTCACTTCATCATATATCATCATTGTTGCCTTTCATTTGCACGATCGAATGATGTGAACAATAATAAGCGCATTGGACTAAGCTGAATCTGCAGGCAAACACAAAGGAGAAGACAAAGTAATATGGGTCTTTGAAAGCTAAACAGGTAAGCATGCAAGAACCAATAAACATTGTAACCAATATCTTCTACCTTGACACAAAGAAAAAGAAAACTATTTACACGGGAAAGCTCCCAACAAGCAAAATAAGATAGAAAAATCTTTTTGGGTTTTCTCAAAAGGACACAAAACAAGAAAACAAGAAGACGAAAATAAACCATCATGGATAATACAGTGGCAAAGTGTAAACACCGGCTAACAGAGTGAAAGCACAAGCATGAATGTAAAGTCGATGAGAACACGTACTCCCCCAAGCTTAGGCTTTTGGCCTAGCTTGGCCTACTCCCATGGATGATCCTGGCGAAACCAAAAGTCATAATGGGTGTTATACGGGAGTGCTGCAGCCACTGCCTGAATAGCTGCCTCACGAAGTCGCGCAGCCGTCGCCTCCCTCTCATACTCCTCTTCCTCTCCTATGGTTATGTAGTATCTTCGTTTAACTTGAAAATTGAAGAAAGCAGGAGCACGAAGGGTAATATGGAAAACACGCTCCGGTTATATATCAAGCGGTATAGGAGGGATCCATAATCTCTCTCAAGGAACTGGTAGCGTGTTAGAGCGACACAATCAAGGTAGGCTGTACGGAGAGGAGGGTCTTCTCGACGGATGGATACTCCAAGAAAATTTGCTAAGCGTGTAGCATAAACTCCACCAAAGAAATCCCCCTCACTCGCATTTTTATTCAGCCTCCTTGCTATTATAGCTCCCATATTGAAGCTCCTGTCACATGTTACTGCGCTCTTAAGGATACTAAGGTCGGATGCGCATAGGTGACAATGTGCACCCTTACCGTTAATGCACCTACCTATGAAGAGGGCAAGGTAGTGCAAGGCAGGGAAATGGATGCTTCCTATGGTGGCTTGCGTGATATCTCTGGTTTCTCCAACAGTTATACTGGAGACAAAGTCTCTGACCGAAGACTTAGGAGGATCATTAACACTACCCCAATCGGGTATCTTGCAAATCCTATTGAAATCCTCCAGATCCACGGTATAGGATTTATCGTACAGATCAAACAGTATGGATGAGTCATGACCAGCTAAAAATTTAAATATACGCACGAAAGAGGTAGTGAGCATAGCATACTGTTCACATTTATCTGAGAGGAATTCTTCTAACCCGGCATTGCGGACAAGTGCATCAAACTCATCCTTGAAACCTGCTTCGATCATGAACTCATCGGAAGGCCATTCACATGGTTGTACTGGTGCGTCCCTTAGTTGAAAAGGTTCAGGCTCCTGAAAGGAGAGACGAGGACCCTTCTTACTTGAGGAACCACCATGAAACTTCCTCCTGAACATAATTTCCTTATGCTGAAATTTTTGAAGCTCAAGAGAAAATTGAATAAAGACCCACCACACCTTGTAGCAACTACTCCTACTAGTGCCTAGAGACTGTATCACGCGCTAAAACTACTTGGGACCAACTGAAATCAACATTTCTAGCTCAAGAACAGGGTCACCAAGGTAGTAAGAATTCGCGAAGGATAAAGCACTAGAGCAAAAACTAATTGGACCAATGGAGGAGTCACTTACCAAGGATTAATTTCCCCAAAACGGTTCGGAGAATGGTGCTTTGAACAAGCAGATCAAAAATCACAGCCAAATGAGCAAGAACACAGGTTTGAGTTGCGAAACATTTTTTCTGGAGATGGAAGAAGAGGCTGGGAGCTGGAATGGGTGGAGGGGGTGCATGTGGGCCCCACAAGATTGCACCCCGCCACCAGGGGGGTAGGTGGCGGTGGCAGGGCTTGTGGCCCACTGGTCAGACCCCCAGGCCAGCTCTCAGGCCCATAAATTTTCAAAAATTCCAGAAAAAATCATACTAAATTTTTAGGACCATCGGAGAACTTTTATTTTCGAGGTATTTTTCTCTGGGACGCTAAAACAGAAAACAGGAAAAGCTAAACTAATTCTATCATTTTTCTTCTAAGCAACAGAAAAGGAAAACTCAAAACGGAGGTATGTGACTCCTTGATTCATCTGTTTCATGGTCATCGAAAGAAATCCGTCAATGGGATTGATCAAGTCCTTATGACAAAACCTTTTCGAATCGCAAGAGGGAATGGAGAATTTTTGAATAGCCACTAAGTCACCTCAATGGGGATATGTATCTCCCCAACAAGCAAATCATACTTCATCTTGACACGAGGGATAGGGCATTCAAAGCTCCCAATAAGAATCGATGAAGTCTTTTCGATAGCATTGATGCAATGTACTAGATATCGTTTCTTCGGAAAGTGCACCGTGTGCTCATTACCGTTGATATGGAAAGTGACATTGCCTTTGTTGCAATCTATAACAGCCCCTGCAGTGTTTAAAAAGGGTCTTCCGAGGATGATAGCCATGGCATCGTCCTCGGGAATATCCAAGATAACAAAGTATGTTAAGATAGTGGTATTAGCAACCACAACAGGCACATCCTCGCAAACGCCGATAGGGAAAGCAGTTGATTTGTCGGCCATTTGCAGAGAAATTTCAGTGGGTGTCAACTTATCCAACTCAAGTCTATGATAAAGAGAGAGCGGCATAACACTAACACCGGCTCCAAGGTCACATAAGGCAGTTCTTACGTAGTTTCCTTTAATAGAGCAAGGTATAGTGGGCACTCCGGGATCACCAAGTTTCTTAGGAGTTCCACCTTTAAAAGTGTAATTGGCAAGCATGGTGGAGATCTCAAGATCTGGTATCTTCCGTTTATTAGTCACGATATCTTTCATGTACTTGGCATACGGAGACATCTTGAGCATATCAGTTAACTGCATCTGCAGAAAGACGGGTCTTATCATCTCAACGAAGCGCTCAAAATCCTCATCATCCTTTTTCTTAGATGGCTTAGGAGGAAAGGGCATAGGTCTCTGAACCCATGGCTCTCTTTCTTTACCATGCTTCCTAGCAGTGAAGTCATTCTTGTCATATCTCTTAGGTTGTGGATTATCAGGATTAACCGTAGGTTCAATCTCCACATCCTCGTCATGGCTAGGTTGAGCATTATTATGAACATCAATGTCCATATTGTCACCAGGTTCATGTTCATCACCTGATTGTGTTTCTGCATCACACGCAGAAATATTGTTAGGTTCTTCAGGTGTGACAGTATTTGGTGAACTGGCATGCAGGTTTCTATCATCCTTCTTCTTCTCCTTAGGATGACTAGGTGTATCAGCATTGATTCCTTGAGAATCTTGATCAATTCTCTTAGGATGACCTTCAGGACACAGAGGTTCCTGAGTCATTTTGCCTCCTCTAGTAATGACTCTGACAAAGTTGTCATTTAATTCATTGAGCAGGTCATTCTGAGCTTTAAGTACTTGTTTTACCTGAGTACTAATCATAGCGGCATGTTTACTCAGAAGCTTCAGATCATTGACATTTCTCTCTACACAAGCACTTAAATGGCTAAGCATACGAGCACTTTGTTCCAAATGTCTGCTAACATAATCATTGAAACTCTGTTGTTTGGCAACAAAGTTGTCAAATTCATCAAAGCATAGGCTAGCAGGTTTATCAGAAGGAATACCACTCTCATCAAACCTACGCAGAGAATGCACTTCCACTACGTGTATCGGGTTATCGAGACCATGGATCTCTTCGATAGGTGGTAGAATTTTGACATCTTTAGATCTAATGCCTTTCTCTTGCATAGATTTCTTGGCTTCTTGCATATCTTCGGGACTGAGGAATAGAATACCTCTTTTCTTAGGGGTTGGCTTAGGAGGTGGTTCGGAAATAGTCCAAGCATTATCGTTGATCAAGATGTTATTCAGTAGAGTCTCAGCTTGTTCTACAGTTCGTTCCCTAAAAACACAACTGGCACAACTATCTAGGTAGTCTCTAGAGGCATCGGTAAGTCCGTTATAGAGGATATCAAGTATCTCATTCTTCTTAAGAGGGTGATCAGGCAAAGCATTTTGTAGCTCGACGAGCCTCCCCCAAGCTTGTGAAGACTCTCTTCTTGGAGTTGAGCAAAGTTGTATATTTCCTGCAAGGCGGCTAGCTTCTTATGGGCAGGGAAATATTTCTCATAGAAGTAATAGACCATCTCTTGGGTACTACACACACATCCAAGAGCAAGAGAGGTGAACCAGGCTATAGCATCATCCTTTAGAGAGAAAGGAAACAGCTTAAGGATATAGTAGTGGCGGATCTTCTCCACATTAGTGAAGAGGTTGGCTATTTCGGATAGTTTGGCAAGATGGACTATGACCGTCTCAGACTCATAACCGTGAAAAGGATCAGATTCGACTAGAGAGATTATCTCAGGGTCGACAGAGAATTCATAATCCTTATCGGTGACAAAGATAGGCGAAGTGGCAAACTTCGGGAAATTTTTCATCCTAGCTTCCCGAGATTTTTCCTTCCACTTGAGAAGTAATTTCTCAGCGTCATAGGCATCCTTACACACAAGAAAATCCTCAGCTATCTCTCCCTCCATAACGTAACCCTCAGGTATATCAGGCAATTCATATCTAGGAGAGCTAGATCTAGCAGGAGCAAAAGCAGGTTCTATCTCAATAGTATCGGCAGTTTCAGAAGCATCACGAGCATTGGCAGTAACTCTAGCAATATGAGCATCAAGGAACACTCCTAGTGGAACATCAGGCAAAGTAGCATCTCTAGCAGTATCAAGCATAGCATCATCACGCAAAATAGCATATCTAGCATCATCAGGCAAAGCAGTATCAAGCATAGCATCATCAGGCAAAATAGCATCTCTAACATCATCACGCAAAGCAGTATCAAGCATAGCATCTCTAGTAGTATCAGGCATAGCATCTCTAGCAGTATCAGGCAAAGCAGTATCAGGCATAGTATCAAGCATAGCATCTATAGCAGTAGCATCATAAGCATCATCTAGCACATGCGACATATCAAGATTTCTAGCAGGAGGTGATGTCGCAAACTTACTCACAACTGAAGGTGAATCAAGTGCAGAGCTAGATGGCAATTCCTTACCTCCCCTCGTAGTTGAGGGCAAGACTTTGGTCTTCGGATCCTTCAGATTCTTCATAGTGATCAGCAGATATAAATCCCAAGTGACTCAGAGAATATAGCAATACCTCCCCGGCAACGGCGCCAGAAAAATGCTGATTGCAATCTCTGGAGATGGCTAGACGAATGCTGATGACAACAAACCTTCCCCTGCAACGTCACCAGAAGAATGCTGCTAGCACTCCTCGGCAACGGAACTAGAAGAATGTTGTTGATGGCCCACCAGCGTGTGGGTTCGCAGCAGTTTTCGAGGGTAGAGTATTCGACCCAAATTTGTTGGTACGCCAGGCAGGAGGTGAGAGAATACTCTCGAGTATTAGCAGCTGAATTTGTCAGATTCAACCACACCTGAAAGATTAGTATCTGCAAGCACAATAGTAACAGCAAAGTAGTATGATAACAACGGTGTCAGAAATGATCTGTTGACGGCAGACTATTCCTAACGATTGTATCAATGGAGCCAAGTTGCCGCGTTGACGGAAGTTGTCAGTTCCCATTAACATCTAGTGAACCAAAATTGTAGCAGGTAGTAGTAGTGTAACGAGTAATAGCAGCGGCAAGGAATAGCAGTAGTGATAGTAGTAGCAAGCGACAGTAATAGCAACAGTAGTAGCAGCAGCAAAGCAAAACAAGTAACAGCAGTAGCAACAGTAGTAGCAGCAGCAGCACAGCAACACAAGTAACAACAGTAGCAACAGTAGTAGCAGCAGCAGCAGAGCAAGACAAGTAACAGCAATAGGACAAACTCGTAGGCAGTGGGTCGGTGATTTGTTTGGATGATATTCATCATGCAACAGCTATAACACGGAGAGATATGTGGCTAGCTCCCGTTCGTCAATGTGATGTAGGCATGCATTCCGTGTGTCGTCATACGTGCTTAGGGAAAAGACCTTGCATGACATCTATTGTCCATCCCTCCCGTGGCAGCGGGGTCCAAAAGGAAACTACAGGATATTAAGGTTCTCCTTTTAATAAAGAACCGGACCAATGCATTAGCATTTGGTGAACACATGAATTCCTCAAACTATGGTCATCACCGGGAGTGGTTTCGGTTATTGTCACTCCGGGGTTGCCGGATCATAACACATAGTAGGTAACTACAACTTGCAAGATCGGATCTAAAACACACATATATTGGTGACAACACAATAATTTCAGATCTGGAATCATGGCACTCGGGCCCTAGTGACAAGCATTAAGCATGGCAAAGTAGTAGCAACATCAATATCAGAACATAGTGGATACTAGGGATCAATCCCCATCAAAACTAACTCGATTACATGATAGATCTCATCCTACTCATCACCGCCCAGCGAGCCTACGAATAGATTACTCACAAACGACGAAGAGCTTCATGGAATTGGAGAGGGAAGAAGGTTGATGATGACGTTGGCGATGATTTCCCCTCTCCGGAGCCCAAGACGGACTCCAGATCTGCCCTCCAGATGAAGAACGGGTGGTGGCGGCGCCTCCGTATCGAAAACGCGACGAAAACTTCTCTTTTTATTTTTTCTAGGACGAAAGGGATCTTATAGACCTGAGATTGGGGGCGGCAGAGCCGTGTGGGACCCACAAGCCTGCCCACCACTAATAGGGGGTGGCGGTGCCAGGGCTTGTGGCCCACTGTCCCACCCCCTGAGGTGGAACTTGGTGCAGATATTTTTCTTATTTTCCAAAACTGCTCCCCATAAATTTTCAGGACGTTTGGAGAACTTTGATTTCTGCACAAAAATAACACCAATGCAATTCTGCTGAAAACAACGTTAGTCCAGGTTAGTTCCATTCAAATCATGCAAATTAGAGTCCAAAACAAGGGCAAAAGAGTTTGGAAAAGTAGATACGATGGAGACGTATCAAATAGCCCATCATCAATATAGATGGAATTCAAGTTTGCCACAGTACCAAAAGAAATGGTAGTTTGTTTTCTTGTACTAATGTTTTTTTTGAAGGAAAACTGTAAGGGAAACCCCCACAACGAGTTTTTTTTTGAAATAATAAGAACCAAAATTCGTGCCCGTGGGGACTTGAACTTGGGTGGCTGGGTTGTACATCCACTCCACTAGCCAAGTGAGCTAGGCTCACTTCCTTTCTTGTACTAATGTTATCACAAGTTTTTGTTTAAGTTTTGTGTTGTGAAGTTTTCAAGTTTTGGGTGATGTTCTTATGGACAAAGAGATAAGGAGTGGAAAGATCTCAAAGCTTGGGGATGCCCAAGGCACCCCAAGCCAAATTCAAGGACACCAAAAAGCCTAAGCTTGGGGATGCCCCGGGAAGGCATCCCCTCTTTCGTCTTCAATCCATCGGTAACATTACTTGGAGCTATATTTTTATTCACCACATGATATGTATTTTTTTTGGAGCGTCTTGTATCTTAGGAGTCTTTTCTTTTTGTTGTGTCACAATCATCCTTGCTGCACACTTTTTTGAGAGAGAGAGACATGCACTCATCGTGATTTTGCTAGAATGCTCATAGTGCTTCACTTATATCTTTTGAGCTAGATACTTTTGCTCTTGTGCTTCACTTATATATTTAGAGCATGGCGGTGCATGATTTGGTAGTTGGCTTATGCTATGAAAGTAGTCCCATATGTGATATGTACCCAAAGAGGATGCAAAAACCTCCATCTTCATGTGCATTGAGTAGAAAGAGAAGTTTCGATTCCTCTCAATTAGTTTTGAGACGTGGATTCGGTAATATTGAGAGTTATGTTAGTAGGGTGTTGTGAATCTAGAGATACTTCAGTTGGAGTTAGTGATTCCTGTAGCATGCACGTATGGTGAACCGCTATGTTAGGAAGTCGGAGCATAATTGATCTATTGGTTGTCATCCTTTGTGTTGAGGTCGGGATCGCGCGATGGTTAACACCTACCAACCCTTCCCCTCGGAGTATGCGTTTAGCACTTTGTTTCGATTACTAATAAAAACTTTCGCAATAAGTATGTGAGTTCTTCATGACTAATGTGAGTCCATGGTATAGATGCACTTTCACCTTCCACCGTTGCTAGCCTCTCTAGTGTCATGAAATTCTCGCCGGTGCACAAACCCACCAAATTCCTTCCTCAAAACAGCCACCATACCTACCTACGATGGCCTTTTCATAGCCATTCCGAGATATATTGCCATGCAACTCCCACAGTTCCATCTCATGACTTGTGCAGTCACTCTCATATTGCCATTGCATGATCGTAAGATAGCTAGCGAGATGTTTCAACGTCATACGCCATGCTAGATCGTTGCACATCCCGGTACACTGTCGGTGGCATTTCCTATGAAGTCATCATCATTGTGATCTTTGAGCTGTGAGTAAATAAAAGTGTGATGATCATCATTATTAGAGCATTGTCCCATGTGAGGAAATAAAAAAAAGAGCCCAAAGAGCCCAAAAAAGAGAAAAAAGAGAGGCCTAAGAGCCCAAATAAAAAAAACAAAAGAGAGAAAAAGAGAGAAGGGACAATGCTACTATCTTTTTCCACACTTGTGCTTCATGATAGCACCATGTTCTTCATGATTGAGAGCTTCTTGCTTTGTCACTACCATATGCTAGTGGGAATCTTAGTTTTATAACTTGGATTGTATATTCCAATGATGGGCTTCCTCAAAATTGCCCTAGGTCTTCGTGAGCAAGCAAGTTGGATGGACACCCACTAGTTTTCCTCTTGAGCTTTCACATTCTTATAGCTCTAGTGCATCTCTTGTATGGCAATCCCTGCTCATTCACATTGATATCTATTAATGGGCATCTTCATAGCCTATTGATACGCCGAGTCAGTATCACCATCTCCTCCTTTTTGTCTCACAACCACCACCACACTCTATTCCACCTATACTGCTATATCCATGGCTCGCGCTCATGTATTGCGTGATAGTTATAAAAAGTTTGAGAAAGTAAGAGTGCGAAAACAATTACTTGGCCAATTCCGGGGTTGTGCATGATTTACATTAGTTGTGTGAGGATGATGGAGCATAGCCAGACTATATGATTTTGTAGGGATAACTTTCTTTGGCCTTGTTATTTTGAAAGTTCATGATTACTTTGCTAGTTTGCTTGAAGTATTACTGTTTTCAAGTCAATAGCAAACTATTGTTTTGAATCTTACGGATCTGAACATTCATGCCACATGAAAGAAGTTACAAAGGACAACTATGCTAGGTAGCATTCCACATCAAAAATTCGTTCTTTATCACTTCCCTACTCGAGGACGAGCAGGAGTTAAGCTTGGGGATGCTTGATACGTCTCCAACGTATCTATAATTTTTGATGGTTTCATGCTATTATCTTGTCAAACTTTGGATGTTTTCCATGATTTTTATTTATTTTCTGGGACTAACTTATTAACTCAGTGCCAAGTGCCAGTTCCTGTTTTTTCCATGTTTTTGACCAATTTCAAAGGAGATTTTGAAACGGAGAAACGAAAGAAAATCCCCAAAAAGATTTTTTTTTGGAACGGAAGAAGATCGGAGAACTTGGGAGCCAAGCCACAGGAGCTCCACGGGCCCCACAAGCCCCCACCCCGCGGCTAGGGGGTCGCGCCATGCAGGCTTGTGGGCCCCCTGGAGGTCCCCTGACCTAGATCTTTCGCCTATATAATCCCATAAATTCCAGAAAAAATCAGGAGATCATCGCAATCGCTTTTCTGCCGTCGCAAGCTTCTGTCTCCGCAAGATCCCATTTGGGGCACGTCCTGGTGCCCTGCCGGAGGGGGGATTCGGACACGGAGGGCTTCTTCATCAACACCATGACCTCTCCGAGGATGCGTGAGTAGTTCACCATAGACCTACGGGTCCATAGCTAGTAACTAGATGGCTTCTTCTCTCTCTTGGATCTTCAATACAAAGTTCTCCATGATATTCATGGAGATCTATCCGATGTAATCTTCTTTTGCGGTGTGTTTGTCGAGATCCGAAGAATTGTGGATTTATGATCAGATTATCTAGGAATCTTATTTGAGTTTATTCTGATCTCTCTTATGCATGATTTCATATCCTTGTAATTCTCTTCGAGTTGTGGGTTTTGTCTGGCCAACTAGATCTATGATTCTTGCAATTGGAGAAGTGCTTGGTTTTGGGTTCATACCGTGCGGTGACCTGACCCAGTGACAGAGGGCGTAGCGAGGCACGCATCATGTTGTTGCCATCAAGGGAAAAAAGATGGGGGTTTCATCTTTGGTTTGAGATTATCCCTCTACATCATGTCATCTTGCTTAAAGCGTTACTCTGTTCGTTATGAACTCAATACAATAGATGCATGCTGGATAGCGGTCGATGTGTGGAGTAATAGTAGTAGATGGAGAAAGTATCGGTCTACTTGTCTCGGACGTGATGCCTATATGCATGATCATTGCCTTAGATATCGTCACGACTTTGCGCGGTTCTATCAATTGCTCGACAGTAATTTGTTCACCCACCGTAATACTTGCTATTTTGAGAGAAACCTCTAGTGAACACTATGACCCCAGGGTCTACACCACACCATATATTCAGCCTTACACTTTTTTACTTCGTTGCACTTTCCACCTTCAGATCTCACTTTGCAAACAATCTTGAAGGGATTGACAACCCCTTTGAAGCGTTGGGTGCAAGCTTGTTTGTGTTTGCGCGGGTACTCTGGACTTGATGAGATCCTCCTTCTGGATCGATACCTTGGTTGTCAAACTGAGGGAAATACTTACTACTCCTGTGCTGCATCACCCTTTCCTCTTCAAGGGAAGAACCAACGCAAGCCCAGCCTGTGTCAACGTGTCAACTTTTGGCGCTGTTGTCTGTGGGATAGCAGTGTTACGCTATCCATCACCGTCTAGCCAAACACAATGTGATTTGATCACACGGATGTCGTAATGTGGAAATGAGAATAGAGAACAAAACCGGGAACGGGGTAACTGGCAAAGTGGACAAGTTGTTGATTAATGGGGATGCCAATAAGTCTCACCTCGAGTGTTTGTAACATATTACGAAGCAACATGAATAGCTCATGACAAACTACAGGTTCACTTGAATTTTCATTCGTGTGGGTATAGGGATCGATATGGATGTCCATTATTCCGCTGTTTATCATTGACCGGAAAGTGTTTCAGTCATGTCTATACTTCATCGAACCTACAAGGTCACACACTTAAGGGTCATCTATCTGCTGGATACTATAAATGGATTCTAAGAGAAAGTCACTGGAAAAGTTTCGGAGACTAACTTCATACCGGGAATGTTCTGAAAGCGTCCATAATTATTTTAAGCGATGCCGGAAATGTTCTGGACTTTCTGGATTTTTTTGGATTAATGGGTCGTTGAAAATATTTCACGAGTAGTGAATTGAATAGTGCAAACAACATTAGAAGAAAGTATCTTCTGCACTATTTCACTATTAGGGGTGGTGCAAGAATGGTGATGGAGGCAACACTATTTTCTATTTTAGGCCTCCCCGTTTTGCCCTTTTTGTGGGACATAAAGTATGGTTGTTTTGGTATTTCCAAGTGCCACCCTGCCCCTTGCTTTTCCATGTAAATAAGGGTGGAGACGGGCTCTCCACACTTACTCCAATCTCTCAAACAAATGACATGCATGATCTGGTTTTCTTCTCTCCCTCCCACAAATTAGTTTCATAGAGCCGAAAGGTTGTCCGGGTTTCAGCGAGAACTAGTTCTGGACAATGAAGCCCCGGATAGTTGACATCGTATGTGTGCAACTCTATAGAGAGGTCATAGGTTCGATATTTTGTCCGAGGGGCTGTTTGATGGTCCTCCCGAAGAGTTGTCCGTGACACCGTCCGAGGAACTATCCGACCGCCTCCCGAAGGTCTGTCCATGGCACCGTACGAGGGACTGTCCGACCGCCTCCCGAAGGGCAGTCCGAGGGAGAACTGTTGGGTAACGTTGCATGGGAAACAAAAAATTTCCTACGCAGACGAAGACCTATCATGGTGATGTCCATCTACGAGAGGAGATTTGGATCTACGTACCCTTGTAGATCGCACCGCAGGAAGCGTTAAGAAATGCGGTTGATGTAGTGGAACGTCTTCACGTCCCTCGATCCGCCCCACGAACCGTCCCACGATCCGTTCCGATCAAGTGTCGAACGGACGGCACCTCCGCGTTCAGCACACATAGAGCTCGACGATGATCTCGGCCTTCTTGATCCAGCAAGCAAGACGGAGAAGTAGATGAGTTCTCCGGTAGCGTGAAGGTGCTCCGGTGGTGGTGATGATCCACTCCCGCAGGGCTCCGCCTGAGCTCCGCAGAAATCCGATCTAGAGGTAGAACTATGTGGTCTAGGGTTGAGTTGCGCGTGGCAAAAGTTGTCTCAAATCAGCCCTAAATCAACACTATATATAGAAGGGAGGGGAAGGAGGCTTGCCTTGAGGGACAAGCCCTCAAGGGTGCGCCGGCCAGGGAGGAGAGGAGGAATCCTACTCCAATTAGGATTGGAAAGTGGAGTCCTTCTCTTCCTTCCCACCTCCCCTTTTTTTCTTTGGTTTTCTTCTCTTGGATCCAAGGCCCTCTTGGGCTGTCCCACAAGCCCACTAAGGGTTGTCCCACCAGCCCACTAAGGGCTGGTACGCCACCCCTAAGTTCATTGGGCTTCCCCCGGGTGGGTTGTCCACCTCCCGGTGAACTTCCGGAACCCATTCGTCACTCCCGGTACAATGCCGGTAATGCGCAAAAACTTTCCGGTAACCAAATGAAACCATCCTATATATCAATCTTCGTTTCCGTACCATTCCGGAAACCCTCGTGACGTCCGTGATCTCATCTGGGACTATGAACAACATTCGGTAACCACACATATAACTCAACTATACTAAAACATCATCGAACCTTAAGTGTGCAGACCCCGCGGGTTCGAGAACTATGTAGACATGCCCCGAGGCACTCCTCGGTCAATATCCAATAGCGGGACCTGGATGCCCATATTGGATCCTACATATTCTCCGAAGATCTTATCGGTTGTACCTCAGTGTCAAGGATTCATATAATCCTGTATGTCATTCCCTTTGTCCTTCGGTATGTTATTTGCCCGAGATTCGATCGTCGGTATCCGCATACCTATTTCAATCTCGTTACCGGCAAGTATCTTTACTCGTTCCGTAATACAAGATCCCGTGACTTACACTTAGTCACATTGCTTGCAAGGCTTGTGTGTGATGTCGTATTACCGAGTGGGCCCCGAGATACCTCTCTGTCACACGGAGTGACAAATCCCGGTCTTGATCCATACTAACTCAACGAACACCTTCGGAGATACGTGTAGAGTACCTTTATAGTCACCCAGTTACGTTGTGACGTTTGATACACACAAGGTATTCCTCCGGTGCCAGTGAGTTATAGGATCTCATGGTCATAGGAATAAATACTTGACACACAGAAAAACAATAGCAATAAAATGACACGATCAATATGCTACGTATATAATTTGGGTCTTGTCCATCACATGATTCTCCTAATGATGCGATCCCATTATCAAGTGACAACACTTGCCTATTGCGAGGAAACCTTGACCATCTTTGATCAACGAACTAGTCAACTAGAGGCTCACTAGGGACAGTGTGTTGTCTATGTATCTACACATGTATTTGAGTTTCCAATCAATACAATTCTAGCACGGATAGTAAACGATTATTATGAACAAGGAAATATAATAGTAACTAATTTATTATTGCCTCTAGGGCATATTTCCAACAGTCTCCCACTTGCACTAGAGTCAATAATCTAGTTCACATCACCATGTGATTTTAACGAATCCAACACCCATATAGTTCTGGGGTCTGATCACGTCTTGCTCGTGAGAGAGGTTTTAGTCAACGGTTCTGAAAATTTCAGATATGTGTGTGCTTTACAAATATTTATGTCATCTTAGAGCATCTCTAGTGGATCCTCTAGATGGAGGTGTATAGCAAATATATAAAATTCCAGCAATATTTTACCCCCAGCGGCTCGTGTAAAACGACGTGTAGATCATCCACGCCCATCCACGACGGTAGAAAGCGTGGAAGTAAACACGAGCCAGCCACGCTCGTGGAGCTCGCGTCGTCCCAACGTGGCATGCGGGCGGGCGGGGTGCAGGCGGGCTGCTGGCGGCACTGTGCGGGGCGACGCTGCGGGCGACGGCGTGTGCGGGGTGCGGGGCGGTGCTGTGGGCGGCAGGGTGCGGGGCGGCGGCGGGGTGCGGGGCGGCGCTGCGGGCGGCGGGGTGCAGGGCGGCGCTGCGGGGTGCGGGGCGGCGCTGCGGGCGGCGGGGTGCGGGGCGGCGCTGGGCAAAGGAGGGAGAGGCGGCGGCGGTACCGGAGAGCGGCGGTAGGCGGCCGGCGGCAATGGCAGTGAGGCAGTACAAGGGCGTGCAGATGCGGAGCTGGGGGTCCGAGATCAGGGCGCCGCACCAGAAGCGCCGGATCTGGCTCGGCTCCTACGCCACCCTGGAGGCCGCCGCTCGCGCCTACGACGCCGCGCTCCTCCACCTGCTGCAAGGCTTCGGCTCCGGGTACTCGCCGGAGATGAGGTTGGGGCCCTCGCTGTGGTGGCCCATCGGTCACCCTAGCGGTGGGAATGGAACGAGGGAGGCACCCTCGAGTCCATGGACATCTTGGATGCCCTGGGGAAGGCTGCCGGCGACGAGGGAGATGGCTGCAATGCGGTGAAGCTTCCCTGTTTCTTGTTCTCTGAACCTCTCTGCACTACTGAATCTCACCTAAAGCTTATCTTGCAGAGGGGAAAGAAGGAGGTTTATATACACGTCCTAATTTACACGTTCCACTGAAAAATTAGGACGTGTATAATTTAACAACGTGTATATGAACGTGTATATGAAGATATACACGTTCAAATTTACACGATCCACTAGAGATGCTCTTATAGATGCTGCTACTACGTGCTATTCGGAAATACTCCAAATATCTACTCTACTATACGAATTCGTTCTTACTACTCGTAGTTATTAGGATTAGTGTCAAAGCTTGCATCGTTGTAACCCTTTACAATGAACTCTTTAATCACCTCCATAATCGAGAAAAATACCTTAGTCCATTAGTTACTAAGGATAACTTTGAGCACTGTTCAGTGATTCAATCCTGGATCACTCTCTGTACCCCTTAACAGACTTGCAGCAAGGCACACATCAGGTGCGGTACACAACATGGCATACTGTAGAGTCTACGGCTAAGGCATAGGGGACGACCTTCATCCTTTCTCTTTCTTCCGCCGTGGTCGGGCTTTTGTGTCCTACTCAAACTCACACCTTACAACAGAGCCAATAACTCTTTCTTTGCTGATCTATTTTGAACTCCTTCAAAAACTTGTCAAGACATGCATTTTATTTGAAAGTTCTGTTAAATGTTTTGATCTATCTCTATAGATCTTGATGCTCAACGTTCAAGTAGCTCTATCTAGGTTTTCCTTCGGAAAAACTCCTTTCAAACAACCCTTTATGCTTCACAGAAATTCTACATTACTTTTGATCTACAATATGTCTACCACATATACTTATCAGAAATTCTATAGTGCTCCCACTCACTTCTTTGGAAATACAAGTTTCTCACAAACCATATACAAACCCAAAAGCTTTGATCATCTCATCAAAGTGTATATTCCAACTCCGAGACGCTTACTCCAGTCCATTGAAGGACCGCTGGAGCTTGCATACTTGTTAGTATCCTTAGGATCGACAAAACCTTCTGGTTGTATCACATACAACCTTTCCTCAAGGAAACCGTCGAGGAAACAATGTTTTGACATCCTATGTGCAATATTTCATAAATAATGCAGCAACTACTAACATATTTCCAACAGACTTTTAACATCGCTACGATTGAGAAAGTCTCATCATAGTCAACTCTTTGAACTTGTCGGAAACATCTTTGCGACAAATCGAGCTTTTCTTAATAGTGACTTTTCACCATTGATTCCGTGACAACAGACCTTCCCTGGCAACGGCGCCAGAAAAATGCTGATTCCGTGACAGCACACCTTCCCCGGCAAAGGCGCCAGAAGAATGCTGCTAGCACTCTCCGGCAATCGAAACTGGAAGAATGTTGTTGACGGCCCACCAGCGCGTGGGATCGCGGCAGTTTTCGAGGGTAGAGTATTCGACCCAAATTTTTTGATCGCCAAACAGGAGGTGAGATAATACTCTCGAGTATTAGCAGCTGAATGTGTCAGATTCAACCACACCTGAAAGATTAGTATCTGCAAGCAAAGTAGTAACAACAAAGTAGTATGATAACAACGGTGTGAGAAACGATCTGTTGACGGCAGACTATTCCTAACGATTGTATCAATGGCGCCAAGTTGCCTCGTTGACGGAAATTGTCTGTTCCCATCAACGACCAACGAATCAAGATTGTAGCAGGTAGCATCAGTGTAACGAGTAATAGCAGTGGCAAGGAACAACAGTAGTGACAGCAGCAGCAAGTAGCAACAGTAGCAAGCGACACTAGTAGCAACAGTAGCAGCACAACAAGACAAGTAACAACAGCAGAGCAAGACAAGTAACAGCAGCAGTAGGACAAACTCGTAGGCAATGGGTCGGTGATTTGTTTGGATGATATTCATCATGCAACAGTTATAACACGGAGAGATATGTGGCTAGCTCCCGTTCGTCAATGTGATGTAGGCATGCATTTCGTGTGTCGTCATACGTGCTTAGGGAAAAGAACTTGCATGACATCTATTGTCCATCCCTCCCATGGCAGCAGGGTACAAAAGGAAACTACGGGATATTAAGGTTCTCCATTTAATAAAGAACCGGACCAACGCATTAGCATTTGGTGAACACATGAACTCCTCAAACTATGGTCATCACCGGGAGTGGTTCCGGTTATTGTCACTCCGGGGTTGCCGGATCATAACACATAGTAGGTAACTACAACTTGCAAGATCGGATCTAAAACACACATATATTGGTGACAACATAATAATTTCAGATCTGAAATCATGGCACTCGGGCCCTAGTGACAAGCATTAAGCATGGCAAAGTAGTAGCAACATCAATCTCAGAACATAGTGGATACTAGGGATCAATCCCCATCAAAACTAACTCGATTACATGATAGATCTCATCCTACTCATCACCGCCCAGCGAGCCTACGAATAGATTACTCACGAACGACGAAGAGGTTCATGGAATTGGAGAGGGAAGAAGGTTGATGATGACGATGGCGACGATTTCCCCTCTCCGGAGCCCAAAACGGACTCCAGATCTGCCCTCCAGATGAAGAACAGGTTGTGGCGGCGCCTCCATATTGCAAACGCGACGAAATCTTCTCTCTTGATTTTTTCTCGGACGAAAGTGAACTTATAGAGCTGAGATTGGGGGCGGCAGAGCTGTGTGGGCCCCACAAGCTTGCCCACCGCCACCAGGCTTGTGGCCCACTGGCCCAACCCCTCAGGTGGATTTTTGCGCAGGTATTTTTCATATTTTCCAAAAATGTTCCCCCTAAATTTTTAGGACGTTCTGAGAATTTGATTTCTGCACAAAAATAACACCAAGGCAATTCTGCTGAAAACAGCGTCAGTACAGGTTAGTTCCATTCAAATCATGCAAATTAGAGTCCAAAACAAGGGCAAAAGAGTTTAGAAAAGTAGATACGATGGAGACGTATCAACTCCCCCAAGCTTAAAACCTTGCTTGTCCTCAAGCAACTCAGTTGACAAACTGAGAGAGAAAGAAAAACTTTGACAAACTCTGTTTGATCTTGTTGTTGCAACTATGTCTAACTCATAACCAGAATTTCAGCAAGATCACAAGTTAACCACATAAGCAAGTGACACAAAGGTCTCACGGTAAACTAATATCAATGGCATAATCAACTAACGAGCAAATAATAATGAGTTTCACATACCAACACTTCAATCAAAACAAGCATGAAGAAATATGAATAGGTGGTATCTCGCTAGCACTTTCTGAGACCGCAAAACATAAATGAGAGCACATTTAAAGATCAAGGGCTCACTAAACATTGTAATTCATAGCAACGAAGATCCAGTCATAGTCATACTCAATATCAATCAAAAGCAAAGCATAAAAATGACCGAGGTGCTCTCTAATTAGTGCTTATAAACGAGGAGGATGACTCGACAGGAAAATAAATAGACACGCCCTTCGCACAAGGAAGCATTTATTTGCATAGGTGCCAGAGCTCAAGCTTTGAAAACAGAGATAATAATTTTGGGTGGCATGCTTTCATTGTCAACGCAATGACCAAGAGTTCTCAATATCTTCCATGCTACTCATGCTATAGGCGGTTCCCAAACAGAAAAGTAAAGTTTTAACTCCCCCACCACCAATCAATCACACTCCACGGCTAGCCGAATCCTCAGGTACCGTCCATACTAACATGAATCCGGGGGGAGTCTTGTTTTACAGTTATGTTTTCGATTTAAGCGTGGAACTGGGCATTCCAATTACCGGCCCCTTTCTCGTGAATGACAGTGAATAAACACATGTCGAGGATAACACTCCTAGCATGGAAGATACCAATAGCCCCCTGTCACCACATGAGCCGTTCGGGCATGCAAAACAGATTATTTCTTAAAGGTTTAGAGAGTGGCACATGCAAATTTACTTGGAACGGCAGGTAGATACCGCAAATAGGTAGGTATGGTGGACTCTCATGGAAAAACTTTTGGGTTTATGGAAGTGGATGCACAAGCAGTATTCCGCTTAGTACAAGTGAAGGCTAGCAAAAGACTGGGAAGCGACCAACTAGAGAGCGACAACAGTCATCAAGATGCAATGAGTTTGACTAACATTGAATGCAAGCATGAACAGGATATAAATCACCATGAACATGAACATCATCGAGGCTATGTTGATTTTATTTCAACTACATGCATGAACATGCGCCAAGTCAAGCCACTTGAATCATTCAAAGGAGAATACCATCCTATCATACTACATCATAGTCATCTCAAAATCTATGTTGGCATTCAAGACAAACCATTATAAACTCTCAGCTGAATAAGCATGGCATCAGAAACTATGATCTCTAAGTTGTCATTGCAAACATGGTTCTCTCACAACAAAGCTGAATCTGGATCGACAAGCTAGTCATATTTACAAAAACAAAATAGATAGAGTTCATACGAGCTTTTCAGTCTCACTCACTTCATCATATATCATCATTATTGTCTTTCATTTGCACGATCGAACGGCGTGAACATTAATAAGAGTGCTCGTGCGTTGGACCAAGCTGAATCTGCACGCAAACACAAAGGAGAAGACAAAGTAATATGGCTCTTTGAAAGCTAAACAGGTATGTATGCAAGAACCACTAAACATTGTAACCAATATCTTCTACCTTGACCCAAAGAAAAAGAAAACTATTTACACGGGAAAGCTCCCAACAAGCAAAAGAAGAAAGAAAAATATTTTTGGGTTTTCTCAAAAGGACACAAAACAAGAAAACAAGAAAACGATAATAAATTAGCATGGATAATACAGTGGCAAAGTGTAAACACCGGCTAACAAAGTGAAAGCATAAGCATGAATGTAAAGTCGGTGAGAACACGTACTCCCCCAAGCTTAGGCTTTTGGCCTAGCATGGTCTACTCCCATGAATGGTCCTGGCGAAACCCAAAATCATAATGGGTGTTATACGGGATAGCTGCAGCCACTGCCTGAATAGCTGCCTCACGAAGTCGAGCAGCCGTCGCCTCCCTCTCATACTCCTCTGCCTCTCCTATGGTTATGTAGTATTTTCGTTTTACCTGAAAGTCAAAGAAAGCAGGAGCAGGAAGGGTAATATGGAAAACACGCTGCCGGTTAAATATCAAGCGGTATAGGAGGGATCCATGATCTCTCTCAAGAAACTGGTAGCGTGTTAGAGCGACACAATCAAGGTAGGCTATATGGAGAGGAGGGTCTTCTGAACGGATGGATACTCCAAGAAAATTTGCTAAGCGTGTAGCATAAACTCCACCAAAGAAATCCCCCTCACTCGCATTTTTATTCAGCCTCCTTGCTATTATAGCTCCCATATTGAAGCTCCTGTCACCTGTTACTGCGCTCTTAAGGATACTAAGGTCGGAAGCGCATGGGTGACAATGTGCACCCTTGCCGTTAATGCACCTACCTATGAAGAGGGCAAAGTAGTGCAAGGCAGGGAAATGGATGCTTCCTATGGTGGCTTGCGTGATATCTCTGGTTTCTCCAACAGTTATACCGGAGACAAAGTCTCTGACCGAAGACTTAGAAGGATCATTAATACTACCCCCATCGAGTATCTTGCAAATCCTATTCAAATCCTCCAAATCCATGGCGTACGATATATCGTACAGATCAAACTGTATGGATGATTCACGGCCAACTGAAAATTTAAATCTACGCACGAAAGAGGCAGTGAGCATAGCACACTGTTCACATTTATCTTAGAGGAATTCTTCTAACCCGGCATTGCGGACAAGTGTATCAAACTCATCCTTGAAACCTGCTTCGATCATGAACTCATCGGAAGGCCATTCACATGGTTGTACCGGTGCGTCCCTTAGTTGAAAAGGTTCAGGCTCCCGAAAAGAAAGACGGGGACCCTTCTTACTTGAGGAACCACCATGAAACTTCCTCCTGAACATAATTTCCTTTTGCTGAAATTTTTGAAGTTCAAGAGAAAAGTGAATGAAGACCAACCACACCTTGTAGAAACTACTCCTACTAGTGACTAGAGGTCGTATCACGCGCTAAAACTACTTGTGACCAGCTAAAATCAACCTTTCTAGCTCAAGAACAGGGTCACCAAGGTAGCAAGAATACGCGAAGGATAAAGCACTAGAGCAAAAATTAATTGGACCAATGGAGAAGTCACTTGCCAAGGAGTAATTTCCCCAAAACGGTTCGGAGAATGGTGCTTTGAGCAAGCAGATCGAAAATCACAGCCAAATGAGCAAGAACACAAGATTGAGCTGCAAAACAATTTTTTCTGGAGGTGGAAGAAGAGGCTGGGAGCTGGAATGAGTGGAGGGGGTCCCTGTGGGCCCCACAAGCTTGCTAGCCGCCATCAGGGGGTGGCGGTGGCAGGGCTTGTGGCCCACTGGTCTAGCCCCCAGGCCAGCTCTCAGGCCGAGTAATTTTCAAATATTCCAGAAAAAATCATACTAAATTTTCAGGACCATCCGAGAACTTTTATTTTCAGGGTATTTTTCTCCGGGACGCTAAAACAGAAAACAGGAAAAACTAAACTAAATCTATCATTTTTCTTCTAAGCAACAGAAAACGAAAGCTCAAAACAGAGGTATGTGACTCTTTGATTCATCCATTTCATGGTCATCGAAAGAAATCCGTCAATGGGGTTGATCAAGTCCTCATGACAAAACCTTCTCCAATCTCAAGAGAGAACGGAGAATTTTCGAATAGCCACTAAGTCACATCAATGGGGATATGTATCTCCCCAACAAGCAAATCATACTTCATCTTGACATGAGGAATAGGGCATTCAAAGCTCCCAATAAAAATCGATGAAGTCTTTTCGATAGCATTGATGCAATGTACTTAATATCGTTTCTTCGGAAAGTGCACTGTGTGCTCATTACCGTTGACATGGAAAGTGACTTTGCCTTTGTTGCAACCTATAACAGCCCCTGCAGTGTTTAAAAAGGGTCTTCCGAGGATGACAGCCATGGCATCGTCCTCGGGAATATCCAAGATAACAATGTATGTTAAGATAGTGGTGTTAGCAACCACAACAGGCACATCCTCGCAAATGCCGATAGGGAAAGCAGTTGATTTGTCGGCCATTTGCAGAGAAATTTCAGTGGGTGTCAACTTATCCAACTCAAGTCTATGATAAAGAGAGAGTGGCATAACACTAACACCGGCTCCAAGGTCACATAAGGCAGTTCTTACGTAGTTTCCTTTAATGGAGCAAGGTATAGTGGGCACTCCGGGATCACCAAGTTTCTTAGGAGTTCCACCTTTGAAAGTGTAATTGGCAAGCATGGTGGAGATCTCAAGATCTGGTATCTTCCTTTTATTAGTCACGATATCTTTCATGTACTTGGCATATGGAGACATCTTGAGCATATCAGTTAACCGCATCTGCAGAAAGATGTGTCTTATCATCTCAACGAAGCGCTCAAAATCCTCATCATCCTTTTTCTTGGATGGCTTAGGAGGAAAGGGCATAGATCTCTGAACCCATGGCTCCCTTTCTTTACCATGCTTCCTAGAAGTGAAGTCATTCTTATTGTATCTCTTAGGTTGTGGGTTATCAGGATTAACCGAAGGTTCAATCTCCACATCCTCATCATTGCTAGGTTGAGCATTATTATGAACATCTCTGTCCATATTGTCACCAGGTTCATGTTCATCACCAGATTGTATTTCTGTATCATACGTAGAAATATCATTAGGTTCTTTAGGTGTGACAGTATTTGGTGAACTGGCATGTAGGTTTCTATCATCCGTCTTCTTCTCTTTAGGATGACTGGGTGTATCAGCATTGATTCCTTGAGAATCTTGATCAATTCTCGTAGGATGACCTTCAGGATACAAAGGTTCCTGAGTCATTTTGCCTCCTCTAGTAATGACTCTGACAGAGTTGTCATTTAATTCATTGAGCAGGTCATTCTGAGCTTTAAGTACTTGTTCTACCTGAGTAGTAATCATAGAGGCATGTTTACTCAGAAGCTTCAGATCATTGACATTTCTGTCTACACAAGCACTTAATTGGCTAAGCATACGAGTACTTTGTTCCAAATGTCTGCTAACATAATCATTGAAACTCTGTTGTTTGGCAACAAAGTTATCAAATTCATCAAAGCATAGGCTAGCAGGTTTATCAAAAGGAATATCACTCTCATCAGACCTACACAGAGAATTCACTTCTACTACTTGTATCGGGTTATCAAGACTATGGATCTCTTCGATAGGTGGTAGATTTTTGATATCTTCAGATCTAATTCCTTTCTCTTGCATAGATTTCTTGGCTTCTTGCATATCTTTGCATATCTTCGGAGTTGGCTTAGGAGGTTGTTCGGGAATAGTCCAAGCATTATCGTTGATCAACATGTTATTCAGTAGGGTCTGAGCTTGTTCTACAGTTTGTTCCCTAAGAACACAACCGGCACAACTATCTAGGTGGTCTCTAGAGGCATCGGTAAGTATGTTATAGAGGATATCAAGTATCTCGTTCTTCTTAAGAGTGTCATCACGCAAAGCATTTTGTAGCTGGACGAGCCTCCCCCAAGCTTGTGGGAGACTCTCTTCTTGGAGTTGAGCAAAGTTGTATATTTCCTGCAAGGCAGCTTGCTTCTTATGGGCAGGGAAATATTTCTCGCAGAAGTAATAGACCATATCCTGGGGACTACTCACACATCGAGGAGCAAGAGAGGTGAACCAGGCTTTAGCATCATCCTTTAGAGAGAAAGGAAACAACTTAAGGATAGAGTAGTGGCGGATCTTCTCCTCATTAGTGAAAAGGGTGGCTATATCGTGTAGTTTGGCAAGATGGGCTACGACCGTCTCAGACTCATAACCGTGAAAAGGATCAAATTCGACTAGAGAGATTATCTGAGGATCGATAGAGAATTCATAATCCTTATCGGTGGTAAAGATATGTGAAGTGGCAAACTACGGGTCGTATTTCATCCTAGCTTTCAGAGATTTTTCCTTCCACTTGAGAAGTAATTTCTCGGCGTCATAGGCATCCTTACACGCAAGAAAATCCTCAGATATCTCTCCCTCCATAACGTAACCCTCGGGTATATCAAGCAATTCATATCTAGGAGAGCTAGATCTAGCAGGAGCAAAAGCAGGTTCTATCTCAATAGTATCGGCAGTTTTAGAAGCATCACGAGCATTGGCAGTAACTCTAGCAATATGAGCATCAAGGAATACCCCTAGTGGCATATCAGGCAAAGTAGCATCTCTAGCAGTATCAAGCATAGCATCATCAGGCAAAATAGCATCTCTAGCATCATCAGGCAAAGCAGTATCAAGCATAGTATCAAGCATAGCATCTCTAGCAGTAGCATCATAAGCATCATCAAGCACAGGCGACATATCAAGATTTCTAGGAGGAGGTGATGTCGCAAACTTACTCATAACTGAAGGTGAATCAAGTATAGAGCTAGATGGCAATTCCTTACCTCCCCTCGTAGTTGAGGGCAAGACTTTGGTTTTCGGATCCTTCAGATTCTTCATAGTGATCAACAGATATAAATCCCAAGTAACTCACAAAATATAGCAATTCCTCCCCGGCAACGGCGCCAGAAAAATGCTGATTCCGTGACAGCAGACCTACCCCGGCAACGGCGCCAGAAAAATGTTGATTCCATGACAGCAGACCTTCCCCGACAACAGCGCGAGAAGAATGCTACTAGCACTCTCCGGCAATCGAAACTGGAAGAATGTTGTTGACGGCCCACCAGCGCGTGGGATCGCAGCAGTTTTTGAGGGTAGAGTATTCGACCCAAATTTGTTGATTTCCAAATAAGAGGTGAGAGAATACTCTCGAGTATTAGCAGCTGAATGTGTCAGATTCAACCACACCTGAAAGATTAGTATCTGCAAGCAAAATAGTAACAGCAAAGTAGTATGATAACAACAGTGTCAGAAAAAATCTGTTGACGGTAGACTATTCCTAACGATTGTATCAATGGCGCCAAGTTGCCTCGTTGACAGAAATTGTCTGTTCCCATCAACGACCAGCGAATCAAGATTGTACCAGGTAGCAGTAGTGTAACGAGTAATAGCAGTGGCAAGGAACAACAGTAGTGACAGCAGTAGCACATAGCAACAGTAGCAGCAGAGCAAGACAAGTAACAGCAGCAGAGCAAGACAAGTAACAACAGCAGTAGGAGAAACTCGTACGCAATGGGTCTGTGATTTGTTTGGATGATATTCATCATGCAACAGTTATAACACGGAGAGATATGCATGCATTCCGTGTGTCATCATACGTGCTTAGGGAAAAGAACTTGCATGACATCTATTGTCCATCCCTCCCATGGCAGCGGGGTCCAAAAGGAAACTACGGGATATTAAGGTTCTCCTTTTAATAAAGAGCCAGACCAACGCATTAGCACTTGGTGAACACATGAACTCCTCAAACTATGGTCATCACCGGGAGTGGTTCCGATTATTGTCACTCCGGGGTTGCCGGATCATAACACATAGTATGTAACTACAACTTGCAAGATCGGATCTAAAACACACATATATTGGTGAAAACATAATAATTTCATATCTGAAATCATGGCACTCGGGCCCTAGTGACAAGCATTAAGCATGGCAAAGTAGTAGCAACATCAATTTCAGAACATAGTGGATACTAGGGATCAATCCCCATCAAAACTAACTCGATTACATGATAGATCTCATCCTACTCATCACCGCCCAGCGAGCCTACGAATAGATTACTCACGAACAACGAATAGCTTCATGGAATTGGAGAGGGAAGAAGGTTGATGATGACGATGGCAACGATTTCCCCTCTCCGGAGCCCAAAACGGACTCCAGATCTGCCCTCGAGATGAAGAACAGGTTGTGGCGGCGCCTCCGTATCGCAAACGCGATGAAATCTTCTCTCTTGATTTTTTCTGGGACGAAAGTGAACTTATAGAGCTGAGATTGGGGGCGGCAGAGCCGTGTGGGCCCCACAAGCTTGCCCACCGCCACCAGGGGGGTGCGGTGGCAGGGCTTGTGGCCCATTGGCCCACCCCTTGAGGTGGATCTTTGCGCATGTATTTTTCATATTTTCCAAAAATGTTCCCCGTAAATTTTCAGGACGTTCTGAGAACTTTGATTTCTGCACAAAAATAACACCAAGGCAATTCTGCTGAAAACAGCGTCAGTCCAGGTTAGTTCCATTCAAATCATGCAAATTAGAGTCCAAAACAAGGGCAAAAGAGTTTGGAAAAGTAGATACGATGGAGAAGTATCAACCATCATCGTGTGTCTTTATTTTAAAGATCCATCTTTACTTAATAGTCCTACGACAATCAAGTAGTTCTTCCAAAGTCTACACTTTGTTTTCATACATGGATCCTCTCTCGGATTTCAGGGCCTCCAGCCATTTGTCGGAATCCGGGCCCACCATCGCTTCTCCATAGCTCGTAGGTTCATTGTTTTTCAACAACATGACCTCCAAGACAGGGTTACCGTACCACTCTGTAGTAGTACACGACCTTGTCGACCTACGAGGTTTGTAGCAACTTGATCCGAAGCTCAATGATCACCACCATCCGTTTCCACTTCAATTGGTGTAGGCGCCAGAGGAACATCTTCCTGCGCCCTGCTACACACTGGTTGAAGTGACAGTACACTAACCTCATCAAGTTCCACCACCCTCCCACTCAATTCTTTCGAGATAAACCTTTCCTCGAGAAAGGACCCATTTCTAGAAATAAACACATTGCTTCTAGATCTGAGATAGGAGATGTATCCAACTGTTATGGATATCCTATGAAGATGCATTTATCCGCTTTAGGTCCGAGCTTATCAGACTGAAACTTTTTCACATAAGCATCGCAGCCCCAAACTTTCAATAAACGACAACTTAGGTTTCTCCAAACAATAATCTATACTGTGTCATCTCAACGGAAATATGTGGTGCCCTATTTAAAGTGAATGTGGTTGTCTCTAATGCATAACCCATAAACGATAGTGGTAATTCGATAAGAGACATCATAGTATGCACCATATCAAATAGGGCGCGACTATGACCTTCAGACACACCATCACACTATGGTGTTCTAGGTGGCATAAATTGTGAAACAATTTCCACATTGTCTTAACTGTGTTCCAAAAACTCGCAACTCAGATATTCATCTCTATGATCATATCGTAGACAGTTTATCCTCTTGTCACGACGATCTTCAGTGTGAAATAGCTTTGAACTTTTCAATATTTCAGAGTTGTGATTCATCAAGTAAATATTCATGTATCTACTCAAATCGTCAGTGAAGTAAGAACGTAACGATATCCATTGTGTGCCTCGGCACTCATTGGACTGCACACATAAAAAATGTATCACTCCCAACAAGTTACTCTCTTGTTCCATGTGGTATGTTTTGCATGTTTCAAGTGATTCTAAATCAAGCGAGTCCAAACGATCCATCTGCATGGAGTTTCTTCATGCGTTAATACCAACAGGTATGGTTTGCATGCCTCAAACGTTTCAAAAAATGAGTGAGTACAAAGATCCATCAGCATGGAGCTTCTTCATGCATTTTATACCGTCATGACTCAAGCGGAGTGCCAAGTAAGTGGTACTATCATTATTACTTTGTAGCTTTTGGCACCAATATTATGAACATGTATAACACTACGATCTAGATTCAATAAACCATTGAAGGTAATTATTCAAGCAAATAGAACAACCATTGTTCTCTTTAAATGAATAATCGTATTGCAATAAACACGAGCCAATCATGTTCATGCTCAACGCAAACACAAAATAACAACTATTTAGGTTTAACACCAATCCCGATGGTAGAGGGAGTGTGCGATGTTTGATCACATCAACATTGGAAACACTTCCAACACTTATCGTCACCTCGCCTTTAGCTAGTCTTTGTTTATTCCATAGCTTTTACTTCGAGTTACTAATCACTTAACAATCGAACCGGTATCTAATGCCCTCGTGCTACTAGGAGTACTAGTAAAGTACACATCAATATCATGTATATCAAATATACTTCTGTTGACTTAGCCAGCCTTCTCATCTACCAAGTATCTAGGGTAGCTCCGCCTCAGTGACCGTTCCCCTCATAACAGAAGCACTTAGTCTCGGGTTTGGGTTCAATCTTGGGTTTATTCATTAGAGCAGCAACTGGTTTGTCGTCTCATGAAGTATCCCTTCTAGACCTTGCCCTTCTTGAAACTAGTGGTTTTACTAACCATCAACAATTGATGTTGCTTCTTGATTTCTACTTTCGCAGTGTCAAACATTGCAAATCGCTCAAGGATCATCATATCTATCCTTGATACGTTATAGTTCATCACGAAGCTCTAGTAGCTTAGTGGCAGTGACTTTGGAGAACCATCACTATCTCATCTGGAAGATTAACTCCCACTTGATTCAAGCGATTGTTGTACTCAGACAATCTGAGAACATGCTCAACGATTGAGCTTTTCTCCTTTACTTTGTAGGCAAAGAATCTTGTCGGAGGTCTCATGCCTCTTAACAAGGGCACGAGCATGAAATCTCAATTTCATCTCTTAGAACATCTCATATGTTTCGCGACGTTTCAAAACGTCTTCGACGCCTTGCTTCTAAGCTATTAAGTATTATGCACTGAACTATCACATAGTCATCAAAAACGTGTATGACAGATGTTCGCAACATCCATAGACGACGCTCAAGGTGCAGCACACTGAGTAGTGCATTAAGGACACAAGCCTTCTGCGTAGCAATGAGGACAATCCTCAGTTTTACGGACTTAGTCTACAAAGTTGCTACTATCAACTTTCAACTAAATTTTCTCTAGGAACATATAAAAACAGTAGAGCTATAGCGCAAGCTACATCGTATTTCGCAAATACCATTAGACTATGTTCATGATAATTAGTTCAATTAATCATATTATTTAAGAACTCCCACTCAAAAAGTACATCTCTCTAGTCATTTTAGTGGTACATGATCCAAATCCACTAACTCAAGTCCGATCATCACGTGAGTTGAGAATAGTTTCACTGGTAAGCATATCTATGCTAATCATATCAGCTATATGATTCATGCTCGACCTTTCGGTCTCATGTGTTCCGAGGTCATGTATGCACATGTTAGGCTCGTCAAGCTTAACCCGAGTGTTCCGTGTGTGCAACTATTTTGCACCTGTTGTATGTGAACGTTGAGTCTATCACACCCGATCATCACGTGGTGTCTCGAAACGACGAACTATAGCAACGGTGCACAGTCGGGGAGAACACAAATTCATCTTGAAATTTTAGTGAGAGATCACCTCATAATGCTACCGTCGTTCTAAGAAAAATAAGGTGAATAAAAGGATTAACATCACATGCAATTCATAAGTGACATAATATGGCCATCATCATGTGCTTCTTGATCTCCATCACCAAAGCACCAGCTCGATCTTCTTGTCACCAGCGCCACATCATGATCTCCATCATCATGATCTCCATCAACGTGTCGCCATCGAGGTTGTCATGCTACTTATGCTATTACTACTAAAGCTACGTCCTAGCAATATAGTAAACGCATCTGCAAACACAAACGTTAGTTTAAAGGCAACCCTATGGCTCCTGTCGGTTGCCGTACCATCGATGTGCAAGTTGATATTAAATATTACAACATGATCATCTCATACATCCAATATATCACATCACGCCATTGGACATATCATATCACAAGCATACTCTGCAAAAACAAGTTAGACGTCCTCTAATTTGTTGTTGCATGTTTTACGTGGCAGCTATGGGTATCTAGTATGATCGCATCTTACTTACGCAAAAACCACAACGAAGATGTGCAAATTACTATTTAACCTCTCCAAGGACCGCCTCGGTCAAAACCAATTCAACTAAAGTTGAAGAAACCGACACCCGCCAGTCATCTTTATGCAACAAGGTTGCATGTCAATCGATGAAACCAGTCTTTCGTAAGCGTATGAATAATGTCAGTTCGGGCCGCTTCAATCCAACAATACCGCCAAATCGAGAAAAGACTAAGGAGGGCAGCAAATCGAACATCACCGTCCACAAAACCCTTTGTGTTCTACTCGAGATAACATCTACGCATGAACCTAGCTCATGATGCCACTATTGGGTAACGTTGCATGGAAAACAAAAACTTTCCTACGCACACGAAGACCTATCATGGTGATGTCCATCTACGAGAGGAGATTTGGATCTACGTACCCTTGTACATAAAACAGAAGGAAGCGTTAAGAAACGTGGTTGATGTAGTGGAACGTCTGCACGTCCCTCGATCCGACCCACGAACCGTCCCACGATCCGTTTTGATCAAGTGCCGGACGGACGGCACCTCCGCGTCCAGCACACGTACAGCTCGACGATGATCTCGGACTTCTTGATCCAGCAAGCAAGACGGAGAAGTAGATGAGTTCTCCGGCAGCGTGACGACTCTCCGGTGGTGGTGATGATCTACTCCTGCAGGGCTCCGCAGAAATCCGATCTAGAGGTAGAACTATGTGGTCTAGGGTTGAGTTGCACGTGGCAAAAGTTGTATCAAATCAGCCCTAAATCACCACTATATATAGGAGGGAGGGGAAGGAGGCTTGCCTTGAGGGCCAAGCCCTCAAGGGTGCACCGGCCAGGGAAGAGAGGAGGAATCCTACTCCAATTAGGATTGGAAAGTGGAGTCATTCTCTACCTTCCCACCTCCCCTTTTTTTCTTTCTTTGGTTTTCTTCTCTTGGCGCCAAGGCCCTCTTGGGCTGCCCCACCAGCCCACTAAGGGCTGGTGCGCCACCCCTAAGGCCATTGGGCTTCCTCCGGCTGGGTTGCCCCCCTCCCGGTGAACTTCCGGAACCCATTCACCACTCCCGGTACAATGCTGGTAATGCCCGAAAACTTTTCGGTAACCAAATGAAACCATCCTATATATCAATCTTCGTTTCTGGACCATTCCGGAAACCCTCGTAACGTCCGTGATCTCATCCGGGACTCCGAACAACATTAGGTAACCACACATATAACTCAACTATACTAAAACGTCATCGAACCTTAAGTGTGCACACCCTGCGGGTTTGAAAACTATGTAGACATGCCCGAGGCACTCCTCGGTCAATATCGAATAGCGGGACCTGGATGCCCATATTGGATCCTACATAGTCTCTAAAGATCTTATCGGTTGAACCTCGGTGTGAAGGATTCATATAATCCCGTATGTCATTCCCTTTGTCCTTCGGTATGTTACTTGCTCGAGATTCGATCGTCAGTATCTGCATACCTATTTCAATCTCGTTACCATCAAGTCTCTTTACTCGTTCCGTAATATGATGACCCACAAGTATAGGGGATCAATCGTAGTCCTTTCGATAAGTAAGAGTGTCGAACCCAACAAGGAGGAGAAGGCTCTGATAAACGGATTTCAGCAAGGTAATAACTGCAAGCACTGAAAGTAGCGGTAACAAGTGATTGTGTAGCGAGGTGAAACGTAGCAAGCAAAGAGTAACAAGTAACAAGTAGTAGCAACGGTGCAGCAAGTGGCCCAATCCCTTTTGTAGCAAGGGACAAGCCTGAACAAAGTCTTATAGGAGGAAAACGCTCCCGAGGACACACGGGAATTTCTGTCATGCTAGTTTGATCATGTTCATTTGATTCGCGTTCGTTACTTTGATAGTTTTATATGTGGGTGGACCGGCGCTTGGGTACTGCCCTTACTTGGACAAGCATCCCACTTATGATTAACCTCTCTCGCAAGCATCCGCAACTACAAAAGAAGAATTAAGACAAAGTCTAACCATAGCATTAAACTAGTGGATCCAAATCAGCCCCTCACGAAGCAACACATAGACTGGGGTTTAAGCTTCTGTCACTCCAGCAACCCATCATCTACTTACTACTTCCCAATTCCTTCCTATAGGCCCAAATATGGTGAAGTGTTATGTAGTCGACGTTCACATAACACCACTAGAGGAAAAACAACATACAACATATCAAAATACCGAACGAATATCAAATTCACATGACTATTATCAACATGACTTATCCCATGTCCTCAGGAACAAAAGTAACTACTCACAAAGCATAATCATAATCATGATCAAAGGTATAACGAATAGCATCAAGGATCTGAACATAAACTCTTCCACCAAGTAATCCAACTAGCATCAACTACAAAGAGTAATCAACACTACTAGCAACCTTACAAGTACCAATCGGAGTTGTGAGACGAAGATTGGTAACAAGAGATGAACTAGGGATTGGAGAGGAGATGGTGCTGATGAAGATGTTGATGAAGATGCCTCCCCTCCGACGAGAGGAGTGTTGGTGATGACGATGGCGATGATTTCCCCCTCCGGGAGGGAAGTTTCCCCGGCAGGATCGTCCTGCCAGAGCTCTAGATTGGATCTGCTCAAGTTCCGCCTCGTGGCGGCGGAGAAACCACGAAAATTCTCCCGATTGATTTTTTCTGGACCAAAACCCTTCATATAGCAAAAGGGGGGAGCTAGTGGGCCGTCAGGCATCCCACAAGCTTGCCCCGCGCCACCAGGGGGTGGTGGCGATGGCAGGGCTTGTGGAGCCCTGGTGGCCCCCCTTCGGTAGTTCTTTCGCCCAGTATTTTTTATATAATCCAGAAAAAATCCACATAACTTTTTAGGGCATTTGGAGATGTGCAGAATAGTGGACTAGGATTTGCTCATTTTCCAGTCCAGAATTCCAGCTCCCTGAATTCTCCCTCTTCAAATAAACCTTGCAAAATAAGAGAGAAAAGGCATAAATATGGTACCACAAGTAATATAACAGCCCAAAAAGCAATAAATATCAACATGAAAGCATGATGCCAAATGGACGTATCAACTCCCCCAAGCTTAGACCTCGCTTGTCCTCAAGCGAAAACCAAGTTCCATAAACATGTCCACATGTTGAGGGACGAAGGTGTCGATAAAACATAATACGGACATGAGGGCATCATGATCACACATAGAACAGCAATACATCATAAAGATTCTTATGGGAAAGTAACAATTCCTTCACAAAGCAAAGCATGAAGCAAAAACCTTACCGAGAAGTAACCAACAATAGTCCATAGTCATTGAAGCAATTGCAATTTATCACAACATCAGAAAGAGTCAAATAAGAGCTTGTAAGGCAAACCCACATACTCAATCATCTCTTTTGTTTTCCACAATTGTTACAACTCACGTGGTACTCATGGTTTCAAAGTTTCAGCTGGACACAGAGGAAGATAGGGGCTTATAGTTTTGCCTCCCAACCATTTTCCTCAAGGGTAAAGTCAACAACAATAAAGCATAAGTACTCAACCCCAAGTTGATATATGAATATAGATCTTTCCCAAGCATGTGACGGTAGCCAAGACAAAGGCAAAAATAGGGAATTGGTGATGATCACCATGACTCTTACAAGGGCAAAAAGTAAAGGTACAAGATAGGCCCTTCGTAGAGGGAAGCAGAGGTTGTCATGCGCTTTTGAGGTTTGAATGCGTGTCCTCTTAGTGCGGAGGAACGTCACTTTATATTGCCTCCCGTGATAAAGAACTTTATTATGCAGTCTGTCGCTTTTATGTCTTCCTCATCACAGGTTCGTACAAAGCTTATTTTCTACACACTAATAGATCATACATATTAGATAGCAATTTTTATTGCTTGCACCGATGACAACTTACTTGAAGGATCTTATTCAATCCATAGGTAGGTATGGTGGACTCTCATGGCAAAACTGGGTTGGAGGTTTATGGATGCACAAGTAGTATCTCTACTTGGTGCGGGAGTTTTGGCTAATATGAGGTGGAAGCAATCGTCACATGCTAAGGGATCTCTAATCATATAACATTGTTTGGAACCAAGCAAACACAATACATTATGTTGTCTTCCTTGTCCAACATCTACTCCTAGGCATGTAATAGTTTGGTGAGTGCTCACAATTGTAAAAAGTGTCTAAGATGATATATTTATATGTGAACCTCTCTTTCCTTATTACTTCTTATTAATTGCAACAATGACTGAGGTCTATGTTGATTTATTCTCAACAAGTTTCAATCATCATACGTGTCATAAGTGAAGTTATCACTTTCCATAAGATCGTCTCGTGATCTTTCATGCTATCATTCTTTTCATACTTTTGATCATGGCACAAAGCAAAGCCCTTGACTAAGATACTCTTTATTATATAGCTCGTAAGCTCGAATACATCGGGGGAGAGACAAAAGCAAAAGACTCAAACTAAAAACTAAAGACTTATTCCTCTAAGAGAAGAAATAAAAACTGAAAAGAAAAGAACTAAAACAAAGGTAAAAGCAAAAGATCTAAAGGTGATACGATACCAGGGCAACTCCCCCAAGCTTGGCAGAAGCCAAGGGGATTGCCCATACCAATGCTTAGTTGTCTTCCTTTGGTGGTGATGGTGGTGTTGTTGGAGCAGTCTTGAGCTTGTCTAATTTCCACTGGAGCAAAAGGTTCTGCTCCCTTAGATCGTCATTTTCCTCCTCAAGTTTCAAAACTCTATGGCAAAGCTCCTGCTTACTCTCCTGCAAGAAACGAGAAGGGATAAACAAGGTCTTAGGCTTCTTCCTATGCTGAGTGAGGCTTGACTTATTGAAGTCCACATGGGTGTTTGCAGGTTGAGGTAGAGGAGCCTCCTCTTCATCGGTACTCGTTTGCTCCTTCCCTTTGGGATCATAGTCCTCTTCCTCATAAGTGGTCCAACCATATGGTTCCAAGTCCACATAGACCTTGGGGTTAGCAAGGTAGTCAGCCACATAGCTCTCTCCCTCTGAATCTTGAGAAGACATCTTGACCTAGATCTGCGGCAAAACAAGCTTGAAACGAAAATAGAGGAAAACTGCGCGATACGGAGATCAAAACCTTCGGGCGACTATATATTGATTTTTTCTGGGCCAGAAGGAGTCCAACGCAAGAAAACGGAGTCCGGGAGGCACACGAGGTGCCCACAAGCTTGCCCTCCGCCACCAGGGGGTAGGGGCGGTGACAGGGCTTGTGGCTGCCTCATTCACTCTTTGGACTGTTTTTTATTTTTCTAATTTTCCAAAAATTCCAAAACGGAAGAAATTTCCTATTGGAAAAGTATCGGAGTCCAATTTCTTACAGAAACAGATACATCATCGTTTTCAAGGTCTGAAACAGGCTGATAAACATCCCTTATGTACTCCTCTGGAGTTATGACATTGATGATATTGGTCTCAACATTTATGGGAGTACCAGAGATGTAATGCTTGATTCTTTGCCCATTTACCACTCTAGGAAAATTTCATTCCGTGTTATTGATTTTGATCGCACCGAAACGATATACTTCCTCGATAACATAGGGACCTTCCCATTTAGAGAGAAGCTTGCCTGCAAAGAATCTCAAACGAGAATTGTATAGCAAGACATAATCACCTACATTGAACTCTCGTTTCTGTATTCGTTTGTCGTGCCATCTCTTAACCTTTTCCTTGAACAACCTGGCATTCTCGTATGCCTGGGCTCTCCATTCATCTAACGAGCTGATATCAAACAACCGCTTCTCACCGGCAAGTTTGAAATCAAAGTTGAGCTCTTTGATTGCCCAATAAGCTTTGTGTTCCAGCTCAAGAGGTAAATGACAGGCTTTTCCGTAAACCATTTTATACAGTGACATGCCCATGGGATTCTTATAAGCAGTCCTATAAGCCCATAGTGCATCGTCAAGTTTGCTAGACCTGTTCTTTCGAGATCTATTGACGGTCTTTTGTAGGATCAACTTGATCTCCCTGCTACTCAACTCCACTTGACCACTAGACTGAGGATGATAAGGAGATGCAACTCTATGGTTGACATCATACTTAGCTAGCATCTTATGGAAAACACCATGAATGAAGTGTGAACCGCCATCAGTCATCAAGTATCTAGGGGCTCCAAATCTTGGGAATATGACTTCTTTAAGCATCTTAATACAGGTGTGGTGATCAACATTTTTAGTGGGGATAGCTTCTACCCACTTAGTAACGTAATCCACAGCAACTAAGATGTGAGTGTACCCATTGGAACTCAGGAAGGGTCCCATATAATCAAAGCCCCAGACATCAAATGGTTCAATGACAAGTGAATAGTTCATAGGCATTTCCTGACGCTTAGTGATGTTCCCTATCCTTTGGCATTCGTCACAAGACAAGACAAACTTACGGGCATCCTTGAATAGAGTGGGCCAATAGAAACCTGATTGCAATACCTTATGGGTAGTTCTATCTCCAGCATGGTGTCCTCCGTAGGCTTCAGAATGACACTTTTGCAAGATCTGTCCCTGTTCATGTTCAGGCACACAACGTCTAATAACACCATCTACTCCTTCCTTATAAAGGTGAGGATCATCCCAAAAGTAGTGTCTCAAATCAAAGAAGAATTTCTTCTTTTGCTGATAGGTGAAACTAGGTGGTATGTATTTGGCTACGATATAGTTTGCATAATCGGCATACCACGGTGCACTAAGTGAAGTGCGGATGACACTTAATTGCTCATCAGGAAAGCTGTCATCAATAGGTAGTGGGTCATCAAGGATATTCTCTAGCCTAGACAAATTATCTGCTATAGGGTTATCAGCACCCTTTCGGTCAACGACGTGCAAATCAAATTCCTGTAGCAGGAGAACCCATCTGATCAGCCTAGGCTTAGCGTCCTTCTTATCCATGAGGTACTTAATAGCAGCATGATGAGAGTGAATAGTGACTTTGGAGTCAACTATGTAAGATCTGAACTTTTCACATGCAAACACGACTGCTAAAAATTCCTTCTCCGTAGTGGCATAGTTTCTTTGGCCACTGTCTAGAGTTTTACTAGCGTAGTGAATGACATTCAACTTCTTGTCAACTCTTTGTCCTAGAACAACACCAACATCATAATCACTAGCATCGCACATGATTTCAAAGGGCAAGTTCCAGTCAGGTGGTTGAACAATAGGTGCGGTTATCAAAGCCCTCTTAATTATTTCGAAAGCTTCCTCACAATACTCATCAAAAAAGGAACATCCTTCTGCAAGAGGTTGGTAAGAGGCCTAGAAACCTTAGAGAAGTCTTTAATGAACCTTCTATGGAAACCAGCATGACCTAAGAAACTTCGTATACCTCTGATATCTATGGGGAAAGGCATTTTCTCAATTGCATCAACCTTAGCCTTATCAACTTCAATGCCTCTGTCAGAAATTTTGTGTCCTAAGACGATACCTTCATTAACCATAAAGTGGCACTTCTCCCAATTCAAGACGAGGTTGGTTTCTTTGCATCTCTGTAAGACTCGATCAAGGTTGCTGAGGCAATCATCAAAGGAAGACCCGTAAACGGAGAATTCATCCATGAAAACCTCGACGATCTTTTCACAAAAGTCAGAGAATATAGCCATCATACATCTTTGGAAGGTGGCAGGTGCATTACATAAGCCAAAAGGCATACGTCTATAGGCAAAGGTACCGAAAGGGCAGGTGAAAGTGGTTTTCTCTTGATCAGATTGTGCAACAGGTATTTGCGAGAAACCTGAATAACCGTCTAGAAAGCAGAAATGTGTGTGTTTTGATAGCCTTTCTAGCATTTGGTCGATGAACGACAAAGGATAATGATCTTTCCTGGTTGCCTTGTTCAGTTTTCGGAAGTCTATCACCATTCTATAGCCGGTAATAATCCTTTGTGGGATTAGTTCATCCTTATCATTAGGAACGACGGTGATACCTCCCTTCTTAGATACGCAATGTACTAGACTTACCCAATCACTATGAGCAACAAGATAAATGATTCCTGCTTCCAGAAGCTTTAATATTTCTTTTCTAACGACCTCTTTCATCTTAGGATTTAATCTCCTTTGATGATCAGCAACTGGTTTAAAGTCAGGATCGGTTTTAATCCTGTGCTGACATAGAGTAGGACTAATACCCTTAAGATCATCAAGAGTATATCCAATAGCAGCGCGGTGCTTCCTCAGAGTTTTTAGTAACTTCTTCTCTTCGCGCTCTGAGAGGAGAGCACTAATAATTACAGGATATATCTCCTTCTCATCAAGATAGGCATACTTAAGAGTATCAGGAAACTGTTTAAGCTCGAACACAGGATCACCCTTTGGTGGGGGAGGATCCCCAAGCAGTTCAATAGGCAAATTATTCTTGAGAATAGGATATTGTTCTAAGACAATTTTATCTATCTCATCTCTCTCCTCCATATGCTCTAAGGGATCCGTAGGAGGTACGACAATAGAGGCAAGAGCAATGATTTCATATCTACCAGACGACTCTCTTTCATGGGTTTGTCTTCCAAACTTGGAGAAGTTAAATTCATGAGACACACCCTCGAAACTTACTGTGACAGTCTGCTTAATGCAATCAATGTGAGCATTGACAGTGTTGAGAAAGGGTCTACCGAATATGATGGGACAAAAGCTATCTTGTGCAGTACCAAGGACGAGGAAATCAGTAGGATACTTTGTCTTACCACACAGGACTTCTACGTCTCTTACAATTCCCAGAGGGCAGATAGTGTCTCTATTAGCTAGCGTAATATTGACATCAATGGGTTCTAACTCAGCAGGTGCAATCTTATCTTTGATTTCATCATATAGAGAACGGGGTATTGCACTAACACTAGCTCCCATATCACATAAACCATCGTAACAGTGTTCTCCTATCTTAATAGAAACAACGGGCAGGCCAACTACAGGTCCGTGTTTGTCTTTCACGTGAGGTTTAGCAATTCTAGCGGAGTCCTCACAGAATTTGATAACATGCCCATCTATGTCTTCGGCTAAGAGATCTTTGATAATAGCAACACTAGGTTCAACTCTAATCTCCTCAGGGGGTGCAAGTGATCTAATGTAACCCCTACGTATCACAGTTGGAGCTTTAGAATAATCCTTTATCCTAGCAGGGTATGGTGGTTTCTTAGTGTAAGCACAAGGAACAACAGGATCACTAAAAGCAACGACTTTCTCCTCAACTAGATTGGTTTTGGCTATGTTGCTTTCTAAAGGAGGATGATATTTAAACCACTTCTCTTTGGGAAGATCAACATGAGCAGCAAAAGATTCACATAGAGAAGCTACTATCTCAGAGTCAAGTCCATACTTAGCGCTAAAATCTCTAGAAGTGTTTGTCTCAACAAAAGATTTAACGCAATCAAACTGGAAATTCATACCTGACTCCTTACCTTCCTCCAGCTCCCAATCTTCAGAGTTGCGTTTGATTCTCTCCAATAAATTCCACTTGTGATCAATATCCTTCTTCATAAAAGAACCGGCACAAGAAGTGTCAAGCATGGTGCGATCTTCATGAGAAAGCCGAGCATAAAAGTTTTGAGTGATGATTTCTCTGGAGAGCTCATGATTGGGGCATGAATATAGCATTGATTTAAGCCTCCCCCAAGCTTGAGCTATGCTTTCCCTGTCACGAGGCCAAAAGTTATAAATAAAGTTCCGATCACGATGTACTAAATGCATGGGATAGAACTTTTGATGAAATTCCAATTTCAACCGATTGTAGTCCCATGATCCAGTATCATCACATAGCCTATACCATGTCAACGCCTTATCCTTCAAAGATAAAGGAAATACTTTCTTATTTACCTCATCCTCGGGCAAACCTGCAAGCTTAAAAAAACCACAAACTTCATCTACAAAGATCAGATGCAAGTCTGGATGTGAAGATCCATCTCTTGTGAAAGGATTAGCCAGCAGTTTCTCAAGCATACCCGAAGGAATTTCATAAAAGATATTTTCAGTAGGTACCTCAGGTTGAGGAGCAACTCCTCGTGCTTCTATTCGTGGTGAAGATACCCCGAACGAACTCCTCAAAGGAATAGTTTCCAAAGTAACAAGTGACAATAAATTTCAGCACAGTATAAAATTGTTTCCTTACCAATTTCCACTTCCAAAGGCGCTTCACTCCCCGGCAACGGCGCCAGAAAGGAGTCTTGATGACCCACAAGTATAGGGGATCAATCGTAATCCTTTTGATAAGTAAGAGTGTCGAACCCAACGAGGAGCAGAAGGCTCTGATAAACGGATTTCAGCAAGGTAATAACTGCAAGCACTGAAAGTAGCGGTAACAAGTGATTGTGTAGCGAGGTGAAACGTAGCAAGCAAAGAGTAACAAGTAACAAGTAGTAGCAACGGTGCAGCAAGTGGCCCAATCCCTTTTGTAGCAAGGGACAAGCCTGAACAAAGTCTTATAGGAGGAAAAACGCTCCCGAGGACACACGGGAATTTCTGTCATGCTAGTTTGATCATGTTCATATGATCCGCGTTCGTTACTTTGATAGCTTGATATGTGGATGGACCGGCGCTTGGGCACTGCCCTTACTTGGACAAGCATCCCACTTATGATTAACCTATCTCGCAAGCATCCGCAACTACAAAAGAAGAATTAAGACAAAGTCTAACCATAGCATTAAACTAGTGGATCCAAATCAGCCCCTCACGAAGCAACGCATAGACTCGGGTTTAAGCTTTTGTCACTCCAGCAACCCATCATCTACTTACTACTTCCCAATGCCTTCCTATAGGGCCAAATATGGTGAAGTGTTATGTAGTCGACGTTCACATAAGACCACTAGAGGAAAAACAACATACATCATATCAAAATACCGAACAAATATCAAAGTCACATGACTATTATCAGCATGACTTATCCCATGTCCTCAGGAACAAAAGTAACTACTCACAAAGCATAATCATAATCATGATCAGAGGTGTAATGAATAGCATCAAGGATCTGAACATAAACTCTTCCACCAGGCAATCCAACTAGCATCAACTACAAAGAGTAATCAACACTACTAGCAACCTTACAAGTACCAATCGGAGTTGCCAGACGAAGATTGGTTACAAGAGATGAACTAGGGATTGGAGAGGAGATGGTGCTGATGAAGATGTTGATGAAGATTCCTCCCCTCCGACGAGAGGAGTGTTGGTGATGACGATGGCGACGATTTCCCCCTCGGGGAGGGAAGTTTCCCCGACAAGATCGTCCTGCCGGAGTTCTAGATTGGATCTGCTCAAGTTCCGCCTCGTGGCGGCGGCGAAACCACGAAAAAGCTCCTGATTGATTTTTTTCTGGACCAAAACCCTTCATATAGCAAAAGGGGGGAGCTAGTGGGCCGTCAGGCAGCCCACAAGCTTGTCGTGTGCCACCAGGGGGTGGTGGCGGTGGCAGGGCTTGTGGAGCCCTAGTGGCCCTCCTCCGGTAGTTCTTTCGCCTAGTACTTTTTATATAATCCAGAAAAAATCCACATAACTTTTTGGGGCATTTGGAGATGTGCAGAATAGTGGACTAGGATTTGCTCCTTTTCCAGTCCAGAATTCCAGCTGCCTGAATTCTCCCTCTTCAAATAAACCTTGCAAAATAAGAGAGAAAAGGCATAAATATGGTACCACAAGTAATATATCAGCCCAAAAAGCAATAAATATCAACATCAAAGCATGATGCAAAATGGACGTATCATAATACAAGATCCCGTGACTTACACTTAGTCACATTAATTTCAAGGCTTGTGTGTGATGTTGTATTACCGAGTGGGCCCTGAGATACCTCTCCGTCACACGAAGGTGACAAATCCCAGTCTTGATCCATACTAAATCAACGAACACCTTCGGAGATACCTATAGAGTACCTTTATAGTCACCGAGTTACGTTGTGACGTTTGATACACACAAGGTATTCCTCCGGTGCCAGTGAGTTATATGATCTCATGGTCATAGAAATAAATACTTGACACGCAGAAAAACAATAGCAATAAAATGACACGATCAATATGCTACGTATATAATTTGGATCTTGTCCATCACTTGATTCTCCTAATGATGTGATCCCGTTATCAAGTGACAACACTTGCCTATTGCCAGGAAACCTTGACCATCTTTGATCAATGAACTAGTCAACTAGAGGCTCACTAGGGACAGTGTGTTGTCTATGTATCCACACATGTATTTGAGTTTCCAATCAATACAATTCTAGCATGGATAATAAACGGTTATTATGAACAAGGAAATATAATAATAACTAATTTATTATTTCCTCTAGGGCATATTTCCAACAAAAACATCATCGTGATTCAGAGGTTCTAAATCCTAGCCGCGGGGATCTTCACTCACGATCTTCATCGACTCTTCTTCCAATGCGCTACAAGTCAATAATGATTGGATCAAAACCTTGTACGCAACGCCATAGTGACCGTGGGCATGTCTGTAGTGTGGATTTTTTTGGTTTTCTATCGCGTTCCCCTACAATGTTATCAAAGCCAGGTTATTCGTAGATGCACATTACGATCTAGAATACAGAGATTTATGGGTATTGTGTAATATAATTTTGTAGTAGATGGGATCTATTGTTAAAAATTATTTGCGCGGGTAGTAGATGAAATCTATTACCCGATGTTCCTATTGGTTCCCTTGAATTTGTGTAGTCCTGATCTTGATGGTATGGTAGGATCTTACAAATTTCTGTCAATCCGCGACCCTTCCATGCTGCTCGTGAGTATGCTGGTTGACAGATCAACAAAGTGCTAACAGTTCTTTGGGTTCTACCATAGTGAAAAGAAAGATGGATGTTCGTAGACTAAAGGCCAACCCGGAGTTGATGTGCACGGGGTTCTTGCATATGACGAAGTTTAGTATGGGGCTCGAGACTTTGTTATCTCGTGTTTTATAAGCCTCACAAAGTTAATCTAGCAACTTGAATTATCATACTTGATGACAAACATTGGTATTTGCGACTTAAGTAAAAAAAACATAGAAACCACGTAAAATAAATTTGTGCATAAACCGATTAGAGGCGTCTAACTTGGTTTTGCAGGATGGCATGTCATGTGGTATAACAATTCTCATATTAATTTGATTATGTATGACCTGACTGTATGGTGTAAATTAATTAACATAACGTGCGAGTGAAAGTGCGTTATATCGACTAGAGGGGGGTGAATAGGCGATTTTTACAAATTCATTAGTGAGGAAAGTCCTGAGTCATGAACTGAGTGCATCGGAAGTAGTACTTAGACAGAAGTGCAAAAATGACTACAACAAAGTACTCAGGATGAATTAATAGGATCGGTTTGCACATGTCACGTACTCCCTCTGTTCCTAAATATAAGTTTTTTTAGGGATTTCACTAGGAGACTACATACGGATGTATATAGACATACTTTAGAGTGTAGATTCACTCATTTTGCTACGTATGTAGTCATTTAGTAAAATCTCTTAAAAGACTTATATTTAGGAACGGATGGAGTATATAGGATAAGCAGGTGATGAATAACTCAGATGAAGAATTTGAGGTGAGGAATTCAGAGAAAGTCTTCAGTAAAATTCTTCAAACAGTACAAATGAAAATCTTCAACATGCAATTAAGGAAATGAAAAGAGTTGAAGAAATAAAACCAGTAGCTCGATGAAGATAGTGGTTGATGACCCAGGTCCAACTGCTGTGACAGTTATACATCTGGTTTGGAGCGGCTTGATATTGAAACCAAAGGACACACAGTCCCAGGACAAACAATACCTATCGTATTCTCCTTGAGCTAAGGACACACAATCATCACCCAACACTCATGGTAAGTCTTCACGGCCTCTTAAACTGGCCTCAAACGTCAAGGCTGACCGACAGCCCCCATTTCCACCCCAAATATGGGGCGGATACGGGGGAGCCCGGGCGCGCCCGGGCACGCTCGCCTAGCCCACACTGCCCGCATCGACCCCACATATATTCGTCCTCATCCGTTGGTTGTACAAAACCCTAGCCACTTCAACCCCCTCCACTCCCATCTGACACCCTAGCTCACCTACGGCGATCTCACGCCTTCTCCGGCATGGCCTCCAGCGGATCCGACTTCGACCAATCCGGATCTGTCGACTTGGGGGACGCCCCGTGCGGAGTGGAGGAGGCAATGGTGGTTCGCATTGCACTCCGACGCTCGTGCGAGGATAGTGCCCGGCCCACGGGAGGATTTGTCCGCCGCGACTCCATAACGTCCGCTCAAAGGGCTCTCGGTTCCTCTCGAGCGAGATCATCCATGTCCAAGCGAGCGGATCCATCGACCGGACCAGCGGACTCCGAGCCCCATCGGAATGGGCTGCCCGTCGTGGGAAGGAGAGGATAAGGATTGTCGAGGCCTATCTCACGGAGTAAATGGCGGAGGCGAAGGCGGCTGATTCAACGACGCGGGCAACCGCAGAGGAGGAAGCCATCCGCGCCCATATTTTGAAGAAACGACAGCGGCGAAACACGCACACCCTCGTCTGTGAGCAGAATCGGGCGCGCCCTCGCCCACCGCCCCGCCCGCGCCCATCGGCCCGCCCACACAGCGAAGCGATAGGGGGGCAAAATTCGTGTTTTAACCCTTTTGATGAAGCTTAGCTAGATCTGACCCTAGTGTGCAAATATTTTGGAATCTGACCCTTTTCCTATCGTCTTCTAAGGCCCTTTTTCTTTAAAATGTTCTAGGACTTCTTTTAGTCCCAACTAAAAAGTCTCTAGTCCCTACCCGTTTGTTTCCGCGGACTAAACAGGGAGTAGAAGTCATTAAATGACATGTAAAAAGACCATGTTACCCCTAGTAATGTAATAGAAGTTATTAAATGACATGCTAAAAGTAGGGGCACTGTTGAAAAAAGTGTCAAAAAGTCCCAAAAAGACCCTTCCATAGGGACTTCTTCCTTTAGTCCCAAACACCCCCTTTTAGTCCCTAAAAGTCTCTCATGTTTCTTTCACATGGGACTAAAAGATACTTTCTTTAGTCTCTAAAGCAAAAATTCTCTGTAAAAAAACACCACCTAAGGTTCATCCTCAATGCGTGTGTGTGCCTACCGCCGGACCCCTCGCGTTAGGGTTACAAATGCTACCGTGAACCGCTGCGGCGATGGACCATTTTTCTACTACCACGTACCTTGGCGGTAGGTTGTAATACCCTACCGTCAAACGGACCGGCGATAAAAGAAGGTTCACATCTCAAAAAAATTATAAACTGGGATCAAATCTGAATCAACTTATTTGAAATGGTCAAAACACGAAATTTGTGTGCGAGAGGAGAGCCCACGGTGCGCACCGACACGGCGCCCCTCGCGTGCCACCAGTACACATACCCCCTTTATCTTCTGACATTTGCACGCTTGTCGAGGCGCGACATGCATGCATACGACAACCACGCTGCTGCGGTGCTGCCCGAGCCCGGGGAATCTCTCTGCTACCGTTCGTCCAGCACACATTTGTACTGTGTCGCTCGCTCCCATCTCACCTGCCCGGTGCACTACCGGGTCCGTCCCCACGCAGCAGATAAAAAAGGCAAGAGTGCCTTCAGATCTCATGAGGGGTCGAGAGAGAAAAAAATGGAAAGCACATCGGAAATCCTATTCTGGCCATGTGGTAGTGACATTTCATCAGTCAAATACTCTAACTCATTCATCCGTTCGCGCGAAAGAAAAGGAAACACGGCATTCATTTTTTTTCCTGTTTGACGTAGGTCCTGGTAGGAGTAGGAGCACTCCGTTGAGTTGACCTCACAGTTGGCTCATCCAAGCCTGCGTGCGTGCAATAATTTATCTCCTGGTCCGTGAAGCAGAGGAGTTTGTGGGAGCAGCGGAGTCGTGCGGTGCGAGGCAGAGCCGGCCGGGCTGGGCATGTCACGCGCTCCTACTACTACTCCTACTCCTACGCAGGAGAGTGGAGTCCAGCAGATCGGTCCAGGAGCAATCAATTCAACACTGGGCAACAACGACAACAACACCCAAACTCGCATGTACGCTCACGCGCATGTTGGCGCGCGTCCATTCAATAACAACGTGCCTAAACATGGTTTTGGCAGCACGCAAGCTGGACAGCCGCTCGCGTCACCGCATCATCTTCCCATTTTTGTGTGCAACGGCGTGAACCGCCAACCCTATCTTTCCACTTGTGCACAACGGCGCGAACCGCCCGTCCCAAAATTTCGGTCAGGCCGAAAGTTTCTCTCCTTCACCAGTACTACTAGGACCCGTTTGGATCTTAGGGTTAGAGTTAGAGTTGGTTAGATTGAACTCATCTAACCCTCAAAAATCCAAACAGGGTGGGTTAGCACCCAAAAAATCTAACCCATCCAAGAGGTGCTTTTTTGGTTAGAGTTAGGTGGGGCCCAGAAAAAGTTACTTTTCTCTCTCCCTCCATCACACAAAATCCTAGATAAAAGAGCCAAATGATTGGAAAAAGTGCATGTATTGACAATCTAACCCTTCCATCCAAACACCTTTTTGGTTCGAGTTAGTTTAGGGTTTGTATAGAGTTAGATCTAACCGAGTTAGAGTATCCAAACAGGGCCTAGAATAGATTTCCTCGTGTTCACGGGCAGTGTATTTTTCACCAGCTCTCCATCTCGTTCTGTACACCCTCACATGGCGAAAGGTGTCGCTGACGATGGTTGGTTGATCGATGACCGATGCCAGGCTTTACAGCCAGCCTTTCACTCGGAGCCAACGTTTTCAACCCCCAAAACCCTTCATTAAATACACCAGCCACGAACCCCACACAATCAGCCCGAAGCCTCTGCGCAAGCTCACTCCACTGTCCACTCCACTCCACTCCACTCCAGCGAGTGTGCGAGCAAGCAGCCAAGAATCACCCACAGAGGAGATGGCAACGGTGACCGCCGGCCTCCTGGCCGTGGCGTCGCTGCTGCTGCTCGCGGGCGGCGCGTCGGCGGCGACGCTGGCGCTGTACAACAAGTGCGGCGAGACGGTGTGGCCGGGCATCCAGCCGGGGGCCGGCAAGGAGATCCTGGCGCGGGGCGGGCTGCAGCTGCTCCCCAACCGGGCCACCTCCATCCGCCTCCCCACCGGCTGGTCGGGCCGCGTGTGGGGCCGCCAGGGCTGCCGCTTCGACGCGGCGGGCCGCGGCAAGTGCGCCACGGGCGACTGCGGCGGCGCCCTCTACTGCAACGGCGCCGGCGGCGAGCCCCCGGCCACGCTGGCCGAGATCACGCTGGGCGCGTCCGCCTCCGCGCTCGACTTCTACGACGTGAGCCTCGTGGACGGCTACAACGTGGCCATCGACATGCGGCCCTACCACGGCTCCGGCGCCAACTGCCTCCCCGCCGGCTGCGTCAGCGACCTCAACAGCGTCTGCCCAGCCGGGCTCGCCGTCCGCGGCGGCAACAGGGTCGTCGGGTGCCGCAGCGCGTGCGCGGCGTTCGGGAGCGCCGAGTACTGCTGCACGGGGCAGTTCGGCGGGCCGCAGCAGTGCAAGCCGACGACCTACTCGCGGCTGTTCAAGCGGGCATGCCCCAAGGCGTATTCGTATGCTTACGACGACAAGACCTCCATCCTCACCTGCGCCGCCGGCACCTCCTACGTCGTCACCTTCTGCCCCCACCGCCGTTAGACCAGACCACGCCGCCACGGATCTAGACCCGAAAACGGTGGTAGCAGTACTTATCTTGTTTCAGTTGAGGAGCCGGTGCTCGCCTTGGGTGCGTGGCGTTGTTGCTGCGTTGTTCTTTGGTTCTTGCTGTCGTTGGATCGATGATAATAACACTAGTAGTGGTAGCACCAAGGAAGTGAACCAGTGATGGTTTGTGGTAGGCCTGGATGAGTATAATGGCAGTATGGTATGGTATAATGGCAGTATATGCAGATCGAACTAGTTATTATATTTTTCATTTGAACTTCGCGATTGGTTCCGTCTTCTACTCGTGCGTTGCTTTGCTTCTGTACCTCTTGATTTTTTTTGCTTCTTCAGATCTGAATGTTTGAACATTTTCACCGGGTACTCCTACTTTAAAAAGTGCTCTTCAGATCTGAACATTTTCACCAGGTGGGCAGTGCTCTCTGGGTGAAGACGCATGTCGTCTGGTGCAGTGCGCCGCATTAGCTAGGGAGGCAGCTTTTCTCACGGAACATCATCATAATCGAGGACGTGAAGGATTCGAGGCACCCACTCCAGTTTGTACTCGGGCGCAACCGAGGCGCTGGACCGAGCAAAGCCTCGTCGGATTCCGCAGGCGTATAAATTTCTGAAGAAAGGCCGACTCCACTTCTGAAGAAAGCCCGACTCCACCGTATTTTGTCCGGCCCCGTCGGTTTGACGTAAAATGAACAAACACGTCGGTCCAACGCAAGACAGTTCGAACCCATCCTGTCCGTTTTATGTCCGACACGATCCATTTCAAACGCAAATTTGCATGAGATTTGAGTCGCGGTGGACATCAAACGGACGTGCACTCGTCCGCGTCGGCGACGCGTGACGGGCGGCCACCAACCTTCCACCCACGAGCATCAATGCGCACGAGCGGTCAGACCCGCCTGTCATCCGCCCAGGGGACGGTAACGGTCCTTTTTAAGTGAGGAAGCCATGGACCGGTCGTTCACACTGCCTATCGCCACCCTGCGGCCTCCTCAAAACCCAACAATTCCCTCCGCGAACCCTAGCCTCCTTCTCGAACTCGGCGGCCACCGCAGCCATGGGCATGTCGAACTACGGCTGCAAGGGCACCCACGACCGCAAGGCTGGCTCCTCGTCGGGACGCCACCGCGGTTCCATCAAGGAGGAGGCCGCATCGCCACCGCGCCAGGCCGTGGCTCCCTTCTCCATCGCTCCTAGGCCCGCCGGCCATCGCGACCGGCAGTACCTCAGCGTTGAGGTATGCCGGCGCTACTGGGAGACGAGGACACCGGTCCCGTGGAGCGATGTCCATCTCCCCAACGCGTGTCATCTCTCTGCCGTCCGCGTCCCCATCCCTCCGGTGCCGACGAGCGGTCGTGCGCGCCGCGACGAGATCGAGCGCCGCCGCCTCCTTCTCCCCGACGACCTCTACTACGATCCAAGGTACACCGCCGACTCCACCCTTTGGGACACATGGCTCAGGGACGAGCACGACGTGCGGCGTGCCTCCTACTTTGCAGGGACGGTCGCAGGGCCGCGGCGGGCACAAGAGGTGGGCGGGGCATACAAGGGTGCGCGGCCTCACGCCCACGCTGTCGCCTTCCCCGTCTCCGTCACCACCTCCACCTCCTCGCATGACGGAGAAGGAGGAGGCCCGGCTAATGCAGCGCGTCATGGAGGACTCCATGACGACGCATGATGAACGCCAATGGCCGGGCCTGGACCGCGCCATGGCCCTCTCTGCGGTCGACGACGTCGCCATCCCCGAGCCGATGAAGGAGGAGGAGGTGGCCGCGTTCCCTCCGGAGCTGGTGGGCGCGTCGTGGGGTTGGTCGTGCACCGCGCTGGAAATGGTGCCGGTAGTGGGGGTCGTGAACTGATGCCCCACACCGCCGCGGTCACCGGAGCGGGAGGCCTCGTCACGGGAGGAGGTGCTGAAGGCCAGCTTCCAACACGCCCCCGCGCACTAGGGACCGCCGGCCCACCTCTGGACGCCGTCGCCCTACGTCCACCTCGCCAGCGACGACGACGACGTTGATACCGGCGACCAGTGAAGATGGCGACGACGACGGTGACGACGGGCTATTTTTTATGTTAATTATGTCAAACTGGGCCGTTTTGTGGCCGTGAAAACTGAGCCTTTATTAATGTTAATTTTATTATGTTTTAATTTTTTACAATGCGTTTATTTATTTTTATTTGAGTTTTTTAAAATTAAGTCCAATGCTGACATGATTTGGGGTGCGGTCGTACGATGGGCGCACGCACGACCGAACGAACGGAGGCGGACATGGACGAACTCATTAACGTCCCAAACGAACGAAATCCGATCAAACTGGATGTTCGTTTAAGATCGTGTGGTAGAGTTGGCCTGAAGGATTGGAGGCACCCACTACAGTTTATACTCTGGCGCAACCCAACTAATTCCGATTTTGATACGTCCGTTTAAGATTGTGCGGTACACGACGTTGATACCGGCGACCACTGCTCTGAAGGAAATATTCTTTACATACTACCAATTTCGATTTTTAACCCGACTAAACAGCGCACCCTACGGAGTCCACGGCTACAGTCAGTACCACCACCAGCAGCAGTGTACAGTGTACTCCAGCATTCACGTGGCAGTTATGGAGGATCATAGGATCCTCTGCTCAAAGTTGTCGCGGCCGACGGACGGACTGGCAATCACTCCAGCTTTTGCTTGCTTTCGGCTTTCCGTAGCAGCGCATCAATTTTGAACAGCCACGGCGCCCTGCACCTGGAGCCACTGCGAAATGCTGCCGTTGAAACCTGCAAGTACCGCGCCTCGCACCTGCACGTACTTGCCCATCAAAGATCACGACGATCTCCGTGGTTGGTGGACTGGTGGTGCTCCCGCTCGCTTTGTTACAGGTGATCGTTGCAACTTGCAGTGGTGGTACTGGCTTGAATCGTGGCGCGGTGGTTCGTTTCCTTTTCGAACAAACAAACCGTGGTGCGGTAGCGGTACTGAAAAGAAGAAGAGGACTTTGTCTAGGGAGAGAGCACGTGAGAGGATCGGAGCTTTTTCAGAGGGCAAAACAGCCGTTGGGCTACTTCAAGATCCAACGACTACGCAGGCAGATAGGAGTAGGTTAGATGGATCACCGTGGCAAGATCATGTGCCTGGATCAGGCGTGATGAGAAACCTTTTCCCCTCCGCTTTCTCACTTGTCTGTCACGTGGCGGACGATGCATGCACCGGTAAAGAGAGTGGCGACGGACAGAGTCTAGAGGCGGGTGGTGGATGGATGGACAAACACAAACTCCAGCACAGAGATGAAACATCCGCATCGAAGGAAGGGCTCGTATCGTGCATGGCCGCGGCATGGGTTCTGCGCTCTGTCTAGCATTTGATGTTTTGAGTACGATGCTTTTAAAAAAAAATTCTTTACTTTCGCACCTTTGTCCCTCCGTTCTTCGAGCGATTTGTCATGGAACTTTATGGTGTCAACGGCAAGAACAAACTAACCAGTGAAGTTCGCGCCCAAAAGATTGAGCTTGTAGACCTAAACAAGTCATAGCATCAATTAGAAAATGAAATCAAGGACGGAATATTGACTGCTAGCCATTCTCTAAATTGAATTTTGCCTGTGCCCAAACATGGCTAGTGGTACATGCACGCGAATATAGCTCAGTTTTAGACCACTAAAAGCAGTTCAGTGAAATCAATCAACGGTAGAGAGGTTACAAATCCGAGGGCTAGGCATCTCCAATGCTGACCCGCAAACCGGATATCGCATCTCTTTGAGCAAGTACAATAAGATACAGTCAGCAGGCTATAAAAATTAAAATATTATATTTTTATTGAGTTGGATGAGAGAAGAGGAGAGAGAAGGGAAACGGACTCTTCGTAAAGAGCTAGCTCTAGCACGTGCCCCAAGTTGCTTTGTGAGAATGAAAGATAGACCATCTATGATAAAGGTAATACTCTTTTATAGATAACTATTTTACAAGCTAGCTATAAGATGGGCTATAAAATGACTTATAACCAACAGTTGGCTATACTATTAACCATGCTCTTTGCGGACATGGATACGGGAGCTCATCATCCAATGCTATCAACATACATTTCAAATTGGGTTTGAACAAACCGAAATTCATTGAACACGACCAATTTTTATTGATGTTTGGACATAATTTAAATAAAAAACATCGATATTCCCACCATTTAATAAACTAGAAAAAAAAACCTAAACCATATACTAGATGACCATCTTATACGCGTGGCAGCCCCGTCCTATCACTGTACCATCGCAGTGAGTGTATTTGTCGTCCCTCCAGCGACGGAAGGGCGTCGGAGGGCCATTGCAGCCTTGTCCGGTGGCTGCCTGGCACTCGCGGAGCAGCCTCTCCGCTTCCTCGTGCACAATGTGGAGGGACCACCATGGCCAATGCAGACGGCACCCGCATGCACAGCTCTAACGGAGGCCTTGCCCTTGCCAGGGATGGCGGAGTAGTCGCTAAGTGACCACTCCTCGCCGATCTTGGTGAGCTCCTGTTGGAAATATGCCCTAGAGGCAATAATAAATTAGTTATTATTATATTTCTTTGTTTATGATAATCGTTTATTATCCATGCTATAATTGTATTGATTGGAAACACAGTGCATGTGTGGATACATAGACAAAACACTGTCCCTAGTAAGCCTCTAGTTGACTAGCTCGTTGATCAGAGATGGTCAAGGTTTCCTCACCATAGGCAAGTGTTGTCACTTGATAACGGGATCACATCATTAGGAGAATCATGTGATGGACTAGACCCAAACTAATAGACGTAGCATGTTGATCGTGTCATTTTGTTGCTACTGTTTTCTGCGTGTCAAGTATTTGTTCCTATGACCATGAGATCATATAACTCACTGACACCGGAGGAATGCTTTGTGTGTATCAAACGTCGCAACGTAACTGGGTGACTATAAAGATGCTCTACAGGTATCTCCGAATGTGTTAGTTGAGTTAGTATGGATCGAGACTGGGATTTGTCACTCCGTGTGATGGAGAGGTATCTTGGGGCCCACTCGGTAATACAACATCACACACAAGCCTTGCAAGCAATGTGACTTAGTGTAAGTTGCGGGATCTTGTATTACGGAACGAGTAAAGAGACTTGCCGGTAAACGAGATTGAAATAGGTATGCGGATACTGACGATCGAATCTTGGGCAAGTAACATACCGAAGGACAAAGGGAATGACATACGGGATTATATGAATCCTTGGCACTGAGGTTCAAACGATAAGATCTTCGTAGAATATGTAGGATCCAATATGGGCATCCAGGTCCCGCTATTGGATATTGACCGAGGAGTCACTCGGGTCATGTCTACATAGTTCTCGAACCCGCAGGGTCTGCACACTTAAGGTTCGATGTTGTTTTATGCGTATTTGAGTTATATGGTTGGTTACCGAATGTTGATCGGAGTCCCGGATGAGATCACGGACGTCACGAGGGTTTCCGGAATAGTCCGGAAACGAAGATTGATATATAGGATGACTTCATTTGGTTGCCGGAAGGTTTTCGGGCATTACCGGTAATGTACGTGGAATGACGAATGGGTTCTGGATCTTCACCGGGAGGGGGGACCACCCACCCGGGAGGGCCCAAGGACCTTGGGGGTGGCGCACCAAGTAGGTGGGGTCAGCCCAAGGCTGTCTTGTGCAAGAGAAAGAAAAACCAAAAGAAGAGAAAGGAAAAAAAAGGAAAGGTGGGAAAAGAGAGAAGGACTCCACCTTCCAATCCTAGTTGGACTAGGATTGGAGGAGGACTCCTCCTCCCTTGGTGGCGCAGCCCTTGGGGCTCCTTGAGCCTCAAGGCAAGCCTCCCCTCCCCTCCTCCTATATATATAGAGCTATTAGGGCTGATTTGAGACAACTTTGCCACGGCAGCCCGACCACATACCTCCACGGTTTTTCCTCTAGATCGGCTTTCTGCGGAGCTCGGGCGGAGCCCTGCTGAGATTAGATCACCACCAACCTCCGAAGCGCCGTCACGCTGCCGGAGAACTCATCCACCTCTCCGTCTCTCTTGCTGGATCAAGAAGGCCGAGATCATCGTCGAGCTGACGTGTGCTGAACGCGGAGGTGCCGTCCGTTCGGCACTAGATCGTGGGACGGATCCCGGGACGGATCGCGGGACGGTTCGCGGGGCAGATCGAGGGACGTGAGGACGTTCCACTACATGAACCGCGTTCACTAATGCTTCTGCTGTGCGATCTACAAGGGTACGTAGATCGGAAATCCCCTCTCGTAGATGGACATCACCATGATAGGTCTTCGTGCGCGTAGGAAATTTTTTGTTTCCCATGCGACGTTCCCCAACAGCTCCCCCATCAAGGCGGCAGCGCTGCCTGGCGGCCGTCGCCGCGATGTTGGCGGAGCAGTCAAGGGCCCATGCGGCGGCGAGGTCCGGGTTATTGCGGACCCATTCTGGCACTGTGTCTAACTTGGCGAACGCGGAGTGGCTGGCATCGTTGCGCTGGTTGTAACGTGCATGTCTGCCTCGTCGTGCACTCCTCCTCAGACACGATGGCCCTCGAGCCCGAGGGACCGCTATAACCACTGCCCCCATGGTAGGCAGATGCAGCCCCACGCCTTCATGATCACGGGCGGCACCTCCTCCTTGACGGGGCGGGAGTTGTTGCTAGGAGGCACCATGGGATGTGTGTATTTTGGTGTCTTCTCGAGTGGTATTTGGTTATCAAGCAGTGGTATTCGGTTATCAAGCAGTCTATAGCTGTATAAGGGATGATGGTATAGATGGCTTCAATGATGACTTTATGCACTCCGATGAAAACACAAGATCTATGATCGGTCTATGTCAATGCACGCCTCAGTTGTGTCCTTACTGAAGATGGTGTACTAAAGATTTTGCTTTGGGGATGAGAATCTGGAGTTCAACCTTGTGTTGGACTCGTCATCGTTTGCACACATGCAGTGATTCCTTCTTAAGGATGTAGCCTAGGATTTATGTATCTTTTCATTATGATTTTGTATTGTATCATATAAAGTTATTATGCACCAAGTAATTTGTCTCACCTGCTATGAATGTTGAGGGCGATAAAGGTGGACATTCTAGTGTTCAAGGAAACCATTATGAATTGATGAGATAATGTAAGTTCCTTGTGATTCGGCTGTTAGAAGAAATATGTGTATTCAAGTATGAACATGCCTTGTTTGTGATTGGGATAATTGGCAAATGTTCAAGTATGTCTAGAAATGAACCTTGATATGCCACAGAAAAGGCTTACGGTACATGCAAGGACATAAAGTTTACATGCTCACTAATATGAAGTTGGTAACCTTGATATCGTGGGTTCTTTATACATTGTTTTGGGAAGTGTGTGGATGTTAAAGTTTTCACATCATGTCACATCCTCAACCTCACATATGGAGTTGTATCATGAAAAAACTCCATAATGATGTTGAAGGTATTAGTAACGATGCAATTTATTACGCGGTACGTTAAGAGGCTACAAAGCAGGTTGTGTGTCAAAGCAATTTTATCCCAAAATTAAGTTAGTAGACAACATTTCCAAACCACTTAATCGTTATGAACATGCAGTTTTCTATGCGAGTAACAACTAGTCAAATAGTGGTGCCAGAATCATTGGCAACTGCTCCATGATGTGAAAAATAGAATCCAGGGTCAAGTTAATGATGTTTGTTAAACATATAAATATGACATGTATGTTTTAGGGTCCATTATCAAAGGCTTACCACCCAATTTTATGATTATGATGTCGCATGGATTGATGGATAGCCTTTTGATCATGGAAATAAGGACCGTTTAGTAAACCAACTCTCATAAAATATTGTCTTCTCCATTTTCAAGATAGGATGATGTACTATAAGTACTAAAGTTAAGTGGCATTTCAATCATCATTTTAACACCTCACATTGGTATATTTTTCTATTAAGAATGAGATAATGATGTTAACTAACCTTACGATTAAAGAGGAAAATGCAGGAAATGATCCTAGCTACTCCATCCATTCCCTTAGACTACCCATAGTGGGAGTAACTTTAGGTGTAACATAAGGTTCAAGTTGGCAAATTTGCTGATGTGACACTAATGTAAAAAGAAAGATACAAATTGAGTAACATAGCTAATTATTCATACAACGAGTAATATCACATATACCAAGACAAGATGAGTCTACAAGCTAATAAATAAAGTATTACATGGGATCGCACATATGTTACTTAGAACTAGTAACATATTCATGTTACTAGTCGAAGTTACACCCCACTATGAGTAGTCTTAGGCTACCCATAGTGGGAGTAACACAGAAAGTAACATAGATGATATCTAAACAAAAAAGATGATGTGACAGCTAATTAATGATGAAAGAGACAAATTGAATAAAATAACTAGTTAGTCAAACTCTAGGTAACATCAAACATATCAAGAAAAGATAAGTCTACAACCTAATAAATAAAGTGTTGCATGACATTACATATATGTTATTCCCATTACAAATGTAGTAACATAGACTAGTAAAATGTGCATGTTACTAGTCTAAGACCCTGTTTGGTTCCAATAAGTTAGGTGACTTAAAACCAGTGACTTATAAGTCACGCCTGTTTGGTTGTCACCTCACTTATAAGTCACCTGACCACACCTTCTCATCGTGTTTTTTTCCGCCATTCTTCTCTTCCCGCCATTTCATTTTACAAATCCATTTCAAATATGCGTACAAATACAAATACAAATACAAATCCATTTCAAATCCATACAAGTCATCACTAACAAATACAAATTACATTGTTCGACACTAGAACAAATACCAATTACTGCCTACTATGCGGTCCTTCCGCTATCCAATCACGAAAAACGTTCATGTTATGATCATCACGCGAGTTTTGCCCCTGCGATTGAGTTGCACGGCTTCGTCGCTGGCGTCGGCATCGTAGGCGACTAGGCTCATCCACCATTGGAATGAACTCCTCATCATCATCACACTCTCCAAAATCTCTATCCTCCAATTTACTCTCTCCAAAATTGCGTTTTTGCACCATGATTTGTGCTTGTGCATTTACCATTGCCCTGGACCGAGCCTCCTCCCTCTTTGCATAATTGTCCTCCTTTTTCTTCCCTTCCTCCCTGTCAATCTTGATTTCATTCACCAGCCCTCTAAGAGCTTTAACCATAGGACTCTTGGTTTTCTTGGAAGGGCTCTCTCCTGTTGTTCCAATGCTCTTGGCCCTCTTGCTGCTACTGCTAGCCCTCTTGTTGGCACTGCCCATGGGACTGCATGTGTCGTCTTCTCCAGTCCCATCACAAAGATCTGCTGCAACACCATTGCGTGGCTGGTTGTCTTCCTCATCAAATCCTAGACAAAATGCAGATGCTCCATCCACTTCACATTATCGAATATCAGCATCAAATCATCTAGATAGGGGGGCACTCGATCCTTGAATACTCTGTAGCACTCGGTTCTCCCCTTGGTATTAGCTTGCCACCATGACTCACTTGCCAGGATTTCACCATTTGGACCTCGGCCTCCACTAGATTTCACCTGCACCTCTTTCCAGAAAGTTGCCAAGACCTTTGCTGTTGGAATTATGCCCTAGAGGCAATAATAAATATAGTTATTATTATAATTCCTGTATCAAGATAATCGTTTATTATCCATGCTATAATTGTATTGAATGAAGACTCATTTACATGTGTGGATACATAGACAAAACACCGTCCCTAGCAAGCCTCTAGTTGGCTAGCCAGTTGATCAAAGATAGTCGGTGTCTTCTGATTATGAACAAGGTGTTGTTGCTTGATAACTGGATCACGTCATTGGGAGAATCACGTGATGGACTAGACCCAAACTAATAGACGTAGCATGTTGATCGTGTCATTTTGTTGCTACTGTTTTCTACGTGTCAAGTATTTATTCCTATGACCATGAGATCATATAACTCACTGACACCGGAGGAATGCTTTGTGAGTATCAAACGTCGCAACGTAACTGGGTGACTATAAAGATGCTCTACAGGTATCTCCGAAGGTGTTAGTTGAGTTAGTATGGATCAAGACTGGGATTTGTCACTCCGTGTGACGGAGAGGTATCTCGGGGCCCACTCGGTAATACAACATCACACACAAGCCTTGCAAGCAATGTGACTTAGTGTAAGTTGCGGGATCTTGTATTACGGAATGAGTAAAGAGACTTGCCGGTAAACAAGATTGAAATAGGTATGCGGATACTGACGATCGAATCTCGGGCAAGTAACATACCGAAGGACAAAGGGAATGACATACGGGATTATATGAATCCTTGACACTGAGGTTCAAACGATAAGATCTTCGTAGAATATGTAGGATCCAATATGGGCATCCAGGTCCCGCTATTGGATATTGACCGAGGAGTCTCTCGGGTCATGTCTACATAGTTCTCGAACCCGCAGGGTCTCCACACTTAAGGTTCGACGTTGTTTTATGCGTATTTGAGTTATATGGTTGGTTACCGAATGTTGTTCGGAGTCCCGGATGAGATCACGGACGTCACGAGGGTTTCCGGAATGGTTTGGAAACAAAGATTGATATATAGGATGACCTCATTTGATTACCGGAAGGTTTTCGGAGTTACCGGGAATGTACCGGGAATGACGAATGGGTTCCGGGAGTTCACCGGGGGGGGGGTAACCCACCCCGGGGAAGCCCATAGGACATAAGGGTGGCACACCAGCCCTTAGTGGGCTGGTGGGACAGCCCAAAAGGGCTCTCTGCGCCATAGAGATAAAAATCAAAGAGAAATAAAAAAAAAGGGAGGTGGGAAGGAAGAGAAGGACTCCCACCCACCAAACCAAGTCCAACTCGGTTTGGGGGGGGAGCCTTCCCCCCTTGGCTCGGCCGACCCCCTTGGGGCTCCTTGAGCCCCAAGGCAAGGTTCCCTCCCTCCCACCTATATATACAGAGGTTTTGGGGCTGATTTGAGACGACTTTCCCACGGCAGCCCGACCACATACCTCCACGGTTTTTCCTCTAGATCGCGTTTCTGCGGAGCTCGGGCGGAGCCCTGCTGAGACAAGGTCATCACCAACCTCCGGAGCGCTGTCACGCTGCCGGAGAACTCTTCTACCTCTCCGTCTCTCTTGCTGGATCAAGAAGGCCGAGATCATCGTCGAGCTGTACGTGTGCTGAACGCGGAGGTGCCGTCTGTTCGGTACTAGATCGTGGGACTGATCGCGGGATTGTTCGCGGGGCGGATCGAGGGACGTGAGGACGTTCCACTACATCAACCGCGTTCACTAACGCTTCTTCTGTACGATCTACAAGGGTACGTAGATCACTCATCCCCTCTCGTAGATGGACATCACCATGATAGGTCTTCGTGCGCGTAGGAAATTTTTTGTTTCCCATGCGACGTTCCCCAACAGTGGCATCATGAGCTAGGTTCATGCGTAGATGTCTTCTCGAGTAGAACACAAAAGTTTTTATGGGCGGTGATGTGCGTTTTGCTGCCCTCCTTAGTCTTTTCTTGATTCCGCGGTATTGTTGGATTGAAGCGGCTTGGACCGACATTACTCGTACGCTTACGAGAGACTGGTTTCATCGTTACGAGTAACTCCGTTGCTCAAAGATGACTGGCAAGTGTCGGTTTCTCCAACTTTAGTTGAATCGGATTTGACCGAGGAGGTCCTTGGATGAGGTTAAATAGCAACTCATATATCTCCGTTGTGGTGTTTGCGTAAGTAAGATGCGATCCTACTAGATACCCATGGTCACCACGTAAAACATGCAACAACAAAATTAGAGGACGTCTAACTTGTTTTTGCAGGGTATGCTTGTGATGTGATATGGCCAACTATGTGATGTGATATATTGGATGTATGAGATGATCATGTTGTAATAGAAATATCGACTTGCACGTCGATGGTACGGCAACCGGCAGGTGCCATAGGGTTGTCTTTATACTAACGTTTGTGCTTGCAGATGCGTTTACTATTTTGCTAGGATGTAGCTTTAGTAGTAATAGCATGAGTAGCACGGCAACCCCGATGGCAACACGTTGATGGAGATCATGGCGTGGCACCGGTGACAAGAAGATCGTGCCGGTGCTTTGGTGATGAAGATCAAGAAGCACGTGATGATGGCCATATCATGTCACTTATGAATTGCATGTGATGTTAATCCTTTTATGCACCTTATTTTGCTTAGAACGACGGTAGCATTATGAGGTGATCTCTCACTAAAATTTCAAGACGAAATTGTGTTCTCCCCAACTGTGCACCGTTGCTACAGTTCGTCGTTTCGAGACACCACGTGATGATCGGGTGTGATAGACTCAACGTTCACATACAACGGGTGCAAAACAGTTGCGCACGCGGAACACTCGGGTTAAGCTTGACGAGCCTAGCATGTGCAGACATGGCCTCGGAACACATGAGACCGAAAGGTCGATCATGAATCATATAGATGATATGATTAGCATAGGGATGCTTACCACTGAAACTATACTCAACTCACGGGATGATCGGACTTGAGCTAGTGTAAGTGGATCATGAACCACTCAAATGACTAGAGAGATGTATTTTTTGAGTGGGAGTTTAGCGAATAATTTGATTAAGTTAAACTCTAATTATCTTGGACATAGTCTAAGTCCACTTTGCATATATTTGTGTTGTAGATCATGGCTCACGCGACAGTCATCCTGAATTTTAATACGTTCCTAGAGAAAGCTAAGTTGAAAGATGATGGAAGCAACTTTGTAGACTGGGCTCGTAATCTTAAGCTAATCTTACAAGCTGGGAAGAAGGATTATGTCCTTAATGCTGCGTTAGGAGATGAACCACCCGCTACGGCTGATCAGGATGTTGAGAACGCTTGGTTAGCACGTAAGGAGGACTACTCAATAGTTCAATGTGCAGTCTTGTATGGCTTAGAACCGGGACTTCAACGTCGCTTTGAGCGTCATGGAGCATTTGAGATGTTCCAGGAGTTGAAGTTTATCTTTCAGAAGAACGCCCGGATCGAGAGGTATGAGACCTCCGATAAATTCTATGCTTGCAAGATGGAGGAAAACTCATATGTCAGTGAACATGTGCTCAAAATGTCTGGGTACTCAAACCGTCTAGCTGAGTTGGGGATTGAACTCCCGCAAGAAGCTATCACTGACAGAATCCTTCAATCACTGCCGCCAAGCTATAAAGGCTTTGTGTTGAACTACAACATGCAAGGGATGAACAAGTCTCCCGGCGAGTTGTTTGCGATGCTGAAAGTCGCAGAGTCTGAACTCCGTAAAGAGCATCAAGTGTTGATGGTGAATAAGACCACTAGTTTCAAGAGAAACGGCAAAGGCAAGAAGGGCAATTCGAAGAAGAGGGGCAAGCCTGTTGCCAATCCGACGAAGAAACCCAAAGCTGGACCTAAGCCTGAAACGGAGTGTTACTATTGCAAGGGTATGGGTCACTGGAAGCGCAATTGCCCCAAGTATCTGGCAGATAAGAAGGCGGCCAAAGAAAAATCAGGTATATTTGATATACATGTTATTGATGTGTACTTAACCGGCTCTCGTAGTAGTGCCTGGGTATTCGATACCGGTTCTGTTGCTCATATTTGCAACTCGAAACAGGAACCGCGGAATAGACGAAGGCTAGCGAAAGATGAAGTGACAATGCGCGTAGGAAATGGTTCCAAGGTTGATGCAATCGCCGTCGGCACAGTGTCACTTCAGTTACCGTCAGGATTAGTGATGAACTTAAATCATTGTTATTTAGTGCCTGCGTTGAGCATGAACATTATATCTGGATCTTGTTTACTGCGAGACGGTTACTCTTTTAAGTCAGAGAATAATGGTTGTTCTATTTCTATGAGTAACATCTTTTATGGTCATGCACCGAATGTGAGAGGATTGTTCATATTGAATCTTGATAGCGATACGCATATACATAACATTGAGACCAAAAGAGTTAGAGTTAACAATGATAGCGCCATATTTTTGTGGCACTGCCGCTTAGGTCATATTGGAGTAAAGCGCATGAAGAAACTCCATGCTGATGGACTTTTGGAGTCACTTGACTTTGATTCACTTGACACATGCGAACCATGCCTCATGGGCAAGATGACTAAGACTCCGTTCTCCGGAACAATGGAGCGTGCAAGTGACTTGTTGGAAATCATACATACCGATGTGTGTGGTCCGATGAGCGTGGAGGCACGCGGCGGATATCGTTATTTTCTCACCTTCACTGACGATTTAAGTAGATATGGTTATGTCTACTTGATGAAGCACAAGTCTGAAACATTTGAAAAGTTCAAGCAATTTCAGAGTGAAGTGGAAAATCATCATAACAAGAAGATCAAGTTCCTGCGGTCTGATCGTGGGGGTGAATATCTGAGTTTCGAGTTTGGTACTCACTTAAGACAATGTGGAATTGTTTCACAGTTAACACCGCCTGGAACACCACAGCGTAATGGTGTGTCCGAATGTCGTAATCGTACTCTATTAGAGATGGTGCGATCTATGATGTCTCTTACTGATTTGCCGTTATCGTTTTGGGGTTATGCATTAGAAACAGCTGCATTCACTTTAAAAAGGGCACCATCAAAATCCGTTGAGACAACACCATACGAACTGTGGTATGGCAAAAGGCCAAAGTTGTCGTTTCTTAAGTTTGGGGATGTGATGCTTATGTCAAAAAGCTTCAGCCTGAAAAGCTGGAACCCAAAGCGGAAAAGTGCGTCTTCATAGGTTACCCAAAAGAGACAGTTGGGTACACCTTCTATCTCAAATCCGAGGGCAAAGTGTTTGTTGCTAAAAACGGAGCTTTTCTCGAGAAGGAGTTTCTCTCGAGAGAATTGAGTGGGAGGAAGATAGAACTTGACGAGGTTGTCGAACCTCTCATCCCTCTGGATGGTGGCGCAGGGCAAGGGGAAACCTCTGTCATTGCGACGCCGGTTGAGGAGGAAGTTAATGATGATGATCATGAAACTCCAGTTCAAGTTTCTGTCGAACCACGCAGGTCGACGAGACCACGTGCTGCTCCAGAGTGGTACGGTAATCCCGTCTTATCAATCATGTTGTTAGACAACAATGAACCTGCGAATTATGAAGAAGCAATGGTGGGCCCAGATTCCAACAGATGGCTGGAAGCCATGAAGTCCGAGATAGGATCCATGTATGAGAACAAAGTGTGGACTTTGGAGGTACTGCCTGAGGGCCGCAAGGCCATTCAGAACAAATGGATCTTTAAGAGGAAGACGGACGCTGACGGTAATGTGACCGTTTATAAAGCTCGACTTGTGGCAAAGGGTTTTTCACAAGTTCAAGGAGTTGACTACGATGAGACTTTCTCACCCGTAGCGATGCTTAAGTCCGTCAGAATCATGTTAGCAATAGCTGCATTTTTCGATTATGAAATCTGGCACCTTAACGGTTTCCTTAAGGAAGAATTGTATATGATACAACCCGAAGGTTTTGTCGATCCTAAGAATGCTACCAAAGTGTGCAAGCTCCAGCGATCCATTTATGGACTGGTGCAAGCATCTCAGAGTTGGAACAAACGTTTTGATGAGGTGATCAAAGCATTTGGGTTTATACAAGTGGTTGGAGAATCTTGTATTTACAAGAAAGTGAGTGGGAGCTCTGTGGCGTTTCTAATATTATATGTGGATGACATATTACTGATTGGAAACAACGTAGAGTTTTTGGAGAGCATAAAAGGTTACTTGAATAAAAGTTTCTCTATGAAGGACCTAGGAGAAGCTGCTTACATTCTAGGCATTAAGATCTATAGGGATAGATCAAAACGCGTGATAGGACTTTCACAAAGCACATACCTTGATAAAGTTTTGAAGAGGTTCAAAATGGAACAATCCAAGAAAGGGTTCTTGCCAGTTCTACAAGGTACGAGATTGAGTAAGACTCAGTGCCCAGCAACTGATGAAGATAGAGAGCATATGCGATCCGTCCCCTATGCTTCAGCCATAGGTTCTATCATGTATGCGATGCTGTGCACTAGACCGGATGTTAGCCTGGCCATAAGTATGGCAGGTAGGTTCCAGAGTAATCCAGGAGTGGATCACTGGACAGCGGTCAAGAATATCCTAAAGTACCTGAAAAGGACTAAGGAGATGTTTCTCGTGTATGGAGGTGACGAAGAGCTCGCCGTAAAAGGTTACGTTGATGCAAGCTTTGACACAGATCCGGACGACTCTAAGTCGCAAACCGGATACGTATTTATTCTTAATGGGGGTGCGGTAAGCTGGTGCAGTTCCAAGCAAAGCGTCGTAGCAGATTCTACATGTGAAGCGGAGTACATGGCTGCCTCGGAGGCGGCTAAGGAGGGTGTCTGGATGAAGCAGTTCATGACGGATCTTGGAGTGGTGCCAAGCGCACTGAATCCAGTAACTTTGTTCTGTGATAACACGGGTGCCATTGCCTTAGCAAAGGAACCACGGTTTCACAAGAAGACCAGACACATCAAACGACGCTTCAACCTCATCTGCGACTACGTCGAGGGAGAGGACGTAAATATATGCAAAGTGCACACGGATCTGAATGTAGCAGACCCGCTGACTAAACCTCTTCCACGGCCAAAGCATGATCAACACCAGAACTGTATGGGTGTTAGATTTATTACAATGTAATTCACATGATGATGTGAGGGCTAGATTATTGACTCTAGTGCAAGTGGGAGACTGTTGGAATTATGCCCTAGAGGCACTAATAAATATAGTTATTATTATAATTCCTTTATCAAGATAATCGTTTATTATCCATGCTATAATTGTATTGAATGAAGACTCATTTACATGTGTGGATACATAGACAAAACACCGTCCCTAGCAAGCCTCTAGTTGGCTAGCCAGTTGACCAAAGATAGTCGGTGTCTTCTGATTATGAACAAGGTGTTTGTTGCTTGATAACTGGATCACGTCATTGGGAGAATCACGTGATGGACTAGACCCAAACTAATAGACGTAGCATGTTGATCGTGTCATTTTGTTGCTACTGTTTTCTGCGTGTCAAGTATTTATTCCTATGACCATGAGATCATATAACTCACTGACACCGGAGGAATGCTTTGTGAGTATCAAACGTCGCAACGTAACTGGGTGACTATAAAGATGCTCTACAGGTATCTCCGAAGGTGTTAGTTGAGTTAGTATGGATCAAGACTGGGATTTGTCACTCCGTGTGACGGAGAGGTATCTCGGGGCCCACTCGGTAATACAACATCACACACAAGCCTTGCAAGCAATGTGACTTAGTGTAAGTTGCGGGATCTTGTATTACGGAACGAGTAAAGAGACTTGCCGGTAAACGAGATTGAAATAGGTATGCGGATACTGACGATCGAATCTCGGGCAAGTAACATACCGAAGGACAAAGGGAATGACATACGGGATTATATGAATCCTTGACACTCAGGTTCAAACGATAAGATCTTCGTAGAATATGTAGGATCCAATATGGGCATCCAGGTCCCGCTATTGGATATTGACCGAGGAGTCTCTCGGGTCATGTCTACATAGTTCTCGAACCCGCAGGGTCTGCACACTTAAGGTTCGACGTTGTTTTATGCGTATTTGAGTTATATGGTTGGTTACCAAATGTTGTTCGGTGTCCCGGATGAGATCACGGACGTCACGAGGGTTTCCGGAATGGTCCGGAAACGAAGATTGATATATAGGATGACCTCATTTGATTACCGGAAGGTTTTCGGAGTTACCGGGAATGTACCGGGAATGACGAATGGGTTCCGGGAGTTCACCGGGGGGGGGGGTAACCCACCCCGGGGAAGCCCATAGGACATAAGGGTGGCGCACCAGCCCTTAGTGGGCTGGTGGGACAGCCCAAAAGGGCTCTATGCGCCATAGAGATAAAAATCAAAGAGAAAGAAAAAAAAGGGAGGTGGGAAGGAAGGGAAGGACTCCCACCCACCAAACCAAGTCCAACTCGGTTTGGGGGGGGGGAGCCTTCCCCCCTTGGCTCGGCCGACCCCCTTGGGGCTCCTTGAGCCCCAAGGCAAGGTCCCCTCCCTCCCACCTATATATACGGAGGTTTTGGCGCTGATTTGAGACAACTTTCCCACGGCAGCCCGACCACATACCTCCACGGTTTTTCCTCTAGATCGCGTTTCTGCGGAGCTCGGGCGGAGCCCTACTGAGACAAGGTCATCACCAACCTCCGGAGCGCCGTCACGCTGCCGGAGAACTCTTCTACCTCTCCGTCTCTCTTGCTGGATCAAGAAGGCCGAGATCATCGTCGAGCTATGCGTGTGCTGAACGCGGAGGTGCCGTCCGTTTGGTACTAGATCGTGGGACTGATCGCGGGATTGTTCGCGGGGCGGATTGAGGGACGTGAGGACGTTCCACTACATCAACCGCGTTCACTAACGCTTCTGCTGTACGATCTACAAGGGTACGTAGATCACTCATCCCCTCTCGTAGATGGACATCACCATGATAGGTCTTCGTGCGCGTAGGAAAATTTTTGTTTCCCATGCGACGTTCCCCAACATTTGCTTGGGTATACCTATTCTTCATAGCCTTCACATTATATTTCTGTCCACAAGATCTACGAAAATCTCTGCATATGTTCTTCCACCCAACAGGAGCCATTTGATTGTTTGGGCGGTTCCCGTCACTAATATCGCGAATGACTAATTTTAAAAAGAGTTCTAGCTTGGTTCATTCCATTTAGCATTATCAAAGCAACGCTGTCATGCATTGCAACTCGATTACAAAACGATACTATGTGATACTTTGCAATTGTGAAACACATGAGCACTGCAAATGTTACCTCATCCGAGTCGTCTTCTTCCTCTCGGAGTTTTGGAGCATGTTGAAGTTGGTACAGTAGAAGCCTTCCTCATCGTCGTCCAGGTCAATGTGGCCTCCAATCTGAGCGCTTGTGGCATTGGTCAGGGACCTGCCGCGCTTGACAACACCACCACCGCGACCAGCCCCTGACTTTGCTGGACGAGGAGGCATGCCGGCGCTGGATGAGGTTCCTCGGCCACCTGTGCCTCGGCCCGCACCTGGACCGCGTCCAGCCGTGGCCACCACATGCTTGCCGCTGCGTCGACGGGGAGAGGCCTCGTGGGGTAGCAGAACATGCTGGTACTCCGACAGGGCAGGAAACGCCGCTGCCTCGGAGTTCAGGTCCAGTCCACCCGGCGCTGGCGGATCGAGGAAGGTCGGGGCCGCACCCAGGCCTCCAGTCGACGCGCCCAGAGCACCCAGGCCTCCAGTCGCCGCGCCCAGGCCTCCAGTCACCGCTCCCAGGGCACCCATGCGCGGAGAGAAGCCTCCAGCCGCCGGAGCGCGAAACGGAGCAGCAGCCGCACGAATCGGTGGGGAGTAGTTGCCGACCTGGGAGCCATCACCAAAGAAGTCCTCTTCCTTGTCGGCGCCTTGGGAATCTTGGAAAAGGGCGGCGAAGCTCCTACCGGCCATGGTGGAGACCGGGCGGCGAGCGGAGGAGGCGAGCGGATCCGGGCGGCGTGCTGGATCGGAAGAATTTCGGCCGGGGCGAGCTCGCGATGGAGGGCGGCGGCGACGAGACCTGGGGTGCGCGGTGGGGAGGGATGGGGTGCGCGGTGGGCGAGGGATGTGGTCACGGGTGGGATGCACGGTGGGCGGGCTGAAAAAGTGGTGGGACCCACCCAAAAATAAGTGACTTATAAATTTTAAGCTGGGGTGTAGCAACTTATGACTTATAAGTTGGGGTGACTTATAAGTTGGGCCTGTTTGGCAAAATAAGTCACCTTTTGCACTTTTTAACTTATAAGTTGGTGACTTATTTGGAATCAAACATGGCCTAAGTCACTCCCCACTATGATTAGTCTTTATACAAGGCTACTATGAAAATACACTTTGCATCTATATAAGGCCAATTAATCGATGCAAAAATTAATGATATCTTCTTGTACTAGCAATTTTTAAATATTTGCATGCATGTAGTCATAATAATACTTAGCTACTTTTTTATTCCTTTCTTGCAAATATGCGACATAGTAATGATCCATGTAAACGAAAAAAAAAAGTTGCTTGCAAAGTAGTTATTAAATTTTTAATAATACTACACCTACGTAAAGAAGCTATGAGGGGCTATTTAACTTTCTAATCTGAACCTGTCGGCCCCCATGATTTTAACGGAGGCGGGTCCCTTGCCCCTAAACCGATCCACTAATTTTGCTCCACAAACTGTTACGTAAAATGTTCACGTAACTTTATGTGGATCTAGCAAAGCTCTTAAGAGCGAGGAGGCCGGGGCCGCGGCTCCGGGACAAGATGGCCGACGCATGGCGGCTTGGGTGGTACGTGTTGGATGACGGCGTCGGCTTCGGCCACTAGGGTGGTGCGGCCTCGTCGAATCTGGGCTCGGGCGCCTGGATCCGTGCGCGGGATGGTGGTGCTTCGTGTCGGCGGCCGCGAGCGGCTGGTGGCGCGTTGGTGTGCTGGTGGGGCGCGGCTGAGCGACCCGGGCATGGAGCGTCGCCGGAGGTGTTTCAGGCGAAGGTTGCGACTCAAGGGGGGCTTCCCTCCCGTCTGGTTTGGCTCGGCCTGTGACGGGCGTCGGCTGGGCAGTGGCGGGTGGTAGCACGGATCTGGCCGGGTTGGTCTCGTGTGGAGGTGTGGAGGATGGTAGCGCGACGGCGCTGCAACTGGTGGCCGGAGCGGGGGCGGCTACGAAGGCGTGAGGTGTCGCGGTGGTTTTTGCTCGCCGTGTGTGACTGGTGGTTGGCGGCGACATGCTCTCTGGTGCATCGTGGATTCTTGTGACGGACGTCGGCGGGCTGTGGTGGCAATGGGTTTGGTGAGCTCCGGTCGAAAACCTAGCATGACCACGGCTGATGCCAGCGGCGACGGTGTCTTTGGACGTCGTTTCCCACCTTGGAGGCGTCGTCGTGTGGAGCCCCTTCACCTCCCTTGTCGTCTCAGTCGAATTCCCGGTGAAAACCTTAGCTCCGGCCTTGGCCGCGGCAGGCATCGACGCGTTCGGTTGCTTCCTCCTTGGGGCGATGGCTTTGGAGGTCCGGTCTCTTATCAGCTCTGGTGGCTTTGGAGTTTTGTTGTTGGCCAGGTGTCTACGCAGCCTCGGGGCCGGTGTGGAAGTCGGAGCAGCGGCTCTGGGGATTTCCTTTGCGTCTGGTGTTCCCTTTGGTCGCTTGGGCGGTAAAGCCATTGACTCGGCTGGATCGTGGCCTCGGGGCGAGTGTGGATTTTGGAACAACGGATCTAGGGATTTCCTTTGCGTCTGGTGTTGCCTTTGGTTGTTCGGGCCGCAAAGCCATTGACTCAGCTGGATCGTGGCCTCGGGGCAAGTTTGGATGTCGGAATAGCGGCTCCGGAGATGGTTGTAGGGTGTCGGCTTCGGTTCATTGGGTGACAACGCGGGCGGCTCTCCCGGAGCGCGACCTTGGGGTCAACATGTGTTATTGTTGGTTGTAAGTCGGAGCGGCGGCTCCGGAAAAGGGTTGTACAATGTCGATTTCGGTTGCCCGGGCGACGGAGTTGGCGACTCGTCGGATGCGCGACTTCGGGGCCGGTGTGGAAGTCGGAGCGACAGCTCCGGAGTTTTTCCTTTGCGTCTGGTGTTGCCTTTGGTCGCTTGGGCGTCAAAGCCATCGACTCGGTTGGATTGTGGCCTCAGGGCCAGTGTGGATGTCGGAGCAGCGGCTCCGGAGATGGTTGTAGGGTGTCGGCTTCGATTGCTCGGGTGACGAAGCGGGTGGCTCGCCCGGAACACGAGCTTGGGGTCGGCGTGTGTTTTTGTTGGTTGTAAGTTGGAGCGGTGACCCCAGAAATGGGTTGTGGGGTGTCGATTTCGGTTGCTCGGGTGATGGAGTTGGTGACTCGTTGGATGTGCGGCCTCGGGGTCGGTGTGTGGGCCGTTGTTGTATCGTTTTCGGTCAGTTTTCCTTATTAACTGACAAATTCTTCTTCTTTTATATGAAAAAGGCAGAGTTCGTGTTGGTTCCTCATTTTTTTATATGTATACTTGTAATCTTAGTTTGTGACCTTATATAAAGGAATGGAGGTAGTATAAAACCCAGGTAAAAATGAGTGAGAAAAAGTCTCCCTCTCCTAACAAGGGAGTCTTAAGAGTCCCCATAAAACAACTTTTTTCCTCGGTCTCCAGCCCGAGCGCGTGACATATCAGAGCAAGTACAATACTGGGCTATAAGCCTGCTTACATGATAATTTTATCTATGTAAAGAAAAGAGACATGAAAAGTGAGAGGAATGGACTCTCATGCGAGCCTAGCTATGTTTAGAATTAAATACATCACGAGTGCCTTAACTTGTTTGACGCGGTCATTTTCATGCCTGAACTTGTAAAATAAATGAACTGGTGCGTGAACTTGTCCAAGCATTCAAATACGGTGCCTACAACCATATCAAGCGTATGCACTATGCATATGGCATGTTAACATGGTTTTGTTCCGCATGTCAATGAGTGTAAGAGGAGAGAGGGATGTGTGAGAAGGACAAAATCACTGTTGTGACCCATATGACGAAAATATTGCACATAATGAACTCACCGGAAAAGAATTTCACGTTTTGACCCTTTTAGAAACGCGAGAACCCGTGGCGTTTTTGGTCAACTAAGAAACGCCATACTAGTTTGCGTTTGTACACTCGTGCAACACCATACTAGTTTGCGTTTCTGTTGGGCAGCAACGCCAGCCTCCTTGGTGTTTCCATATTGGGGTGCAACGCCAGCCACCATGTCGTTTCTGCCTGAGATATTTATTTGAACCCCACCCTCCCCCACGAGGCCACCATTCCACTCACCCTCTTCTCCCCCACCTCTCCCCCGAGCTGCAGCTCCTTTTTTTACCTTTTCTCCCCGACTTGTCCCCTCTCAAATCCTTCCAAAAGGATTGATTTGGTCCGTGGATTCGGTGTCATTTCTGTTGCTTGAGGTAATCTCCTTCATCTCCCAAATTTTGATTGGTTGGATTTGTGTATTTGGGTGGTTTTTTGTTCATGTGTTTTCTAACCCTTGTTTTGATCATTGTTCCAAAATGTGATGTTCTTAGTGTATACTAATGATTATAGTTGTTCCAATAATGTTGCATTGTATTGGTTGGGTTATGCTTATTGTAAAGATTTATGGTTATGGTTAGGGTTAGGGTTAGGGTAATGCTTAATTTAGATGGACATAGATGTTTCTTAGTTGTTTTTTAGTAATGTGATGTACTTAGCATTGGTACTTTTGTTACTTTTTTAGATGGACAAGATTGTGAATATTTATTATGTTGACAAAGAGGCATTCATGAATGTTGATATTGTTGACCATTATGAGGAAGAGTGTATATTTCTTAAGAGTCCTACTTATGAAGAGGTTGTGGAAGAAACGCGGATATGATTGAAGTGGGTTGATCCAAGTGACCAAGTTGAATTATTAGGAATATATGATGTTGGGTCGGCACAGAAGTGTCGAATGAAGACAATGCGTATCAATTCCAATTTGCATTGGGTTACATACAAGGAGGTTGTTGCATCCTCGGTAGTCAAGTCACTCGAAGTGTTTGCAAGTAAGGTGGTCAGGGCTCCTCTTTTGCGTGTTGACTTGAACCAACCCTTAGTACATGATTTGAGCCCGATTAGTAGTGTGCCACCTATTGTTGAGCATAAAGTTAAAGTGGAAGTCAATGAGTATCCCAGATATGAGTTCGGAGGTAGTGCACCGATCAAAGATGATGGTCATGACTCCGACAAAGAGTATGAGAGGCACCACAACATTGTTGGTGACGTAGAGGCTCAAGTAAGGCATGATGACATGGATCCTGACATTGTGTATCAGCGTGCTTGTGTGGATGAGTCGAATGATGAAGGCCCGATGAATGAGTTGGACGAGGATGGCTTCACTGAGAAAGAAGCGGACTGGTATACAAAAATCACCGGTACGGATCACAAAGTTCCCTTGTTTTGTGATGTTAGCCTTGCAGATAAGGCTATATTCGACGGTGGCATGAGTAAGACAATTGAGGCTAGAATGTTCCCAAGTAGCACATCCGGCGCGATTTCTACGTGTTACCTAAAGAAAGGTTTGATGTTCGAGCACATGCTAGAATTCAAGATGTGGTTGTGTGAGTATGCCGTCAAACACTATAGGCCTTTCATAGTTGTTCACTCGGACTGCAACAAGCGATACACCATGAAATGCGAGGTATAAAAATGCAAATGAAAAATCAATGGAAGACTCACGAAAGATGGTTGGTGGAAGATAAGTAGTTGCACTGCAACTCACCAATGCACACCGCCGACCGATGAAGCACCGACGACACACCATTAGCTAACCTCGGAATTCAATTGAACTTTAATTTAGTAGTCCATCTCTATGTGCACTCTAAATCGCTATGGGAACTCCATTATGTGTACTCTTAGTCGCTATGTGATGTTTGAACTTTAATTTAGTCCTTTGTGTGATGTTTGAACTTTAATTGCTATGAATCTATGTAATGCATGTACTCTATGTGGGCTATGTGATGTTTGAACTTTAATTTACTTTCATTTACCATCTCAGCAACACCATCTGAGGCGTTTGAATGTGGGCTGGAAACGCCATCTCAGAACATAGAAACGCCAAGGTACTCTGGCGTTTGGATGTGGCCTGGGAACGCCAAGAAGGCTAGCGTTTTGCAGCCTCTACGTGAAACGCCAACTAGGCTGACGTTTTTGCCTCTTGTCGAAACGCCAGCGAGGCATTGGTGTTCCCTTAAACCAGAAGGTGGCAACTACGATTTTTGGCAGCGTTTGCATATGGATGGGGAATGCCAGGGGGCTTGGCGTTGTAGCATCTACTTGAAACGCCAACGAGGCTGGCGTTTCTGGCCTGTTTTGCTCAGTCTATACCCAAATATTCACAGTCTATACCCAAATTCACAGTCTAAACAACATGACAAGTTCATAAATACTTCAAACGACATAACACTACTAGTTCATACTTCAAACTACAAGCCAAGTTCATAAATACTTCAAACAACATGACACTAATAGTTCATAGTTCAAACGACATAACACTAATAGTTCATACTTCAAACTACAAGCCAAGTTCATAAAACTCCATTGTGTGTACTTCACTTCCTCCCTATCTTTGCATGCATCTTACCCTTAGTGACGTAGCCCTCTCGAGTGTTCTGCCAGCCAGGACGTTAGATGTTCCTTGAGCTAGCTCGACTTGTTTCTTCTGTCGACTGAGTAGGTTAACTTGGTTGCGGATCGTCTTCCGTCTGTGAAGCCCCAAACTCCATGAAGTCTGGATCCGCGGCCTCGTTGTTTGTCTCCTCTTCTTCTTCAACTTCCTCAATATGTGTCTGGCTCGAAGAAGCACGTGGTTGGTTGGAAGACGGACAAGCGGTAGAAGCACGTGGTCGGCTGGAAGACGGACGAGCGGAAGAATGCACATCCATTATGTCATCAGCACGTGCCCGCACATCGGTGGATGAAACACCATGGCAAGACAGTAAAGCGGCTAGTGTGAGACATCGATTGGCGACCTTCTGCACAAGGAAAAGACATTGACATGTTAATATGCTAACAGAGCTACGAAAAATAAAACAAAGGTTAATAAGGCATCTAACCTGCAGAGTACTTCTAACAAGCCCGTCCGTTTCTGGACCTGGGGCACGGTCAAGCACCACGTTACTATCATTGATACATCTCCATAGCCCCGTGTCCCGGATAAAACATATATGACAGACCACCCACGAATAAATGACACATGTTCATATTTTAAAGGAGGGACGTACCACTTGGTCATGGAGAGGGCCATAGTCAGGATGCGCTCCAACTGTCTCCCTAATAGAATTGTTGAATGAAGCACCAGGAGCCTCGCTTGGCAGTAAGTCCAAGCAATCGGAACGAGTCCAAGCACCCTTGTGGATAACTATGTACTCTTTACGCATCCACTCCAAATGCTTTAAATATGCCGCCTCGTTAGTGCCGGGTGTTTGATCAGTTTCAACTCGAGCATTCCTCTGAGCATTCCACATGTCCACCCATACAATGTGGTGCTCCTCCCAATTGATGACACTCTTATTGTTTTACCCGTTTGTCCTACAAAGCATTAAAATAATATATCAGTTCCATTTTCTCGTGTTAGACATTGATCAACAGGTGATACAAAAAACTCACTTATGTAGCACCACACTTGTCTCGACGTGATCCGGCTGGCTGCGTTGTTGGACTCCGAACTGCTTTGAAACACGATAAGGAAGATGCCACTCCACCGCAAAAAAGCATATCATGAGGCACCGCACACGCCAAAGATGCTGGTCATGAAGACACATATTGCTCAGAGGGAACTACCTAAGTACCGTGTACGGCCTCCAATTGACCTACATCACAACAAGTCACTCGCCCATGCACGGATTTTTTCCAGAAAAGATGCTAAAGCATTTGGATAATTACCTGTTCATAAGTTAGCATGTCAAGCTCGCTTATGTATGCCTTGTACCGCCCCATAGCTGCGATACTCGTCCATTGGACATTAGTCCATGTGTGTGCGGTAGTGGGGTACCGCTCCTCATCCCCGCACGATGCTTCTGCTCGTAAAAATCATCAAGGTCCGGATATTTATCGGGCTGAAACATCCTACATAATATGAACAAATTCTTTTAGGCATTCGCCTAGTACCAAAAACAATCACACTTCACCTAGTGTCAAAAACCTAGGCATTCACCTAGTGCCACAAAACCTAGGCATACACCTAGTGCCAATAATATGAACAAAACCTAGGTTACATCTAGTGTCACAAAAAATTACACCTAGTGCCAAAAACCTAGGCATTCACCATCACAAATTTAGTTTTACTTGAAAACATAGGCATTAACCATCACAAAATTGATTTTACTTCAAAACCTAGGTTACACCTAGTGGAAAAAAAGCTCCACAAATACAAAGTTATTGCAAAAACTAATTGAAGGGGTTGGAGGAGCTTACCGACCTCTTCGATTTGTCCCAAAGAACCCACAAAACGGTTGAGTGAGGAGGGAGATCGAGGGGGGGGGGGATTTGGAGGAGGGAGTATTTTTTCGCCAAGCCTCACACGAACAGAGGAGGAAGAAACGGTGGTTGATGGGCGATGGCCCGACCCGGGGTAGATATGGCCCCTAGAAACGCCACGAGGCTTGGCTTTGCAGTGACGGCAAGAAATGCCAAAGTACACTCCGTTGTTGTGCTGGCAAGAAACGTCACATTGCACTGGCGTTTCACAGTACACCTGCAACGCCACGGTTTACGCTGTTTTTAGAAAGGGCTAGATCGTAAAATTGTTTCGTGTCGAATTTATTTTGTGCCCATATTCACTCAGAAGGTCAGAACAATGATTTTGTCCGTACCAGAACCACACTTTTGATAGTTTTATAAAAAACTCCGTCTAGTTTAATTATATTTCAAAATAAAATCCCATTTATTTTATTTAAATAGGTCAAACTGCTTTGATCCAACCCGAGGGGTCGAGATCCTGAAGCCAGCATGTGAGTTAAATAGTAATTAATTAATTAAAAAAATAGCGCCCATCAGGCATTCGAATCCAGTACCTGGGCGCACAACTGCTCACATATGTTCCTCGCAAAAAAAAAAAGTGCACACATGTGTTGGCCACGAAGGCAAATACTCGCTCCGTTCCAAAATAACTGTCTCAACCTTAATACAATTTTGTACTAAAGCTAGTATAAAGTTAAGACACTTATTTCAGGATAGAGGGAGTACTTCTCTGTGGAAATAAATTCCTCTTTTATAATAAAGATACCAGCCGAAATAATAAATGGAAACTAAAAAGAAGAAAGGACTTACCTCTTCAAGCATTTGTGTTATTTATGAGCTAGCCGTCCATATACCACGTTTATGAATAAGGGTACCGGAAGAAATAAGTTCCTATTTATAAGCTAGACGTCTACATATCACGTTGCTATTTACTTCTTCAAGCATTTATTTCTTAGTTTTTTAATATATGACGCTCTTATAGGTACGTACATTTTTTCTTTCAATATTATGTTTATTATGTATATTATTGTTCCGGTTTGAAAATAAAAATGTAAGAAAAAAATTACAGTTGCCATAAACTTGATAAAGTGTTACTGAATTTGAAAAAATATTCAACATATTTTTAAAAAAATTCTCACGTGTATTAAGAAGTTGTAGACATGTTTTAAAAAATGTGTAAAATTGTTCTTACATTCCTGCAAACATGTTTAACATTTTTAACACATTTATAGATTTTTTTTTATTTTACACAATGATTTTTAATACACATTGAATTGCTTGTGTTGAAATGTTTTTATTATGTTAAAATTCCTGAATGAAAGTACAAAACATTACACAATATTTATAATATAAATTCAACTATATAAATACACATAAATTTTAGAAAAAGTTCATGTTTACCTCTTCAAACTACACAACAATAAAAATCGAATAAAAAATTAAATGGACAATAATCACATATTGATATTTTCTATATATTTATGTTGGAAAATTTAACACATCATGACAACTGAACAGTAACTTGAAAAAAAGCTGTAATTAACTTGAATGGAAATTGCACGGTGATAGGTAGAATTCATCTATATATATATATCCAGCGAAGAAATATTTTCAAAGTATTGATTGTTCTGGTGACTAGCGTGCATGCTACTTAACCTGCATGCCCCATGTTGGAAACCCACCGAATGACGCAATTTCCTTTTTCCGGTTATTAACATACTCCCTTCATCCCAAAATTTTTGTCTTAAGTTTATCTAGAAATGGATGTATCTAAATACTAAAACATGACTAGATACATTCATATCTAGACAAATTTAAGACAAGAATTTTGGGACGAAGGGAGTACCTGGCAAGGGCTTTTTGCCACATTTAATTAAACCTTAGGATGTGTTTTGTAAAAAAAAAGGCTATCACTGGTACAGGCGGGGCTCACACCCACTGACATGTGGGCTGACTGCGAGCTAGCACTCCATGCGCGCAACATATACGTCAACATACCGGCGAAGGCACCCTATATGCATCGTGTGACAAGTTGTATCATTATTTTTGTGTAGCTAGTTTAAGCACTAGCAAAAATAATACTCTTTAGCATTATGTTTTAGGCCTCTTTAGCATGCATAAGCTCAGCACGAGCATACATGAAGAGTGAACACCTGAACAGCTGTTCACTGGTCAACATGAATGAACGAAGTGAGCGACATATGTGTTTCAAAAAATATTCAAAATTTTAAATATAATAGTTTAATTTTTAGAAAATGTTCAAAACAAAAAAATTATCCAGATTTTCAAAACAGAAATTCAAATTTCAGAAAAAAAATTGCAATTTTTAAAATTTCAGAAATGTCGATATTTTCAAAAATTATAAAATTTTGAAAAAAATGTATGAACTTATTTAAAAATAATAATAATAAAATTGTTTGTATTTTCTAAAATTTCGTTTTTTCAAAAAATATTCAGATTTCCAAAATTTGTTGAAATTTCAAAAAAGTTCAAACTTCACAAAAAACTTCAAAATTTTAAAAAATAAATCAATAATAATAATATTTACCCCGTGTTTGGAAACATAATATTTAAATATTTTGTTTACTTATTTAACCGACATGTCTAAGCAGATACAAGCTACCGAACAAATTCTCAGCTTAACATATCTTAGCACATACATCACAATCAAACAACACCAAATGCATGTACTCGCGTGTCTATAGTCAGCATGTATCAGAGAAGACCAACCATGCTAGGTTGGGAATGCTATCAAACACACCCTAAGTTGTGCCAAATGGCTGAAAGATCGATGACCAAAGCCGACAGGAAGGTGCTGACGGCGTCCATGGGATTACTGCACGACCTCGGTACCCCTGCTTCCTCTATCTCGTCGACGCTATCTTTGCTTCAAGCCTGCAACTAGCAGGCTAATTTGTCTACTCAATTTACATGTAAGTGCACCTTCTAATCATTTGCTTAAAGGTTCATTAGGTGCTCTAATGGATGATGAACATGTTTAAGTTTCCTTAATGATCGATGTTTAAGACCTAACCGATGTACCTTGGAATAGCTGCAAAACTGCTAGTTGGGAGGGTTTTTTACATGGGTTGTGATGCAGTTGTGTCGGGCTAGTTTCCAGTTACTATTTGCAGGTGTTTGCTATTTATTTATTTATTTGCGGGAATTGCAGGTGTTTGCTATGAACGCCTAGGAAACCATTTTGGAGTGTGGTGGAGACCAAATAAGAGAACATCATACATAAGTTGAGCACATGAAGTCATGTCATGCAAAGCTCAATCTGATAGATCCCGTGGATCTTAGGCTAGATGTGTTCGGATGATGAGTAGTGACTTATTACCTTGTGATGAACTCGATGAGCTCCCTCCGGTCGTCCATCGTGAGGTGGTGACGACGGTGGGAAAGGAGAGAGATGTGACAGCGGCTGAGGTGGACTTCCCATCGCTTCAGTGCATCCCTCTAGATCGGATTAGGGTTAGAAAGTGGGGAACGAGTGGCGGCGGCGAACCTCGTAACTTGTGCCATGGTCCCCACCTCCTCTTTATAGCACTACGCGACAGGGGCCCACCAGCCTTACTTGGGCTGGACGCCCCCGATCAGGGTGTGAGTCAAGGTCCAATGGGCCGTTGGGCCCATTGGAGAAAGAGATCAACCTAACATTCTCCCCCTCGATCTCATCATATACTTTTAACTTTACCCGTTTCGTAACAGATCAATACATAGGGCATGTTTCATCGTCACGGCTCAATTGCCGATGGAATCAGACAGCCACAATGTACCTCTCTATTTTGAGACAGATTCTTTAACCTTGGGTCCTTTATTGTCCGGAAATTTTAGACTATACCATAAAACCCATGTCGACTGTGTGTTCTCCGAACGCACTGGGCGGTAAGCCTTTGATAAGCAGATTTGCAAACACTTGTTTGTCGCTTTTATGCTTTCAAGCATTTTTCCATAATTCCGGACTTTCTCCTTCACAACATGTAACTCTTTGTCAGTGTGTTTGGCATCAACACTTGACTCGTTGTGACAGGAGCGAAAGATCTTAAAATGGTAATCGTCGTTGTCAACCATTATCCACTCCGGGTACATGTAGCCTTAACCACGTTGCCCGTCCCTCAGCCTCATATCAAGCTATAACATATCATCGCATCACATTGATGACAATGGTTTCACTCATTTGGAGATTTTCTACACAAAACTCCGAGTATGAAAGTTAGCGACAATTTTGGATTTCGCTATACATTTCACAAGTCCTCCTTTGTACTCACAATGTTTTGAGAGCACTTATTTCTTTCAGCATGAGACCGATATCTTTGAATCCATTCCATTGATTTATCTATGGACTGGACATTGCCAAAACAACCCGGATATATACGTGAACTGTGTCAGGGTAATATCTTGAGCTTCCAACAACTGAAGCATATGGTACCATATCCGTTTGCAATCTTTTCTTATTAACTTTTGGAACACCATAGTTTCCACTTCCATTACCCTTGACTATAAGAACAGGCGTAGGTTTTCTCGTATGCATGCTTTAGAGATCTTTCTTAGCATGTCCATGCGACATTCCTAATACCCCCTTTTATTCTTTTGAACTTTGAGGACAAGAACTTCTTTTCTCCTCCTGCAGTAAATTGACATCACCACTAGCAAGTAGGACATCATCCACATGCATAGGAATTGGGAAACGAATTTCCCATTCTATGACTTTGCATGAATGCAATTGTCCTCTCATTTTCTTTGCACAAAATCTTTCGATTTAAGTCATGTTTTACACCTTTACATATTTCCTTTGGAGTCACATTTGCCTTGTAGACCCTTCATAAAGTCTATGTTAGTGAAATTCAAATGATGTAATTCCACTAACATAGACTTTATAGTAGTCACAAGTATCTGATTTTCACATGCCTAGAGACCATCAAAATCTCAGGTACTCGCACTTATTTCATATGGGGTTGTCGTTGCTCTGTCATTGCCAAGAGGCAAATTCATTCTATAGTCACCCATTTCCAAAAGGCAATAGGTTTTACAGGGACGTGTATCACAAGATCCCTTGTAGAGCTAACAACAGGTGTTGTATAGGTCATACAACATGCTCCCCCAGATTACTCCATCTTCACTGAAGAAATGGCGTATCTTTAAACTTTCTTCTTTATGGCACTTTAAGCACCACCGTTGTATTCCTTAGTCTGCATTCGGAACTATAAAAGATCCGAAAATACAACTGTTTCTTTTCTTTAGGGGTATCATAATGACGGTATTCAGATGACTGTCGTACTCCCCTTGACAATCATATTCTTCATTAATGGATCACTTTAGATGCATAATGTGCATCACATCATCTAAAGTACAGATGAGTCATGAAATACATTACAATGTATTTCATGTCTCTTTCTCCCCCTCGAAATGTGGCAAGAACTTTTCTGCCACAATTTCGAAACCCATTCATAGCTCTTATGAAATGAGGAAACTTCAATTATCTAGCTCATTCATCTTATCACTTCATGTAAAATGAAGTTATAAGTTAACTAGTATGGGAGTACTTTTTCCTCATTTCATTTCAGAAACTCAACAGAGTTCTTAATCATTGTCTCTTTTGCAAATCACACTTGCATATCATTCTTGTCTTTAGGTTCGTCTGTTACTTTTATCCTTTCTGGATTTAGTGATTGCATAATGACCGTTACACATAAGGTGTACGGTCGATAATAGGAAAGCTTAATAGCTACTCCATACTTTTCTCCCATAGTGGGACACATTAACCGCACATGAGTCATCATAACTTTCTCCTGTCATACAGGATAAGGCCTTTGCCAAAATTTCTCCCGCCTTACACGGATTGTTGACATAATACAATGTCAACTTTACCCGGTTACGCAGGCATGCTTCCCAGACTTTTCCCGCCATGCGGATAATTCCCTGTAAGGGACATAAATGCCATAATTGGCTCTTTTGACTGCATTAAATTCAGAAATAAATCTGAATTATCCTTGACACACATGTTTGATCCGACGTTGGTCAAATTAAACATGCATGTTGCTTGTTTCATTTCAATCATGTTGATTGAAAAAAGGAGACTCCATCATAGAGAGTACATGAAAGACATTCGTCAACCAAGACTCTCAATGATCTATCTCTTTTCTTTTCTTGAATTAATATCCAAGAGTTCTTTTCTTTTGAAGCCATACTTTAGAGAGAATTTATTCCCTCAAGTTATGACCTTTCTTTTCCATCTTTCGGGTCACTAGTACCCAAACATTCGCTTTCATGAGTGAAAGCTTGAATAACTTTTAGTCTGAGAAAACTTAGCCAATAAACAACGGTAATGAGCATAAAAATAACCCTACGTTGGTCTGATTAAAATCATGCACATTAAACCTTTTAAAACTTTCTGGAATATTCTAAAACACCGTTGTGGCAGAATTAGAATAAAACATCATTCTTCTGCATTAATTCCATATCACCGTTGGGCAGAAATGGAAATAATGCATATAACTCATAAACAATGTGATGATAGTATTTCTATTGAACAACTTTGCTAAGAAATAATCATCATCATCATTAACCATATGTGTTTTCTTTATCTGTGCTCCGAAAATTGACCACTTTGATACAAAATTTATCAGAGATTTAAGTTTTAAACATAAGATGACTCATTCAATTATAGTATTGTTATCATCAACGTTGGTCAGAAAATAACAATACCATATTTAACTTTAAAACAAACATCATTCTATTGTCATAGCGGAAACTGTTTGAATCTTATTTCACCCACGGGGGAAAATCATTGCTAAGAACAATTCTTCCAATTAAATTTTCCCGTTGGTTCCAATTTAATTGGAGGATAAAATCTTTTTACTTTGCAGCGGAAAAGCGTGAATATAAAATTCATGCACCTTTACAGAAAAATATTCTGTTAAAAAATAAAAATTCATGAACTTTATTTTCCTTTTATAAAATACATGAACTTTTCTCTTTCTGAAAATATTTCTTTTACTTTCAGAACCTTTTATTTTTCTTTGCAGAAAAAACATGTTACTATAACAGAAAAATATTCTGTCATAATTAAAAAATTCATGAACTTTATAATCCTTTTTAAAAAATTCATGAACTTTCTTTTTCTGAAAATCTTTCTTTTATTTTCGGAACCTTTTATTTTTCTTTTCAGAAAAATCATCATTGCTTTTACAGAAATCTCGAACATTTTAAATTCCTCTTTTCTAAACATAGTTTCATAGAAAAAATGCCTAGAAAAAACTATTTTTCCTTCCTCTAATAAGCAGGAAACTAAAACTGCTTAAGAAAAAGAAAAATGGGCCGGCCGAGCCGGCTTGGGGCTTTCAGCCCGAGCCACCCTGGCTCTTGTGGCCGTTCTGGTTTCTGTGGCATTCGGCCTGGGCAGGCCTGCCCCCTTCGCGGCTCAGAGGCTTCCTTTAGGGTCGACTCGGCCTCCTGGCGGCTAGGGTTTCAATCCTAGCCGTCCCTTTTGATCCGACGGCCCTCCGCGCACATAGATGGAACAAAAAGGTGGATGAACCGGCAGGAGGGAAACCCTAAGTCCATTCTCCCCCTGCCGCGTCGTTCTCCTCATCTCCCTTCTCGGTGCCGCCGGAGCCGAGGCTCTCAACCTCGCGCGCCCCTCAGGCCGCCGGAGCACGGGCTCCTTTCCTCGTGCGGTGGTTGTGGCGCCCCGCCGAGAAAGGCCCTGGGGTGGCCGCCGGCCGTGGCGGCCGAAAGCCCCACGCCGCGCGCCGCCGATCTCTTTTTTCCTCTAGCGCCGGCCCCTTGATTCCCGAGCGTCCCGTGGCAGGTGAGGTACCAGCCGTCGGTGGCAAGATCTGTCGATCTGCCGCCGCGTGTGCCTGCGGTCCTTCCTCCCGCGAGATGCTTCGGAGGTGAGGAGCCGGCCTCAGTCCGATCGGGCCTTCGGCCCCCTTTTCCACTTGTGTCCCGCGGGACAGCACGCATCGTCAGGACCTCTGTGGTCACGGCGGCCGAGCCTCCTCTCCGGCGTTTGTAGACCGAGAGTAGGGGCTCTGTTTCCGTGGTCGCCGAGCCTCCTGGCCCCTTTATTGCCCTCGTGTGGTGGCTACCATGCCCCGCCGAGGAGGTGGCCATGGCACTCTTGCGTCATGCCTCTCTAGCCTGCCTCGCGCGGCGGCTGCTTTACCCCGCCGAGGTGGGCTCATATCTGGCCACCGGCTTCCTTCATCTAGCATGCAACGGCGGCCCCCTTCACTCTCCTTGCTGGTGCGTGCCCTCTCTCGAGGGAGAGTGCGCCGCCGTCAAGTGATGTGTTGGGGTGCCTACTGTCCCTGCCGAGAGGGTGCCCCATGGTCATGTTACTTTGTCTCGCGACCTTGGTCCTATGGCGCCGCGACCACCCCTTCGCCGGTGGTGCGTTTCCCTTTCGGAAGCGCACCGCCGTCGAACGGCGTGTTTGCGGTGCCATTTTCTTTTTCCTTTTGCCTATGCCGATTCATTGCATGTTCCTCTCCCCCTTGCTTTTGCTTTTCTTTTTCGGATTCGATCCGATTTCTTTGTTCGTTTTTCTTTTGGATCTAATTAGATCCATACTTTGCCTCCGAGGAGGTTGGTTCTTCTTCCCCACACCTCGGCGTGCCGATGCGTGTGGGGATCGAGAGGAACAGGCGCGGCCGAGGCGGCGCTCTTTGCCGGAGAGGACTCCGGTGAAGCCTTTCTTTTTTGCTTTGAACTTTGCCCTTCTAGGGTTCATATCGGGGAGGGGGAAACTTTTCTCGCTTTCGTTATCTTCTTGCAACCGTAACACATCTAAAGCCAACCTGGCTCATGATACCATTGATAGATCCCGTGGATCTTAGGCTAGATGTGTTCGGATGATGAGTAGTGATTTATTACCTTGTGATGAACTCGATGAGCTCCCTCCGGTCGTCCATCGTGAGGTGGTGACGACGGTGGGGAAGGAGAGAGATGTGACAGCGGCTGAGGTGGACTTCCCATCGCTTCAGTGCATCCCTCTAGATCGGATTAGGGTTAGAGAGTAGGGAACCAGTGGCGGCGGCGAACCTCGTAACTTGTGCCATGGTCCCCACCTCCTCTTTATAGCACTGCGCGGCAGGGACCCACCAGCCTTACTTGGACTGGACGCCCCCGATCAGGGTGTGAGTCAAGGTCTAATGGACCGTTGGGCCCATTGGAGAAAGAGATCAACCTAACACAATCACCATGCGATTGCCTCAAAAACTTGAAGAACGAATCAATATAACAATAGCAACAACTTGCCATTCACACATATGAAAATGAGCGTGATGGTTGAAAGAAAAATATAGCAACAAATTTGACCCAGCATGAGTTACACAACCAATATGGAGGAGAAAAGAAAATAGCAGCGGTACTCAGCTGCTAGGGGGCGGCTTGAAGTAGGCATAGGCAGCAAAGAAGGTCTGCACGACTGTGAGGCAGAGCAAGAAGACGGCGGCAACCACGGACGTGGTCACCCACGGGTTACTGAAGTAGTTGCGCGTGAGTGAGGCGCGCCACCGTGGCCACCTGCCGGCCTGGTACTTGACGACCTCCTCCATAACGCCGGCGAGGTAGTTGAGGTCGACGGAGGTGTGTGCCTGCGCGGAGATGCTGCTGAAGAAGCGCGTGGCGTCCCTGTCGCCGCTGCTCATGTGGTTGATGAGTATCCCGCTCTGGTGCAGGAGCCGCATGTCCTCGTGGGTGGTGATGAGGCACGCCATGAAGCTGGCGTAGGCGGTGATGTGGCCCGGCGTGGCCGGGTAGGTCTGCTCGAACGCGATCAGGTTGCTGAACATGGACTCGCTGTAGTCATAGAGCTGCAGCGGCGGGATCTCCAGGGCGCCGCCATGGAAGCGCACGTCGAGGAAGCTAACGGCGCCGCGCTTCCTCGCCCTGAGCAGCACACCGGCCTCCTCCAGCTCCTTGGCGCACGGTACCCACAGCGAGAGCTCCGACCTCGGCAGCACGTGTTCCCGACGGGTCGACGCCCTGAGGTCGCCGGGCGTCGCCGCGTCGGCGCGGGGAAGCTGATGGAGAGGTAGAAGAGGTGCAGGAGGTGGTGCACGTCACGGCAGGCAATAGGCGCGGTGTGCAGATTTTGGGGGTGTAGCGAGCGGAATAGCTGGAGGGCGCCGGTGATGAGGGCGTCGTCGGGGTCGTCGCGGTGGCTCTTGAGGAGCTCGAATAGCGCCTGGAGGACGAAGAAGGGAATCTGGTTCTCGAGCAGCAAGAGGTCGTACGTGACGAATCCCCAAACCCAGCACTGCCCAAAAACCAGCGTCCAGTCATCGTCGTTGTCATCAGCTTCGTCGCCATCGCCGTTGCCGCCTTGTTCCGCCCTCTTTGCTATGCGCGCGTACTTTAGGAGGCGGTGCAGCACGAAGCATCCATCACGTAGCGACTCTTCCACCACGACATGGTCGTCTTTATACTGATAGTACTCTGCCAAACTCATAGCGTTTGGGTCGTGGGCGGCCCGGATTCGTGGCGCGATGCGCTTCAGCGTGTCAAAGCACTGGTGCAGAAGCCACCGTTCCACGGGCGTCCAGGCAGCCGGGCTGTGTTGGGGGGCACTGGCAGTGCCAGGACCAGCTGCCTGGCGGCGACCGGTAATGAGACGGCGGACACAGCACATCTTGTAATTTTCGATGGTATCCAGTGTATTGGTCTTGCCCGTCGACATGATAAAGCCAAGGCTGACGACGGAGGGGTTGTAGGCTCCCGGGTTGCTCATGGCTAGCTGGCGGGGCACGCGGTAGATGGTCGGTAGTTGCATCGACGACCTATCAGATTCTGACACACCGTCGTAGAATCCTTGAGGAATCGCGTCTCTCACACACCTCTCTACCGACTCAAGGTGAGCATGAGGGGGGAAACCATCTCCAAACATGGAGGGGATATATTCTCGCTCCTTGTCTCGTCCTGCTCATCGACAAGGTTAAAGGTTATATTGCATATTTGTTGGTACCTCCATTTTATAATATATTGTTTCTCTTTTGCGAAAAAAGACCCCAAATCTTTTATAAATGCTCAATGATACAAAGGACCCCTATTACTTAACTTCTCAGACCAAAAAATAGAACACAAAAAGGTACGCTCCTTAAAAGGTGTATAAATTTTCGGAATTGCTAAAACTCAGCTAGCCGAGATTTAGTTTTGTTTCACTCACGAGCACAACCGTTTGATTAATGTGCTAACATTCGTGCTTGTACAGTGCTTTTCTATCTCACGCCGACGAAGAACTCCTGTTGTGGATTCTTGTTTGTTGGGCTTGTTCCGGGTTTATTTTCAATGCTTCGTATGTTCCTTTTTTCCATGGTTACTGGGGTGAATGAGATAGATAATTGCAAGAGGTGGCCCTTTTTTCTTTGTGCCTTTGTTATTTTCATTTTTTTCTATTTTTTCTATTATCCTTTTGTACATTTTCAAAAGTTCTTTTTTTAAAATTTATTTTCACTGTTTTCTGTTTTTGTTCTTTTGAGGGAAGAGTATATGTAGACACTCTTCTAACTGATTTCTAATAAGATGAATTTTGGTTAATTTTTAATATTTTTATCATTTTATTTTTGTGTTACTATTTATTTATTTCTCTCATTTGTATTTTCATTTGTGTTTTCGTTTATTCATATTATTATCCATATGCTTGCGCGCGTGAGGTCATGCTCGTACGGCCATGTTGGGCATGTACATGGCACTTATTATTAACATTTTTATATATTTTAGTAATTCATTTTTTATATTAATGACATTAATATTTAAAGTCAGATCGCAACTGTAAAGATTTGAAATGTGGCCGCAACTGCAAATATTTAAAGTCGGGTCGCAACTGTAAATATTTGAAGTCGGGTCACAACTGCAAGTATTCAAAGTCGGGTGAGAACTGCGTGTATTTGAAGTCGGTTCGCAATTGCAAGTATTTAAAGTCGGTTCGCAATTGCAAGTATTCAAAGTATAATCGCAACTGCAAATATTCAAAGTCAGCTGACAATTACAAGTATTCGAAGTCGGACCGCAACTGCAAGTATTCAAAGTCGGGTCGCAATTGCAAGTATTCAAAGTCTAATCACAATTACAAATATTCAAAGTCAAGTCGCAATTGCAAGTATTTCTAGTCGGTGCGCAACTGCAAGTATTTATAATCGATGCGCAATTCCAAGTATTTATAGTCGGTGCACAACTGCAAGTATTTATAGTCCATTTTTTATTTTTCATCTTTTTATGTCGCCCTACAAGTTATATGTGCGCAAGTTGCACGTGATACACCCATACACAATTGTAATGGACACTCACACAACTGGTGTTGGCCCTGTTTATTTTTTTTCTACTAGTCACAATTTGTGCATGCCATAGACAAATGTACTTCATTCTCATTTTATTTATTTTATTTTATCTTTTTTCTCATTCTCTCTGTCCAAGAACACACATACACAGCCATCTTTGTTAATGAAATATAAATTCAAAAAAATAGAATGGCGTCTAGTATTTCAACCTGACACTAAATCACGTACCAAGCCTAACACCTACATAGCTAAAGACCTATTTAGTCACAAATATTAAAATATATAAAAAAAAGAAAAAAAACGAACGCATGGCAGTACCCACACAACAGCCCTATATCAGCCCAAGTTGCCACGACAACCCACAACGCATAAAGAAAAAAAAAGCGACACAGCAAAACCTGATCGCAACTATACCAACGTCTAAAGTACCCTGACGTCAGCTGACTGAGATCAAATTAAATCTCAGTCAGCTGAGGTCCAGGCGCTCTCATGAATTTTACCAAAAGTCAAACAATGTAAAGTTTGACCAAGGTTTTTGGAAGAAAACTATTAACATCTACAATGTCAAATCAATATCAACATTATGACATATAAATTCATATTTATATCTATGTTGCATATAGATTGTTCTGTACATTTTGTCAAACTTTACATTGTTCGACTTAAGAACAAAATTATACACCTTCTTCGCAGGAATGGGGATAGTAGTTAGTAGTTGGCAATTTCAAGAAAAAAAATGTTTGCATCTGCATAAGATATCAACGAAAGAAATTCATGTTTGCATGTGCATGCACGGGGCTCCATTGCATGTTCCATTGGGTTACTTAAGACGCATTAATCTAGGAATGATCATCTAGTCTTCCTACAACTCAATGTATTTTGGCACAAATGCCCGACCCCATGCATGTTGGGATCGGAGCATTTATACAAATTTTAAACAATGGAAAAAAGTCCAATTTTGGCCCTCAACTTTGACCAAAGTCTACAACATAACCTTAACTTTAAGCTTTTACCCTACCTTTTACACTCAAAGATGAAGTTTGCAATAGGGATTATTCATAAAGATCAAATTGTGAAACATTTTAATCCAAACTTATGGTTTTATGATACATTTTACGCCATAAACCAATATAATCATTCCGACCATATGGGTTCACTATTAGTACTATGTGGCGGCACCATATCGTTCCCACATGTGTGATAGAATGATAGTTAATCCTAGGGGCTTCTTAAATAAAGGGGTAATCCATGTCACAATTTTAGTAATTAAAGGTGATCACTATCACAATTTTGAAAGTTTGGATGATCCATGTTAAAAATTTAAACTTAGTGCTAAAACGTGTCACAACTTGATCTTTTGGGGTAAATTCATATTTGAGGCTAAATGGTGGAAAAAGCTCAAACTATAAAAAAATTCAAATTTGACACCTCAAGTCTTACAAATGCTTACTTTTACCCAGGATGAGGGGGTGAGAGGGAGCATGCGAAATATGCGAGCATGTCACAAGAGCCCTAGCCAAGGATGTTGGTGGTGTAGTCTGCCTCCCCCACTACCATTGGCGGTTGTGGTAATATCGGGAGGTGGAGGGAAAAATCATAAGAGCATCTCCAGCAGACACGCGCTACTGTAGCGTCCTAAAAAAAATTTACAACGTCAAAATAGCATTTTTAGCGCGCTGGAGGGCGTTTGCTCCAACAAGCCCTGTAAAATATGGCGTCCAATCCAGCAGCCCTACCTACAACAACACAGAGTTTGCAGCGCGCGCGAGCGGACACATCAAATACGCAACACGCGATGTTGTTTGGTCCGCGTGCTGGATCGAATATAGCGCAGGTCCACGCGCGCTAAAAACAGGTCTTTTACAGCGCGCCGGTTGTATAGCGCGATTGTTGGAGTTGTTGTAAGGACAACATGACTGAGTGTCAGTTGAAGGTGGGAGGCTCAACTGCCGTGTAGATGGCGGGACAAAGTTGTTAGGTAGTGGTTAGTGATTTTCTATGTCAATTATAATGTAGATACATGATCTCTAGCTAGGCACCCTTCATGTGCGTGCGTGTGCCTCTATGTGTGCGTGTGGAAGAGAGGTAGGCGGAGAGGAGACGGGAGGCGACGTAAAGCGTGACTGACACGTGCTTGAAAGAGCTGACACACGGAAGAACGTTTCGATGGTGGCAGGTGATTTACCATGTTGGCTGAAGATACCGGAAATTGCGTTTGGTGGCCTAGCTTCATGGGTTTATGAAAAATCATCTTTTTACATTTTGAAAAATTCTAGAAAAAAATACAGGGATAAGTGAAGGCGTAACTCACATGTGTGTACATTTTCAGAAAAAAATACATTAAAATGAGGGCTATGCAAAAAAGATAAATCTGAGGCTTTTTTACACATGACATTATTCATCGTTTCAGGCCATGAATTTGTCTTTTTTGTGCAGATTGTATTTCAAGGTATTTCATCCTAAATTTTTATACACATAAACATAACATCCTTCTTTACTTGCATATTATTTCAGATTTTTTTGAAACCAAAAAGTTTGAATTTTGAATTATTCAAAAAAACGGCATTCATGGAGGCCGAGCTCCAAATGTCCGCTCTCCTGAAGATACAAACTTTTCTAAGACATTCTGCATATAGAAGACGTAGAGGTTTGCACCCCGTTCAAAAAAAGACGTAGAAGTTTGGATGTGCATTATTGGAAGGCTACATAATGGGGTGGTGATGGCAAAATGTAATATATGGGTGTGAGAGGGAGGATGAGGTAGCTGCTCGACATGCTCTCATCACCTATTTTGTAGTCCCTTATTACTTTTACTTGGAAAAGCCATTAGAAATTTGACATCGTACAGAAAGAGTATCTCCAAGCCCCATGTTATCCAACCCTTTTTCCTAGAATATAACAAGTTTGGCCAAAAAAACTTCTACTAGCACCCATACTATGAATGTTCACATGCCAAACGGGAGGGTGGTATGGTATACTCCCTCCGTTCCTAAATATAAGTCTTTGTAGAGATTTTATTAGAAGATTACGTACGGATGTATATAGACATACTCTAGATATATATTCATTCATTTTGCTTTGTATATAGTCATCTTGTAAAATCTCTTAAAAGACTTATATTTAGAAACGGAGGGAGTATTTGGCATGCCAACGGGAGTAGATGTGATATTCTCCTTTCCTTTTTCTTGTCTTTTCCTATTTTTTAATTCAAAAGTGGGGAACCATCCCAACCCATGCACATGACCCCCCACTGCCCCGCCTTCATCTCATCTCCAACGACCAGCGTCGCCCCCCGCCTTCGCCTGACAGCCAACACCCACCTCTTGGAAGCTTTTAGCTACCCAATCGTGCACCATGTACTCGCCACCCATCTTCATCCTGCAGTTTCTACCGTGCACTATGTGCCCCCACCTCTCTGTTCCACCTCCTAGGTACTTCCTCCCTCTATTCCACATCCCCTCTGTCATGCCATTGTTGGAGAAGAGGAGGAGTTGGAGGTTGTCGGGCTCCACTTCTCTATCACACCGTCCTCATATTCGGAATCCACTCTACCATGTCAATGTCGCAGAAGATAAGTAGCTTGAGGTTACCATACCGCCAGTCATTCGCCATTGAACGGAAGCTCCGGCTCTTCTACCTCACACATCCTCAGCCGCTAGAGGTCGGGCTTCGGGAGAAAATGGAAAATGATTTTTATTGCATTGTGATTATGATAGGCGGGGTCCAATTGTTAGTGGTGGTACACAAGTGTTTTGCAACTGTAGGACAGAAAGGGCATTTTCATACTTGCTAAATTGCCTCGTAGACATGATAATGATGGTGTGTTTAAAAGAGCATAAGTGTTAGGAATTCATGTCTAAAATAGCATGGGATGGAGGTTCTCTAAGTTGGCAATGTACCTAGTGAAAGCACATGTGAAAATTATGAAAACTTGTAGTTGAGGCGGAAATATACATGTCCTGCAACTTCAACTTAAGTTTGCAATTGGACCCCTCTAGACACATCATCTCGTGTTAGACTCCTCCTCCTTCACCTTACCAACGTCAACAAAGGAAAAACTCAACCATTTATCAAAACCCATGCAAGTAAAAGGTAAGATGTTGCACACACGTTCGACGAAGGATGAGGCACATACGACACATTCTCAGTTATTTCCTCACTAGCCATTCATCATGCGCCTCATGGTCCAGGAAGATATTAATATATTTCCATGGTCGTGTTACTTGCGTAGATCTTGAACTGCATGAGAGAGAGAGAGAGAGAAAGGGAGGGAGGGAGGGAGAGGGAGAGGGATAGTCCAGGAAGGGGTATTTGTGTAAGTTTGAAAAAAACATGAAATGGCAGGACACCAATGACATGTTTTCAAGATGTCGGCAAGAGAACTGAGCTTAGCTCAGTTGGCTTGGCGCTGGAGTTTGCAGCTAGCCCGCCGGTGTCCGAGCCTCGGCTCTAACACTCGATGCTCAAGGAGTTTTCTTCTATAAAAAAATGTCAGCAGGCTAGTCTAGCCCAAGTTGTCTATATTTTGGGCCCTAGGGCCAGGAGAGTAGACATGATTTGACAAATAGTTTTATTTAAAAAATATATATGGAATGAGTGTTGTGAAGTCCGTCTGAACAATGTCAAAACAATTCAACGATGATTGGATGCTCTGTTTTTTTTTTTGAAGCGAAAACCATAGAACAATAGTTCTATGGTATATTTTATATATGACAAAAAAGTACAAGTACAAGGGTCAGAATGATCCAAAAATAAAAAGAAGACAGTTAACCAATGTCTGAACATTGAAATCACAAGATTAGACGCTCTGTACGTGAGTATGTCAAAGACATTTAGATTTGCATCCAATGAGAGTTTTCACTTGGTACTTCGCTGCATAACTAGGATGAGCCTCTATTCATATTGTACATTTGCTTCTAAGATGAGAAAAGAATGAAAGAAATGTGCACCCCATATGTCTTCATTTGTGTCCAAATTTTACATTGTGTACTTATGCGTGACTGATATCCGACAATCTATTCTTGATAACAATTATAAAACCTCAGGTTGGATCGCTTTACAATAGTTTTATAATGGCATTTATCCAACTAATAACATACTCCTTCCGTTCTTAAATATAAGTCTTTTTAGACGTTTCAATAGAAGACTACATATGGATGTATATAGACATATTTTAGTGTGTATATTCATTCATTTTATTCCGTATGTAGTCTTTTAATAAAATTTCTAAAAAACCTATATTTAGTAACGGATGGAGTATATAACGAACTTGCATACTAGCTGTGAAAGAAGATCATGAACTGGAAGAACGAAATTACTTCGTGGCTGGGCTTCAGGGCCCCGAGTAGCTCCTATAAGCTGGGCAGCTCTGTCTTTGTCGCCATGCCTATTCAAGGCCAACATTCTCGGCCCTACACCAGTCCTGGATGACCCATGTTCAGCCTCTGAAACAAATAAACCTCAAATTTAGCTTAAAAGAATGTCTAGCCATTGTAATCAGAGAACTTTAAGAAGAAAATATTATTTAATCGACGACAATATTTAGTATTGCAGATGGTACCGGGAGTGAAGGGATACATGTACCATAAAAAATGGTCTGGGTCACATTTGGATGAATACCACAGGTTGTTGAACTTTTCTAGCCAAAGTGTATCTTCCAAAAGATTTTATTTTGGGTGAATAGCTCAACCAAGAGTTTACAAATTGGCAAGTACTCCCTTCCTCTCATATTAGTGGTCGTTGAATTTTTATTTTATTTTATAAAAGGAGGATATATCCGCGTTTTCTGCATATGGACGATGCATGCAATTATTTTATTAATTATTCATAAAGACCTTTATAAAGTAATACATCAATAAATCTGAAGCAACCATCTTGACAACACATGTCGTTACTCCTATCCACATGACAAGGGTTGCCGAATGTCCCGAACCGAATACCAGACGGACATCGCACCTAAGCCTGACATCTAAAGCTTGATGCTCCAAAACTCCATGCATCCATCCATCGTCGCCCGTTGCCGAAACTCCTAGTGCATGCCACCGGGATCCACCGTCAGCCTTGCGGTAGATGTAACACCGCTCCTCCTCTTGTCCCTCCAACCAACACTTGCTCCAAAACGGTGCCCCCAGGAAGGAGAATGACATCGAAGGCACCATCATCGTCCAATCCAGTAGACCCAAATCTAGTGTTTTCCCCAGAACATCCCGATCGAGTTGACGTGACCTAAGACAACGATGCCCGAGAAGGAAACGCCGCAAGAGACGCCACCATCGTCCGCCAAGACCGCAGTTAGGTGCGATTTTTACCGGAAGCCGCGTCACCTCGATCTCGCGGCTGTCTAGAACCGCACGAAGCCTCACCACGAAGACGTATGCCACCGTCGATACTCATGCGGAGATCCGCCATCCCCTCACAGAAGCCCTCATTGCGCCCCGGACCATCCACGTGACGAATCGATGACAAATCTGGGTGGGATCCAGATCCGCGGCCGCCGCCATGCCCACCATTGTCAGCATCACCATCCATGGGGTCGTCGGTTGCCGCTGCATGGCGAGGGACCCACCCTGGTCGCGATGCGAAGCCCCCCAGCCAAAGGTGCCTCAACCGCCTCGAGTGGTTTCCACCACCTCCCCCTGCCTCAGCGCCTTGGTACCGGGCGCCACGGCCAACGCCAGCGGCAGCGGCGGCAAGATCTGTTGTGGTGGGGTGGGGGCTGAAGGCGCTGGGATCTGACCCCCCCTAGCGCCACCCTGGGGTGGCGGTGCTGGGGGCGGGAGGGGTGAAGGCCAAAGAAGGGGAGAGATTTTTACTTTTCGGTCTCTACACCAACTAGAGATGCGCACAACCACTTTAAACCAAGATAAACATGGTCCTCAATTTTTATTAAACGAGTATCAAGATATTTCTTGATAAGTGGCTCCACCACACTTAAAATTTGATCATCAATAAATGAAAGAAAACCCCTATGCACCACATGTTATTTTTAAGAATTAAACTCGGATCCTTAAGCTGCACAACCGCACGTCCAACCAGTAAGCCAAAGCTTTTTTTACAGTAGTCGTTGAACTGGGTGCATGTAGACCTATTTAATGCTAGATAGATCCATTTGAGCACAAACTAATATGAGACGAAATGAGTACATAGCATGTATCACAAACAAAAGTCGCATTGCAGATTTATGGTGAGTTTGAGTTGTTCGACCATATAACAAAAGTTACATTGCACGGTCTCTCCATCTAAAGAAAGTAAGGCCAGTGCTTCTTTCCTCTTTTAAGTTTCAACAAAATTAAAATGTTTCGTTGAAGATTTACACATTATCAGTGGAACTTGCAACAAAATTCAAATGTTTGGCCGAAGTTTTAGACAAAATCAGTGGAAGTTGCAACAGAATTAAATGTTCTCCCTGAAGTTTCAGACAAAATCCGTGGAAGGTTATGCGCAAGTGGACCTGTGATGGATGGTAGAACATATGAGGGCTTACCTTCGTCTGACGTTTCGCCAGCTCCATTTGTTGCAGACATGAGGCAGTGAGACCGTGCTCTTGCTGAATGGGCAACGGTGTATGAGTGTGCAGGACTGCTACTGAACGAGCAGGGGTTTTATGTACACGAGTAGCCCCTGTGGAACAGATTCTTTGCTTGTGCGCGGTCCAAAAAAAAGGACTCTTTGCTTGTGATTAGCAAGAGGAGAAGGCCACATAAAAGATTTGCATGTGCTTTGCAAAAGCAGGTTGATACTTTGAGCAAAGAATACTCCTCATCAGTTCCCACGGTAGCATGCATTTTCCTTTTCTTTTTCTGAGAACAAGAGAGCATGCACTTGTGCTTAAGGTTGGGCAGCCAAATGCATCTTCTTCTTTTTAGTAGAACAAATTGGGCATTTGAAGTCATCAGAAATTTGTGCATATAATTGTACCGATTATTCAAATTTTAAATCCGGATTTCAGAACTTGAAACCTTTAGCAAAACCTTAAAAAAAGTTCCGAGGCTTTGTCCATAAATCATGATATCACGCGTTGGAGGTTAGCAACGGCCGCACGGGAGCCGCACTCGCCTCAGTTTTTTAAACATAGTACAGATGCAAACGCTCATGCATGGGATCGGTGCCTCCATCCGGCCTCCTCTTCAGCCAGCCTGTCGTATGGCCGATGACTCCTCGCTGATTGTGTTGGTTTCTCTTCAAGCTTAAAGGGGGATGTAACACAGCGACGACAAGTATTTCCCTCGATTATGAAACTAAGGTATCAATTCAATAGGAAGATCCACAAGACTATGTAAGCGGCATCTGCACACAAATAATAAATCCTCACAACCCAACGCGTGTAGGGGTTGTCAATCCCTCGTGGGTAAAATAAAACGGTAAAAGGATAGATCGATAGATGCAAGTAAAGTGATGGCAAATAAAACACATCAAGGTATTTTTGGGTTTTTGATAATATAGATCCGAAAATAAAAGAGCAAATAAAATGGAAATGCGAATAATAAAATAGAGATTAGAAATAGATGATGTAGAATAGAATCGGGGGCCGTAGGTTTCACTAGTGGCTTCTCTCGAGAAAATAAAAAAACGGTGGATAGATAAATTACTGTTGGAAAATTGATAGAAGAGCGAATAATTATGACGATATCCAAGACAATGATCATGTATATAGGCATCACGTCCAAAACAAATAGACCGACTTCTGCCTGCATCTACTTCTATTACTCCACATATCGACCGCTATCCAACACACATCTAATGTATTAAGTTCATGGAGAAATGGAGTAATGCTTTAAGAATGATGACATGATGTAGACAAGATCTATTCATGTAGGAATAAACCGCATAGTTTTATCCTTAATAGAACAATACATGCGTGTCATGTCTTTTTCTGTCACTGAGATTGAGCACCGCAAAATCGAACCCATCACAAAGCATCTCTTCCCATTGCAAGATAAAAGATTAAGTTGGTCAGACAAAACCCAAATATCGGAGAAGAAATACGAGGCTATAATAATCAAGCATGGATATAATTTCATAGATCTGATCATAAACTCATAATTCATCGAATCCCAACAACCACACCGCAAAAGAATGAGTTACATCAAATAGATCTCCAAGAGACCATTGTATTGAGAAGCAAAACAAGAGAGAAAGCCATTTAGCTACTGCGTAAGGACCCGTAGGTCAGATATGAACTACACACGATCATCGGAGGAGCACCAATGAGGATGATGAACCCCTCCGTGACCGTCTTGCTATCCGGAACGAGCTCTAGATTGGATTTTGTGGCTTCTGGAACTTGTGGCGGCTTAAACGATTTTTCGTCTTCGCTTCTAGGGTTTATGGAATATTGTGGGTATTTATAGAGATCAGAGGCATTGGAGAAGGTGTCCGAGGCCCCCACTACCCACCAGGGCGCGCTAGGGGCCCAAGGCACGCCCTGGTGCCTAGTGGGCCGCCTGGGCCTCCCCTAGTGAGCATCCTTGGTCCTCCAATCTCCTTCTGAGCCAAAAAAAAATCTCCAAAAAGTTTCGTGACATTTGGACTTCATCTGATATTGACTTTTTGTGAATGAAAAAACAAGCAAAAACAACAACTAACAATGGGCCCTATGTCAATAGGTTAGTCCCAAAAAATGATATAAAGTTGATATAAAATGATTATAAAACATCCAAGAATGATAATATAACAGCATGGAACAATCAAAAAATTATAGATACGTTGGAGACGTATCAGCCGGCGTCGCGACGTGCCTCCCTTCCCCCGCCCATGGTGTCTTGCGACGGCGCCGCCCACCCCACCCCGTCCCGTTTCCCATGAAGCTACCGCGTCGCCCTGTATCCACACCTCCCTCACTACACTCCTGTGAGGCCTCTGACGAGCATCTCCGCCACGGATCCAACTCCTCATCTACAGTCCGACGACCATCGTCATGCAACTCGGGGGCATGTGTGATGCAGTTTCACGCATGCAGTTTTTTGCGTGCGTTGGGAGTTTCGTCATCACGACATGTACTTGCATATTTCGCGTGCAGCTTCTGCGGAGTGCAGTTCGGCTCCCGGTGGGCTGTAGTGTGCGGTTGCGCCGTTGTGCAGTATGCTCGTATAGGCCATGCGGTTAACTCGCAACTTTGGACCAGATATGCCGCGTACATGCGCGCTTCAGATGGCCCTAGTATGCAGCTCGGATGGGATGGGTGCATGTTTTAGATGGACCTATTTTATGGGATCTAAGGCCTGTTTGGAAGAATGAGTAATCTGGTGCAGTTCGTTGTAAAAGTTGTGTGGTTCACTCTATAAAAAACATGGAAAAATAAACTCACACGATCAGTTCACTTCGTTTTTTGGGGATGTAATGTGGCTGCAATTGTGAACCTTATTCTATTAACAACGAAGGGGCCATAGTTTTCTGTGAGAAAAAAATGAAGTTCACTACTCTTGCTGGTGTGGTTCACTATTTTCGTCCGTGCGATTTTCCACTCTCGTTTCCTGTAGTGTAAACCACAAGAGAAAAATGATGTCAAAAACTACGGTTCACTTTGATTCTCTCCGAGGTTCACTTCCCCTCATGTGGTTCAGTACTCTCGTGGCCTCGCAATTTAGATTGCATGGAGAGAAAAATGGTGTAAAGAAAGTTAGAAAAATAAATCATGGAGTTTGCTTGCCCGTTTGACGCATTGGGGATTTTAGTGTGAAGCAGTGTGTTCTTTTGTGTAATGCGGTTCACGCGTCGATTTTGGTGTCGTGAAAAACATAGTGTCCACTTTTTGGTAATTTCAAAACTGCCCTTAAACCGTAACAAATTAGAGAGACTGATCTACATGAAAAATGTGCGCTTTCGATATCTTTCCAGCGCGTATCATTTGCATCGTTCGGACGAGAGGTTTGGAAAAAAATATGAAAATACGCTCGCTGCCACTCGTAGGCAGCCACAGCGTTTTCAAAATTCATTTAAAACCATGAGGAATCTCAACTAATAAACAACATATGGAAGTTGCACTTATTCCAGCGCTTTTCAACGTCGTATCATACGCCTTGTTCCAATAAACGGTTAAAAAACTGCAGCGAATATCATACCAAAAAAAAACAAAATCGCATTTCGGTAAATTTGAAACTGCTCTTAAACCGTAAGGAATTAGAGAGTGCAATCTACATGAAAAAGTTAAGCCTTGACGATATCTTTGTTGGGGAACGTCGCATGGGAAACAAAAAATTTCCTACGCGCACGAAGA